>NC_132851.1:63575978-64775978 GCF_048164855.1 Canis lupus baileyi | reverse complement strand
AAATAGTTATTACATGATGCGATGAAACTATTAGCTAATGCTATGATGGTAATCATTTTGCAATATAATCAGTAGATCAACAGCATTTACACCTTAAACTGACACTATACTATATGTTGATTATATCTCAATAAAATTGGAAAAAAATAAGAAACTCAATGTACTAGGGCCAGTAAGTTATGAAGAGAAGGTCAAATAATTTGGGTTCAAATCATCTCTGCCTCTAACTTGCATGTGTAACCTTGGACAAGTCATGTTACCAAGGGCCTCCTGACTTCAGCTCTTCCCCATATTTCTACTTGGAATAAGATGAGTGACCTGGAGCTTTTCATGGTTAAGTAGTTTGCTGAAGGTTACCAAACACGCATTGAGACAGGATTTAAATTCAGAAAGTCTACTCCCAGGGGCTGAGTTCTCAAACAACAACCAAAGAACCTTTGCGGAAAATCAATGGCCAGTTGATTTTCCGCAAAGCTGCCAAGATAGTTCCCTGGGGGAAAGATAGTCTTTTTAATAAATAGTTCTGGAACAAGTTAATATCCACATGGAATAAAATGAATCTTGATCTTTGTTTCACATCAAACACAAAAATTAACTTAAAATGTATCATATATCTAAACATAGAAAACTATCAGATTTCTGGAAGAAAACACATGAGAAAATTTTGTGACCTTGCAAAGGGTTTTCTTGCAAGATAGTAAAAGTACTAGCCATAAACGAAAAAAAATTGTTGAATTTGACTTCACCAAAATGAAAACCAGCTGCTTTTCAAACAACACTGTTAAGAAAGTGAAGTCAAGTCACAAAAAGGGAAAAGATATTTGCAACACATATATCTGACAAGATTCATTCGTAATATATAACAATCATTCATAATATATAACAACTCATACAGCTCAAAAACAGAGAAACAAAGCAGTTAATAATAAGTAGGGAAAAGTTTTAAACAGGTACTTTATTTAAAAAAAGTGTGTTGATTGGCCAATAAGCATATGAGAAACTGCTCGGGATCATTCATGGTTAGTTGGGTTGATAGCTTTGTCAAAACTCGTCAAACACTACACTATAAAAAGATGCTTTTATTGTACACGAGATAAACCTGGGTATGTCTACTCTTTGTACCCTTATTGAAACAGAATGCCAGAATGGCAGCTCCTGGAGTTTTTCACAAATGGGAAACATGATGTCATCTTCATGCCAAAATTGTAGGTCTTAGATCTGGAGAAGAAAGCCAACACCCTTTGAAGCCAGGAATATTGTCCCGACTCCATCTGGGGCCCTGATTGGAATTCCAGCAGCTTTTCGGACACAGCCCTCCTATGGGCGATGCTGTGGCTTCCTCTGTTGATTCATTCAGTCGCTTGTAAAATATGGGGCACGTTCTATCACTCTGCTTCATCATCTGCTATTTCTGAGGCTCAGATGACGCCAAACCCATCTGAAATTTTTATTCCAGCAAGTGAGTATCAGCAAATTGTATGAAAAATTTCAAAGACAATGAACGCAGAGACTTTTCTTCTGAAAAACATAATCTGCTTTTTTTTTTTTTTTAAGATTTATTTATTGAGAGAGAGAGAGAGAGGCAGAGACACAGGCAGAGGGAGAAGCAGGCTCCATGCACCGGGAGCCGGGTCTCCAGGATCACACCCCGGGCTGCAGGCAGTGCTAAACCGCTGTGCCACTGGGGCTGCCCTAAATAAAATAATTTTAAAAGGCTCTTAACTTGTCATATTTTAAATAACACAATTTATGAGTGGGAAACAATCTGAAAAACCCAGAAGATGAAGACTAATTTTAAAAAGTATTAGTGACTGTACATATTATTAAAATGCAATTTTATAAATTAAAATATGGAAAAGTGAAAAAATGTCATCATTATGACATTTTTTCCTTAAGCTTAAAATATTTTTCAGAAGAAAAGGTTTTATTTGTTTTGGCTCAAATGCATTATATACTTAAAATTACCTATAATCAAAAAGTGATGTTTTTAGTGTTCCTCTAGGGATTGAAAACATTGTCAAATGTTGTGGTTTTACAATGATTTACCAGAGTAGTTGACAAAATCAACTACATCCAGCTTCTATATGTAAAATATATGCTTGATATATTTGGAAATAATTGGAAAATAATTGCCAGAAGCATTTCTTTGGATTAGAAGAACTTCAAATAATACAAGTTGGATATCATTTTTTATATTTGCAAAATCATACATTTTCATTGAGGTGGCCACTCTAAGTTTTAAAACAATTCTGAGATTTTTGCAAGTAAGTAGAAACAGTGCATTAAGTATTAATCCCAGAAGAGTATCATGCACGTTTTCAGAATTTTTCCATTCTGCTCTGAACACCCTTGCACCAAGTGAGGGGTGAGATGGCATAGTTTTAAGGCCCACATGGCAGACTCCAATGACTTGGTGATCTTTATAATATTTCACCAGAAGTTGTGTCAGCATCAAAATGTTTTGACTTTTTCCTACAGCCCTGCCAAAGAAAATAGTTTCCTTTTAGAACCTCCAGCTTAGAATCTAGGTCAATGGAGGGCTTTATCTAAACCAGCCAAATTTTCTTTTTCAGAATGAAACCACAGAAGTAAATATAATTTGAGATTACGAATTCCCATAACAAGGAAGAAGGAAGTTTGTCAGATAAAACCTCTAAGGGATTTTTGATGAAAGAAATATTTAAATCCCCTTCTTTTTCCCATTACAAGAAAAAAAAAATCCACAAATATTGTCTTTTAACAGTTGATTTTAAAGCTTTTTATTTTTTTAAAGATTTTATTTATTTACTCATGAGCGACACAGAGAGAGAGTGAGGCAGAGACATAGAGGGAGAAGCAGGCTCCCTGCAGGGAGCCTGATGTGGGACTCAATCCGGGCCTCCAGGATCACACCCTGGGCAGAAGGCAGGCACTAAACCTTAGGCAACCACCTAAGAATCCGGATTTTAAAACCTTTTAAACAAAAAGTAAAATGCATATGCACATGGCACTTACCTATCTATCCACTTCTAAGACTAAGCAATATAACGTATTATTATACTTGCTTTTTTTTTTTAACAGATTTTATTTATTTATTCATGACAGACACACAGAGAGGGAAAGAGAGGCAGAGACACAGGCAGGGGGAGAAGCAGGCTCCATGCAGGGAGCCCGACGTGGGACTCCATCCAGGGTCTCCTGGATCCGGCCCTGGGCTGAAGGCGGCACTAAACCGCTGCGCCACCGGGGCTGCCCCAATATACTTACATTTTTAAAGAAAAAATAATATAGATACTAAAGTCCTATTGAACATTCCTTTTCCCCCTTCAACGCCCAAATCCTAGAATGATAGTGTTATTCTCATTAATGTTCTAAATCTTTGCTTTGCATGCAAAGTTTCTTTTCTTTTCTTTTTTTAAAGATTTTATTTATTTATCAATGAGAAGCAGAGCAAGAGGCTGAGACACAAGCAGAGGGAGAAGCAGGTCCCTGCAAGGAGCCTGATGCAGGACTTGATGCCAAGACCCCAGGATCAGGCCCTGAGCCAAAAGCAGACGCTCAAACAGTGAGTCACCCAGGTGCCCCAGTATGCAACATTTCTATAACTAATAGGTACAATACCATTATTTGGTGGCTTAACATTTACGTGAATAGTATACCGAAAGTACCATTTTTTAAAATCCAAAGTATGTTTTAAAGTCTTACTGATATTAACCTAAGTAGGCTGAGTTGTTTCATGTTAACTTTGTATCATGGCACTGTTCATCAATTCAACTACTGAGGGACAGGCATTTCTGCATCTTGCTATTACCAAGAGCTTTTCTTTCTTTCTTTTTTTTTTTAAGATTTATTTACTTATTTATTTATTTATTCATTCATTCATGATACACATAGAGAGAGAGAGAGAGAGAGAGAGAGAGGCAGAGACACAGGTGGAGGGAGAAGCAGGCTCCATGCACCGGGGGCCCGTCTTGGGACTCAATCCCGGGACCCCAGGATCGCGCCCTGGGCCAAAGGCAGGTGCTAAACCCCTGAGCCACCCAGGGATCCCCCAGCAAGAGCTTTTCATGAGCATCTTTATACAAGACTTTTCTTTTCTTTTTTTTTTTTTTTTTATACAAGACTTTTCATGTACACGACTGAGAATTTCTCTACGACAGACACTTAAAAGGGATAAAGTGCAGAGTAACATGTACATTTCTTCAACTGCAACCAGGTATTGCCAAGCTGTTTCCCAGGTACTTATGTGCATTTTTATATTTCCTCTAGCCATGTCCAAGTTCCCATTTCCCCTGTAAACACACCAAACGTCAGTGTCATCAGATTACCAATTGTTGGATATGAGATACTATCTCACTGTATTTTAAATTTTATTTTCTTTGAAAACTAATGAAACTAAGTATCTATTAAGTTCTGAAAATCACCTACTCATGTTCTTGTTAATTCTTCTATTGGATTGTTTTTCTGGGTCTTTCAATATACAGCAGTTTATAATATATTCAGGACACCAATTGCAGAAGACTGAGATTCTCACTGTTTAAAATTAATCTGTTAGGCCATTTATATGTGCCAATTTAATTCCAATTTCACTGGGTCTCAGTAGAACAGTTTTATATTTATTTTACACCTATCCTGAGTCTAAAGCCTCACTCCTTGATACTGTATGCAAATTCTCTTATGTATACAAATTCTTTAATATTCTTTGATCTGTTTCTCTATATATCTATTTGTCTCATGGAGACCAACACAGCATCATGTTTAAGAGGACAAAGCAGGCTCTGAGTCAGATTGACACCTTCTAGATTTTAATCTCAGATCTGTACTTACCAGCCATTTAACAATGAGTACATCATATAACTTCTTTGTGTCTCAGTATTTTCATCTGTTGAATGTAGAAAATAATAGTACTTACCTCATCGAGTTATAATATAGATAGAACATTTAGCAACCTGCCTGGCTCAGAGTAACACTCTATGTTAGCTATGATTACCATTCTATAAATATTTTTAAATTACAACGTTATTGACAACTTTTAAAACTTTAGTTTGATATAAATTATACTTAATAGAGTATCAAAAAGTAATCAAAAGTAAATGCCTATAGCCTCAAAGTAGCTCTTTCCTTTAGATATTTAAATATTTAATTACTGTGCTGTTTTTGACATATGACCACAAATTCTTTGATAGTCCTGTTCCAGGAGATGGAACTTAATATCCTTCCCCTTAAATATGGGATGGACTTAGTGACTCCTTTCTAACAAAGAGGATGCTAAGGAAAACACTTTACAGTGGAGCAACCTGGATAATAACACTTTAAACAGGTAATCAAAGTTAACATTATCAGTAATAAATAATGTAGATAGCAAGTGCCCCAATATTAAGCAATAAGAAGGGCACTTACGTGATGGTTTTCACAAAAATTCACAAGTCCAGTCTATTCATGAGCAAACATTAGGTAAATTCAAACTGAGAGATATTCTGCAAAATATCTGACCAATACTCATCAAAGTGTCAAGGTCATAAAAGACTGGGAAATGATCACAGATTGGAGGATTCCATGGAGACATGACAGCTAAATGTAGTATAGTATCCTGGCTTGAATCCCGAAACAGAAAAAAAAGTGGAAAAAAAGATTGTAGTTTAGTTCATAGTGTTTTACTAATGTTAATTTCTTAGTCTTGATAATATACCACAGTTATAAAAGATATTAACATTAGAGGAAGCTAAGTGGAGGTGTATGAGATGATTGTAGGATCTTTGCAACTCTTCTGCAAATCTAAAATTGTTTTAAGGTAAAAAGTTTAAGAAATGAATACCCATATAATTTTGCTACAGTTATGATGAACCAAGACCGTTTATAATTAGACAAAAATATATAGATAGCTTATACAATGAGATTATATATCTTTATTTTCTTTGCTTGGGGGCCCAATATATTTATAATTAAATTTACTGGGTGTATGTTTCAATGATCTGTAACACAATATGAATTGTCTAGAAAGATGTATCCTTTGGAGGATAATTAACATTTAGTTAGATTTAATTCTAGGTGATGAGAGAGTGTACGGACAGACAGAAGTGGATTTTTTTCTACATTCTGTTTAAATATTATCTATGCCCCCAAATGCCCCATACACATTAAAATTAACTTAAGTATTAGTTTAATTTTCTTTCATTCCTGGCTGTTAGGATACTAGAACTTTTAATTTCTTCAAAGATGTTTACATAAATACATATAATCTATTACTTTGGAGTTGTATTAGTCCAAACTAACAAAAATCAATTAAAGAATCCAGAAAATCTGAGTTAATTTAACAGCAAAGTAAAAATTACATGGATACCAGGATATTTAACAGAATTTTAAAAATCTACCTAGAAAATTTAAGTGGAATAATTTTTATAGGGCCATATAATTTGCAATCTTATCTGAGATTCATAGAAACCAATTTTATCTATCTATCTATCTATCTATCTATCTATCATCTATCTATCATCTATTTATTTATTTTTAAAAGATTTTATTTATTTGAGAGAGAGAGCTTGAGCAGAGGGAGGAGCAGGGGAGAAGCAGACTCCGTGCTGAGCAGCAACCCCGATGCAGGGCTGGATCACAGGATCCCAGGATCATGACTTGAGCCAAAGGCACATGTTTAACTGGCTAAGCCACTCAAGCACCCCCATAGAAATCAATTTTAAAAGACTTTAATCATTGACAAATAATTTAGTTACAAACCTATGCTTATATTCATATACTTTCAATGTCAATTTGGGTAATGATGAATTACATAAGGAAATAAAAGAAATTTAGAAAATTTTTACCATTTTGGTCTTTGTGCAAAATTCAGAATTTTTCGCTAATTAAAGTTTCATATTTGTAACCAGATTTTGAATAGTTGTAATTCACTATCATCATAGGAATAAGAACATATATTCAAATATTTTAAACCTAAACCTGTAAAATAATTGAATCAGCTAAATATGTTGTCTTAATTAAAATTAGTGGAGAAAAATCAACTACACTTTATTTTTTTTGGTTTAAAATTTCTAGTAATAAAAGATTCTCAAATGGAAAGGATTTTCAGTTTGTAATCTTAAGATTAATTTTTCTTAAAAGTGTGGCAATTGGAACGGGCTTCTTTCAGGCTCCCTTATTTCTAGCTAGCAAGGGCTTCAAGCGAAAGAAAAATCTTTCTGCTTTTTATTTTATTTTATTTTATTTATTTGAGAGAGAGAAAGCATGAGTTGGGGTTGGGCTTTGGGGCAAGTGTAGAAGGAGAAGAGGAGCAGACTCATCACTAAGCATAGAGCCCTAGTGGGATTGGGTTGGGGACAGGGCTGAGATCATGACCTGGGCTGAAGTCAGATACTTAACGGAGTCACCCATGTATCCCTCTTTCTGGTTTTAATATGTAAAGCTTTTAGCCTTTTAATGAGCACTATTTTTGACATGATATCAGTTTTAATATATCTGTTTATTGTCTCTGATTAAGCTTACATTAAACAAACTACTGTTTCTAAGTCAGATCTTTTTCTACCTTTTTCTCATTAGAATGCTTCTTTCAGTATAACGCCTTTTCTTATAGATAAGAAAAGAAGTTATACCTAAAACTAGGATTATTAGTTTAAAATAGAATTCATTCTAACAATCCTGATTTGTTTTCCATATTTATATTTATTCACATTTGTCTTTACTAAATTTCATGTGTTATTTTATTTTATTTTTTAAAGATTTTATTTTTTTATTTTTTAAATTTTTTATTTATTTATGATAGTCACACAGAGAGAGAGAGAGAGAGGCAGAGACATAGGCAGAGGGAGAAGCAGGCTCCATGCACCGGGAGCCCAACGTGGGACTAGATCCCAGGATAAACCCAGGATTACATCCTGAGCCAAAGGGAGACGCTCAATCACTGAGCCATCCAGGCATCCCCAAAAAGTAAAAGTATTTAAAAGCCATTATCTTTAGCCAATATCCAAGTGAGCAAACTGTCAAAAGTGGGGAGAAAGAAATCATAATGAGGAAAACAGTGCAGACATGGCCTAACTCAGCTGGAGATGCAAACATAAGGACGCAGAGATCCTCAGCTCATGTATATGCCACAAATCACAAGGTTTCTCAGAAAGACCACAAGAAGTAAAACTGCCTTCCCTAATAATTGTTAGCCTACTCAGGGAGCATTCCCTTTTTGATTTTAGCCAATTATCGTACGTTAGAAAAAAAGAAAACACGAGATTTTATTTTGAAAGTTGTTTGAGTTTTTTTCTCTTGTAGCTATGACTTTGCCTTTGTAGAAACAAACTTTATAGGCAATGGTGTGCTAGCTGATCCTGGCTCTTAAGAGCAGATTTTCAGTTAATCAGAAATTTTACCAGCCAGTTGTGAAAACATTGGTAGCTTGAAAAGAGCTACGATGAAAGTATTTACACCTTAGAAATTGGCAAATGCTACAAAATAGGGCTCTTATTGTGAAGAGCTTTTGCCAGCACACTACTGTCACAGTTTTTGTCTTCCTCTGGTGGTGGTCGTGGAAGTGTGCCTCTCAGATCTCCAACTGCAAGGAGCCTAATGGACTCCGGCCCTAAAAACCTACCATTGCTTTTGTCTTAATGCCAGCATTCTTAATACTGACAATAAATCAGGGGGCCAGGATGCTAAGGTAGATCCCCTTCCTAGAAGATGTAGATTCCCTCTGACAGGTCACTTTTGTGGAGGCCGAGAAAATTAAGGCCATTCCACCTTAAGTTCAGCGTTAGCACAAGTACAGCCATCCCAGGCCCCTGTGAGTAAGAGCTGAACTTCACATTACTTCAGTTACAGGAAGAAAACAGCTTACAGCTTAACGCTAGAAAGCCCCATATTAGAATGAGAACAGAGCTCAACACCCGTGGTAGAAAGTCCCATATCAGAATGGGAACAGAGCTCAATGCCCTTGAAGGCCCCATATCAGAATGTGAACAGAACTTGAGGAATTGCTCCCCCCCTTCTGGAGGTCCCCGAGACCAGCCCTTAAAACTAAGCTGAAACCCACCTGGGTCCAAGTCCCTGCTCCGCTGTGTCGTGTCGGGTGCACTTGCACCCAACTCGAGCTTGTAAATCAACCCTCATGTGCTTGCATCGGTGTCGGCTCCTTGGGGGTTTCTCAGATACATAATCTTGGGCACAACAACTTTGCCTTTACAATTCCCGGATGACCTTACCAAACTTCCCTTTGAACTGCACTGCAGTCCAAAATGCCACCATCCAACTTTTCACCCCTACCATGACCCTAGCTCAGACCTGCACCACGGTCTGATGCCTCTCACAGTCGTCTCCGGCTCCCTCCCCATTGTCACTCACAGGCATCTACTCTAGTAAATCTCTTGCATGTCCAAACCTGACATCTGCTCTTTAGAAGATTTGGACTAACTCGCACCTACACAAATGCATCTTGAGCTGCACCCTAGCAATTATTCATTGCTAATTCAGAGATATTAATAGATGAAATATGAACTGATGAGATATGAACAGATGAATCCATATTTCATTATCACCAGTCTATTTTTCCACATGCAATCCTATCCTCTAGGTCCATATTCCATGATGAAGTCTTCCAGTTCATTCAAATTCTACTTTTCTACCTTACACAGAATATTTACTCATTTTTTAAACAGATTTCTATTGAAGTATAACACACATACTAGAAAGTGCACGTTTTAGACTCACTGAATTTTAACAAACTGAACTAGCTTCCAGATAAAGAAGCCGAATATTACCAGTACCCCAGAATCTTCTTTCATGTTCCTTTCTAATCACATCCTGTGTCCCAGGGATTACCATGATTCTGAATTCTGAAAGCGTACTTTGCTTTTTTACCTTTTTTTCTTCATCACATAATATGTAAGTTTTTGTGTCTGGCTTTTTAAACTCAACAATACACTTGTGAGATCCGTCCATATATAATTGTGTATAACTAGAGAGTATTCTCAATGTTGAATGCTGTAGAATATTCTACTATGTAAATATATCATAATTGATTTATACATGCTATTGCTGATAGACTTTTCTGTAATTTTCAATTTAACACCACAACAAAACAGTACTGCTATGTACATTCTCTTTTTTGTAAGTTTTTATTTAAATTCCAGTTAGTTGACCTACAGTATAATGTTAGTTTCAAGTGTGCAATATATTGATTCAGCACTTCCATTCAACACTCTATGCTTATCACAGCAAGTGCACTCCTTAAGCCTCATAATCTGTTTAACCCATCCCCCAACCTACTGCCCCTCTGGTGACCATCAATTTGTCAATAGTTAAGAGTCTGTTTCTTGGTTAGCCCTCCCGCCCCCTCTCTGCCCTTTACTCATTTGTTTTGTTTCTTAGATTCCACATATGAATGAAGTCATTTGTCTCTCTCTGACTGACTTGTTTCACTTAGCATAATACATTCTAGCTCCATCCATGTTATTGGTTTTTTAAAAAAGATTTTATTTATTTCTTCATGGGAGACACAGAGATAGAGAGGCAGAGACACAGGCAGAGGGAGAAGCATCTCCCTCTGGGAAGCCTGATGCAGAACTGGATCCTAGGACCCTGGGATCACAACCTAAGCCAAAGGCAGACACTTCACCCACTGAGCCACACAGGTGCTCCTCCATCCATGTCATTGTAAATGGCAAGATTTCATTCTTTTTTATGACTGAGGAATATTTCATTATATATCTCATATCTTCCATTATATATATATATATATATATATATATATATATATAAAATGTATATATATGAAATATAATGTTGGGCTGGCTGAGAGACATGGGCCCCCCAAATGGTGGACATCTCAGATTGGGTCAAAATGGCTGATCTTCCTGCCAAAGCAGCCATGACCACCACATCATCTCCAGTAAATCAAAGCCTAGACGGGAAACTGAAACTTTCCAGCCAGGGACCACCCCCCATCGTCTGTACTATCCCCACCCCCAGCCAATCACCTAGGGACACGGTGTTCCCTTGTCTAATTTGGCAAGGGACCCACCTGGATCCAGACCCTGAACCAATAAGGCTTAAAAACCCCACACTCCCCAACCCCAGTGCGACTTCCCTGACTCGGGCCACCTCTCCCAGTCATGGAACCTCGCCCAGGAGCACTCCCCATTAAAAGCACTCTCGAACCTATTGCCTGGCTCTACTGTTTTTTTTTTTTGTTTGTTTTTTTGTTTTTTTTTTCTCCACCGTTCATTTTGGAAAAAATCTAACATAGACTACATCTTCTAAATTCAACATCAAAGGAATAACAGGCATTGGTGAGGATGTTGAGAAAAGAGAACCTTCTTGCACTGTTAGAGGGAACACAAACTGGTGCAACCACACTGGAAAACAGTATGGAGTTTCCTTAAAAAGATAAAATGATAACTCCCTATAATCCGGCAATTGCACTACTAGGTATTTACCCAAAGAGCACAAAAATACTAATTCAAAGAGATATATGCACCCTGATGTTTATAGCAGCATTATCTATAATAACTAAATTATGGAAACAGCCCAAGTGTCCATAGGCTAATGAGTGGATAAAGAAGTGGTATACTTATTGATGAAATATTACTCAGCTATGTACCCTCTATTACGTGTCTTTTAAGGAATATGTACACATGTACACTTATATTGAGTTTATATTTACATTGAGTTTGCCTAAGAAAAGATTTACTGGGTTATAAGCAATGTGTATGTCAGCTTAAATAGATGCTGCCAGTTTTCCAAACTATAGCATTTATACTCCTATCAGAAGAGATTAAGAATTCTTATCGTTCCACATCCTGATCTACTCTTAAATATTGTCTTTTTATTTTAGCCTTTCTGATGGGTGCTTCATCGTTCATCTGCAGTTGTGTTAGTACTTAGATGGATCTCTAATTGTTTTGTTTCTGAACCATTACATCACAAAGAATTATTACTATTGATTTTTATTTTACTTCTTTATTACATCTACTTGTTCTTTGAATCAGAAATGTTTGCTAATCTTGTATCTTTCTGATATGAATAGAATAATATTTGTCTTCCATTTCTCCCCAAGCTTTTCTTAGTCATTGATAAATATGTAGCACTTTATTTATGGATTGGTGATGCAAATTTTAGGAACTACAATTGGTACCTGAATGTGTTCCTTGGAAAAGCTCTACTAAGACAGGTCCTTATACTTATCAAATTGCTACTACACACAGGGGTGGCAGAAATGCTGGATTTCTCCTACTGTTCTGCCCCGAGGCTTATCAAGATAAAAGGCCCGTCCAAGTGTTTCCCAATTCTGTTGGCTTTGCAAGGGCAAGTGGTCTCTCTTTCCTTTCTAACCAGACCCCATAAGATTTTTGCTATCCTAGAATGTAGAATTTAGTCATTTATACAGTAAAAGTACCTAACTTTGTTTCCAAAGGGATACAAATTTATTTTTTCAAACAAATCAGATATCAATAGTACTTTTATTTGGAAGCATGGATATTATCATCCCTGGCAGTAATTTTATCTTCAGAATTGAAAGACTCTCAGAAATAGGTTTCTGAAATCTCTTAAGCATGCCAGTTCTGCTTTTACTTAGTATCCAACTGATCTCTAATTCTATATGCCTTGATTTTTATTTTTTATTTTTGTTGTTGTTGTTTTTTAAAGATTTTATTTATTTATTCATGATAGACACACACAGAGAGAGGCAGAGGGAGAAGCAGGCTCCATGCAGGGAGCCTGATGTGGGACTCGATCCCGGGACTCCAGGATCATGCCTGAACCGAAGGCAGGTGCCAAACCGCTGAGCCACCTAGGGATCCCTATGCCTTGATTTTTAAACTGATGAATGCAAATTCTGCATTCTGGCCAGAGCTAGCAAAATAATAATTATATATATTATAGAATATTATATATAATTAAATATATATAAATTATATAATAATATAATTATATAATAATCATATATATAACTGAGCCTTGAAAACAAAAACAAGTTATACAATAAACATGTTATACAATCATCAGAAACACCTACACTTCCTTAGGAAGTGATTGTATAACTTGTTTTCAAGGCTTAAGGCAATACGTATACTAATACATTACTACAGATTACATTCTTCTCCCATCCAGATATATTTTTAACCACAGTCATCTTTATTACTGGAGTAAATGCAAACTACTTGCTTGGAGAAGATTTTTGCAACCATACTGGAGGAATTATTTTAGCAGGCTGACACATGTCACTCTTTTCAAGCAAGGACCGATGAATTTGCAACTTTCAGAGTTTCATTTCTTCAGATTGTTTTCCCTGGAATAAGTGACTTGATGATTATTAACAGCCCTTCCAGCTCTGCATTTTCATGATTCAGTGCTTGGCAAAATTTCAAAAGAATGCAAACATATATCTTGTTTATTTCATATATTTTATAGTCCTTAAAACATTTGGCCATGTGATGGGCTCTTAATATATTTATTTTAGTTTTTGTTTTTGAGAAAAAAATTATTAATGCCTAACAATTGAAGAATGAGAGACTAAAAATTGTCTTTAAAAATAACATTTAGGGGAACCTTGGCAGCTTAGTCAGTTGAACGTCTCTTGATCTCAGCTTAGTTCTTGATCTCAGGGTCGTGGGTTGGAGCCCTATGTTGGGCTCCACATTGGGCATACACCTATTAAAAAAAAAAAAAAACGTTTAAAGCTCTAGTAAAAGGAAACAAACTTTTAAAGTGATGGGAGTTGTAATAGATAATAATCATCACCACCATCACCCCACTACTACTGTAAAATATGATCTTGACCTATCTAACACATTAGCATTTCTAGTAATCATACCAATTCCTACTGATAATTCATCATAGTCAATTCAAGTTCTTTTCCACAGTTAATAGCTATAGTTTATTCAGTATGATTATGCTGCAGTTAAGTTAAATACTAATCCTTTCAGTTGATCTTAATGCAATGTCCTCAGATAATGGAGATCAAGGAGAAAGAGAGGAAAACATAATGAAAGCAAAGTATTTTATTTGCCAGAATTCCTCATAAAAATAAAATTGTAATTTTTGAAAAAATACTGTAATGGCAAGTAAGGAGAAAGGCAGATTTCCTAAAGGGTGATAAATGTGATCTGAAATGTGAGAAAACAGAAGGACTTGAGAGTAGAAAGAGAAAGAGAGTGAAGAATAATTAGTAAGATACAAAAGACCATAGGATTTTCAATGGGCCTCTTTCCTCCCCAACTAGTATTTCTTTTAAAGGTTTTGCTTAATTGATTTATTTCTTTGAGAGAGAAAGCATGCAGAAGGGCATAGTGGAAGAGAGAGGGATAAGCAGGCTCCATGCTGAGTCTGACGGGCCCTCAATCTCGGGACACTGAGATCATGACCTAAGCTGAAATTGTGAGTCCGGTGCTTAACCTACCAAGCCACCCAGATGCTCCTCCTCCTCAACTAGTATTATGATAGATTTCTAAATGCATAGACTGTCTAGAATTAGTCTCGTTTGGAGATGTAATCTAATGAAGATTTGGGATTTGCACCTGTTGATCATAGAAGAATGAGTAAATTCTGGAATCTCACAGGATTTGTACAGCAGGATTCTGGATTCTTACAAAGCCTTGGACATGGTGCTCAGGTCAAGTTCAATCAAATCCCCAAGGGAAGGAGGGCTCCAGCTGACATCTGTGTTATAAAGTAGTGACAAAAGTACTAATACGTAGAGATGGAACTTATCTATGAGGATTCAGAGTTGCAGAGAATTTGCCAATTCCTGTAGGATATAGCACATTTGACTGTACCTCTGTCAGATGATAATAGCAATGATTACTACATTTTCTACCCAATACTTAAGGAAAATAAGTGTGGTTTACTCACTCATATCTATTACCCAAAGTTTCCATCACAGAAATGAACACGTTTGATAATGTATTCTTATGAAATTAATTTAAGAGAGCCTGACAAAAATCTTGTGATATAATGGAAAAAGAAGATTGATTTTGGGACTGGAAGACCTAAATCCAAATCATGGCTCAAGGTAGCCTTAAGCAAGTTCCTTAAATGTTCTGAATTTTAGTCTTACTAATTGCAAAATGAGATTATATTACCTTTCTCAAAGTCTTGTACTAAAATGAAAGAATATAAAAGTACCAATTAAATAATAGGCGTATTAATGCAACATGTGTGTGTGTAAAAAATATATTTTATTGCCAGGTCTTCAAAGATTATAGGCCTTTTACATTAAAATTTGGTAGAGTAAGGATTATTTTTCTAAAATTTAGAACAATTTTTTGCTTAATATTGTATGGCCATGGGCCCCTGTGAAAAGAGTTTCCATTAAGCATTTTTGTGAGATTTTAATTATAGTTTTTAGTATATCTATGTGTAAATTCTAGTGACAATGCTCTATCTCTGAATGTCAAAATAACTATAAATACATTTAGTTCTTTTTCTATATAAAATGAAATATGACTATTGTTATCTTTCAGAAGAGAAAATAGGTCTTTACATTAAAAGTAAGGAAACATTTTATTAAAAATGTCTTGTCACTATTTGTTGTAATATAGTGCTTTTATAAAATATCTGTCATTATTTACTCACTATTTTCACAAAAATTCGGAGTTTAGAAATAATTTTACTGTTGCTATTAGCGTTATAACCCCTTGGTGACTGTGACCTCCATAAGCTTCTAGAGGAAGCTTAATATAGCAAGGAGACAAACTAGTCAGCATTGCAGAATTTTGGGAAGTTTGAAAGGCCTCATGATGACTGTTGCACCATGGAGTTAGGAAATGGTACATACCAAGCCCAACTCAAAACTTTAAGTTTTTTCAAATCTTTATGTAGAATAAAATCCATTTTTCCATGGCAGTATTCTTTCATACTCTCCTCCATACCATAACAACCCATCCCAGTGATTGCTGGCAGGGGAATCTCCAGAGAGAGAGAGAGGGAAAAAAAAAATTGAGCCTCCTCAGAGAGCTCATTCAGTAATTGTTTTTCTTATGAGTTCTTGGTCCCTGTAACATAAAACAAGCACCCACAAGCGAGACAACAAGCCTCAGATGGATCCAAGAACTAATTGTATTTTGGCTCTCAAGATCTTGCTTTCTTGTAAAGATATGCCTTTTTTAGAGTTTAGAACATCAGATAATACAAGTCATACAGATCAAATTGTGGAAATATCTAATGCTACAAAAGTTTTTTTTTTAATTATTTTATTTTTTTCATTTTTATTTTATTTATGATAGTCACAGAGAGAGAGAGAGAGGCAGAGACACAGGCAGAGGGAGAAGCAGGCTCCATGCACTGGGAGCCCGATGTGGGATTCGATCCCGGGTCTCCGGGATCACGCCCTGGGTCAAAGGCATGTGCCAAACCGCTGCGCCACCCAGGGATCCCTAATGCTACAAAAGTTTTAACACATATGATACAAAAAGCACAGGCAACAGAAGAAAAAAGCTAGATAAATTTAACTTCATAAAAATTAAACATTTTTGCACATCGAGCAGACACTATCAACAGAGTGAAAGGTAACCCATAGAATAGGAGAGAATATTTGCAAATCAATACCTGACAAGGGATTAATATCTACGTTAAATAAAGAACTCCTACAACTCAACAATTAAAAAACCCAAATGACTCAGTTTAAAAAGGATTCAGATAGACATTTCTTCAAAGAAGATATACAGTGCTAATAACCACATGTAAAAATGTCCAACACTACTAATTGTTAGTAATGGAAATTCAAATAGGAATAGTATAATAATAGGAATAAGAATATTGAAATCAAATTATTTTGAGATACCATTTCATATCCATTGGGATGGGTAATATCTTTAAAAAGGAAGAGAAACTAACAAGTACTGACAAGAATATGGAAAAATCAGAAATCTTGTGCATTCTTGGAGGGAATGTAAAATGGTGCAGCTGCTATGGAAAACAGCATGGTGTTTGCTCAAAAAATAGAATCGCCATATGATCCAGAAATTTCACTTCAGGGTATATACTTCAAAGAATTGAAAGCAGGGGCTTGAACAGATACTTGTACGCTAATGTTCATATTTTTCACAATTCACATTCATAGCATTATTCGCAACTGCCAAAAGGTAAAAACAACCCAAATGTCCATTGATGGTTAAATGGTTAAACAAAATGTGATCTATATGCATAAGGGAATACTATTCAACTTCAAAAATGTAAGAAATTCTGGGGTGCCTGGGTGGCTCAGCAGTTGGGCATCTGCCTTTGGCTCAAGGCGTGATCCCAGTCCTGGGATTGAGTCCCGCACCAGGCTCCCTGGGGGGTGCCTGCTTCTCCCTCTGCCTGTTTCTGCCTCTCTCTGTGTCTCTCATGATTAAATGAATAAAATATTTAAAAAAATGAAAATAAAAATGTAAGAAATTCTGACACATGATACAACATGGATAAACTTTGAAGACATTATGCTAAGTGAAATAAGACAATGACAGAAGGACAAAAATTATGTAGTTCCACTTATGGTAGGTACCTAGAGTGATCAGGTTCATAGCTACAGAAAAACAGGATGGTAGTTGACAGGAACTGGAGGAAAGGGGGTATGGGAATAAGAGTTATTGTCTAATGGGTACAGATTTACAGTTTGGGAATATGAAAAAGTTCTGGAGATGTATAGTGTGATAGTTGTACAATGATGTGAATATACCACTAATATGCCACTAAACTGTGAACCTAAGAATTGCTAAAATGGCATACTTTGTTGTGATATTTTATCACAATAAAGAATCATAACACAATAGGAAATGCCAGTGATCCTTATAGATGAATGATAGATGATAGATAGATGGGATAGCTAGCTAGCTAGATGATAGATAGAACAAATAGATAATGGATGGAAACTTTTGAGAATTATTTAAATAATTTTTAACTTGAGTAAAAGTGGTAAAGAAATACAGATAGAGCAGGCTTGACTTCAGACTTAGATGCTTAAGTTGGGAATCCAGTATAGCTTGTCCAAATTTCATTCATTATTCTTAACCTATCTCTATTCAACATATAAGACTTCTAGAATATCTCTGTCTTAGGCTGCCAAGTTCCTTGTTTTTAGAGCTAAATAAAAGGATCCCAAGGTTATATTAGAATTAAGCTGGAGGACATTCTGAATAGTCAGAGGCAAACACAGTGCAAGGGGCAGGTACAGATAACAGTCAAGGAGGGGAGCCAAAGGTCAGTACTGGAAATCTAATCTCAGTTTTTACATCTAAAGACCAAGTTGGGGGGATAGTTAGGAGGAAAAAGAAATGATCAGAATCTGGGGTTGCCAAAACAGAGTGCAAGGCAATAAAATACTACATGGTTCAAGAAAAAGCCATTAGCTTTACTTTTACAGAATGCTAGCCAAGTCTTACTAAGTTGTAGATCAGTCCAAAGAAAGCCTTACTAAGAGGAACTTTGTTTTCATATTTTATTCTCTATGTCCAGATCTCATATTTACTGCATTTTTTTTCCATCTCCATATGTCTCTCTTTCTATCTTCTGGTTTCATTTCTTTCATCATCACAATTCAGATTATACTAGGATCTTATCAACAT
Source organism: Canis lupus baileyi (assembly GCF_048164855.1). Lineage (NCBI taxonomy): Eukaryota > Metazoa > Chordata > Mammalia > Carnivora > Canidae > Canis > Canis lupus. The sequence goes on along the minus strand of NC_132851.1, from coordinate 64,757,463 downwards.
TGGACAAGGAAGAAGAGTAGGAAGTTAAAATTGCGTGGAGAACAGATGGTGGCTGAGAAGTGCACTTGAGCTCAGACAGGACTGGAGACAACTAAATAACTGCAGCAACAAATCTCAGTCAAGGCACTTCTATGGTTTATCCTGTGTCCAAAGAACAGTAGGATCTCAGACAGTCAGTAGTATCAGAAGGTCCAATGAAGTGGGCAGGAAATTCCAAGTGATGGCTCAGTTTGTTCTGGGACTGAGAAGATGTCCAGATGTAGTAAGATTTCTATTAGGGGGATGGGGACAGGAAGATGAAGAATTGTCTCTAGACTCGAAGGGTGGAATTGCTTGGAACTAGACCAGGCAATGTTTCATGTCTGAGATTAAAGCAAGAGGAGAGGACAGAGGTAAATGGTAGAGTAGCTACAGAGAAAACTCACAGTAATGCATACACAAGTAAAGAAGTCCTGTTTTTTGACCAAGGCCAGTACAGAACACAGATACAAGGAGATATTAATTCAAGGACTAATTAGGACAAATTATTGGGAACATGGTTAGATAGAAGATTGTGGGAGCTAATGGCCTATTGATTGGTTTGCTGAAACCTGCTCCTGAGAATAGTGCTTCTACGTTTATTCATCCTGTCAGTGTAAACTTAAGAACCAGGGAAAACTGCATGCAGTTCAGGCTTAGCCAATCTGTTGAGCCAGGGTGAAAAGGAGACCGTCATTAACACTTGATTTCTTTCCTCCCTTATTTCTCTTTTGTTGCTGCGTTTCTTTTTAATTGGATAAAGTGAAGAAGAATAATTAGACTTTTAAGTCATGTTTATTGAGTGGCATTTTTTTTTTCATATATCTCAACTCTGCTGTTCCAAAGCAAAACAAAATGAAACTACAACCCTAAAATTACTGTGTTCTAATATATGTGGTCCTAGCATAGATCTAATCTAAGGCAAGTAGACATAAATGAAACTCTGGAATTCATAATAGAGGAGTATCTGTAGTGCCAGATTTTACTATTAGGTAAAAAATTTATTTGAGATTTTAGTTTTTTAATCAGTCAGTTCTTATACAAACTAGCAGCCAGAAGAGTTTGGCTTAGCAAGTTCTGTGTTTTAAGAGAATTTAAATTATTATGTTTCCAGGCAGACCATGTGTTTCCCAGTTCACCACAATATCTATGACCTCCTGCTGATGATACTTAGCTGTTATTTACGTTTTTCTAACCTGTTTGGTCACAGAATATGATTATTATTTTTAAAGAAGAACCTTGATATATTTTGAGAAATATATTTAGTGATTTGGCAAGTTTTCAAAGCCCAGCATAATTTTAGTAGCAAACCTCAAGAAAGGAAAGACAAAGCTGTACAGATGTGATTAATGATAAGCTTAGCTCTATCTCTGCCTAAGGGACATACTCCCTACAGACCAGTTTCATAGTCCATGTACCAAGTTTATTGTTATTGGCAGAAAACTACAAGTTACTACATGATGTAGGTTATTTATTTACTTTGTTCCCATCTCCCTACTTATTTTTTAAAATAGACTTATTTTTTAAAAAACAGTTTTTGATTTATAGAAAAATTGAGATAATACTATAGAGAGTTTCCATATGTCCTATACCCAGTTTCTCCAATTATTAACATCTTACATTAGTGGGGTACCAATACTGTGACATTATTGTTATGGACTGAACGTTCTGTCCCCCACCACCAAATTTATATGTTGAAATTCTAACCCCCAAAGTAATGGTATTTAGAGGCAAGTCCTTTAGGATGAAATTAGGCCATGAGAGTAGAAGCCTCTTGAAAGGGATTAGTGCTCTCATGAGAAGACATGAGAGTGATGTGGGATGACAAAGCAGGACTCAGAAGACTTCGAGTGAGGAAAGAATCCTTAATAGAACCCAGGCTGGCTGACATGAATTTCCAACCTCCAGAACTGCGAGAAATAAAGTCTGTTGTTTACAAGCCACCCAGTCTATGGTACTTTTTTTATAGCAACCTAAATTGACTAAGACAATATTAACTGAAGCCCATACTTTATTCAGATTTTCATGGGTTTTACCTAACGTTCTTTTTCTGTTCCAAAATTAATCCAGGATACATTACACTTAGTTGTCTTTTAGACTCATTTTAGATATAGCAGTTTCTCAGAACTTCCTTGTTTAAGATAACCTTGACAGTTTTGAGGAGCACCGGTCAGAAATACTATAGACTGTCTCTCTACTGGAATTTATCTCATGCTTTCCTTATGATTAGAATGAGATCATGGGTTTTCAGGAGGAAGACCAGGGGGGTGAGGTGCCATTTTCATTACCTCATTGCATTCTATCAATATAATTTGTCACTGTTGATGTTTGACATAACATTTTTCAGGTTTCTCTGCTGTAAAGTCACTCTTCCTCCCCTTCCATAAGGTACTCTTTTGGGGGTGAAGTCATTATGCCCAGCCCACACCCAGGAGTACATAGTTACATTTCATCTCCTTGAGAAAGGAGTATCTGTGTAAATTATTTGGAATTCTTCTGCATGGGAGATTTGTCTCTTCTCCATTTATTTATTCACTCAACCATTTATTTACATCAGTATGGACTCATGACTATTTTTGTTATGTTTGGGGTTTACAATATTTATTTTGTTCTCAATTTGTTCAAACTTTGGGCATAGTTCCAGCTTTCAGTTGGCTCCTGTTCTTCTTTGACATGCCCTCATGGGTTTTTTTGGAGGGAGGCACTTCCTTACTTCCTAGAGCTGGATGCTTAAGACTTCTTGTATAGTCTTGACCCAGTCCCCTGACCAAACATTTCTCAAAAAAATCCTTGCTTCATTTTATTGGAAAATGGTGTGCTTGTTGCTACTGGAGTGTCGTCACATCTAGGTCCTATCAGTAGATGAAAGAAGGAAATATATCTGTATTTACTAACCTCTTTATAAGTATTTCCTTTTTTAAATTTTTTCTTTATTTGTTCATGAGAGACACACAGAGAGAGGCAGAGACATAGGCAGAGGGAGAAGCAGGCTCCCTGCAGGGAGCCTGCTGTGGGACTTGATCCCAGGACTCTGGGATCATGCCCTGAGCCAAAGGCAGATGCTCAACCACTGTGCCACCCAGGTGCACGTCTTTATAAGTCTTTATTTATGCATCCATCTATATCTATACTAAGCTAACTATGAATTCATATTGATATCTCTAATTCTAATCCATCACTACATAGACAATTTTAATCTCTTCCTCTTGCTTATCTGAGAGCAGCTACTCCAACAGTGAGGACTGGCTTTCAACATGCATTCATTTATTTAGCTGTTCAATTACATTTTTCAGTTATATATGTAGCAGCATCAAATTGTCAATCCATATTCTCTTATACCACAGATTTTTTTCAAGAGTCAAAATTTCAAACTTAAATCTGTAAGAACTAATGTATTATATTTAAGGCAAGTATAAAAATGGCATTCATTCTAATCCTAATAAATGCTACACAGAGCATACCATATTTAAATCAGAGTTCATCTATTTTTGTTCACTATAAAATCTGATCAAAATTTTAAGTGATTGGGGAAGGTATGGATTGAAACATAAAACACATAGCTTACATAAAATCTATGCAATATTACTTGTACTTCTCTTTTGAGATTAAAGAAAATGATAGTAACCTGGGAGAGTGAAAAGAAACCGTCAGGAAAAAATTTAGTAATAGAAAAGGACTTATAAATAGAAGTCAGCGTCCATTTCACATCAGAGTAGAGGCCTCATTCAAGCTTTGCAGGAGGATTCCATAAACAAGAGATTTTTTTTAAACATCCAAATATATTTTAAATAGAATCAGTAATAACAAACTTTAAGACAAGTTTCAAATGAGCTGTTTACTAAATGTGACTGGTGTATAGTCAGAAAAGAATAAAACTAGTGTAGAAAGTCAGTAGCAGGCTAACTCACATAAGTCATACTCAGGCTGCTGAAGACCAGTAGAGACCTGAGCAGAAACAGGTTGTCGCTTTAATAAAACATGTCTCTATATGGGATTCCTACAAGGGGCATAGTGAAAACCTTTGGAAGCATAAGGAAAAAGTAAATCCTGGCAGAGGTATCTCTTAGCTTGCTTTCCCATAAGCATTTAATTTAGGGAAACACTAAAAATATAGATGTGAAGGTATTTTGAACAGCAGGGGATAAATGGCAGATTAATTTAAGAAGCAGACAGTGAAAAGAACCGCATCATATCATGATAAAAACATGAGCAAAATTGTGCCCTATGAAATCGAATTGCTAGATACATTAAGATAGGCCTTCAGCCCCAGCACCATGATTTTTTACAAAGCTGTTGGAACATTCCTCTAGATAGGTCTGAAGCAGACTTTACGTGGAAATATCTGCAAATATTTTCCCCGTCGTAGTTTTCCAATATACTCTTAAGTCTATCAGCTTACTAAATGATGTTGGAAAGTCTTGTAACAATAATATTTATCTAACTTGATTTTTATTTATGGGAATGCAAAAAGTGTAGAAAGTCCTCTTTCTTAACTCACTGGGAGTTGGGTTCTTTGACCCTTAAGTAATCTTTTGGAGAATTCCTGATTGCTCCATGTGTAAATCTTGTGGGAACAAACAGCCTGGTATTTACTGTGTTACATCAAAAATTTCCCTATCTGTTGTCTGTGATGTCTGCAAATTCAGCTGATGGTTACTAAATGTCGGGCAATTGCTGGCTTCTGTTTTTTTTTTTTTTTTTTTTTTTTAAGTGAGTAATGGAGAAATTATTGCTTTTTAAGCTTTTTTTCGTTATGCAGGGTTAATGCAGTCTTAAGCAATTTTTGTTTGCTGTATTACTACCACAAGCCAAAAGCAAAATGGTTTTCCATCTTTTTTTCTGAAGTTTTCAAACCTAGCCTGGATGGCAAAACAAATGTATTATAGTAAGAAATTATTTTCTGCTGATTTGCCAAAATCTTGATAATAAAAGATTTTGCTTAGGTAACCTTAACCTATGAATCTATGTCTTGGTCCATTTCTAGCAAACAAATAAATAGCAGTTATGAAAATTATTTGTATGTTGTACATATGATGTATTATGCATTATAGTATTTTACATTTAATGCAGTTTTAAGGTGAGCACTTTATTATTATCTCTCTATCCCTTTTTATTTTGCGCATGTGTATTTGTATTTTTACATTTATGTTTCTACTTGGTAAAATTGGATTTTTAAATTGTATTCCATACGAATGGATTAAAGTTATAGAGTAATAGATTGCAAGTTCAAGTTTGTGTCAAAGTCTGTGTCTATATAAATAAAACCCATGTCTAGGGATCCCTGGGCGGCTCAGCGGTTTAGCACCTGCCTTCTGACCACCGCGTGATCCTGGAGTCCCGAGGTCCAGCACCACGTCGGGCTCCCTGCATGGAGCCTGCTTCTCCCTCTGCCTGTGTCCCTGCCTCTCTCTCTCTTTATGTCTCTCATGAATAAATAAATAAAATCTTTTAAAAAATTGTTTAAAAAAAACAAAAAAGCAAAACAAAACCCATGACTACACACATAATTTTACTAATATCACTTCTGCAAAATAAAACAAAAATTTTCAGTTCAGCAAATTGACTGGCTTTTCCTTTTCTCTCGCTCTTGCTCTCTCATGATTCTCTTATTCTTTTACATTGTTCCTTTTTGGCTTGTTTACATGATGCCTAATCTCTAGTTTGATCTATGAATTGCCTTTTTGATAGAATACTTTGCTGTCCTATAGCACTGACAACATAAACGAGAAAGTGGGGGAAAATCTGTTAGCACATTTTAAAGGCGCTAAGGATGAAAATAAGTAGATTTTTAAGGAAATAGTCATTGTTAAGATTTACCAGATTGGTGCAGTTGTTTTCACCTGGCTTCCAATGTTAGACACTGATCATATTAACAATGTGTAATTATCACAGGAAAAGGTTTTGTATAAAGTTGGGAGTTCTTTGATGTTTCAAATTATCTACTTATTTATCAAAATCTTGAGAATAAAAGATTCTGCTTAGGTAACTTTAACCTATGAATCTATTTCTTGATGCATTTTTAGCAAAAACAAACAACAACAACAACAAAAATCCCGTATCTTAACATAGCAATTACGAAAACTAGTCAGTTTTGCTTGTTGAATGTACTATGTGTGTATTTTATAATTAATGCAATTTTAAGGTGAACACTGTTATTGTCTCTAATAAAAATAATAATACAAATGGCAATAAAAATCCCCCAAGATCAGACTGTTCTTTTTTATGGCTTCTCACTTCCTTTCGGGAGGAGACCCAAGAAGAATAGCCTATTAGCTTCACAATTTAAAATGAGGGTAACTGGAATCTACCAGAAGTTTTCAATCCCAAATCTAAGCCCATTAGTGAGTCCATAGTCCATTTAACATAGCTTGATCTATTAATATTTGTTCTCCTTCATGCCAAACTCTAGCCACACTGAAATTATTTCACTTCTCGATTTGTGTCATGCGCTTGCCTGCAAATTACTTCTCCCCTGATGTCTAGACCACCCTTTCTCACACATCCTTCTTCCCTTTGTGGGCTAACTCCTACTCATCCTTCAGACTCTCGTTTACATTTTCTCAGTGAAGCCGAGTCTAGTTAGGTAAGATAACTCTTTGCTACCTGCTTATGAACAATCCTGTATCTTTCCTATGAACATTTTGTTAAAATTACTTGTTTGCTCTCTGTTTTGTTCATTATGTATAAGATCCACAAGATGGGAGACTGCAAAGAGTAGTAAGACAAGGGAACTTGAATCTGAAGAGGAGAATGTGGAAATGAAACTTAGGCAGAACTCTGAGGAAGAAGACACCCTATATAACAGGGTCTGAGAAGAAATATAGGCAGGAAGAACTCACCTTGAGAGGGAAACAATGATTTTAGGAACAGTGAGTACCAGGGTTGAATTTCCAGTTGGTTCCTGCTTGTGCTTTATTCATAAATCTTTCATTAATGTTATTGGGCTGCACATTTTTGTGCTAAAGCATATTGGGAATTAGAGGAGAGAAAGAATTAGCTTTGTGTTCCGCACCACAGATAATGTAGACCCATAGAGGAAATGGCACCTACAGGTACCTGAGTAGTTATAAGGAGCTACATGACATTGGAAAAGCAGGTTGCAATATGAACCAATGAGTGAGAAAAATAGGAGAGGACTCTCTTCCTCTCAACTTTGTAGAGCTTTAAAAGAAAGTGGACTTAAAATAACTAAAAGCATTAGGAAATGAGCTGGGAGGTGGATTAAAGTGAATCAGAGTTCTAAGATCCATCTTTCTTGACCAGAAATGTAAAGTTAGGCATTGATAAGTTGGATTTCTTGAAACTATGAGTTGTTATTCTTCTTCACGTGGTACGTTTTTAGCCATTGTCACTTCAAATGTTCCTAACCCTTTCCTCTCTCCTCTGCCTGGAAAAATCCAACTAGATATAGTAAGACCTTATCCCTAAATCTCCCATGTCTTCTCATTGTTTTTCTCTATTCATTACATCTATATCTCTCTGATGTGAACTCCAGATAAAGTTCTTTGGTTTTAGTTCCTGGATCTCTGATTTTTTTTTTTTTTTTCAGCAGTGTCTACTCTGTTATAAAACTTCTCCACTGAGTATTTTAGTCAAATTATTGCATTTTTACTTTTAAGAGTTTTGTTTGACTTATTTATAAATATACTTGGTCTTTAATCATATTTAAAATTCCTTATCTCATAGGTGTCAGTTTTACTCCCCAATTAGTTGAGAAGTGCCTTATAATGAGTATCAGCTTCCCTCTTTCACAGAGTGCTCAGATGTACTAAGCTGTACAAATACCTGGGTTGGTTAATTAAAAATCGTAAGTCACTCTTATTAGCAAAATGGAATACAATTGGGGAGTTGAGAAAATTTCCATCACTCTATGGAAAGGACTACTGTTTGTAACCCATCTCTGAAAAAAATTTGTTTTTTTACAAAGGTTTATAATTTTCCACATAATATAAAAAACACTGAGAGAAGCATTTTTGTTTGTTTATTAGACTTTATTTACTTATTTGAGAGAGACAGAGAGAGAACAGGAGAGGGGATAGAGACCAAGGGAGAGTGAGAATCCCAAGCAGCCTCCCTGCCAAGTGTGGAAATCTATGCAGGGCTGGGTCTCAGGATTCTGAGATCGTGGCCTGAGCTGAAACCAAGAGTCAGACACTTAACTGACTAAGCCACCCAGGAACCCCAAGCATCTATGCTTTTCAACTCAAAATATTATTTTTAAAGTAAAAAAATAAATCAATAACTACCAAAGAAAGACAAACACCTGATGACTTTGACAATAAGTTTTATTTTAAATATTTTACATTTTTATTTCCATAGCATCAAAAATAGGAGGAAAAAAAAATCTCTTGGGAAACATATAAAAGCATCTTAAAGTCAAAAAAGTCAGTGTTTAAGAACACAATAAGTAAAATTATAAGAATCTATTTGTATATTATAAATATACAAATTTTAACTGGCAAGAAATTACTTCATTAATATTGCTTGTCGAGTTTTTGCTCTTTGGAGAAACAATTCTAACTCAGGGTTCTGATCATTCAACCCAGCATTGAACAAGGCTGTCAGTGAATAGACAAGACTAGGAGTATCAAAAGTAGGATTGTGGTTCAATTGAAATTTCAGATAAATAATAATATAATAAAAAATTATTGTTTGAAATAAAAATTAAATGAGTATCTCATTTTTAATTTTGCTAAATCTAGCAACCTTGTTCAAAATAGTTCTTTAATATAACATCACTAAATACCAAAATAAATATAAATTCACTACCATCATTATATTAACTTATCAACAATGCTTCCTTTCCTATTTTTCCAAATTTATGCACAGATATTCCCATATTTGTTTCTTAAATAAATACATAAATAATAAATAGGCAAACAAGTTTCACTTGAACATAATTTAGACAACATGAGAAAAAGTTAAAGTGCTTCCATTTGTCCTCATATTTCTGTGAGGTAGGATGCTTGCTGACACCTTTTCTCCAGTTGAGGAATAAAGAAGAGACCAAGGCAAGGTTGAAAAGGGACTCATGCATCCTGGCCTGTAGGTGAGGTGGAAAGATGTAACAACAACAAAATATATCCAGGATTTCCAGCTACATTTGAATTTACAGCAAACAATGAATAATATGTTTAATGTAAGTGTGCCTAGACATTGAATAGGGCAACATATATGAGACTTTAGAAAAAAACTATTCATTGTTTTACTTAATATTCAAATCTAAAAAAAAAAATATTCAAATCTAACTGGGCATACTGTATTTTTATCTGGCAATCCTACACCAGGTCTACACGGGATATGAAGTACTGAAATAGATTTTTTTGAAGTCTCATTGGCATCTTTCCTGAGGAATTCTTGGAAACCACAGAGAATGTGTTTGTTGTTTCACGGATCTTGTTTCTCAGCCCTGAAAATAAATAAAATAAAACAAATTTTAATTAAATGTCTAATAAGGAGGAAAGTATCATTCTTGAAAATATATATACTATGGAAATAAATAATCTCAGATATTCATGTGTTAGAAATACTCTAATTTTCAATTATGAGTAGAAAGATAAATTATCATCTAAACCAGAACACTTCTGAGAATGAAAGGGAACCATATCACTGATACAGGGCACAGGCATAAGCCCAGACTTCACTGGACAAACTGACATGTATGGTCTTCCCAGTTATGAGTACAACAAACTCACTATTGCTACTATTTTTTTGTTTTTTAATTAAAGAGGCAAATTTCCAAAAGAGTAGACTTCCAGCAGCAAGAGGAAATTTATAGGCTAACATTTAGACTATATGTCTCAGGGTAAATGAAGAATCTAAAGTTAAAAAAAAAAAAACTTACTTCTTTAGAAATATCTGCACAACCTTTTGTACCCATTTTTCCTTGGGGTCCAGGCACACCTCATTTCCATTGAAAAGCTTTACACTGAAATAAAAGAGATATGACTAAATCAGTATTTAGCAGGTTTCAGACATCCCTTTGCCCTTCAAGTTGTAGTTCCTGTAGTATAACCATAAAATGTGGGTCCAAGACATTTTTAACTATGGTGAATGGAAGGTACCATATTTAAATGTCATAGAGACAAAGAATCTTTCCTTTCTGTTCTGCCCACTATTGTATTCCTACACCTAGAATTTTGTTGGATATTTCCACCTTCCTCAATTATGGATTTGCCGAAGTAAAATATCTTTTGAAAGTACTTACATGATTTCTGAGTTTTCACAATGTGGGCCACTGTCAATCACTCTCAGTTCTTTAATATATTTGGGATGGAAAGGTGTGGAGTGTGTTTTTATACACTGGCATCGAAGTTCTGAACTGACTCTTGACAGAACTGCAGCTGTGAAAAAATAATAAAAGCTAGGATTAATTTCATCACAAACATGACTCTGCTGGTCACTTACTTTCTCTCCTTAATTCCAAGTTGATAATTTGGTAACTGTATGTTTGGTAAACATCACATCTTTAGTAAACTAATTCTTGAAGGAGAAGGCTGGATATTCTCCTAGCCCCTAAATTCAGTTAAAAAAAAAATGCTGTCATTAATGACAACATTGATTGACTTCCTGCATAAGACTTGGAGTTGACTTTGTGAAATGTTGACATCCTTATGGTACTTTTTTTTCTACTTGATATTGTGTAATCTTCTATGATACCACAATGCTATTTATAGGATATAACCTAAAATTCAGTAACAGAAAAATTGCCTTTGGAAAGAATTAATAGCAATAGAAATTGCACAAAGATGTCTCAGATCTTAGCAAAATCTTTAATGCTTAGCAGAAAAAAGAAAAATGTAAGAACTCTAAGCTATAAACATTTCTAACTGTATTTCTTTCATGGGAGGGATTCCAAGAAGATTTACAATTTGTTGGGGTGTTGTCTTTAAACCAAACAGGAAATGATAGTTGTCTGAAGTTCGTCAATAAAACAGTACATGTAGTAAAATTACCTGAGTTATCTGCTCAATATTAATAAATAATATGAGTAATTGTGGCCCTAATAAGATATACTCTAGGGCGCTCAGTTGGTTAAGCATCTCACACCTGATTTAGGCTCAGGTCATGATCTCAGGGTGGTTAGATTGGGCCCCACATTGGGCTCCACACTCAGCTGGGAGTCTGCTTGAAATTCTCTCTCTCTCTCTCTCTCTCTCTCTCCGTCTCTACCCCCCCACCTTTCTCTCACTCTCTAAAAATAAATAAATATATCTTTTTAAAAAGATACGCTCTATAGATTTATATTAATGCATTTATATGTAAACATCCTATAGAGCACGGAAAATAGGAACAAGATGTCTATATTAATTAAACTTTATACTTTTCTAAGTGTTGTAGAGATAAAATCTAAACAAAGCTTCAATTTAATGTTAAGTGACTGCAAATATTATTTCCTTTACTTGAATAAAAAGGATATTTGTTATTAAAGCATTAAGGGTAATCTTGCTATCTGAGGATCACATTCAGACACAGGAAAACTCTGTAAACCAGAAAAGTCTGCTTACCTTCACAGAGAGCTGCAGAAAGGACAAAAGCTGCCAAGAGAGCAACAGCCAGCTTGGAAGTCATGTTTACACAAGGTGCCTTCGTTCTGGTTTCTTTCTGGCTCTTGTCCCAGACGCTTGTGAGCTCTGCTGTCCCAAAGGACTTCTGTTGGATGGAGAGCTTCTGTGGCATTTTATATTATTCAGAGCAGCAGAGAATATGCAGCCTCATTCTTCAATTATGTCAGAGGAAATTCCACAATATGCAACCAACCTCCTGCCCTTTGAGGGCAGAAGTGAGTCATCATCAAATTTGTCTCATCAGAATTTTGGCATGTTCGAAGTTCTATTTGATCTTTAACATGATTTAATTCATTTTATTTAAAACATATGTCTTTTAAAACATGTTTAAAAATATTTGTTAAATATTCAAGCTTCTTTGATACATTATCAGTTGTACTTTTCCATGTATAAATAAATTTATTGTTGTACTATCTGACGGTTGTTAGAGTAAGGTCATTTATGATTACTTTTTTAGGGCAAGGTCATTTCTTTAGGTAAATTACATGTGTTGCAATGATAGAGAAGGCAATCTTGTCAACCACTTTTATTGAAGACAGATAAGTGGCTCTGATAGATTAATTTCAACAAGGGCATAAGGACAGAATATTCCATAAGCAGTGTGAGCAAAATGTTGAAGAATGAGAAAATGGAGAAAAACAGCACATTCTACATAAAGACATTGCTCAAGGACAGGTGAATGAAGATATGTCTATGCTCCAGGAAGTGGTTCCCTAGGACTACTTGGTTGGGGTGGGATGAAGTGGTATTTAATGGGAAAGTAAGCAGTGTATGCGTAGTGGATAAAAGCATCTAGGTTCAAACTCTGGTTCAGCCGCCTAATTTTTGTATGACTTTTAAACTTCCTGAGTTAAAGCTTCTGTATCTACAAAATGAGTTTAATAATACCCCCCATCTCTTAAGGTTAATATCTGTAAACTTCCTGGCTTAATTTTTAAACTGGTAAATTCTCACCTATTCCAAATGCTATAACTTATATTTCTCATTTTTATCAGATATTGATTTCCATACTGCAAGGATAGTCAATCACTAATTATTTCCTGAAAATCTCATTTGCTGTAGAGGCATTCTTGATAAAAGATCAGTTTCTGAAATACCAGTTAAGCCAGCTTACATCCTGCAATGTAACAATATAATGAAATAGAAACATCATCAGTTATAGTTATAGTTTGCTAAAATTAAAGTTCCAAATAAAAATGTGACTGCATTAGCATGCAAGTTGCCCTTTCAGGTAACTGGTTGTATATGTTTTTCCCTTTTGCATTTTCTATCACCGAAGTGGGTAACTGGTTCAAGTTGCCCTTTCAAATGAAAATCTAGAATATGGAGAGTTTCAAAATCTGTAGAATTCCAGAACACTTGAGGAAGTAACTCATTTAAACATTGATATAAGATTTAAATTAAATTCTTTGACAAAAAATGATTGAAAATTAGGGCAGGAGTAACAATTTTCAGAATCTGAGCATTTGTGGTTTGGGGAGAAAAGTTTCTTTGCTGAAAGATTTGTGTGGTGGCCACAGCTTAACTTTTTATATATCACTTAAATTTTCTTGATGTCAGGGACTATGTGCACGGGTGTAGTAATTATCCTCACAGCAATGCCTTAGGTGATCATGTTCATTTATGAACATTTACAGATGAGGAAACTTAACAATGTCTCCAAGTTCATATATCTAAGTAACAATGGTGATGGTTCAAAAACCTACTTTTATTAACCCTACTCTAAAAGCATTCACAAAGGGGACTGGAAAGAACTTCTCATGAGGATACTATGATACAAAGACATCTTTTTATGACTCAGTGAAGATTGTGAAGTTTCTTATTCTCTCCTTGGATCCTCAGAGATTAGTTTGAGGTTTGTTTTTTTTTGTTTTTTTGTTTTTTTGTTTTTTTGTTTTTTCAGATAGAAAACACTGAGAGAAGGACTAAGACTCTGTTCACCTCTGGGCAATTACACAATTTATAAATAATTCGGTTGATTCACATCTTATTTCCTAGGAAGCTCAATAAAGCAGTAGCTTGTCCACACTAGTGTATGGGGAGACAAATGTCATGTTTGAGTGTTTTACAAAGAGGTTATACAGTTTCTTAGTAGAGGCATACATCATTTTACTGTGCTTTGTTTTATTGCACTTTGCAGGTATTGTGTTTTTTATAAACAGATTTGTGGCAACCCTTTGATGAGCAAGTCTATAGCTATTGTCTAACATTTACTCACTTTGCATCTTTGTGTCACATTTTGGTAATTCTGACAATATTTCAGATGTTTTCATTAGTATCATATTTACTATGGTGATCTGTGATCACTCATCTTTGATGTCACTATTGTAATTGTTTTGGAATGCCACAAACTACACTCATAGAAGATGACAAACTTAATCAATAAAGGTATGTATTCTGACTGCTGCACCCACCAGCTGTTTCCCATGTTTCTCTCTCTTCTCAGGACTCTCTATTCTCTGAGACACAACAATATTTAAATTAGGCTAATAATAATACTACAATGACCTTTAAATATTCACGTGAAAAGAAGGTTGCACATCTCTCATTTTATTTTGTCAAAAACAAGAAATGATTAAGATTAGTAAAGAAGACATGTCAAAAGCCAAGACAGGCCTAAAACTAGGCTTCTTAGGCTAAACAGCCAAGTTGTATATGTAAAGTAAAAGCTCTTGAAGATATTTAGAAATGCTACTCCAGTGAACACAGGAATGATAAGAAGGAAAACAGCCTTATTACTGATATGGAGAGAGTTCAAGGGATCTGGATGACCTATCAAACCAGTCACAACATTCACTTAAGCCAGAGGGTAATCCAGAGCAAGGCTTTAACTCTCTTCAATTCCATGATGGCTGAGAGAGGTACATAAGCTGCAGAAAGAAAAGTTTGGAGCTAGCAGTAGTTGATTCATGAGATTTGAGGAAAGAAGGAATCTCCACAACATCAAAGGGCAAGTTGAAGCAGGAAGTGCTGATGAAGAAATTGCAGGAAGTGATCCAGAAGATCTAGCTAAGATTATTCATGAAGGTGACTACACTAAGTAACAGATTTTCAGTGTAGACAAAATAGCCTTCCATTGGAAGAGATGCCATCTAGGGCTTTCATAGTGGAAGAGGAAAAGTCAATGCCTGGCTTCAAAGCTTCAAAAGACAGGCTGATTTGCTTGTTAGGTGCTAACAGAGCTGATGACCTTAAGTTGAAGACAATGCTTATTTGCCATCTCAAAAAGCCTAGGGTTTTTAAGAATTATGCCAAATATACTCTGTCTGTGGTGTCTAAAAGGAACAGGGAAGCCTGGATGACAGCACATTTATTTACAACATGGCTTACTGAATTTTTCAAGGCCACTATCTAATGCTCAGAAAAAAAAAGATTCCTTTCAAAATATTACTGCTAATTGACAAAGAAACTTGTCCCCCAAAAGCTCTGATGGAGATGTACAATGAGATTAGTGTTGTTTGCATGCCTGCTTAACATAACACAGCATCCATTCTGTAGCCCATAGATCAAGGATTAATTTCAACTTTCAAGGCATATTATTCAAGAAATACATTTCATAAGGCTATAGCTGCCATAGATAATGATTCCTCTGATGGATCTGAGCAAAGTAAATTGAAAACCTTCTGGAAAGGATTCATCATCATTTTAGATGCCATTAGGGACAATTGTGATTAATGGGAAGAGTTCAAAATATTAATATTTTCACAAGAATTCAAAGAAGTTGAATCCAACCCTCATGGATGACTTTGAGGAGTTAAGACTTTAGTGGAGGCAGCAACTGCAGATGTAGTGGAAATAGCAAGAGAATGAGAATTAGAAGTGGAGTCTGAAGATATGATTGAATTGCTGCAATTTCATTGATAAAACTTGAATGGATAAGGAGTTAGTTCTTATGGATGAACAAAGAAAGTGGTTTCTTGAGATGGAATCCACATCTGGCAAAGATGCTATGGTGAATGATAAAATGATTTGGAATACTACATAAACTTAGTTGATAGCAGCATCAGGGTTTGAGAAGAATGTTTCCAGCTCTGAAAGAAGTTCTACTGTGGGTAAAATGCTATCAAACAGTACTTCATGCTACAGAGAAATTGTTCATAAAAGAATCAACCAATGTGGCAAACTTCATTGTTGTCTTATTTTAAGAGACTGTGACAGCCACCTCAGTCTTCAGCAAACACCACCCTGACTGGTCAACAGAGCAACTTGGAGGCAGGACCCTCCATCAGTAAAAAGATTATAACTCACTGAAAGTTCAGATGATGATTAGCATTTTTTAGCAATAAAGTATTTGTAATTAAGGTATGTATATTTTTCTTTAGCCATAATGTTACAGCACATTGAATAGACTGACATGTAGTGTAAACATAGCTTTTATAGGCACTGGAAAACCAAAACATTTATTTGACTTGCATTATTGCGGTGATCTGGAACCAAACTCAAAATATCTTTGAGGTATTCCTGTAATTGTGTTTCTTTTTCTTCCTTCAAATAACCTAAGACTTGAGGAATAAGTAGTACAGGAGCTACATTGCCTTTTGTAGGAAAGTAAATGTTTATATATAATACAGTTCTTATTGTTTTTAACTCTACTTAATTTCAGGAACGTGATTGTTCATCTATTCATTTAATATACATTGGTTAATGCTAGATACTGTAGTGGGAGATGTAAATACTGTGTAAATAAGATACAGTCTCTGACTTAAAGGAGTTTCCAGTCTAGTGCAGATTATGGATAGTCATACAAACAAGTACAATACAGTAATGGGGAGCAAGTAAGCAGGACCTCTGATGCAGTTTTGATGAATAGAGATTTTCTGAAGAAATGACCTCAAAACTGACCTAATGTTGGTGTTGAGAAGACGAGTGGGGTGGGGAAAAGGAATGACTAAATTGCCAGTGGAGGGAATAGCAAGTACAAGGTAATGGGATGTAAAAGAATGTGGCCACTGGGTTTCAGATATTATAGAGCACAGTATGAAAAACAGAATCTGAAGTGAGGAGTGGAAAAAGTTGGGGCCAGACATGTTAGCAAGACCTACATATTATTTTTTAAAAAGATTTTATTTATTTATCCATGAGAGACACAGAGAGAGAGAGAGAGAGAGAGACATAGGCAGAGAGAAAAGCAGGCTCCATGCAGGGAGCCCGATATGGGACTCGATCCCGGGACTCCAGGACCATGCCCGGGGCCGAAGGCAGGTGCTAAACCACTGAGCCACCCTCCCCATGGGCGTGGCTCAGATCTACATCTTAAAGAAAATTCCCAGTCTCTGCTTCAGTCATGATGGTTTGTCCAGTGAAGACATATTCTCACAAGGCCAGATTCTGACATGACTGAACCAGTTCATTATGATTGGGACCCGATCACACTAGTGACACCGCCAAGATGATCAGAGTTCCAAGGATTTGCAGATACTCTTCTACTTTTCCCTCATGGTTGCCTTCGTACTTCTGCTGAATCTTTCTTATAGAAGGACCTCATTTCCCTCCGTTCCATGTCTTTATCTCATTCCTTAGATTATCTCATTCCACATCTCCTTACCCTCATTCCTTCATTGTCTAAGAACATCATCCTTAGATGTTGAGCTAACAAGTTCTCTTTAACCTAGATACTCACTTTTTTTTAAATGGAGGATTTATTTATAAGGTGAAATGACCTCTTTGCAAATGTTGTTCATCTCTCACAATGTAACCTTGATGCATTATGTCCTTGGATTCCTCTCTCCATCAAAAAGATGGACAAAGACAAAGTGACTAGAGGCGGAATAATTGGGGCCTTGTTTCATCTCTGTGAAGGAATCCTTGTGAGGCATTTCATAATAACTAGGACTAAGTGAGGTTAAGTAGGGGGAAACGGGATAATTAGCATGTTTGAGGAAATGCCACTTTGAAATAGAGCAGAGAGAAAATTTTAGCTGAATAACAAAGCTGCACACAATTACAAATGTTTTGTTACCCTCTAGGGATGAATGCAGAGTTCTTGGATCTATCAACCATTGAGCTGTTCATTTAAGTTTCAACCAGTTCCTGAGACATAAGAAGTACTTAACAAAGAGAGAAGAGCATACAGAGAGCTTCACCATAGCCATGGGACCAAGTCTATCATTCAAGAAAGAGTAAAGTTCAAAAAAGCACCAATATGGGGATCCCTGGGTGGCTCAGCGGTTAAGCGTCTGCCTTCGGCCCAGGGTGTGATCCTGGAATCCTGGAATCCTGGAATCCTGGAATCCTGGAATCCTGGAATCCTGGGATCAAGTCCCACATCGGGCTCTCTGCATGGAGCCTGCTTCTCCCTCTGCCTGTGTCTCTGCCTTTCTCTTTCTCTCTGTCTCTCATGAATAAATAAAATCTTAAAAAAAAAAAAAAAGCAGCCAATATAAAGATGGGTATTTAATTTTCTGCATTGATACATAACTTCTTTCATCAAACTCCCCATGGGAAAGGTGAGTATCTTTTTGGTATATTAAATCATCTAAGTCCTTCTGCCCCCACAGCAAATAGGTATTTTAGGGTAGGGGCTATTTTTAACTATTCCCCAAAGTTGTATTTACATAATAAAGCAGAATGTGGTGGGGAAACATGGGCTTTGAAGTGATATGAATCTGGGCTTGAATCTTGTCCCACAGTTATTAAGGAAGAGACCTTGAGCGAGCTGACGCTACGCTGGTGTTGCTGCTGCTAGTATTTGAGCTACTTTCCCAATCCTGATAGCAAAGTCTTAACTGGCACCTGGAATTTTTTCTCCA
Source organism: Canis lupus baileyi (assembly GCF_048164855.1). Taxonomy (NCBI): domain Eukaryota; kingdom Metazoa; phylum Chordata; class Mammalia; order Carnivora; family Canidae; genus Canis; species Canis lupus. The sequence continues at coordinate 64,739,129 of NC_132851.1, read as the reverse complement.
TTTGAGAAAATTAGTTTAAGCTTAGCAGTCCTCAAGATTAAGAGAACCTTCGACAGATGCTAAACATATATCATGGAATTGACTTACAATGTTATTAATGCTAAATCATAAATATAAAATATCTAGCCCCAGAATTTTTTTTGAAAGATTTTATTTATTTATTCATGAGAGAGAGAGAGAGAGAGAGAAAGAGGCAGAGACACAGGCAGAGGGAGAAGCAGGCTCCATGCAGGGAGCCCAACGCAGACTCGATCCCGGATCTCCAGGATTAGGCCCTGGGCTGAAGGCGCGCTAAACCGCTGAGCCACTCAAGCTGCCCTACCCCCTGAAATTTTAATCAGTGAAACTCAGCCGAAAGATGTAAAACACGTTCTTACTTTTGACAGATCATAAACACGTATATTTACCTTGTTAATAGCATAACTTATCTGCTCTAATGCCTCAAGGACATTTCAGCTCCATTTCCAAGTTCAAATATCTCCAGTTTACAATTTGTAAAAATGCTAAGTTAAGTTGGCTCATGCTGCTAAAAGTGTTCTCTACCTTGAGATAAAAGGCATTTTCCAGTCTTGACAAGTTGGAGAATCAAACAGCTAAACGCATTGGTTTTGGGCAATGGCAAGTCAGAATAACTAAATTTTAAATGTATGCAGCATAGGTGTTGGATTAAGACAAACCTACCTTCAGGCCTAGTTCCCCACTTAGCAGCTTAACAACCATGAGGAGTTTTTTAACCTGAGTGTCAGTTTGTTCATCTCTAAAATGATCCTAACACCACTTCCAGAGAGTTAAATGAGGAAATAACTAAATTATGCCAAAAGTGGTGCCGGGCACATAGGAGATACTCAGTAAATGTCAGTTTTCTTCCCCTCTAATCTGTCACATGAACCACACTTTGCCTGGAGTGGGAGAACCACACTGCTTTGTAAAAGTTTGCCAATCAGGGGCACCTGGGTGGCTCCATTGGTTAAGCATCTGCCTTTGGCTCAGGTCATGTCCAGGTGATGTGATGACCCCACATCAAGCCTGCATCAAGTCCTAACCTGGCTCCTTGCTCAACAGGTTGCCTGCTTTTCCCTCTCCCTCTACCACTCCCCTTGCTTGTTCTCTTTCTCTCTCTCAAATAAATAAATAAATAAATAAATAAATAAATAAATAAATAAATAAATATTTTAAAAATAAAAGTTCACTAATCAAAAAGTAAAGATACATCAACACAACAAATCTCTTCAAGCTTCTATCTGGCTGCTTTTTTTCCCTTCCACTTGTAGAACTTTTTTTATACCTAATGATTAAATTTATTTGTTTGTGTGTTTTAAAAAAGTACTGTTGACACACACAAAAACTGAGTACAGTTTCAGTTCTATCTCCCAAATCCATGGAGATTTTGAGAGGATGTTTAAAGAATGGGATTGGAGGAAGAGGCTGGTTGTAGAAATAGGCATTTATAATGAACTTGGGATATCTGTCTTAAATATGGGAAAAAAATCAAATGAAAATATCTACTTGTAGTCATTTCTTTGTTAAATCTATAAAACAAAAGTTTGTACACATATTCTCTTTAGAAAATAGATTTATACTAAATTTATATAGATTTGTGCTAAATTTATATAATTTATAAAATAGATTCATATAAACCATACTAGATTTATACTAAAACCACTTAGAGATTATTTACTTCAATGTTCGCAATAAAATATATCTTCAAAATAACAACAATTATATATTATTTGTCACTAGAGTTTCTTTCGTGTGAAGTAAAGCCCATAGGAAATGAAATCACTTGACAGAAAAGGAAGTTGCTATGTTAGAAATGACTGGACTTATGCATGTGTTTATGTCTGGAGGTAAACAAGAGTCACAGAAACAACTGAGTCAAGTAACAGAAGAAAAAAAAGTTATGAAAATGTTGAAGCAAGGTGATATGATTTCTTAAGGATAGTTTTCTTCTTTTCTCAAAAGTTATTTTATTATTTTTATCGTTTGCTTGTTCCAGACGTGATACTTTAAAAAGCTGTGTTGAGAATGAAACTCAGCAAGTGGTTTAAGAAAGTAGCTTAAGCAGAAAACAAGTCTTATGTTGTAATTCCTTTATTTTGTTTCTCACAACTCTCCTTAAAGTTTTGATTGTCTTAAAGTGTTGCCTTTCATAACATGAGCTTCACCTTAACTAGTTCTTTTCCCAACCTTGGCATTGGGGATTGCTGAAATATTTAAGACACCATTTGTCACCATTTGTACACCATGTTGGTAGATTTTGTTAAAATGAAGAACACTCAACCCATTTGTGTAATTGTTTGTTTTTATATCTCACTCACTTGACTGGAAATTCCACGAGGTCAGAGGCCACATCTATCTTATTTATACTGTGTGCCAGCACCTGGCTCAGTACTTGCAATTAACAGGTGCCCTGGAAACATTTCTTGGGTGAAAGTACAATTCCCAGAACCTTCCCCAACAGGAGCAATATCAACAAAAGGAAGAAAAAATGTTTATCTTTGTCTATTGTTTTATTCACATGAACCCAGAAGAATCTAACATGGAAACTACAGTTTTAGTCCATGCTGTCTTTTAGTGGCAGATAAAACAATAACCAGCTCAACCAGGCAGCGATTTCCTCCCTGGGTGAATTAGCCTTCTAAACTCTTTTAGTATGCTTCCGGACTGGGGCGAGAGGCAAAATACAACAGGCGGGGTAAGAAATGGAGAGCAGCGCGCAGGGAATTCCAGTGACCTCGTGGACTTTCCGCATTGAGGGAGGAGAGCTCCACTGCTTCCTTCTGCCCATTGCCTGTCTTCTGCGGACTGGAGAGTCCAGAAGACTACACACAATCTTTCCAGAGGTCAGCAAGTGAACATGAATGGTGTCTCACAGGTTTAGTCTAATTAACTTTAAATGTGCTAAGACTAAACAGATTAGCTTTCTTTTTAGGTATTACCTCAGTGGTTCCTAACTTTTACTTTTTAATTTTAACCAGTTAATCCTTTGAACATATAATGAAAGCTATATGCCCTTTGCTTACCTAAACCCAAAGGTACAAAGTTGTACATTAAGTTTCAGGAAGTTTACTGACCATCGAAAACTCCTAAGGAGTAAGATCAATGAAGAGTAAATTGAAGGTATAACACTTGGACGATAGTTGATGAATCTCAAGTTTACTATTTCTAGATCATGTCAACTGAAAGATAAACAGTATTTTCTGAATGCTGCTTGCTGTCTCTAGATATCTCCCGGACAGAGATTTAAGAACAAAAATTCCTGAAGTTCAAAAGAGAAGGTGGAGATGGATTAAAACAAGAATGAGGAGGGGGACACCTGAGTGGCTCACCGGTTGAACGTCTGCCTTTGGCTCAGGACCTGATTCCAGGTCCGGGAATCGAGTCTCACATCAGGCTCCCTGCGAGGAGCCTGCTGCCCCCTCTGCCTATGTTTCTGCCTCTTTCTGTGTGTCTCTCATGAATAAATAAATAAAATCTTTTTAAAAATTGTTTAAAAAAAAACAAAAAAGCAAAACAAAACCCATGACTACACACATAATTTTACTAATATCACTTCTGCAAAATAAAACAAAAATTATCAGTTCAGCAAATTGACTGGCTTTTCCTTTTCTCTCGCTCTTGCTCTCTCATGATTCTCTTATTCTTTTACATTGTTCTTTTTTGGCTTGTTTACATGATGCCTAATCTCTAGTTTGATCTATGAATTGCCTTTTTGATAGAATACTTTGCTGTCCTATAGCACTGACAACATAAACGAGAAAGTGGGGGAAAATCTGTTAGCACATTTTAAAGGCGCTAAGGATGAAAATAAGTAGATTTTTAAGGAAATAGTCATTGTTAAGATTTACCAGATTGGTGCAGTTGTTTTCACCTGGCTTCCAATGTTAGACACTGATCATATTAACAATGTGTAATTATCACAGGAAAAGGTTTTGTATAAAGTTGGGAGTTCTTTGATGTTTCAAATTATCTACTTATTTATCAAAATCTTGAGAATAAAAGATTCTGCTTAGGTAACTTTAACCTATGAATCTATTTCTTGATGCATTTTTAGCAAAAACAAACAACAACAACAACAAAAATCCCGTATCTTAACATAGCAATTACGAAAACTAGTCAGTTTTGCTTGTTGAATGTACTATGTGTGTATTTTATAATTAATGCAATTTTAAGGTGAACACTGTTATTGTCTCTAATAAAAATAATAATACAAATGGCAATAAAAATCCCTCAAGATCAGACTGTTCTTTTTTATGGCTTCTCACTTCCTTTCGGGAGGAGACCCAAGAAGAATAGCCTATTAGCTTCACAATTTAAAATGAGGGTAACTGGAATCTACCAGAAGTTTTCAATACCAAATCTAAGCCCATTAGTGAGTCCATAGTCCATTTAACATAGCTTGATCTATTAATATTTGTTCTCCTTCATGCCAAACTCTAGCCACACTGAAATTATTTCACTTCTCGATTTGTGTCATGCGCTTGCCTGCAAATTACTTCTCCCCTGATGTCTAGACCACCCTTTCTCACACATCCTTCTTCCCTTTGTGGGCTAACTCCTACTCATCCTTCAGACTCTCGTTTACATTTTCTCAGTGAAGCCGAGTCTAGTTAGGTAAGATAACTCTTTGCTACCTGCTTATGAACAATCCTGTATCTTTCCTATGAACATTTTGTTAAAATTACTTGTTTGCTCTCTGTTTTGTTCATTATGTATAAGATCCACAAGATGGGAGACTGCAAAGAGTAGTAAGACAAGGGAACTTGAATCTGAAGAGGAGAATGTGGAAATGAAACTTAGGCAGAACTCTGAGGAAGAAGACACCCTATATAACAGGGTCTGAGAAGAAATATAGGCAGGAAGAACTCACCTTGAGAGGGAAACAATGATTTTAGGAACAGTGAGTACCAGGGTTGAATTTCCAGTTGGTTCCTGCTTGTGCTTTATTCATAAATCTTTCATTAATGTTATTGGGCTGCACATTTTTGTGCTAAAGCATATTGGGAATTAGAGGAGAGAAAGAATTAGCTTTGTGTTCCGCACCACAGATAATGTAGACCCATAGAGGAAATGGCACCTACAGGTACCTGAGTAGTTATAAGGAGCTACATGACATTGGAAAAGCAGGTTGCAATATGAACCAATGAGTGAGAAAAATAGGAGAGGACTCTCTTCCTCTCAACTTTGTAGAGCTTTAAAAGAAAGTGGACTTAAAATAACTAAAAGCATTAGGAAATGAGCTGGGAGGTGGATTAAAGTGAATCAGAGTTCTAAGATCCATCTTTCTTGACCAGAAATGTAAAGTTAGGCATTGATAAGTTGGATTTCTTGAAACTATGAGTTGTTATTCTTCTTCACGTGGTACGTTTTTAGCCATTGTCACTTCAAATGTTCCTAACCCTTTCCTCTCTCCTCTGCCTGGAAAAATCCAACTAGATATAGTAAGACCTTATCCCTAAATCTCCCATGTCTTCTCATTGTTTTTCTCTATTCATTACATCTATATCTCTCTGATGTGAACTCCAGATAAAGTTCTTTGGTTTTAGTTCCTGGATCTCTGATTTTTTTTTTTTTCAGCAGTGTCTACTCTGTTATAAAACTTCTCCACTGAGTATTTTAGTCAAATTATTGCATTTTTACTTTTAAGAGTTTTGTTTGACTTATTTATAAATATACTTGGTCTTTAATCATATTTAAAATTCCTTATCTCATAGGTGTCAGTTTTACTCCCCAATTAGTTGAGAAGTGCCTTATAATGAGTATCAGCTTCCCTCTTTCACAGAGTGCTCAGATGTACTAAGCTGTACAAATACCTGGGTTGGTTAATTAAAAATCGTAAGTCACTGTTATTAGCAAAATGGAATACAATTGGGGAGTTGAGAAAATTTCCATCACTCTATGGAAAGGACTACTGTTTGTAACCCATCTCTGAAAAAAATTTGTTTTTTTACAAAGGTTTATAATTTTCCACATAATATAAAAAACACTGAGAGAAGCATTTTTGTTTGTTTATTAGACTTTATTTACTTATTTGAGAGAGACAGAGAGAGAACAGGAGAGGGGATAGAGACCAAGGGAGAGTGAGAATCCCAAGCAGCCTCCATGCCAAGTGTGGAAATCTATGCAGGGCTGGGTCTCAGGATTCTGAGATCGTGGCCTGAACTGAAACCAAGAGTCAGACACTTAACTGACTAAGCCACCCAGGAACCCCAAGCATCTATGCTTTTCAACTCAAAATATTATTTTTAATGTAAAAAAATAAATCAATAACTACCAAAGAAAGACAAACACCTGATGACTTTGACAATAAGTTTTATTTTAAATATTTTACATTTTTATTTCCATAGCATCAAAAATAGGAGGAAAAAAAAATCTCTTGGGAAACATATAAAAGCATCTTAAAGTCAAAAAAGTCAGTGTTTAAGAACACAATAAGTAAAATTATAAGAATCTATTTGTATATTATAAATATACAAATTTTAACTGGCAAGAAATTACTTCATTAATATTGCTTGTCGAGTTTTTGCTCTTTGGAGAAACAATTCTAACTCAGGGTTCTGATCATTCAACCCAGCATTGAACAAGGCTGTCAGTGAATAGACAAGACTAGGAGTATCAAAAGTAGGATTGTGGTTCAATTGAAATTTCAGATAAATAATAATATAATAAAAAATTATTGTTTGAAATAAAAATTAAATGAGTATCTCATTTTTAATTTTGCTAAATCTAGCAACCTTGTTCAAAATAGTTCTTTAATATAACATCACTAAATACCAAAATAAATATAAATTCACTACCATCATTATATTAACTTATCAACAATGCTTCCTTTCCTATTTTTCCAAATTTATGCACAGATATTCCCATATTTGTTTCTTAAATAAATACATAAATAATAAATAGGCAAACAAGTTTCACTTGAACATAATTTAGACAACATGAGAAAAAGTTAAAGTGCTTCCATATGTCCTCATATTTCTGTGAGGTAGGATGCTTGCTGATACCTTTTCTCCAGTTGAGGAATAAAGAAGAGACCAAGGCAAGGTTGAAAAGGGACTCATGCATCCTGGCCTGTAGGTGAGGTGGAAAGATGTAACAACAACAAAATATATCCAGGATTTCCAGCTACATTTGAATTTACAGCAAACAATGAATAATATGTTTAATGTAAGTGTGCCTAGACATTGAATAGGGCAACATATATGAGACTTTAGAAAAAAACTATTCATTGTTTTACTTAATATTCAAATCTAACTGGGCATACTGTATTTTTATCTGGCAATCCTACACCAGGTCTACACGGGACATGAAGTACTGAAATAGATTTTTTTGAAGTCTCATTGGCATCTTTCCTGAGGAATTCTTGGAAACCACAGAGAATGTGTTTGTTGTTTCACGGATCTTGTTTCTCAGCCCTGAAAATAAATAAAATAAAACAAATTTTAATTAAATGTCTAATAAGGAGGAAAGTATCATTCTTGAAAATATATATACTATGGAAATAAATAATCTCAGATATTCATGTGTTAGAAATACTCTAATTTTCAATTATGAGTAGAAAGATAAATTATCATCTAAACCAGAACACTTCTGAGAATGAAAGGGAACCATATCACTGATACAGGGCACAGGCATAAGCCCAGACTTCACTGGACAAACTGACATGTATGGTCTTCCCAGTTATGAGTACAACAAACTCACTATTGCTACTATTTTTTTTGTTTTTTAATTAAAGAGGCAAATTTCCAAAAGAGTAGACTTCCAGCAGCAAGAGGAAATTTATAGGCTAACATTTAGACTATATGTCTCAGGGTAAATGAAGAATCTAAAGTTAAAAAAAAAAAACTTACTTCTTTAAAAATATCTGCACAACCTTTTGTACCCATTTTTCCTTGGGGTCCAGGCACACCTCATTTCCATTGAAAAGCTTTACACTGAAATAAAAGAGATATGACTAAATCAGTATTTAGCAGGTTTCAGACATCCCTTTGCCCTTCAAGTTGTAGTTCCTGTAGTATAACCATAAAATGTGGGTCCAAGACATTTTTAACTATGGTGAATGGAAGGTACCATATTTAAATGTCATAGAGACAAAGAATCTTTCCTTTCTGTTCTGCCCACTATTGTATTCCTACACCTAGAATTTTGTTGGATATTTCCACCTTCCTCAATTATGGATTTGCCGAAGTAAAATATCTTTTGAAAGTACTTACATGATTTCTGAGTTTTCACAATGTGGGCCACTGTCAATCACTCTCAGTTCTTTAATATATTTGGGATGGAAAGGTGTGGAGTGTGTTTTTATACACTGGCATCGAAGTTCTGAACTGACTCTTGACAGAACTGCAGCTGTGAAAAAATAATAAAAGCTAGGATTAATTTCATCACAAACATGACTCTGCTGGTCACTTACTTTCTCTCCTTAATTCCAAGTTGATAATTTGGTAACTGTATGTTTGGTAAACATCACATCTTTAGTAAACTAATTCTTGAAGGAGAAGGCTGGATATTCTCCTAGCCCCTAAATTCAGTTAAAAAAAAAATGCTGTCATTAATGACAACATTGATTGACTTCCTGCATAAGACTTGGAGTTGACTTTGTGAAATGTTGACATCCTTATGGTACTTTTTTTTCTACTTGATATTGTGTAATCTTCTATGATACCACAATGCTATTTATAGGATATAACCTAAAATTCAGTAACAGAAAAATTGCCTTTGGAAAGAATTAATAGCAATAGAAATTGCACAAAGATGTCTCAGATCTTAGCAAAATCTTTAATGCTTAGCAGAAAAAAGAAAAATGTAAGAACTCTAAGCTATAAACATTTCTAACTGTATTTCTTTCATGGGAGGGATTCCAAGAAGATTTACAATTTGTTGGGGTGTTGTCTTTAAACCAAACAGGAAATGATAGTTGTCTGAAGTTCGTCAATAAAACAGTACATGTAGTAAAATTACCTGAGTTATCTGCTCAATATTAATAAATAATATGAGTAATTGTGGCCCTAATAAGATATACTCTAGGGCGCTCAGTTGGTTAAGCATCTCACACCTGATTTAGGCTCAGGTCATGATCTCAGGGTGGTTAGATTGGGCCCCACATTGGGCTCCACACTCAGCTGGGAGTCTGCTTGAAATTCTCTCTCTCTCTCTCTCTCTCTCTCCGTCTCTACCCCCCCACCTTTCTCTCACTCTCTAAAAATAAATAAATATATCTTTTTAAAAAGATACACTCTATAGATTTATATTAATGCATTTATATGTAAACATCCTATAGAGCACGGAAAATAGGAACAAGATGTCTATATTAATTAAACTTTATACTTTTCTAAGTGTTGTAGAGATAAAATCTAAACAAAGCTTCAATTTAATGTTAAGTGACTGCAAATATTATTTCCTTTACTTGAATAAAAAGGATATTTGTTATTAAAGCATTAAGGGTAATCTTGCTATCTGAGGATCACATTCAGACACAGGAAAACTCTGTAAACCAGAAAAGTCTGCTTACCTTCACAGAGAGCTGCAGAAAGGACAAAAGCTGCCAAGAGAGCAACAGCCAGCTTGGAAGTCATGTTTACACAAGGTGCCTTCGTTCTGGTTTCTTTCTGGCTCTTGTCCCAGACGCTTGTGAGCTCTGCTGTCCCAAAGGACTTCTGTTGGATGGAGAGCTTCTGTGGCATTTTATATTATTCAGAGCAGCAGAGAATATGCAGCCTCATTCTTCAATTATGTCAGAGGAAATTCCACAATATGCAACCAACCTCCTGCCCTTTGAGGGCAGAAGTGAGTCATCATCAAATTTGTCTCATCAGAATTTTGGCATGTTCGAAGTTCTATTTGATCTTTAACATGATTTAATTCATTTTATTTAAAACATATGTGTTTTAAAACATGTTTAAAAATATTTGTTAAATATTCAAGCTTCTTTGATACATTATCAGTTGTACTTTTCCATGTATAAATAAATTTATTGTTGTACTATCTGACGGTTGTTAGAGTAAGGTCATTTATGATTACTTTTTTAGGGCAAGGTCATTTCTTTAGGTAAATTACATGTGTTGCAATGATAGAGAAGGCAATCTTGTCAACCACTTTTATTGAAGACAGATAAGTGGCTCTAATAGATTAATTTCAACAAGGGCATAAGGACAGAATATTCCATAAGCAGTGTGAGCAAAATGTTGAAGAATGAGAAAATGGAGAAAAACAGCACATTCTACATAAAGACATTGCTCAAGGACAGGTGAATGAAGATATGTCTATGCTCCAGGAAGTGGTTCCCTAGGACTACTTGGTTGGGGTGGGATGAAGTGGTATTTAATGGGAAAGTAAGCAGTGTATGCGTAGTGGATAAAAGCATCTAGGTTCAAACTCTGGTTCAGCCACCTAATTTTTGTATGACTTTTAAACTTCCTGAGTTAAAGCTTCTGTATCTACAAAATGAGTTTAATAATACCCCCCATCTCTTAAGGTTAATATCTGTAAACTTCCTGGCTTAATTTTTAAACTGGTAAATTCTCACCTATTCCAAATGCTATAACTTATATTTCTCATTTTTATCAGATATTGATTTCCATACTGCAAGGATAGTCAATCACTAATTATTTCCTGAAAATCTCATTTGCTGTAGAGGCATTCTTGATAAAAGATCAGTTTCTGAAATACCAGTTAAGCCAGCTTACATCCTGCAATGTAACAATATAATGAAATAGAAACATCATCAGTTATAGTTATAGTTTGCTAAAATTAAAGTTCCAAATAAAAATGTGACTGCATTAGCATGCAAGTTGCCCTTTCAGGTAACTGGTTGTATATGTTTTTCCCTTTTGCATTTTCTATCACCGAAGTGGGCAACTGGTTCAAGTTGCCCTTTCAAATGAAAATCTAGAATATGGAGAGTTTCAAAATCTGTAGAATTCCAGAACACTTGAGGAAGTAACTCATTTAAACATTGATATAAGATTTAAATTAAATTCTTTGACAAAAAATGATTGAAAATTAGGGCAGGAGTAACAATTTTCAGAATCTGAGCATTTGTGGTTTGGGGAGAAAAGTTTCTTTGCTGAAAGATTTGTGTGGTGGCCACAGCTTAACTTTTTATATATCACTTAAATTTTCTTGATGTCAGGGACTATGTGCACGGGTGTAGTAATTATCCTCACAGCAATGCCTTAGGTGATCATGTTCATTTATGAACATTTACAGATGAGGAAACATAACAATGTCTCCAAGTTCGTATATCTAAGTAACAATGGTGATGGTTCAAAAACTTACTTTTATTAACCCTACTCTAAAAGCATTCACAAAGGGGACTAGAAAGAACTTCTCATGAGGATACTATGATACAAAGACATCTTTTTATGACTCAGTGAAGATTGTGAAGTTTCTTATTCTCTCCTTGGATCCTCAGAGATTAGTTTGAGGTTTTTTTTTTTTTTTTTTTTTTCAGATAGAAAACACTGAGAGAAGGACTAAGACTCTGTTCACCTCTGGGCAATTACACAATTTATAAATAATTCGGTTGATTCACATCTTATTTCCTAGGAAGCTCAATAAAGCAGTAGCTTGTCCACACTAGTGTATGGGGAGACAAATGTCATGTTTGAGTCTTTTACAAAGAGGTTATACAGTTTCTTAGTAGAGGCATACATCATTTTACTGTGCTTTGTTTTATTGCACTTTGCAGGTATTGCGTTTTTTATAAACAGATTTGTGGCAACCCTTTGATGAGCAAGTCTATAGCTATTGTCTAACAACATTTACTCACTTTGCATCTTTGTGTCACATTTTGGTAATTCTGACAATATTTCAGATGTTTTCATTAGTATCATATTTACTATGGTGATCTGTGATCACTCATCTTTGATGTCACTATTGTAATTGTTTTGGAATGCCACAAACTACACTCATAGAAGATGACAAACTTAATCAATAAAGGTATGTATTCTGACTGCTGCACCCACCAGCTGTTTCCCATGTTTCTCTCTCTTCTCAGGACTCTCTATTCTCTGAGACACAACAATATTTAAATTAGGCTAATTAATAATACTACAATGACCTTTAAATATTCACGTGAAAAGAAGGTTGCACATCTCTCATTTTATTTTATCAAAAACAAGAAATGATTAAGATTAGTAAAGAAGACATGTCAAAAGCCAAGACAGGCCTAAAACTAGGCTTCTTAGGCTAAACAGCCAAGTTGTAAATGTAAAGTAAAAGCTCTTGAAGATATTTAGAAATGCTACTCCAGTGAACACAGGAATGATAAGAAGGAAAACAGCCTTATTACTGATATGGAGAGAGTTCAAGGGATCTGGATGACCTATCAAACCAGTCACAACATTCACTTAAGCCAAAGGGTAATCCAGAGCAAGGCTTTAACTCTCTTCAATTCCATGATGGCTGAGAGAGGTACGTAAGCTGCAGAAAGAAAAGTTTGGAGCTAGCAGTAGTTGATTCATGAGATTTGAGGAAAGAAGGAATCTCCACAACATCAAAGCGCAAGTTGAAGCAGGAAGTGCTGATGAAGAAATTGCAGGAAGTGATCCAGAAGATCTAGCTAAGATTATTCATGAAGGTGACTACACGAAGTAACAGATTTTCAGTGTAGACAAAATAGCCTTCCATTGAAAGAGATGCCATCTAGGGCTTTCATAGTGGAAGAGGAAAAGTCAATGCCTGGCTTCAAAGCTTCAAAAGACAGGCTGATTTGCTTGTTAGGTGCTAAAAGAGCTGATGACCTTAAGTTGAAGACAATGCTTATTTGCCATCTCAAAAAGCCTAGGGTTTTTAAGAATTATGCCAAATATACTCTGTCTGTGGTGTCTAAAAGGAACAGGGAAGCCTGGATGACAGCACATTTATTTACAACATGGCTTACTGAATTTTTCAAGGCCACTATCTAATGCTCAGAAAAAAAAAGATTCCTTTCAAAATATTACTGCTAATTGACAAAGAAACTGGTCCCCCAAAAGCTCTGATGGAGATGTACAATGAGATTAATGTTGTTTGCATGCCTGCTTAACATAACACAGCATCCATTCTGTAGCACATAGATCAAGGATTAATTTCAACTTTCAAGGCATATTATTCAAGAAATACATTTCATAAGGCTATAGCTGCCATAGATAATGATTCCTCTGATGGATCTGAGCAAAGTAAATTGAAAACCTTCTGGAAAGGATTCATCATCATTTGAGATGCCATTAGGGACAATTGTGATTAATGGGAAGAGTTCAAAATATTAATATTTTCACAAGAATTCAAAGAAGTTGAATCCAACCCTCATGGATGACTTTGAGGAGTTAAGACTTTAGTGGAGGCAGTAACTGCAGATGTAGTGGAAATAGCAAGAGAATGAGAATTAGAAGTGGAGTCTGAAGATATGATTGAATTGCTGCAATTTCATTGATAAAACTTGAATGGATAAGGAGTTAGTTCTTATGGATGAACAAAGAAAGTGGTTTCTTGAGATGGAATCCACATCTGGCAAAGATGCTATGGTGAATGATAAAATGATTTGGAATACTACATAAACTTAGTTGATAGCAGCATCAGGGTTTGAGAAGAATGTTTCCAGCTCTGAAAGAAGTTCTACTGTGGGTAAAATGCTATCAAACAGTACTTCATGCTACAGAGAAATTGTTCATAAAAGAATCAACCAATGTGGCAAACTTCATTGTTGTCTTATTTTAAGAGACTGTGACAGCCACCTCAGTCTTCAGCAAACACCACCCTGACTGGTCAACAGAGCAACTTGGAGGCAGGACCCTCCATCAGTAAAAAGATTATAACTCACTGAAAGTTCAGATGATGATTAGCATTTTTTAGCAATAAAGTATTTGTAATTAAGGTATGTATATTTTTCTTTAGCCATAATGTTACAGCACATTGAATAGACTGACATGTAGTGTAAACATAGCTTTTATAGGCACTGGAAAACCAAAACATTTATTTGACTTGCATTATTGCGGTGATCTGGAACCAAACTCAAAATATCTTTGAGGTATTCCTGTAATTGTGTTTCTTTTTCTTCCTTCAAATAACCTAAGACTTGAGGAATAAGTAGTACAGGAGCTACATTGCCTTTTGTAGGAAAGTAAATGTTTATATATAATACAGTTCTTATTGTTTTTAACTCTACTTAATTTCAGGAACGTGATTGTTCATCTATTCATTTAATATACATTGGTTAATGCTAGATACTGTAGTGGGAGATGTAAATACTGTGTAAATAAGATACAGTCTCTGACTTAAAGGAGTTTCCAGTCTAGTGCAGATTATGGATAGTCATACAAACAAGTACAATACAGTAATGGGGAGCAAGTAAGCAGGACCTCTGATGCAGTTTTGATGAATAGAGATTTTCTGAAGAAATGACCTCAAAACTGACCTAATGTTGGTGTTGAGAAGACGAGTGGGGTGGGGAAAAGGAATGACTAAATTGCCAGTGGAGGGAATAGCAAGTACAAGGTAATGGGATGTAAAAGAATGTGGCCACTGGGTTTCAGATATTATAGAGCACAGTATGAAAAACAGAATCTGAAGTGAGGAGTGGAAAAAGTTGGGGCCAGACATGTTAGCAAGACCTACATATTATTTTTTAAAAAGATTTTATTTATTTATCCATGAGAGACACAGAGAGAGAGAGAGAGAGAGAGACATAGGCAGAGAGAAAAGCAGGCTCCATGCAGGGAGCCCGATATGGGACTCGATCCCGGGACTCCAGGACCATGCCCGGGGCCGAAGGCAGGTGCTAAACCACTGAGCCACCCTCCCCATGGGCGTGGCTCAGATCTACATCTTAAAGAAAATTCCCAGTCTCTGCTTCAGTCATGATGGTTTGTCCAGTGAAGACATATTCTCACAAGGCCAGATTCTGACATGACTGAACCAGTTCATTATGATTGGGACCCGATCACACTAGTGACACCGCCAAGATGATCAGAGTTCCAAGGATTTGCAGATACTCTTCTACTTTTCCCTCATGGTTGCCTTCGTACTTCTGCTGAATCTTTCTTATAGAAGGACCTCATTTCCCTCCGTTCCATGTCTTTATCTCATTCCTTAGATTATCTCATTCCACATCTCCTTACCCTCATTCCTTCATTGTCTAAGAACATCATCCTTAGATGTTGAGCTAACAAGTTCTCTTTAACCTAGATACTCACTTTTTTTTAAATGGAGGATTTATTTATAAGGTGAAATGACCTCTTTGCAAATGTTGTTCATCTCTCACAATGTAACCTTGATGCATTATGTCCTTGGATTCCTCTCTCCATCAAAAAGATGGACAAAGACAAAGTGACTAGAGGCAGAATAATTGGGGCCTTGTTTCATCTCTGTGAAGGAATCCTTGTGAGGCATTTCATAATAACTAGGACTAAGTGAGGTTAAGTAGGGGGAAACGGGATAATTAGCATGTTTGAGGAAATGCCACTTTGAAATAGAGCAGAGAGAAAATTTTAGCTGAATAACAAAGCTGCACACAATTACAAATGTTTTGTTACCCTCTAGGGATGAATGCAGAGTTCTTGGATCTATCAACCATTGAGCTGTTCATTTAAGTTTCAACCAGTTCCTGAGACATAAGAAGTACTTAACAAAGAGAGAAGAGCATACAGAGAGCTTCACCATAGCCATGGGACCAAGTCTATCATTCAAGAAAGAGTAAAGTTCAAAAAAGCACCAATATGGGGATCCCTGGGTGGCTCAGCGGTTAAGCGTCTGCCTTCGGCCCAGGGTGTGATCCTGGAATCCTGGAATCCTGGAATCCTGGAATCCTGGAATCCTGGAATCCTGGGATCAAGTCCCACATCGGGCTCTCTGCATGGAGCCTGCTTCTCCCTCTGCCTGTGTCTCTGCCTTTCTCTTTCTCTCTGTCTCTCATGAATAAATAAAATCTTAAAAAAAAAAAAAAAGCAGCCAATATAAAGATGGGTATTTAATTTTCTGCATTGATACATAACTTCTTTCATCAAACTCCCCATGGGAAAGGTGAGTATCTTTTTGGTATATTAAATCATC
Organism: Canis lupus baileyi; assembly: GCF_048164855.1. Taxonomy (NCBI): domain Eukaryota; kingdom Metazoa; phylum Chordata; class Mammalia; order Carnivora; family Canidae; genus Canis; species Canis lupus. The sequence goes on along the minus strand of NC_132851.1, from coordinate 64,723,100 downwards.
TAAGTCCTTCTGCCCCCACAGCAAATAGGTATTTTAGGGTAGGGGCTATTTTTAACTATTCCCCAAAGTTGTATTTACATAATAAAGCAGAATGTGGTGGGGAAACATGGGCTTTGAAGTGATATGAATCTGGGCTTGAATCTTGTCCCACAGTTATTAAGGAAGAGACCTTGAGCGAGCTGACGCTACGCTGGTGTTGCTGCTGCTAGTATTTGAGCTACTTTCCCAATCCTGATAGCAAAGTCTTAACTGGCACCTGGAATTTTTTCTCCATTTGAGAAAATTAGTTTAAGCTTAGCAGTCCTCAAGATTAAGAGAACCTTCGACAGATGCTAAACATATATCATGGAATTGACTTACAATGTTATTAATGCTAAATCATAAATATAAAATATCTAGCCCCAGAATTTTTTTTGAAAGATTTTATTTATTTATTCATGAGAGAGAGAGAGAGAGAGAGAAAGAGGCAGAGACACAGGCAGAGGGAGAAGCAGGCTCCATGCAGGGAGCCCAACGCAGACTCGATCCCGGATCTCCAGGATTAGGCCCTGGGCTGAAGGCGCGCTAAACCGCTGAGCCACTCAAGCTGCCCTACCCCCTGAAATTTTAATCAGTGAAACTCAGCCGAAAGATGTAAAACACGTTCTTACTTTTGACAGATCATAAACACGTATATTTACCTTGTTAATAGCATAACTTATCTGCTCTAATGCCTCAAGGACATTTCAGCTCCATTTCCAAGTTCAAATATCTCCAGTTTACAATTTGTAAAAATGCTAAGTTAAGTTGGCTCATGCTGCTAAAAGTGTTCTCTACCTTGAGATAAAAGGCATTTTCCAGTCTTGACAAGTTGGAGAATCAAACAGCTAAACGCATTGGTTTTGGGCAATGGCAAGTCAGAATAACTAAATTTTAAATGTATGCAGCATAGGTGTTGGATTAAGACAAACCTACCTTCAGGCCTAGTTCCCCACTTAGCAGCTTAACAACCATGAGGAGTTTTTTAACCTGAGTGTCAGTTTGTTCATCTCTAAAATGATCCTAACACCACTTCCAGAGAGTTAAATGAGGAAATAACTAAATTATGCCAAAAGTGGTGCCGGGCACATAGGAGATACTCAGTAAATGTCAGTTTTCTTCCCCTCTAATCTGTCACATGAACCACACTTTGCCTGGAGTGGGAGAACCACACTGCTTTGTAAAAGTTTGCCAATCAGGGGCACCTGGGTGGCTCCATTGGTTAAGCATCTGCCTTTGGCTCAGGTCATGTCCAGGTGATGTGATGACCCCACATCAAGCCTGCATCAAGTCCTAACCTGGCTCCTTGCTCAACAGGTTGCCTGCTTTTCCCTCTCCCTCTACCACTCCCCTTGCTTGTTCTCTTTCTCTCTCTCAAATAAATAAATAAATAAATAAATAAATAAATAAATAAATAAATAAATATTTTAAAAATAAAAGTTCACTAATCAAAAAGTAAAGATACATCAACACAACAAATCTCTTCAAGCTTCTATCTGGCTGCTTTTTTTCCCTTCCACTTGTAGAACTTTTTTTATACCTAATGATTAAATTTATTTGTTTGTGTGTTTTAAAAAAGTACTGTTGACACACACAAAAACTGAGTACAGTTTCAGTTCTATCTCCCAAATCCATGGAGATTTTGAGAGGATGTTTAAAGAATGGGATTGGAGGAAGAGGCTGGTTGTAGAAATAGGCATTTATAATGAACTTGGGATATCTGTCTTAAATATGGGAAAAAAATCAAATGAAAATATCTACTTGTAGTCATTTCTTTGTTAAATCTATAAAACAAAAGTTTGTACACATATTCTCTTTAGAAAATAGATTTATACTAAATTTATATAGATTTGTGCTAAATTTATATAATTTATAAAATAGATTCATATAAACCATACTAGATTTATACTAAAACCACTTAGAGATTATTTACTTCAATGTTCGCAATAAAATATATCTTCAAAATAACAACAATTATATATTATTTGTCACTAGAGTTTCTTTCGTGTGAAGTAAAGCCCATAGGAAATGAAATCACTTGACAGAAAAGGAAGTTGCTATGTTAGAAATGACTGGACTTATGCATGTGTTTATGTCTGGAGGTAAACAAGAGTCACAGAAACAACTGAGTCAAGTAACAGAAGAAAAAAAAGTTATGAAAATGTTGAAGCAAGGTGATATGATTTCTTAAGGATAGTTTTCTTCTTTTCTCAAAAGTTATTTTATTATTTTTATCGTTTGCTTGTTCCAGACGTGATACTTTAAAAAGCTGTGTTGAGAATGAAACTCAGCAAGTGGTTTAAGAAAGTAGCTTAAGCAGAAAACAAGTCTTATGTTGTAATTCCTTTATTTTGTTTCTCACAACTCTCCTTAAAGTTTTGATTGTCTTAAAGTGTTGCCTTTCATAACATGAGCTTCACCTTAACTAGTTCTTTTCCCAACCTTGGCATTGGGGATTGCTGAAATATTTAAGACACCATTTGTCACCATTTGTACACCATGTTGGTAGATTTTGTTAAAATGAAGAACACTCAACCCATTTGTGTAATTGTTTGTTTTTATATCTCACTCACTTGACTGGAAATTCCACGAGGTCAGAGGCCACATCTATCTTATTTATACTGTGTGCCAGCACCTGGCTCAGTACTTGCAATTAACAGGTGCCCTGGAAACATTTCTTGGGTGAAAGTACAATTCCCAGAACCTTCCCCAACAGGAGCAATATCAACAAAAGGAAGAAAAAATGTTTATCTTTGTCTATTGTTTTATTCACATGAACCCAGAAGAATCTAACATGGAAACTACAGTTTTAGTCCATGCTGTCTTTTAGTGGCAGATAAAACAATAACCAGCTCAACCAGGCAGCGATTTCCTCCCTGGGTGAATTAGCCTTCTAAACTCTTTTAGTATGCTTCCGGACTGGGGCGAGAGGCAAAATACAACAGGCGGGGTAAGAAATGGAGAGCAGCGCGCAGGGAATTCCAGTGACCTCGTGGACTTTCCGCATTGAGGGAGGAGAGCTCCACTGCTTCCTTCTGCCCATTGCCTGTCTTCTGCGGACTGGAGAGTCCAGAAGACTACACACAATCTTTCCAGAGGTCAGCAAGTGAACATGAATGGTGTCTCACAGGTTTAGTCTAATTAACTTTAAATGTGCTAAGACTAAACAGATTAGCTTTCTTTTTAGGTATTACCTCAGTGGTTCCTAACTTTTACTTTTTAATTTTAACCAGTTAATCCTTTGAACATATAATGAAAGCTATATGCCCTTTGCTTACCTAAACCCAAAGGTACAAAGTTGTACATTAAGTTTCAGGAAGTTTACTGACCATCGAAAACTCCTAAGGAGTAAGATCAATGAAGAGTAAATTGAAGGTATAACACTTGGACGATAGTTGATGAATCTCAAGTTTACTATTTCTAGATCATGTCAACTGAAAGATAAACAGTATTTTCTGAATGCTGCTTGCTGTCTCTAGATATCTCCCGGACAGAGATTTAAGAACAAAAATTCCTGAAGTTCAAAAGAGAAGGTGGAGATGGATTAAAACAAGAATGAGGAGGGGGACACCTGAGTGGCTCACCGGTTGAACGTCTGCCTTTGGCTCAGGACCTGATTCCAGGTCCGGGAATCGAGTCTCACATCAGGCTCCCTGCGAGGAGCCTGCTGCCCCCTCTGCCTATGTTTCTGCCTCTTTCTGTGTGTCTCTCATGAATAAATAAATAAAATCTTTAGAACAAACAAACAATACAAGAATGAGCAGGAGGAAGAAAATCTTCATATTATATGAATTCAAGGTATGAATGACCTTTGGTTTTTTTACTGTCCATGGGAGTAAACTCCAAATCCATCAAAAAAAGATGAAAACTGAGCAGTACTTTCAAATGATGCAACCTCCTTAGATAATCTGCTAAAAGACAATGTCAGTGGCAAAACGTGTCTGAGGTGGGGGGTAAAATTTTAATCCTTTCACGATTTCCTTCAACTTGCCCAAGAGATATGTAATTCAAGAAAAAAAAAAAGATTGTGATGGTTTAACATAAAAAGAAAACAAAGTTGGGAAATAATTCAGATTGTGTATGGGCTCAGAGATGTGGCCACATCTCTCAGAATTCTCCAAAATGATGCAAAAGAAAGATATAAAACTTCTTTTATCAACTCTACTTAATCTGGTGCCCTATGTTGTCTGATTTCTAGATGTAAGCCCCTTTTGTTTCTAGGTAGTATATTTTCCTATGTAGCAAAATTTCCTATTTGCCACATCTAGAGTGTTCTTTTTCCTGACTGTATCACATGACTCAAGAAAAATAAATCCTTCCATGTGGTCCCCAAAACAGAAAAGAAGAAATCACCACCCACAAAATCTAGTTGAGTTTTTGAAACTTAGGAAAAGCTGTCCACTCCAAATCTGTTGGATGAACTTTCTGTGCACTTCTCTTTCCACAGTGGTGGATATGCACCTGGAAAACACCACTAGCACCATCTCCTACAAAGCTGGAGATAAAAGCAAAATGGACAGGAAAGAGGAGAAATAACACACCCAGCCAGAGATAGCAAGACATGGAAGAAACCCAAAGAGAAATGAAGCAGGTATTGGAAAGCCAAGTTTAATGAGAAAAATTAAAATGGCACATTTCTTCTCTGGACTTAATGTACTTACACCTCAGCAATGAGTGCAGAGTCTTAACACAAGAAGTAATTGCACTAACAGGATCTTGCTAGGTGAGTCAGAGGTTTTATTTGTTATAACATTCATAATAACTTACATTTTGATCTCATTTATTCTCATTTAACCAATGAGGTAACAGACTCAGAGAGATTAAGGAATTTACGGATGGTCACCTGGCAAGTAGCAGATAGGGTTGGGGTTTGAACCTAAACAGAGACTCTGTTTTGCCTCAGGAAGTTTCTCTCACATGTCTTTGAGTCTCAAGACTTGGTTTGGAGCACACTTCGGTTCTTTCTCCCATAATCTGCTGCCTGAGAACATTTAGAAGGTTGGAAAAGATGGTCTCAGTCTTGATTCAGTGTAGGGAGAGGACAACATAATTTGATAGGACTAGTTCCTCTTCCTGTCGAGGCCTCAGGTTTTTCATTTGTACAATGAGGGAATTTGCCTATACTGTCCTTTCTGTCTGATGTATTATTCTAAGAAGCACAGAATATATAGAATAGATGGAGAACTTCCTCTGGGAAATTTGACCACTTATGTCAGGAGAGGATACTTGCCCAAACCTCAGATTCAGCAAAACTTTAATTAGTACTGCCCTTAAATGTAGCTAACTAATAAGTATCATTTTCAAGGCTCTCATCATCTGAGAAGAAAAGAACTTTAATGTGAATGGATTTAATGAAGAAAGAACCCAGAATCAGAAGTCAGGAGGATGATGTGAGTTACCATCCAATGCTTGTCCACCACCCATTCCCACCCAGAATGAGAGGAGATGCTTCCTGTATGTGAACTTCTTTTCCTGACAACCATTTCCTCTAACTTGGTTTCCTTATGACTTAGATAAGTTGCAACTGTTGGCTCTTTATTGTGAAACAACTAATGTGGTTGGGGTTGGAAAAATTGTTCAGAGAAATCAAGCCTACATGGTTTGCTGGAAAGCAAAACCATCAAACTTTAGGAATATCATTTGAAAAATACAGGTCAAGAGGCTTCACTTTTCCATTTTCATCTATTCAACAAATATTTACAGAGCACTTTCTATATTTCAAGCACTTTTGTAGTTGCTTGGGAAATGTTAGTGATTGAGAAATCAAAATGGCTACCCTTGAGGAGTATCTTAGGTGGATAAATGTTACAGAAAAAAAACATCAAAGCATGGTAAGGGGATCAAGGGGTCAAATGGATAGGAGTGTGAGAAAATTATAGCACTGGGGAGTTGGGAAAGCCTCCTAGAGAGGTTGAAGTTGAACTAAGAATTGAAGGCTATAGGAACTGACTAAGTGGCTACCTGGGTAAGTATTCTTTTTTATTTTTTTTAAAGATTTTATTTTTTGATTCATGAGAGACATAGAGAGAGAGAGAGAGAGAGGCAGAGACATAGGTAGAGGGAGAAGCACGTTCCACGCAGGGAGCCCAATGTGGGACTCGATCCCAGGTCTCCAGGATCACACCCTGGGCTGAAGGTGGTGCTAAACCGCTGAGCCACCCGGGCTGCCCCTGGGTAAGTATTTAAGCAAAAAGACAACCAGCGATAACAGAGTTGTGAGAATGGCTGTGCGTGTGAGGGGCAATGAGAAGGCTGGTGTGGTTGGAGCAGAGAGGGAATGAGTAGGACAAGAGGACAGAGAGTTAGGGGCCAGATCAAATAGGCTTTGTAGGTCATTATAGGGATTTCGGCTTTCACTTTGAGTGGAGAGTCATTTCAAGGTCTAAAGCAAATCCGTGACATGATGACACTCCAGCTGCTAGGGGGAAAAAGAATTCATAGTGGAGACAAAGACAAATCGAGATGACCACTTACGGGTTATCGTGGAATACAAGAGAGAGATGATAATGTTTATGCCAGACCATGATGGTAACAGCAGAAGTGGTAACTAGTGGTCAGTTTCTGGCTATTTTATTTATTTATTTATTTATTTATTTATTTATTTATTTATTTACTTATTTATTTTTGTTTCTGGCTATTTTAAAGATAGCACAAAATCCTGAAGGACTGGGTAGGAAATGTGAGAAAAAAACTGATTGGTCATGAAAAATTTAAGTGCATGCAATTGGAAGGATGGCTTCTCTATGAACTTAGACACTTGAGAAAGTGTTTAAACTAACGTTGCAGAATTATTGGGAAATGAGTCAATTGTTGTTTAATAGAGCTCTTTCAACTATATCCTGAATAGAGCTCCTTAATTACATTCTATAGTTGCATGAAGTGGTGGCTAATGGCTGGTGGTGCAAGAAGACCAAGAGAGGAAGGGAGATAAGGAAGTGAGCGGTAGATTGATATCTGTGTTCCAGTCACTGTGCTAGGTTTTTTTATATATAAAAATTGTATCTGTGTAAGCTGTAAAACCTGATGATTTGATATACACATAGATAGTGAAATGATTACTATAGCCAAGCTAATTATCTCCTACCATTTTTCTTTTTTTTTTTGGTGTGTGATGAAATTACCCAAATTCTACTATCTTAGCAAATTTCCAATATTCAATACAGTATTATTAACTATAGTCACCATGGTGTACATTATATCTTTAGACCCATACACCCTATATATCTGCAACTTTGTACCATTTGACTAATACCTCCTACCTTCCTACCACCTCTTCACCACCGTTCTACTCTGCTTCTGTGCATTCAGCTTTTTAAGATTCCACATATAAGAGAGATTATGCAGTTGTTCTTCTTTCTGTGTCTGGCTTATTTCATTTAGAATAATATCCTCCACGTTTATCCATGTTGTTGCAAATGGCAAGATATCCTTCTTTTTTTATTTTTTTTTAAAGATTTTATTTATTTCTTTGAGAGAGAGAGAGCAAGCCTGAGAGAGAGAGCATGAACATGGGGTCGGGGGAGGGACAGAGGGAGAGGAAGAAGCCGACTCCTGGCTGAGCAGGAAGCCCAACACAGGGCTCCATCCCAGGACCTCAGGATCATGACCTGAGCCATCCAGGTACCCCAAGATACCCTTCTTTTTTTTTTTGATACCCTTCTTTTTTATATTCCATATCACAATTTCTTTTTTTCTTCCAATTTTATTGAGATATAATTGGCAGGGATCCCTGGGTGGCACAGCGGTTTGGCGCCTGCCTTTGGCCCAGGGCGCGATCCTGGAGACCCGGGATCGAATCCCACGTCGGGCTTCCGGTGCATGGAGCCTGCTTCTCCCTCTGCCTGTGTCTCTGCCTCTCTCTCTCTCTCTCACTGTGTGCCTATCATAAATAAATAAAAAAAAATTAAAAAAAAATTAAAAAAAAATAAAAAAAAGAGATATAATTGGCATATAACATTGTATAAGTTTAAGGTATACAATGTGTTGATTGCCCCATTCAACCATGAATGGACACTTGATTTTTTTTCCCATATTTTGGCTATTGTGAATAATCCTGCAGTGAACATGGGAATGCAGATATCTCTTCAAGGCACTTATTTCATTTTTTGGGTGGTATATGCCCAGAAATGGGATTGCTGAATCAGCTGATAGTTCTATTTTCAGTTTTTTGAGGAACCTTCGTACTGTTTTCCATAGTGGCTACATCAATTAATATCACCAGTACTGTACAAAGATTTCCTTTTCTCCACACCCTGGCCAACATTTGTTATATTTTAGTTTTTTTTTTATTTATAATAGTCATACTAACAGGTGTGAGATGATATTTCACTATGGTTTTGATTTCTATTTTTATGATAATTAGTGATGTTGAACATCTTTTCATATACCTGTTGGCCAAGTATATGTCTTCTTTGGAAAAATGTCAATTCAAGTCCTTTGCCCAGTTTTATTTAAAAAAAAAATGAGAAAGAGTCAAAGATAGCAAGAGAGAGCACCAATGGGGAGGAGAGGGAGAAGCAGACTCCTCACTGAGTTGGGAGCCTGACACGGGGCTCAATCCCAGAACCCTGGGATCATGACTGGAGCCCTAGGCATATGCTTAACCAACTGAGACACCCAGGCGCCCCAAGTCTTTTGCCCATTTTAAAATCAGGTCGGGTTTTCTCTTTTGTTTTATTTTGTGCTATTGAGTTGTATGAATTCCTTATGTATTTTGCACATTAACTCCTTATCACTTACTCGTCTGAAAATATCTTCTTCCAATTTGTAGGTTGCCTTTTCATTTTATTAATTGTTTCTTTTGCTGTGCAGAGGCATTTTGCTTTATTGTAATCCCACTTGTTTATTTTTGCTTTTGTTGCCTCCACTTTTGGTGTCATCTCCTAAAATTCATGACCGAGGCCAATGTCAAGAGCTTTTTCCCCATAACTTCTTCCAGAAGTGTTGTAGTTTTAGGTCTTACATTTAAGTCTTTAATTCATTTTCAGTTAATTTTTTATATGGTATAATATATGGGTCCAGTTTCATTATTTTGTATGTGGATATCCAGTTTTCTCAGCAGCATTTATTGAAAAGATTATGGTTTCTCCATTGTGTATTTTTGGCACCCTTGTTGAAAATTAGTTGGTCATGTACACTCGGTTTTATTTCTGAGCTCTCTATTCTGTTCCATTGTTCTATGTGTCTATTTTTATGCTGTTACTGTACAATTTTGGTTACTATGGCTTTCTAATATAATTTGAAATAAAGAAGTGTGATATTCCCAACTCTGTTGTTTGATCTCAAGGCTGTTCTGGCTATTTGGATTCTTTGATGGCTCCATAAGAATTTTAGAATTGTAATTTTCTATTTCTACAAGAAATGCCATTGGAATTTTGATAGGGTTTGTGTTGGATCTGTCTATAGCTTTGAGTGTACTAGGTTCTTTACATAAGTTAACTCATTTGTTTTCACCACAAATTTAAGTGTTTGGTGCTGTTATCTCCATTTTACCAATGAGAAAACTGAGACTTAAAGAGTAAAAATGGTGCACATATCGCTAGCAAACATCTGGATTCAAATCTGAATTCAGTTCTGAACCCTGAAGCCTGGGCTCTTTCCTCTCGATAGAATGAGGTTCAGGCTGGATATAGAGAGTTTATATCATGGTCTCCTAAGTCCTAAAACTGTATTTCAAAAGATCATTTTAAGCTTAGAAATGAAAGGAAAAGCTTCTGGTAGATGGAAAGTTGCTTACAAGAGCAATGTGTGTCCCATCACCACCGCCTCCATTAACCTGTTCAGTAACATCTGTAGTTTGTAAACAGTTTGTCAAAGGGGTGGGGAAGAGGGACAGGAGTATAGTTGCCCAGGATCTTGCATTCACAAAAAGTCTTAAAGCTTGTCTTTGATATTATCATTTAATTAAGTTATACCTTCAGTCACAGAGATATATTGATAGAATATTTAATATTCAACTTTGAACTGTTTATCCCATCATGGACACAGTCTGAATGCACTACAGAGTAGTACATATGTACATATTTTTAGATTTAGTTCCTCTTTCCTTTTGTAGAAAGACCACAGCACTACTTTGGGATTCAATTATTTCATTTTTATTTTTTATTTAAAAAAGTTTTTTTTTAAGAATTTATTTATTTATTTGAGAGAGAAGACAAGCAGTGAGGATGGGCAGAGGGAGAGAGAGAGAGCAAGAAGCTGACTCCCTGATGAGCAGGAAGCCCCATGAAATGAGGCACTCAATCCCAGGATCCAGAGATCATGACCTGAGCCAAAGGCAGACACTTAACTAACTGAGCCACTCAGTCACCTCTATTTTTATTTTTTATTCTCTTTATTTATTTATTTATTTATTTTAAAATTCCAGTATATGTAACTGCATTATAATAAAACTAATATTCTATCAGTTTCAGATGTACAGTATAGTGCTTCAGCAATTCTATGTATTACTCAGTGTTCATCATAGTAAGTGTACCCTTAATCCCCTTCATATATTTCAAGAAGTGCTTTTTTTAAAATAACACCAATATATTGCAATCTTAACATAAATATATTGCAATATATTTATGCAGTCTTAAAAGTGTAATTTATTAAACATAGGCGATGAGTTTATTTTAAGAAGTCTTATAATCTTGTTATAACACTTTTTTTTCTTCTTCCTCTTCTCCCCCTTACTATCTTTAATACACTGCATTTAATATACTGAATTCCAGATTTAGTGTCTTGGGCTTACCTTCACTTCTCAGGGGCTTTGTGAGGGAATCCTGTAGCACAGCAAAGCCTTATCTACCTCCACAAATATACCATGGCAAGGGAAAAAGAATTCTGAGAAAATAAGATATTTTATCTTTCCTATGATAAATAAGTGTTCCAGATGCAGGGTTTAAGCTGTGCACTAATTCCATTCTGGGTGCTTTTGGAATCCCGCAACCCAGTAAGGGAATGTGTAGTAAGCTACTGCAGGTTGCCCTCAATCATATCTACGTGACAACATAAAAAGTGTTCTAAATGGAAAAGGCTAACACAAACAATCTTTAATGTTCAGTATGTTCCAATACAAGCCCCACCCTGGGTCAGAAAGCAGCAATACCACACTCCTGTCTACAAAAAATTTGCCAAAAGGTGGGGCTTGGGAAAGTTTCAGGAAATGCAGCCAGGATTGTAGGCAAGCACGTAGCCTTCTATTCTTCATATTTCTCATTTCTCTGGAACTATATTGGTTCACCTGTTCATTTCCTATGTGCGTGTGTGCGTGCATGCACTGTTCATGTACACATCTGGGCTTGGCATCTGTTCTAGCTACTTTCTTCCAGTTTCATCTTCATCAGATTTCCACACTTCTTGGAAATTTTGCCTTTCAGATGTCTCTTTTTCCATTGACAGTGTTGGTGTGAAGTTTGTTCTGAGTCACCTCCATTCTGAAACACGATGAGGACCAAGGTGTAGCCTCCACAACAGTGGCTGGTCAGTGTGTGTGGCTGTGGACTGTGTGTGTAGGTGGGAGTTGGGGAAGGGGCAGTCTGTCCATCCATCTGTTTAGAGAGAGGAAGGAGTGAGAGGAGGAGAAAGGAGGTGAGAAAGAAAGAAATGAGCAGGGGTGTTAGGATACATGTTCTTCTCTCCAAAAAGCAACATTTCCTTCACACCAAGGACTGTTAAAACGGTCACATCAAAATATCTTTGGAATATGTACCAATGTAATGTATAACAGTACTTTTATTTATTTATTTATTTATTTATTTATTTATTTATTTATTCATGAGAGACACAGAGAGAGAGAGAGAGAGAGAGGCAGAGACACAGGCAGGGGGAGAAGCAGGCTCCATGCAGGAGCCCGACGTGGGACTCGATCCCATGTCTCCAGGATCATGCCCTGGGCTGCAGGCGGTGCCAAACCGCTGAGTCACTGGGGCCACCCTATAACAGTACTTTAAAAAAAAAAAAAAAAAAACACTGCAATGAAATACACATAACATACAATTCGCCATCTTAACTTTTTTTTTTTTTAAAGATTTTATTTATTTATTCATGAGAGACACACCAAACCGCTGAGCCCCCCAGGCTGCCCCATCTTAACTATTTTTAAGGGTACAGTTCAGTGATGTCAAGAAGTACATTCTCATTGTGGGGCTGCCATCAATATTGCCCCTCTTCTGGACTGTTAGCACTGACTTTTGAGGATAAATGACCTTACCTTAAATTGAGACTCTGACACTTAATGGAATCACTTTTGTCTGAGGCTTCTGTCTGTCTCACCTATAAATTTTTTTTAAGCAAACTTACAGGATTGTTGTGAGGATTAAATAATTAATGTTTGTAAAAGTTTACTATAGTGATAGATGATAGTATCCTTTTGTTTTTGTTTTTGAGAGAGAGAGTGCTCACAAATACCTGTGTGAGGGGGTGGAGGGGTAAAGGGAGAGAGAGAATCTTAAGCAGGCCCCACATCCAGTGAGGAGCCCGATGCAGGGCTCAGTCTCACAACCCTGAGATCATGACCTGAGCTGAAATTAAGTCGACACTCAACCGGCTGAACCAGCCAGGTGCCCCTAAATGATATTCTTACTGTTATTATTATGACTTCCTGGAATTCTAGCCACTTGTTACTTCTCTGTGAATGAGATGATCCCAAAGCTTTCTACAATCGTCTACTGACATCTTGTCCCTCACTCCTAGATCTTTGGCAAACATTCCCTGTTGCTCCACAGATTTTTTACATCATCATTATTATTATTATTATTATTATTATTATTATTGTTATTATTTTAGAACTGTGGGTCATTTCCTATAGCAGGGAAATGGGCCCAGAGGGGGGAAAGAAAAAGAAAAAAAGTAGCTGCCAAAGCAATCAAAGAACAGTTGTTAGCACAACTCTGTTCCAACACATTCAAATTATCAAATTATCTCAACAACTAGAGCAGCAAATGCTCTGAAACAGTGGGGCGGGGCCAAGGTCTGGGCAGCCAGTTCCTAGCACAGCTTTGGCAGGGCAACCTCCATCCAAAAAGTCAGACTCAAAGACTGTGCCTTGGTTTCCAAGACACAGTATGCATGCCTCACTGAGGTAAAAGTCCTGCTCCAGTGGACCCGAACTCTTCAAACTCCTCTCTGGCTCTGTCTGTGTCCTCTCCCACCCTCAGGTTCAGTCTTTCCATTCTTGGCTCTTGAGCCTAGTGCAAGCTCTATTTGGGACATCCTTTCTCCACCAACCCCGTCCCCCCCCCCTTTTTTTTTTTTTTTTTTTTTGCTCAACAAACTTATTGATCCTTTGCAAGGTCTGGGCAGAAGCATTCTCTTTCCCTTGCATTCAGTCTGCCCCCGTCTGGGTTCCAGTCTCCTGATCTACCCTCCCCTAAATCTGTGGGCCTACCTGCACATTAGAATCACCTGGAAAGTTTGTTGATACACAAATCACAAGACTCTACTTTCAGACTATCTATTTCAGAAGACTTAGGAGGCCCAAGAATTTGCATTTCTACGGGTTCCTAGATGAGGTTGATGCTGTTTTTCTAGGGAACAGAATTTAAGGCCTACTGCCGTAGTCTAATATACTGTATCTAAGTAATTTTGTTTGTTTCTCCCTTCTGGACAGTGACTTCTGTATAACAGGGTGTGAGCAGAGTCCCAAGACTATAGTACATAGTGAAGGCATAAAAACATTTCCTGATACAGGAGCCCTTCCAGGCTCAGCAGTCACACAGTAACCATGACCATCCACAGTCCACTTCCTCTGTAGGCTCCATTATGAGAGATTTCTGAAGCATGACTCAATATATATTTCTGTCCAATCCCTCTAACTGACATGCTGCAGGAGTCATGGTATGAGTCCATTGACCACGTGTGGGATTTCCCAAGGATTTTGGAAATCTCCCTTCAAATCCCCTTGCTTCAGTGAATTTTCCATCACATGTGCCTCAAAGATAAGAACAATAAAACACTGTTTTCCTGTGGATAAATCACCAATTGTGTAAATGTCTGTCATTGACTTTGCTATTAGGAGCCACAAAAAGAGAGGGGAAGCTACACAAGGTTTATCTTAAAATTTTGGTAAAATATTTTCCATATATAAATTATTTATATTTCTGGTAAAGGATAGGGAGCAAGAAAGGCAGAATTCTATGTCAAGGAAAATATAGTGTTATGGAAAGAAAAGCCCCTTTGAATGTGACCTAATGGTAGTTTTTCATGGGACTAATTCTCTTCCACCTACTACTCTACTATCCATATCTGCTTTCATACAGATGACATGACAATTTAAAATCTAAATCTACCAAATTCGGGGGAAAAAATGGCTTGTTCAACTTCCGTTAAACACTTGAAGCTGGGAACCAAAGTGCTGCTTCCCAAAAGTGTTCTGGTTTCATTTTCACATGTGAAACATGTAGGAGTTAAGATAGTCTTTTAAACTGTGCCGATAATTTCTATTAAGAAATTGCTAATAATTTCTATAGTGGTAGCTGATGAAACTCATCCTGGCTCTGTATTTTCCAAGACCTCTGTAAAAGAAATTTCAGTTTCCTCAAGTGAGGTTAGAAGTCAGCTTTTCTGTCTAGTACTAAAAAAGATGAAGCAAGGCAATAGGAGTGATCCAGCTCCCTCATTACATATTTTATTTTTATTTTTTTTGCAAATGTTGCCCAGTCCTTATGGGGTCACCCAATTCAATTTCTTTTATTTCTTTATTAATATCATAATTACCAGGTCACCAATTACTTAATACTTAGTACATGAACACATGTGCAAGGAGCTAAGTTCAAAATGATGATTCCAGTTCATACCTCATGAATGATCAACAGTTAACTTACAGATACTTAGTCAGAAAAAAAATATAGTGAACAACACTACCTTTCAAGTGTTGACTGTATTTCAAGTCATTTTTACCTATGAACAAGTCATAGCTTTTAACGGTAACTAAGGTTGACAAATGGAGGCATAAACACAGGAGAGATTGTAGGTGTTAAGTTGCATGCTTTCATACCTCCAAGCACCGGACCGGAGCATGCTAGACCTCGGGATTACACATCTTTATACCAGATTCTACAAGAAGCCCTTAGACAAAGCTGGGCATCTCCCTGGGGTGTTAGTTTAACGGTATGTTGAAATATTACTTTTATGGTGCACTAAAATAATCAAGAAAAAACTATTCGGTAGGAAGTGCTGTTTAAATCTTTACATTAAAACAAATGCTTTCAAAAGAATTGTACCCTTGTATGGGCCATCGGGCTTCTACTGGTGGTCCCCCGTCCCTAGGCCCCAAATGGTCTCCTATGCCATTAGAGGTACTCTGGTTGCAAGAGTGAGAAGTGCCGGTGTACCATGATTTCTGCTGACTTCTACTCACTCCTGTCAGCTCTGCTGTGTCTAACAATATGTTGCTGATAAGTGTGTGTTTATATTTTGTCTCCTGCTAGAGGAGGCACTCTGTGAAGACACACACAGTGTCGTTTAAATCTACCCCTTTCACTTTGCTCAGCACATGGCTTACTGCACTACAAACAGAGTAAGACCCATTAACTCCGGGGCAGATGTTACTTTGGGAATATTCCAGTACAGAACTGATGACAAGAAAATTGTGGAGGAGTTGCTGTCAAAGTTCTCTCACCCAGAGAGAATACAGAGAAAACACCCAGAGAATACGAAGTTCTCAAACCACCCACTTCCGCACTCTGCTTCCAGGGCCCAAGACCCTCATTGTCTTTTCTCCCTTCCCCTTTCCAAAACTCCTCTTCTGATTTGTTTTTTATGACATCACATAAATGATTAATAAAACCTGGAGTGTTTCCCCCAAGAGAAAAATACATATTTGAAGAGGGAACAAATTTTTAGACCAAAGAAAATGGCAGGCATCAGTCGTTCATTGGAGAGAAATTATTTTTGTCATGGAGCATTCCCAGTTCTCTTAACTCAGAGACAATTACATATTCCAATGACTTATACGGCCAGACTTGAAGTAATCCTTTGCTGGATCACATGAGTCAGACTGAACTTACTTTTTCATGGAAAAAAAAAAAAGAGAGAGAAAAAGATTTTCAAAGTCCAAAATAAGCAGTCTGTAACAGATAGCACTGTAGAAACCTTTGGGATTAATTACATCAATGTAAGCCTTATGGCAGATAAAGTTCCATTCTCTGATATTTAAAGAAAGCCTCTTTATCCTGATGAGTCTCATTTTCCTTGTCTATTAAATGAGTATCTTAGGCAGTTATAACAGAGATTATTTAACAGTGTATTCTCTGGGTGCCAGGAACTTTCCTTAGTGCTTTCCATGAAGTAAAGTCATTTAATTCTTGCATCAACCCTAAAAAGTAGCTACTATTATTTTTTTTATTTAAATTGAATTTGCCAACATACCATACATCATGAGTTTCAGATGTAGTTTTCAGTAATTCATCAGTACTATTATTTTTTTAAGATTTTATTTATTTATTCATGAAAAACAAAGAGAGAGGCAGAGACATGGACAGAGGGAGAAGCAGTCTCCTTGCTGGAAGCCCAATGCAGGACTCGATCCCCAGACTGGGATCATATCCTTAGCCAAGGCAGCTCAACCACTGAGCCACCCAGGGGTCCAATAGTATTCTCTTTTTTTTTTTTTTAAGTTTTAAAGTTTTAAGTTTTTAAGTTTTATTTATTTGTTTGAGAGAGAGTGAGCACGGGGAGGGGCAGAGAGAGAGAGGGAGAGAGGACAGTCTCCTTGCTGAGCCCGGAGCCTGACTCAGGGCTGGAGACCACAACTCATGTCTCTGAGTTCATGGCCTGAGCTGAAACCAAGAGTTGGAGGCTTAGCCAACTGAGCCACCCAGGAGCCCCAGAAGTTGGTACTGTTATTATCCTCAGTTTACAGATGAGGACACTGAGGCAGAAGAGGTTATACAGCTTATCCAAGGTCCCACCTGGACTAATGGCAGAGCAAGATTCAAACTCTGATATCAAATTCCAGAGCCTACATTCTTGCCACCTCCCATTAACTACAAAGCTCTTCTAGAACTAAGAATCTGTGACTCTTTTTTTTTTTTAAAGATTTTATTTATTTATTCATGAGAGACACACAGAGAGAGAGAGAGAGAGAGAGAGAGAGAGGCAGAGACACAGGCAGAGGGAGAAACAAGCTCCATGCAGGGAGCCCGATGTGGGACTCGATCCCCCTTCTCCAGGATCACACCCTGGGCTGAAGGCAGCGCTAAAACACTTAGCCACCCGGGCTGCCTGTGAATCTTTTCCATTCACCCTTGCTACCTGTCTAATGTCACAGCAAAAGCTTATAAAGGGTCATAACAAAGAATCTTCGCGATATGAAACACCTGCATAATGAAGAAATTACCATGATCATATGTGCCTTGTTTGTCCAACTTTCTCAGTCTATAGTAATGATTTGAGAAAGAGTTATCTGAACCTCTTTGTTTTCAGGCTATTTCAAAGTTGTATAGTATGTGGATCGTGGAGGAATACAAAGGCCACTAATATATAATCATTGATGTTAAAATTTTTTTCCCCTTCTTTGTTGATGTTGGTGGAATGGATGAGTTTGTTGCACGTAATCCCAGTGCACATGCAGGTTGGCAACTGCCAGGATACTCAAGGTCATACCTAGAATTGGAGAGCTGTAAGTGTCCTTGGAAGTTATCTAGCCCAAATTCTACATTACAAATTAGATCTAGTTTTCACTTGGGAAGACTTTTCATAAGTCCTTCATTGGTGCTTCTGAAATGTATTTTCAGAATAGATTCACATTAGCAGGCCCCATCTTGTTTGAGCACCGTCCTTGAAGGAAAAAATGATCAACATTCTCTAAACAGAAACCAATTTGGGGAAACATTTGGGGAAACTGAAAAAAGAGATAGTGCCAAAAATATTTCATGGGAGACTTGAAGTATTTCTGTTTAGCAATAACATTCTTACCTAGCTTCCTCAACTTGGGTTAGCCTGATCCCACTATTGATAGCATATGTTTATCTTTGCAGCTACCAAGTCTGCCAAACCCATCAACTACCCACATCTTCTTCCTACTTTTGAACCATGTACTCTCAGTGACACTGAAACTTTGAGCAATCCTGCACACAGGATTGGGAGGATATCATTTCCCAAGCCGTGAAATATGTGTCAAAGACAATCTCTTACATTAGCCCCATTCTCATATGAAATAATTGTACCACTCAATTTCTCACTTATGATTCCCCAATGAATAATGGCCCTTCCTTAGTAACTCCCTGGGTGGTTCTTCTAAAATATTTAAGCTAAGAAAAGTTTATACTATGATACTTACCCACCTTCCACATTCTAGTGTTTAGGCCTAGGTTTAACTTATAAAATAAAAACGTGAACATGGACTTACTTTACCTTCATGCAGCCCTAATTCAGATAAACTGTGGTCAGATAAATCTGGCTTCCATCCCTAAGTCTGAAGGTATAACCTTCAGCAAGTTGTTAAATAAAGGAGTTTCTAGTTCCTCCTGTGCAAATTCGGGCTAATTATAACTACCTTGAAGAATTAACCAATATAATGGGTGTATGAAGAGTAATCAACACACAATAGACATTCAATAAATAGTACAATTGTTATCACTACCATTTGCTGAAAGAATTACTCAGAGTTGTTTATTGTGAAGACCTAAATTAGCTTCCAATAGGTCGAGAGTAGCAATGAGCTATGTCAAACATTCTAATTATTTGAAAGTATGAATATTTGTAGTTTGTAGGGAAGTTGATAAGGAAGACAACCTGACATGGAGGACAACATCCTATCTCACATGTTATTGGCACTGCCATAAGACAGCATTTCTTCTAATGATTTAGGAAGCTGTATCATGTATGAGAACATAAATGCTGTCATTTAGATATTCCAACCATTCCACCAGGGTTCTGACCCAGAAAATGTAAGAAGTTATGACTACTCTTTCATGTCATGAGTCTAACTTTATATATTAGTAATACAAGACTATAGTTTTCTTAGTTCTGTTCTTTTTTCTTTTTCTTTTTTTTTTTAATTTCAACACTTAGCTTATCATTTTCATGTGTGCTATCTTATTTAATCCTAACAACTGTAAGATTGGCATTATTACTCCCCATCAGCATTGTCAGCTACTTACTGGCTGTCAGCTATCAGAGGAAGGAAGTGTTCTGTATAAACACTGCAGACAAAGGCATTTTTTCTGGCAATGGGGCAGCTATGAGTTGTTATCAGCCAGCACTTCTAGCAGCTGAGGGATAGGTGCATGGCCTGGGAGAAAGGGGATAGGGATGGGCACCAGCAGGATCTACTATAATCCCATTTTGCAGGGGGAAAATGAGAATCAGAACATTTACATGACTTTACTATGCTCACATATCTGATAATGGAAAGCCAGATCCCAAATCAAACTGCCTGATTCCAAGTCAGGTTCTTTTTCTACCATACCACAGCTGGTTTACTGAAGGATCCTGGAGGGGCAGTTATGAACTTATATGAATCTATTATGAAGTGGTAAGTTAGGAGAATGACTTAAGTGCATTACTCACTGTAAAAAGTAGTAGTTCCTTTAGATTTCCCTACAGTAGCCCTTATCAACTTCAGCTATTATCCCCTTTACTTTTGTTTTATGGGAATTAGAAAAATCCATGGACATTCTGTCCATGTAATGCATGATTGTATGCACCTTGATCTCAAGTCTTCTCAGAAATTCATTCCATGGGATGCCTGGGTGGCTCAGCGGTTGAACGCCTGCCTTCAGCCCAGGGTGTGATCCTGGAGTCCCGGGATCGAGTCCCACGTCGGGCTCCCTGCATGGAGCCTGCTTCTCCCTCTGCCTGTGTCTCTGCCTCTCTGTCTCTCTCTGTGTCTCTCATGAATAAATAAAGAAAATATATTTTTTTAAAAAAAGAAATTCATTCCAGACTTGAGTCTTGTTCCTTGTCTGACCTGATAGAGTAGTTTTTCATTTCCTTGGAATAAAATTCAAGTTTGAAGTCTGACCACAGAAAGCCTGATGTTCAACAAGTCTGTTCTTGTATGCTTTATGTCTTATAGATTAGTTTGGATGACATCCACAGTGAGCACTTGAACTGTGACCTCTATAAGGCATCACAATGATTGAATGGCCAGCACCTAAATTCAGTAAATTAAGGATGCTATTTTGTCTAAGGCATTACACAGGCATAGGCTTGCAAGGAAATCCTTACTCTCATACAATTTCACATTTAAGACAAAAGTGGAGAAATGCCTGAGATATAGAAAACACTGGAGCTAAGAGGAAAGAAGTTTATTCTAATTGAGAGGATTGGGAAAGGTTTCTTGGAAAGGAATGCAAATAAATTAAATTTTGAATATTGAAGAAAATTTGAAAGACAAATATTTCCTTCCCAAAATCAAAGGTGAGAACTGAAATCAGGAACTAAAGCAAGTAGATAAATAATTGGAACCAAGATCTAACAACACTAAGTTCAGAAATACAATAAGGGTCAGATTTAGGACCCAGAGGATAAACAAATCTAAAATCAAAACCAAAACCTGGAGTCACAACTAAAGACTGATAGATAACCAAAACAAAACCCAGAAAAATGACTAAAGCAAAATGAAAACTGAAGATAATATGGAAAGTTTGACACAGAGTCTTTTATTGAAAGAGTTTTCTAGAACTTAAGTTACCTTGGCATCATCTGGTCCGAAGTCACCTTGAGGCTTCTAATCGGGACCTGACCACAACCACTTTTAGGGATGGTGGCTTATGAAGACTTTCTGTCCAAGAATCGCTTTGGAGGAGCAAAACATCTTACTTGCTCACATTCCTAGAACAAGTCCACCGATCAGAGAACAAGTCCTCTTAGCCCAGTCTGGGTTCTGGAAAGTGCAAAAAGAAAAAGTCATCTTCTCTGATATCTTAGGTCTAATATCACAAGTTAGCAATGGCCCATAACATCATAGGGTTTTTCTTCCTTCCTTCTTTTTTCTCTCCCTCCCTCCCTATCTTCCTTCCTCTCTCCCTTTCTTGTTTCCTCCCTCTCTCTCTCCCTGTCTCCCTCACCCCTCACCTTTCTTTTTTTCTTCCTTTTTAACTGTCCCTTAGCATCTCTTTTGTGCCTAGTGGCCTCGGTATTATCACATTGAAACTAATCTCAACTACTTGAGTGTCCTAATTTGTAGTAAAAAAAAGAGGAGATATGGGGGAAAAGAGTAAGAAGGAGATACTTAGGGTCAAATCTGAAAGCATTCCTTTCAGAGAGCCAAGGAGTCAGGACACCTACGCATAATGTAGCTGAAGTCAAGATTCAGGGTTCTCCAGGTGAAGCAGGAGAAAGAGAGAGGAGTGGGAAATAGTATTTCCAAGTGCCTATTTGAACCATTATTTTGCATGATCATCTCCCTTTAATCCTCTTCATGTTGTAAGTTGGTAAGTTTCCAAAAGTAAATTTACTCAGAATGAAAAACATGCTTCCTTTAACTATATGAATCCAACCTGAAGTGTAGCTCAGTTTGGTATTTTGGACCAAGTAGAGGATCTTTACTGACCTTTCTTTACTTCCAGATAAATTAAGAATCTTTGCTCTGGGGCACCTGGATGGCTCAGTTGGTTAAGCATTTGCCTTCTGCTCAGGTCATGATCCCAGAGTCCTGGGATAGAACCCCATATCATATTCCCTGTTCAGAGGGGAACCTGCTTCTCCCTCTTCCTCTCCCTCTGCCACTCTCTTGCTCTCTCTCTCTCTCTCTCTCTCTTAAATAAATAAATGAAATCTTAAAAAAAAAAATCTCTGCTCTTATGAGATTAAAAATCTAATTTGTTTGATTCTTACACAACTGAATAGCAGATATAGCCTAATTCATGAATGGAGAAGGAATAAGAAGTATATCATATGTTTCTGTTTTTATTGGACTATTTCCCCTAACTGATATGACAGTTCTAAGAAAACCACTGGTATAACAAAGTATAACCATATACAGTCCCTGGGGATGAAAACCATTACTGATAGTATTGCTTCTTCAACATTGAGGGATACTAATTTCATATAAAGATCTAAACAGTTTAGCTTTTGCTTATCCACTGTTTAGAACATTTAATTCAACAAAGATTTGAGTATTTGAGTATTTCAAGATGATATTGAAGTAGCTAGAGTTTCACAAGACTGTTTTCAAAACATTTCGCATACAGATTCAAGATAACATTAAGGGGCACCTGGGTGGCTCATTTGGTTCTTCTGGATGAGGTGATGATCTGGATGAGGTGATGATGAGGTGATGATCTGGATGAGGTGATGATCAATCGGGCTCTGTGCTCAGCAGGGAGGCTGCCTGAGGTTTCTCTCTCCCTGTTCCTCTGCCCCTCCCCTACTCACCCACTCTCTCAAATAAATAAATAAGTAAATATTTTTAAAAAGATAACAATAAATAAAAATATATTAGATAATCAGATTCTGAACACAATTTTTTACATTAACTGTCCCATTGACTTAGCCAGTTTTCTATTCATTGAAGAGCTTTCTTTTTTTGACATCTCTTGTTTTCTTTGAGTAAAATCTATCTTAACATAATATTTCTTGGGTGCTTAGCCCTAAGAAGTTATTCATTACACAAAAAAGATGATGAGAAATTCATCCAGTGGAACTCATCACAAGACCTTCATGAGTACCTTTACTTTAGCACTTGACATTGGTTTAGTCCATTTTCATCATTGCTATTCATCAAATATCTTTTTTGATAAACTGATTGTGTAAAAACTAATTATTAATAGTGATAATATAGGCCACGTACTAGGAAGTCTCTTGGGATCAAACAGTGAATGAGATAAACACAGTTCCTACTCTCACAGAGTATACAGTCCGGGGGGCTCAACAGTTCCCTTCCCTGCTAGTTGAAGATTCTGAATTTCTAAGTATGTAGTTCTACATTTTCCTGAGCAATTATTCACATCTCTCTATCCCCTGGTCTAAATTGGTGGCATTAAAAGCAGTCTATGTGGGCATCTCTTCAACCTATGATAGAATTGAGAGGTGGCAGGCCTGTGAAATCAAGCAGACCTCATTCATACAGCAAATGTTTATTGTGTACTAACTGTAAACTAGTTGGTGAGGGTTACAAATTTGGCAACCGCAGACATGTTTTAGATCTCTCTGAAGATGACACATGGCAAGTATACTCCATGATAGTCTGGGATCGCCTGCTCACAGGCGTTGTGAGCAGGCATCATAAGCCCAAAGCTGAGATCTGGTACTCTTGGCTGTGCCTCCCAAAATGTTTCCTGTCATCTGGTAATGTGATTGGGAGAAAGTCATTTGGCTTTCTTTATCTTCAACTAAGAAGTAACGAATTTGGGTCAGAAAAAAGAGAAAATTCTGATTCTGCATTTACTTAGCCGCATCATTCCAAAACTTTGATGAGTTAAAGACACCACTTGGCACAAATGCCCATCTCCATCCTTTGGTCATTTCACTTTTTAGTGTAAATAATACAGCTTCTCCCTTAGGATAAATGTTTCTTAGCATTTGGAGAAAACACTTAGATGGCAGGCCTCAGCCTATACCTCTCATGGCAGGTATCACCACAGCAGATACATGCAGGCACTCTATTTCCACTGTTTGGGAAGAACCATTTTCAATCTACAGGATTAATGTGTTGAGGAAGATGTACTTATAAAGCACCAAGTAGAGTATCACACAGAGTAATCATGGAGATTGTCTTATTTTATTCCATTTTCCTTTCATCTCTCCCTCCTTTTAGCTGTCCCTTAATGCATAAAATGAATTATCCTTAAAAAGTCATTTAGGAAGCAAAATTCTATAAATCAAATCTGATTCTTCACTGTTATAATTTATTAAAGTATAAATTTTATAGGTAAAAGAATTTGTCTTACTTAAGATTTTATGAAATACCTCTCATTTTAAGTTTCACTGTCTTTGGAGATATAAAGCCATGCTTTCTATTAGCAGATAAAATATCTTCATGAAATTATGAATGGGATTAAATTTTACTTTGGGAAGTCCCAAGTAGATTCTTTTTTAATTGAATAAAGCATTAGCTAAAGTCTTTTCCAGGCATTGTGATAGGTATTATGCTATGTTGTACGAATATTGTTTTTATTTAATTCAAACCAGTTCTGTTTGACTCTTTTTTTGTTTGTTTGACTCTTAATAGTTTCTGATCCTGAGCTATCAGGCTTTGATATTTATTTATTTATTTGTTCTACTTGGCATCAAGTAGCTCCAGACTTGAGTATCTAACTGTCTATTTGATTATCTCCTTTGGGAAGTGATAGGAACCTCAAACATAACTTGTACAAAATGAAAAATGATCATTTTCATCAGCAGACCAACAGTTCTGATAACTAGGAACTTGGTTTCCCTCTTGGAAATGTCAGGATTCCTGTTCTGGGAAAAGGAAAAGACAGATCAGAGCTCCTTTCTCACAGAGCCAGGTGAAGTGGTCCTTCCCTTGCACTCTCGCATCAAGCTCAAGGCTGTATGTGTCACATACCCTATTTCTCCATGCTTTAAGGCAATAATGGACAAATTAAATTTAATATGGAAATTAAATTCTAGGAAGAAAAGGTCTATGAATTATAGAGTTTATTGAGTTATAATTTTCAGCAGTGCTTGGAAAACCTTCCTCTTTGTATGACTATGACCATATGGGACATTCTATTTCCATTCTTTTTAAGATCTCAGATGAAAAAGAACAAAGTCATCAATGGAAAACCTGGAAAACTGATAAAAGCTTGATATGCATGTATCTATTTTTGAATTATACAGAAAATTGCACACATATTTGGTTCATTTTAATTAAATTAATAATCCAGAAGAATAGAATAGAATTATGGTTAAGAATATATGGCTTTTGGAGATTCAAATTTGAATCCCAGCTCTACTATCAGTTTGTGATCTTGAATGAGTTATTTAATTATTTAACCTCTCTGCATTCAGTAGCTACTCCATAAAATTGAAATAAAAAGACTACTTGTCCAACAGTGTTGTTGTAAGGAAGATTCAGTGTGTTAACAAAGGTGCTCTGAAAGTATTCTTATTATGGGGCACCTGGGTGGCTCAGTTGGTTATGAGTCTGACCCTTGGTTTTGGCTCAGGTTCATGATCTCAGGGTCCTGTGATCCAGCCAGATGCTCAGTGTGGAGTCTACCTGAGATTCTTTCTCCTCCCCCCACCCCGCACCCTTCTTCCTCCTATTCTTGCACTCTTGCTCTCTTTCTCTCTCAAGTAAATTAATTAATTAAATATTTTAAAAAGAAATCTATCATTATTATTATTGACCGTGATCTCCACTTACAACAATGTGACTGGAAATTTGTCTCAGTGCCAAAATGGAGAGGCTGCTTAAAACTTATAGGATAGTACTGAAGAACACATGTCTACAGTCAATTAACACTGGGTTGAACACTCAAACCACCAAACATTACCACAGATTATTGTTTTATGGACCTGTGGCACATTTCATTCTTTCTACATCTTCTTTCTCAGTCTAAAACATATGGCAGGGCATCCCAGGTGGTTCAGTGGTTTAGTGCCGCCTTCAGCCCAGGGTATGATCCTGAAGACCCGGGATCGAGTCCTGATTCAGGCTCCCTGCATGGAGCCTGCTTCTCCCTCTGCCTGTGTCTCTGCCTCTCTCTCTGTGTCTCATGAATAAATAAATAAATAAGATCTTTAAAAAATATATATGGTAAAGAATTTGGTTGGGAAAGAATTAAGTTAATATCCTAAAGCCTTCAGATAGAACTTAGTGCAAAATTAATGCTGAATAATTGGAAGAATTCATTTTTACCACAGATAAATGAAATTAAATTACCAGGTGGAAATTAAAAAATTTAGTACAAAAAAGTAGCTAATATATGCAGACTTGCATTCCTTTCTCCTGGGGCTCCTGGCACTTCCATTTCTTACAAGTCTGCTCTGTCATTCCATACTAAATGAGGCCAGTTGCCCAACGAACCGATCACAAGTGGAGTTCAAAAACTCTTGATAGTTTCTAAGTGTGGTCCATAGACCACTTCATCAAATTTGGCAGGGGGTGATTGTTTAAAATAAGCAGGAACTCGAGCCCACCCTCTGTCTGCTGTGTCCAAAAGAGGGCAGTGGATTGGGAGGTGTCTACATTTTGAGTAATTTCTCATGTGTGTTGTGGTATTCATTCAAGTTAGAAAGTCACTATTGTGAATTGTGACAAGGTGTTCTTCAAACTTTGGAAACAAAACAAAACAAAACCTCCTGATATTCTGAGCAGATTGTTCCTCAAATCTCATCAGAGAACTCATTTCCTTTTTTACAATGACGCAAACCCCATTCAGAGTCCTGGCAAGAAAACAGAATGTTCTTGTATTGGTTACTGGTGTCATACTTATTCACCTAAACATGGGGATGTACATTTTGGGATAAACTTAAGCAATGACAGAAGTTAGAAAGACCAGACCTTCGTCAGAGTGGACCCAATCCTTAGAAATGTTGCCTAATATACATTTTTTTCATCATCATTCCTCTGTTGATATCCTGAGTCAGGAAGAGAAGCAGCAGAGCATTACCTAGCAGTTCAGGCATCTGTTCCTGGGCTGACCTTTACCTCTCCGTTCGCTCCTTTTCTTCACCTCTCAAGGAAGTAGAACTCCAGACCCCAGTCTATCTGGAAAGACTGAGATAAATGTAAAGCCCTTAGTCAGCACAGGGCCACATAACAAATACCATTATGTGATACTTATTATTATAAAAGTTGTCTGAAATCCAACTAATCTTCTTAGATAAATAATCCACCAATTTTTGTTGAACTATAATCTAAATAAATGCAATGTTCCAAACTAAATCTTTAATCCTCCACTGAAGTGTTCTATTGTACTTTCCCACTTTCGGAAAGAATGATGGTAAATTTCCTATCAGAAGAATATTTTTTAAAAAAGATAAATGATCCATGTAAATTTTTATACTTTCAAAAAGTCTCCTCTGACCAAAAGATGCTATCATTCTTTCTTTTAGGAAAATTGCATTTTGGTAAAAACATATATGTAGTAGGTTCTTTGATGGAATTATTTATTGGATAAGAACAGACACTTAGCTCAGTTAAAACATGAGTTATAAAGTCAAATTGTTCAGAACTAGAGTCTCCCAGCCACTCAGCTCATGGCCTATGGGACTTTCGGTACCTCTCTCAGTCTCAGTTATTTATCTATAAAATAAACTAATGATGTCTTTTCATAAGATTGGTATAAAAAGTAAGTAACTGGAACCACATAAAGGTCAGTACATTGCCTAGCCCAAAGCCGATTCTCAATGTAAATTTGACTTTTCACCCTCTTTGTAACCTTTGCTCTACCATAGTCTCAAAATTCAATAGTCTGACATGATACACATATTTATAATGACTCAGAGTAACAATTTAGAGTTTGTGAATTGTTTGCATTTAGACCATTGGAAACTGAAGTCCTGGGAACCTTATTGTATTTGCAAGGTTGCTGAAGTGCGGAGCTGAGAAATCAGGGCTCAGATCCCCAGGCCTGGAACCCAGCAGACAGCCCACTTCCCCTTCCCTCCTTCAGGGGCTCTTAGGTAGCCAGTACCAGGGTGATCTATTCTTTACTAAGCAGTTTTCATAGAATGTACCCTATGTCTGCAAATTATTACTCTGGCTTAGGAAATTTCAGTAGAAACACTTAAAGTAAGATTTTAAATCGCAAGAGGAAGTCATATGTGCTTTCCTTACTTTCCCGAAGAGGATTTTCCACATAGTTCAGGTGACTCAGCTCCGTTGCTGCAGACATCTGGCCTATCCTGAGTGCTGTGAAGCATCATGGTATTTGAACTCTGATGAGGTCTCTCAAAGGAATTAACCAAGCCTCTGCTAAAATGTAAGTTCTCACAGTGTAGGGAATTAGGTCGGTTTGTTGGCATGGGTGTTGTAATTGTCTAGATTAGTACCTGGTACATAGTGGTGTATCAGGTACTAATGTAACTCAATATACATTGTTTTAATGAGGGAATTCTCCTTCATATGAATGGATTCTGACTATAACTTCCCATGAAATCCCAGACAGCCACGATGTGGTGCTCATCTCAACTGCTCTTAAGCTTTGAATAATTGACCAGGAGTTGTCATGTCTTTCCAGCACAACTGTAAACTGTTCTAGGGCAAGGGCTGGATCTTGCCTCTTGGGGAAAGAATACTTAGCATGGCATGTATTGAATACACAAATAATTTCTCTTTGAGGAATTACTTTTGTCTAAATAATCAAGTCGCTTGTATAGACACAATTCCTTTCTAGAAGAATTCAGACAATTTGGTCCACATGCAGTGCCATAGGTAATATTTTCTTTAAAAAATCTAGAATGCTGGTATCCTAATCTGTAATCTAGTCAGCAGAATGCTGAGGTGGGGGGTCAGAGAACTCTTTCAGCCAGGTTAGGGGGAGGCCTCTCCACAGAGAACCAGTGACTTCACTGCTGGAATCTCCTCCTGGTTTCCCTAACTCCTTCTTTATTTATATTTCAGGAGGTAATTAATGTTTTTCAAAGCAGCATTTGTATACAGAAATATTCATAGAAACTCTGACAGTATCACCCCTAAGTAGGGAAAAAATAGTAATTAATGTATAACAAACTTCCCGTTTTGGGTAAACTCCTGTTTTAGCTTTTTGTAGTTGTTCCTCTGATGATTGCCTTTCTAGCAGGCCTTCTAAGTAGCCCACATTCCTACTATGATTATTGTGGCCACAACTTCAGAACAGGGCAGCTAACCCCAGACCTGTGCTCATACAACCAGAAAGCTTTAGCCTGGAAAGGCAACAGATGCCAAACATGCACAAACATTTCTAGGACAGCATTGCAGCTAACCACTTTGAGTGGAAATGACCTCATTGTACTCTGTGGCTACTAAAGGTCGTAACCATAATGTAAATAGTGTTTTTCTTTTTCTTTTTCTTTTTTTTTTTTAAGATTTTATTCATTTATTTCAGAGAGAGAGTGAGAGCATGGGGGAGGGGAGGTTTGCAGAGACAGAAACAGACTCTTTACTGAGCAGGGAGCCCAACATGGGGTTCGATCCCAGGATCCTAGGAACATGACCTGAGCCAAAGGCAGATGCTTAACAGACTGAGCAACCCAGGTTCCCCCAAACAGTGTTTTTCTTGCAATCTATTCTCCAGTAAATGTGAAATCCAAGAGAGTAGGATATTTGTAGGTGTAGGTAGCACCTAGGTCTTTGATTAGCACATGGTAAGCCGTAATAGTACATGGTGCAGAGCTTATATCCTTTTTTTGGATTGAGTGCACTTTATTGTGGTCCTTATAATAATGCTAACATAGTGGATGTCATGGTATAATTAACAGTGCCCAGAAGTGGAAATCAGGGACCTGACTACCACCAACAAGCGACTTTGAATGAGCAACCTCTCTGAACCTCTCCTTGCTCATCACAAAATTAAGAGTTGGGGTAGGTTATTTTTTAGGCCCTTCATATTTATAAAATGTTCTCTCTCTCCATCTTCATCTGGGATAATTAAGCACCTTCCACCAGGGCAAGGAGACTTTCTTTGGTCATCTCTTGGAACGGTGTTCCCAGGGGAAATGGGGGTGGGAATAATAAAAGTGGAACCAAGGCTAGTCACTGAGAATTTGTACTTGGAATCTACACAAGGTAATTTGGGGCTACAGAATGCTTCACCAGTTCAGGACATTTAGGAAGAGATATTTAATCTATGAGAAATAAGTTCTGATCTTTTAACACTCCATTTCTAGGTCTTTGGTTGGCATCAAAGAACATCTTCACCACTTAGTCCAATGAGGGCAAACTCTTAGGACAAACATCCTCCACCACAAGAGCTACCTGGACATATAAAACTAGACAACTGAAAGCTAAGGGAGAAAATGGAGCCACCCAGTAGAAAACAGTGCAGGTGGACGACAGAGTCCCCAAGGGACAATATGTTCATACTGGGGAGAGGTAGAACTCAGGGGCTGTACATGATGTCTGGAAACACTTGCAGACCAACAATTAATCCTACAGGATCAAGAGACTATAATTCCTCTATCAAAGAATACTTACTCTTTCTGGATATTTATTTTATTTCAGTGAAACTTCTTTCTGATATATTAATAACTACTGCATTTTCACTTTAGGGAATCAGTGTACATATCCTATTAGTCAAGAGGAGACCAGGTTTTGTTTTGTTTTGTTTTGTTTTGTTTTGTTTTGTTTTGTTTGAGTGGGAGTTGGAATAAAGATGTGGTTTCACCCTCAAGGGCCAGGCACCTCTACTCCCAGGATTAGATGGTAATTACTATTCCTTTAACGAAACCTAACTACTCTGAGGTGGGAGAGGGTAGGAGACAAAGAATTAGAATGTCAGTGAAACTGCCTAGTGCTGTCTCCCTGCTCCAGAGCCTCCCACTCCTAGACCTGCTTGTAGGGCCTTGGCCTTTCTGTGAAATAAACACCCCTTAGCCCTAACTTGTAGGAAAATTCAAAGAGCTAGACTCTAAAATAAACTAATATAAGCTATAGTCTAGATGAAGAAAAAAGAAAAAGAAACACTTGGCAAAAAGAAATTGCCTTCAAGAAATTATTTTCCATGTTGTATTTGCATAAATTTGTCATGGGCTTACCATTTCAAAAGAAGGGGTAAACAGTCTGACCTTGAGTCTGCTGGCATCCTGTTGCTCTTTGCAGCCAAGGTCAGACTATGTCACCTCTTACTTCATTTCTGCTCCTCTTCAGGCTCTCAAAGCTGGCACACGATCATATTTAAAATCGTATGCAGTATGAGTGAGCAGCCTGAATTGTGTAACATTTCGTTTGGCTAATATTTCAGTTTCTTGAGTCATAGCCTGACAAGCAGCTACCCAGCATGAAGCAGCATTTCCTGAGTCAGTGCACACTAGAAAGAAGTTAGGGATGAAGGTTACACACAGCAGACACTCTTGGGACCACCATCGGACTCCTTATTTTACAACGTAGATTCCTCTCCACTTAATTCAATGACATTCACGCCTATAAATTTATAATAAACGTCAGACCTTTGGAAACATATCCCAAGACACAAGATGAACAGCACTGGGTATTCAGTCTCCTCTTGCCCTAATGGTGAAAGTTCCCCACCAGGAAACGACAGTAGCTGTCCGCTTATTAATTCGTGAGCTATTTGATGTCTCTGACGTGCTAAGTGCCAGTTGGGAAATGAATTTCCCGCCACTGAAATTCCAATGCTTTAGAAACCTTTCAAGGAATAAATATAATTTTGTTCTCTACATTAACAGCAATAATTTTTTTTCTTAAAACTAAAAAAATTAAGAGACTTAACAAATGTCAGCCTGCTGAATTAGGTTCCTAAACCATCAAACAGTGGGTCTACTTCATGTTGCATCATTTTCTAAAGATCCATTGAGGATTCATGAAATGCAAGACCATGATTCTCAATTTTTCCTAATTATGGCCCGTTGTTCTGTTATTATAACATGACATAATTAAAATGTTCTTTCACTAATTGTTAAAGAACTTTTACTTGAAAGGAATATATGTTTGTACCCTGGAATATATGTATGTGTCATCTGGAAGCCTTAAGCATTGAAGCTATATCCCAGTGCCTTCCAGGAAAGTTTTCCTCCAATTCATTATGCACTTACTGGGTTCAAAATATCATACTATGAAACGTGACAGAGGAAAAAATATAAATATAAAGAAATTTTTTTTCAAAAAGATAACAAAATGTAGAATAATCATAATAACTACTCAGTTTTGAAACTCAGGTTTTCATTTCTTCTAGAATTCCTTTCTATAATTCTTCCTGCAAATTTAACATTCTCTGTAGAGTGTTATACATGATATGCCACACTCTTTCTCTGCCTTGACTACTCATTATAACTTATAGGTATACTCCGTAAAGAGAGAGCCCACGTGTACTCCTTTCTTTCAGCCCTAGGGTCTAATCCAGAGCCTGAATAAGGCCTGGCACCATCCTCACCTACTGACCTGTCTATCTCTTCATTTATAGTGTGAGCTCCTTGATAGAAAAAACTGTTTTAGCGGCACTTGGGTGGCTCAGCGAGTTAAATGCCTGCTTTCGGCATAAAAACTGCTATATCATAGCTTTCAGAGTCCTTCTTAGAAATTTAATGTTTAACATATGCTTATAGAGTTGGTAAACTGAATATACGTGGAGCCTCTAGAACTGTTGCAATTGAAGACATGCAGGAATAGCACAGTCCTTATCCCACGTGGCTTAAATGTTGGTCTGACAAATAGCTTAAAAAAATTACAAAGAAAATATAAGTTCGGAATAGCTTGGGAGTCCAAAGTAGCTTCTGGGCCCTATTCCACTCCTTAGTGATACATTTCTCTTATTGTTGCAAGGTTGCAGTTGTTGATCTTTGGTTCACCCAAGTGGTCATCTCCTTAGAGTTGGGGTGAGGGACCTTATACTCCTTCCTCCTGCCATTTTTCCTTTCCCAGTCCTGTTGTCCTTGTATATTCCTTCTCAGAACTTATAGTGGCTCCTTTCTTTTTGGCCTCATTTTTAGCCCTTCAGCTCCAACTCCTCCCTGCCCAATCACAGAGGAGTAAAGGGAGACCAAGAGCTATGCTGGAGGGAAGTGGTACCAGCAAGATAATTAAATCCTTCACATTACTCAAACTGACAATCTTGTCATCTTCCTTCCTTAGTCATCTCAGCCAATATGAACTTAATCTCAGGAGCGAAAAAAAAAGAAGTTAAAAAACTCATCCTGCTACGTATGAGTTATGTTTCAGATAAGTTGACTTTGAGGTGCTAAAGGCATGTAGGAGAGAAAAGTGTCCAAGCAGATTAAAACATGAGCCTCAAAGCTCCAGATGGAGGTGGGTGGTTCAGCTCTCCATGGCTCTATAGCAGGGGAGATCAGAAGCAACACCTCTCTGTCTAGACCACTAGGAAGGACTCCAGAGGTCTTTGTTTAAAAACAGATAACTTAGAAAGACTTCTGCAAAATTTCATGGTTAATGACTGAAAAACATATTAACACTCATACACAGAATTCTGTGACCCTTGCCTCTGGCAGCTCTTTCACAGGGCTCTCCCATGCAGTCGATTCCTCTGCCACTATGGTTTTCTGTATTCCCTCTTACTTAAAAAAATTGTGAGAATTGTCATATTCATAGAATAAATGAATAAGAATATATAACTATAGTTTAAAACATTATTATAAATCATCTCTCTGTACCTTCATTTCACCTGACCGGGAATTGGTTTCGGGTATGGCATGTGTTAGGAGCCTATCATAGGCGGACCTCCCTGGGAAACAATCTTTGAGCTGGTGAGTTGCATACTTGTGGTTTATTGGAGAATGCTCTTAGGAAAAACACCCAGAAGAAAGTGAAGGAAGCAGAGTTGGACAGAGGGAGGGCTTGAATTTGAATTTGAATGGAGTAGTAGATGTATCAGAGCCTTCAGAAGATCCCATGGGGAGCTATGGAGCTGCAATAACCTTCTTAAATGCCTCAATTGATAGATTTGTACCCAACACCCACCAGTCTTTGAATATGGGCTTCCCTCAGCAAGAGAGGTACAGCCTTGAGCAAGGTAGCTTTCTTAGGCCAAGGGAAATTCCTGAGGAGGGATTCTGCTATGAGCTGTCAGCTCGCAATACTCCTGGCAGCTGGATAATTAGTCCTACTACCCCGAAAAGGAGATCTGAGAAGGCATGCCAGCATCCAATACAGAGTCAATCTAATTTTCTCAAATACAAATACTCAGTTGTCCTAGCACCTTTCTCCACTGCATGCCCTATGTATGCAATACTGCCTTTTTTGTACTAAATGTTCACAAAGGAGTCTATTTCTGAGGGTTTTTTTTTTTTCAATTCTGTTTCCTTGGTCAATTATCTAACTATGATAGAGTGATATCAACACATGTATTGACCAGTGGAACTGGAACAAGAAAAGATTTGAACTATAAATTATTAAGACTTTCTATGTTTTTCTTAGCTGCTAGACCATCTCTCTCTCCCTCTTTGCTGTACATGAAATATCCACACATATCTTTTTCATCTGGGATGCACAGTTTACTACTCATCCTTCAAGACTAAGGTGAAATATGATTTCCCCTCAGAATCTCCCATTAGCCTCAGGTCCTTCTTCCCTTGTGATTCTTCAGAACCTCAAGAGCTGTCTCATAAGCTGTGTAAGGTTCAAATTTTGACTTAAGTCCTATTGCTGTATGATCTCAAACTAGCTATTTAATGTCTACATGTTTTTGTTTCCTCATGATTTTTGAGCATTCATTTTTAAAGATTTTATATATTTATTTGAGAGAAGAGAGAGAGAGCACCAATTGTGGGGAAAGGGGCAGAGGAAGAGGGAGTAGACTCCCTGCTGACCAGGAAGTCCAACTCAGGGCTCCATCCCAGGACCCTGCTGCCATGACCTGAGCTGAAGGCAGACGCTTAACCAACTGAGCTACCCAAGCACCCTTGAATTATTTTTATTTTCCATTCTATGTGATGAGTTTAAGCACTTGTAGGTATACAGATTGTTCATCTTTGTATCCTTGTCTCCTGGCACACAGTTTCAGTGTATGGACACCACAGAAATTCCAGATAGTATGGTTCATAATCTAGAATCCAAGAGGCACATGGGCCCACCAGAAAGAATGGTCAAGGATATTAATACACAAGTCACTTCTTTCTGGCAATAAAACTCCAAGACTGGAGAAATTAGTTTAAAACTGTGAAACTAGTAATATTTTCTTTAATTCTAAGCTCCATATCCTACTTCTTCCTTTCCCATAGTAAAGGATGCCCCATTCACCACTATCACTGCCCTGCACAGCACCATAGATTTCCATGTAGGTTAGGAGAAACTGACAGACTGAAGAATAAGAAGGAGAATGAGGGGGAGAGGGAAAATGGGAGAAGGAGAAGAAAAGGAGAAAGGGGAAGAGAAGGAAAAATAAGAAGGGGAGTGGGAAAAAAGAAGGAGGATAAAGAGGGGGAGAAGAAACGGAAGAAGAAGCAGCAGCAGGAAGAGGGGGAAGAGAAAAATAGGAAGGAGAATAATCAACAACAACAACAGGAGGAGGAGGAGAAATAAGAAGAACATACAGAATACGGCAATATGTTTATATACCATTCCCAATAAAGCAAACTTTTAAAGATGTTTAATAGGATATCACAAAAAAATAAATAGGATATCACTAAATATTCTAGTTTGATATCTGTGAATCACTTTTCTAAATGTCGGAGCTATCCCAATGAGAAAGAATAAGTAAGTCCCAGAAATCAGATGAACTATCTAGAGGATATACCACTTAGGACAACGAAGGATTATGCCAAAAGCAAAAAATTCTGCTTTTACCCTAGAAGTTCAGGAAGTAAGTTTCTATTGAGCCACACAGAGTGGGTACAGTAGAAAACAAACTTACTAGAGTAAAATGGAACCAACAAAGTTTCTTCTTATTTCTGGACATTTCCTCAGGAAAGTGGATGTGAAATTAAACCAGTAAATTTGGATTCCAGAGCCTTATTCCTTGCCTAGACCGTAGAAAGAGGAGCCAGATGGCAAGTGACAGGGCTGTCTTCAAGGTAGGTAATGGGGCTCAAAAATGAGTAGAGTCAAAGAAACTTAAGAGCCAGAGAGTTTTTAGGGCCTATTTACAAAGGGTAAAAGATTTTTTTCTTTGTTATAAGGTTTGTATTGTGAGATCCATGAATTAGGAGGTTTTTCTTTCCCAGAACTACCTTTGTCTTCATTCTAAGTACCAATACACTGAGATCACATACAACTCAGTGAAGCGGAAACCTCTGTCCTTTTTTGGGGTATAATCTTTTGGGTAGTCTGTTACTTAGGTGATGGTATGACTAGGCTCAGAAGCTCAGGAATGTTAGTAGATCAGTAAGGCATTTGGAAAGTAGGCCATATGGGCTGCAGACATGCACGAACAGATCTCGGTTTGTTTGCTGTTGTTTCTTCCAGTTGAGAGAGAGAGAGAGAGAGAGAGTATTGTTACCATGTGCAACTGGTTGCCACTGTTAATTTTGGTGGCGAACCTCTAACTAGAAAAGATATTGCACTAATTAGGTACATAACCGTGAGGACTAAGAATATCTGAGGATTCCAAAGGGTTCTGTATTTGTGGCTATCCCTCGGCACATGTATGACTGAGTAATAAGTAGGTCAGGGCCAAGGTTGGTCAGCATGGCAATGGGCTTTTCAAGGGTGTGGGATGCTTATGGGATTATATGTTTTAATTCCCTGTACCCCTTTGTAGTCTCTTGCCTTGGGGGAGCTCTAGATTTATTGGATCTAAAGGAGATGTCTAAAGACTTCTTATTTTCTTTTGCATAAGAGTCTAAAGTAATTGAGATTATCCCAGCCATCCTGCTAGAGGAGAAGAAAGAGGAGAATGTCTTTAAAAAGAAAGAGGCCTGAGAAGGGGAGAGAAATTACATTATCCAAGACTAGGAAAGGCAATACGATCTGAATTTCTGCTAGGAATGAAAAGCCTGAACTTCTCTCAGATGCCCAGAAAGGACACAGGACGTTGGGACAACGGTTATATCTCATATCTAGGAAAGTTAGACACAAGATCTGGAGTTTCCATCTTGGCAAAGATTTTTGTGCTCCAGGCATGGTTTCTTGATCTGTGCTCCAAGCTTAAAGCTTTCTGTGCTCCAAGCATGCAGCTCTGCAGTTAAACAAGCCATGCAGGCTTGGAAAATGGGTCTTTCAGGGATTGCAAGACCAGAGGAATGTTCTTTAAATATTCTCTTTTGCATGTGTCTTCTAGGATCATAGTATATCTGGGAGACGGGTGGTGAAAATTAAGAAGCCCCATTAATGGCTGAAATTAAATCTCATGAAACTCTGGGGGAATAAAGAATATGGTCAGATTTATATTCTTTACTTTTTTTTTTAAGGAATGTGAATTTTCCCACATACTTAAGTTTGTAGTGTAAGATTCATACTTGCTACACAAGGCTTGACAGTAACAAAAGGCCCTGGGTAAACAGCATTAAGTGTTTGAGAAATAGTAGATAATAGATGGGCTCCTCTTAGAAGGGTAGGTTGGGAACCCAGAATTTAAATTTATTCTACTGATTTTGCTATTAGTCCTAATGTTAAATGCAAAAGGTATAAAACAGAGCTACTGACTGCTTCTTATCTCACAGAGCTTTATCTACGTGTGTTTTTATGACTCAAACAATGCAAGAGAGGGAAAGCTGTCTGCATGTGAGTGTGTCAGGAAAGGGTTACATTCCAGATACATATAAGAAAACAGAGAGGAGCTCTGTACAAGTCAAAGATTTTCAAATAACTTATTTATATAGAATAATGTTGATTTAAACAAGATATTATCATCAAAGGATGTGGGTCTTCCTTGGTAATGTCTCCTCTGGGTACTACTCTTACAGTAAGTAGCACAATTCTTCAAAAGGGAATCTACAGTTGGCTGTCTTAACTTTTGTTTCTCTTTTGAGCTCAATTAAGACTTTCATCTTCACTATCCTATATAAAATTTTTTGTCAAAGACACCAAAGACCTGTTACTAATCCCAACTGCCAAACAGTCCTGGCCTTAATCAACCAGAAACCCTGAACACGAGTGATCTGAAGTATGTTTCTTCATTTAATTTCCAAGACATCTCTCTCTCTTGATTCCCTTTCTACTTCTGGGCTACCCTCCTCAATGTCCATGAAGAGATCTACTTCGTTAACTTCAGGACTCCATCTTCTAACTTCTTTTTTCTCTCTGGATCCATTGCCTTAATAATCTCATGCAGTTTCTTTGCTTTAGATACCATCTTTACACTGACAAATCCAGAATTTCTATCTCCAGACTAGACTTCTTTCTTAACTCCATATTCCTTTATCTAATTGCTTCTTTGCATTCACCATTTGAATGCCTAAAAGGCATCTCAGATGCAGCATTCCCAAAATTAAACTCCTGACACACAGCCTGTTTCTCCTTAAGCCTTCCCATTTCAGTAAATAGCTAATCTGTTCTTTAAACTGCTCAAGCATATAACTAGAATTCAGCCACTTCTTAATTCATCTTCTGCTACCACTAAAACACCACCATCATCTGTCTCTCTCCTGAAGTATTGCCAAAGCCTCCCACTCAGTCTAATTGGTCTACCTATTTTTCTTTTAATCCTACACTCAATTTTCAATTGGAACATATTCATTCTGAATGAGTGAATGAATGAAAAGCTTGTATTAAAATACAAATCTTATCATGTTACTTCTCAGCACAGTATTTTCAGTGGTTCCCCATGTAAGATAACAGTCAGACGTTCTTGTTGTGGCTTTCAAGCCCTTGTGTTACCTCTTCCTGTGTGGCATGTCTCTAACCTCATCCTCTGCCACTTCTAACCTTTGCCCTACACGTTGTGCTGCAACCTTCTGAGGCTGGGCTTCTCACAGGCACCGACACATTTCAAGCACGCTCCCTCAGGCTCCTCTGCCTTCCATGGTCTTTCTTGCTTCCTTTTGTTCTCTTTGTAACTGCAAAAACTTCAGGGAAGTCTCCTGACTACCCTAAAAAACAGGCACCCCTTAGCACTCTCTATTCCCTTCACCTCCCCTTGGTATTTAAATTAACAATTTGCTCATTCTGCCAACACCTTTCTTTTTTTTTTTCTTTTTTCTTTTTTTTCTTTCTAGATTTCATTTATTTATTCATGAGAGACATATATAGAGAGAGGCAGAGACATAGGCAGAGGGAGAAACAGGCTCCATGCAGGGAGCCTGACATGGAACTCCAGGATCACGCCCTGGGCCAAAGGCGGTGCTAAACCTCTGAGCCACCTGGGCTTCCCTGCCAACACTCTTCTGTTTCTAAATTAAGCAGTGAAATCATGAAGATTAAATAAACATTTTACAAAGAAACAGCAAATAAAGCTGTCAAAGAAGTGTCATACTATATTATTTTCTCCATTCCCTCTCTTCTTTTATTACCTACAAATCAGCCTGTTCTGTTATTACTTATTCTAACATTGTTTTTTATTCTAGTGTCCACACCCTGACTCCAGGGCTCTCACCTCTGTGTACTTCTTATATGGAATTGCTTCTGAACTACTCTCAAATATGAACTTACTCATTATAAGCAGGTACAAGCTTCTGCTGGCTTCACTATGTCTTCTAGTGTATCTATGCCAGAACATTATATAAAACACATTATTAAATCATACATTGATTTCTCTTTTTTTTTGCCTTATATTATGGATAGGATATTGAGTTCCACTAAATTATGTTTGCAAAGAGATTATACTGCTTCTGCATTTCATTTTTGGACAGTGGGGAATAGTATAAGGTATTTAGTATAATAAGAAAGAGTTTATATCTATATGGTTGTAGACACTTAACCTAATCCCACTCCCTCATTTAACAGATGTGGAAACAGAAGCAAAGACTCCCAAAGACCATGATGCTGGTTGGCACAGGGCAAATGTACAATGACTTTCATTCATTCTTTTCCCATAAAACATTGCTTCAAAATGGTTCCAATTCTAAAATAATTTAACAGAAATACCTGTTAAATCACCCTTCTTACCTAAGAATTTTTCTTTTAAAGGGAA
Organism: Canis lupus baileyi; assembly: GCF_048164855.1. Classification (NCBI taxonomy): domain Eukaryota; kingdom Metazoa; phylum Chordata; class Mammalia; order Carnivora; family Canidae; genus Canis; species Canis lupus. Next base: position 64,683,582 of record NC_132851.1, on the reverse strand, counting down.
ATTTTAACCCTAATTGGATTATCTGAAATCACTTCAACACTTCATCTTTTTTACAGAAGTCCATCATTTAAGAGACGTGGCCTCTTATAAAAAAATAAAGAATACAAGTTTGTAAATGTAACCTTTCAAAGAGCCATCATGCACAATTATATTATTATGCTGTTGGTTTTAAGTATAAGTTTCTATTGATTGTTCGGTGAAGTCACCCCAAGTCACTCTTGTATTTCAGTACCAAATACACACAAAACGCTTATGTTGTAAGAATGTCTTTAATTCCATGGAATCATTCAATATTCAAACGTGAAATCAAACATTGCACAGAGGTCTGCCGAATAGCAGCTTTTCAAATTTAACATGTAAATATGAAATTTCTGGCAGACAAAAGTAACAAACTAATTCCCAGATTGTGAATTAAAATCTATTTTGCTTATAAAAATGGTTTTAAGGCCCTACATCATGTGCAATACATGGCAGTCAGCTTTGAAACCAGAATTTGTCTTGGATGACCTCAAAGTTATCTTAGAGGGCAGCCTGGGTGGCTCAGCGGTTTAGCGCTGCCTTCAGTCCAGGGCCTTCCTAGAGACCCGGGATTGAGTCCCACGTCGGGCTCCCTGCATGGAACCTGCTTCTCCCTCTGCCTGTGTCTCTGCCTCTCTCTTTCTCTATCTCTTATGAATAAACAGATAAAATCTTTAAAAAAAAAAAGTTATCTTAGAGCTTCACTTCATGTAAATCTATAATTTTTTTTATTATTATCAACTAGATTGTGTGCTATGTCTGCGATCAGATACAAGTGTTTCCCACAAATATGGTCAGCAATATTTATGTTTCTGCCATAGCATGAACCACAGTGCTCTACATTAAAGTTACTTGGATATGTGCCTGGCCTCGTTGCAACACTCATGTTTATTAAGCAAATGTGTTTTGAGCACCTGCTAGATACTAGGTGCCAGGAATATGGATATAAGTATGATGGTTTTTGATTCTGCCATCACGGAATTGTCTGCTCCTAAAGAAGAGAAATCCATGTCTTTCATCTGTGTTCACCCATATGATGGCTCGGTAAGATGCTTTGCACAACATATGTTTATAAAGTTGAGCAAAAGAGAATAACAAGTTAAGAAGGAAATAAACATGCCTTTGATAGCAGGATCCGGAATACAGATGGGGAGGAGGCAAGATGGTGGAAGACTAGGGGTCCTTACTTCATCTGGTCCCCTCAAATTAGGTAGGTAACTTTCAAACCATCCTGAGCACCTGTGAGTTCAACCTGAGATGTAAAGAAAGAACAGCTGGAATCCTACAGATAGCAGGATCCAGCAGCTTAGCCCAGCCTGGAAGCCCAAAGGCTTTGGATCTCTTTTGTCTTCTGTATTTCAGTTTCTCATACTTTTTACAAAAATAATGTTCTGAATAGGAGTGGGAGATTCTCCTTCCTTCTTTGGGGGCTATCAAAAGAGGCAGAAAAATGTTTCCGTTTTAGACCATTAACACTCTGGCTTGAACCAAGTCAAAAACATTATCTAAATAAACCTGTCTACACCAAAACACTCTAGATCCTCATTTGTACTGATTACCGCTCAAAAACACTGGATCAGGAGTGTGTTTCTTTTCCTCCCAAGGATGATTGATGATAAGAGCACACAAATCAACCAATGTAAAACATCAGGATGTAATTTAAAAGTCATCTCTGGTTTCTCCTCCAGAATGAAATCCTCCCACTTCCTTAATCTCATTCAAATAAAGTCCAAACATGAGCATTCCTTTTCACCTCCTGCTGGTGGTCACTCCCAGGAGATGGGCTCAGAAGCCTATCATCCTTTTCTCCCTATGAGCCCTCTAAATTGGCTTCAACAGGAGTTCAGAGGTTAGGGGCATCCCATACCTCTCTAGACCCTCACTCGAGTGCTTTGGGTCCAGCCAGCCCATCCTTTCATTGCCCCTCAATTCTTGACATTTACTCAGGAAAACAGCCTGTTTGACATCTACTTTCTCACAACATATTTGGAATCCTCACCACCTATGTAGTGGTAGTAAAACTGCTCTCAGTCAGCATTTGAGAAACTTACACTTCTAGAGATCTGTGAGTATTCATAATGATTAAAATAGGTAGGCAGATCTAGGGAGGCGTGTCGGCAGATCTAGGTCTTCTCTTTTCCTTTTTTCTTTCCATGTGCCCACTCAGGAGTACTTGATCCTGCGGCCTGCTCCCTTCTTCCTGAAACTCTTTCTTCCCTTGGACTCCCTGACATTACACAATTTCAAATCTATATTTTCTCTATGGTCATACCACATCAGTTTATTTTGTAGTCTCTTTAATTCCATGTTTTAAAATATTGTTATTTCTCTCTCTTGTCTTTCTTCTTTCATTAGAATTCTCCTTATCCAAGTTACTACTGATTTGCTAATCACTCCCAATCTGTATTTTTAACCTAGATCTCTCTCCTGAAGGGCTAAGCCATTTGGCTGCTTCTGGTTCACACCAGCTGAGTAAATCCAAAACTAACTCATCATCTCCTTCTTGACTCTGGATCTCCTCTTCTCTTGTTTGTGACTAGAACCACCAATTCCTTAGTTGTCCAAGCAATTGGAATCTCTCTTTGACTTGTCTGTCTCTCTTATCCCTCCACATCCTATCAATAACTAAGACTTCTCCACTGACATCTCACCAATCCATAAGCTTGCCTGGATTCCCTCTCCTAGGTTACTAGAAAATCTTATTTCTTGACTAAGTCTTGCTTCATTTAGTCCACTCTTCCCACTGCAGGCAGAGATGATGTTTCTAAAACACAAAGCTAATTATGCTATTTCTCATCTTAAAATTCTAGGATGGGTTTTCCATTGCTATTAGGATAAAGACCAAATTTAACATGGGAGCTATAATGCCCTCCATTCATGAGCCCCTACAGCATTCTCCATAGTCTTCTCCACACTGTTTGCTTATACTTTAAGATCCAGCCACACCGAATTTCCCTGAGTTCTTAAAAGTGATACGTTCTCTGTTACATTGGACTTCTATACAAGCTTGTCTCTCTTCTGGGAACACTCTCCCTTCACCCACATAGGAAAATTTTACACATAAGTTTTTATGTATAAAAAAATTTTATGTTACTTATATCTCAGTTTTGGGTCACAGGTAATTTAAATGTTTTGTATTTTCCTTTTTTTCTATTTTATTTTTTAAATGTTCATTTAAAATACAATGAACGTGTATTAGTTTTGTAATTCAAAACTCAACAATTAACATATGCATACTTATGAGCCAGTAATTCCATTCTATATATGCAACAAAAATGCAAATATATTTTTTTCTACCAAAGATCCAATTACTTGTGATAGAATTGTTGCCCTTTCAAATTAATTAAACGCAAATATATTATAATTTTTTAAATGATAGTTACTATTAGGTGAAGTGTACAGTGGACCACTCCATACTATCTTTGCAATTCCTATTAATCGATTCAAAATAAAAAATTAAAAATATAATAGTCATTGACATTAATATTATACAGTAACTATAAATAACATTCCTCTGACAACTAAAATTCAATTGGCAACTGAATGTATGAAACACAATGAATCATTGATAAGACCTATTTTCCATGTTACTTTATGATTAAAAAAGTATTCCTGTAAATGAGTCATTTGAATTAGTTTTATTTATACAAATATAAATATCAAAGAGATATTCTACAAATGTAGAACCATTGTTCAATAAAACTTTGTATTTTCCTTTCCTGGTTCCTAAAACTCAGTAAATCCAAAAGTTCATAGATTAGAGAGACTTAATGTTAAAACTAGAATGAAAAATAAATGAAGAAAAGTATGATAGAGTTTCAATGATAAATGAGGATTGCAAAACATAGAATGTAGAGTCAATTGCTATTTTTCTTTTTCTGGGAAGTGCCTCATCTCAGCCCCCCAGAAAGATGGTACGTGGAAGGCATGGGAGAGGAAAAGGGAGTGAGCTTCTCAGGAGCACATGGCAGAGCCAAGACTGGATTGCCAAGTGTGGCCATCAACAACAACTACCACAACAGGAAGCACCCTCTCCTCCATGCTTCTGTGTCCACTTCCTGTCTTCACACGTCTTCATCTTGCCCAGCTCTTCCCATCTGATTGACCCATCAGTCATGCAAATGAAAAACTTAAAATTTCCCCCAGGATCCTATGGCCAGAACAGAGCTACTGATACTCCCTCCACAAACTAGCTCAATCATAAGTTTATCATAATTTTACAAATGGTACATTACTCACCTAGTAGCTCAAGTAAAAACTCAAAAACTTACCCCTGATTTCTTTATTTTTGGCTGCATTGCCATTTAAACCATCAATAAGATATCTTTTATATCCAAAACGCTTTTTAAATACCTGCATTTCCCCATCTTCACGTCTACTACCTGGGTCCAAACATCTCTTACCTGGATAAAACAGCTGGGGTGATCATTTAAGAAACAAGTCCAATCAAATTATTGCTTTGTTTAAAAACTTCCAATGACTTCCCACTGTAACTAGAATAAAATACTGACTCTTTATCGTGGCTCCTCAGTGGCCCATCTCTTCTCAGGCGGTATCACTCTGTCCCAGCTGCCTGTGCCTTTTCCTGATCCTCAAACAAGCCAAGTTCAGTATTATTTTAGGGTCTTGCACTCTCCCTGGAAAACTCTGTCCCCAGAGGTGTGCATTGCTCAAGTCAGAGCTCAAATATCATTGCCATCTAACTGAGGCTTATTTTGAACCCCCAAACTAAATTAATCCTCTCAATGTGAAATAATTATTGTGTTCAACTGTTCATTATTTATTATTATGCCAATTTTCAATCCCATGTAAGTTCTAGGTGAGCAGAGATCACTGATATTGGGGGGTCTAGAGTAGTCTGACACATGGTAGCCTCTTTAAAAGAACGTGTTGGCAAACTTTTGGCCCATTTTTCTCCTCCATCGTCTTTCATCAAGATGACTAAAATGTAATGGAAAAAGAGAATAATAAAAAAAAAGAAATTGTAGGGACCAAGAGCGGGCCACCCAAAATGTGCCACTTTGGCAAAGTGATTACTTTAAATGAAAGTTAAGAGACAGCTTATTTGCAAGAAAGGCACTCAGACAGAACATGCTCCCTAAAAGTAGGAAATAAATACGTCATGAAATGTACACTCCCTATGCCAACAGGGAGACAGATACTTATCACCAGAGATAGGAAATTTAGAGCTAAAGGCTATATAAACAAACCTTGTTACCTTTAACTAATCTATGACATTAGCCCAAATTGTGCTTAGAACTGCTTACTAATTGGAGCTCCCAAAGTTAAGTTTTCTTTGGACCTGTCAATTCCTCTTTTTTTGTCTCTTTGTATAAAAAGTATAAAAACTGCCTGCCTTGGTCATTTCATTAGGTCTTAAGGTCATTTTTGGCCCTCTGTGTGCATGTAATATAACTCTGGTTTTTCCTCGTGTTACTCTGTCTTATGTAAATCTAACTCTTAGTCTAGCTATAAGAACTTTGGACAGAAGAAAATTTCTTCCTCCTCTTTAAGATCAAGAAATAACAACATCAAGGGAAATAGAACAATTCCTCCAGATTGTTCAACACAAAATGAAAAAAAAAAAAAGAGATAGACAAGCTCTATCTAGGATAGATACCTATGCAAACTGTGTGCAGGCAGAGTCCAGTGGAGTTTCTCTTGACTTTGGTTAGTACACCATAATAGCAATACTTCTGCTTGCTTTTATTTTAGTGAACATTATTTTCCACCATAGGTTCTGGGTAGAGTAATCATTGTGTTTCAAAGATATTAGTATACTATCCTTGAGTAAGAAAAAAATGAAATCAAAACACTGTCACTCTGTAACGACTGCCACACGGCTCCGCATCCCCCAGTTGTCATAAGTCTCTTTCCATCTGAGGCATCAAAACCTTTTTTTTTTTTTTATTTTAAAAGAGAGTGAGGGAGAAGGAGAGGTGGAGATTTGTATAATCATCCATTGAATTTTGCATATAAAATAGCCACATATATATATATATATGTGACCAAGACGCATTGAACAGCTGGGGGATTTGTCACTAAGTTATGACCCACAGGTCTAGGAAAAACCTACCTGTTACCTGCAGAATTCCAGGTTTCTTGCAGTGTATTTTATCTCTATTCTTGCTGCTTGAGGACAGGGAAGACGCTTCCATGATATGAACCAATAATGGGAAGCCATGAGAAGCAGAATGTTGTCATAGAAAAAAACCCTCACCTCAGAACCAGGAACCTCAGGATTTGATTTCTCAGGACCTCATATCCCAGAATGCAAAATAAGCATGGACATCTTTTAGGTTTCATTAAACTCTAACGGAATAAAAATAAAAATAATTAGTCATTGCAGTAAAGCTTTCCTTAGGCAATCAATGATTAAGATTATATCTGCACTGAGATAGCAGGAGAATAATAATGAAGACATTGTATTATTAAGGAGAATCATTAACAAAATAATCCCTAAAGAAACTGGGTTTTTTTTTGGGGAGGGGAATACTTACTAAAAATGTCATCTGCCAAGGATGATTTCAACACAAAGAACAGTAAATCTGTCTAGATTAGGTGTGTTCTAGATGACGTGTTTCCAGTTCAGTTCAATTAGTATTTATTGAGATTCTAATTTTCTAATTTCCAATTCTAATAAAAAACCTTAGCTTGACCTAAACATCACAAATACTCTCACCATTGAGAATTTGTACTTTGTAGGTTGTTGTTTTTTTTTTTTTTTTCACAAGTAGGAACGGGTTTCCATCATTGTTGAAGAAGATACATTGAGTATTTATTTATTTATTTATTTATTTATTTATTTATTTATTTGCAGGGTGAGTGGGGGACAAGGGTGGTGGGGCGGGGGAAATGGTGAGAAAAGACACAGCCTGTCGACAACCTAAACTTTCCCAGTTGTAACCTTGGAGTCAAGAGCTTTGCCTTCATCAAATCCTCACTATCTTTAATGTTTGGATGTGAAGAAAGCCTTGGAGAAGCAGAGCTGGTTCATAGAGAGAGACTCTTTGCACCAAGGTCAGAGCAACTGAAAGAAAAAATAATGTGGAAAGTAAGCATCTATGAGGAGCCTGCAGCCAGTGACATGGCCAGAGCCCAGAGAACATGTTCAAGTCTGAGAGTCTGAAACCTGGGCTAGCACAGAGAGCTCCTGGCAATTAGGTTAATGGGAGAAACAGCAGTTTCTCAGCGTACATGATGTGTGCAAATGACGGTGCTCCCTTTTTAATTCCACCCAGGTTTCCATCTAGTACCCGGGGTGCTGCTCTCTCTACCAGTCCCTGGCTAGTCCAACAGTACTGCTACCAGATACTACCACATAGGTGGAAATGAGTGCCCAATTCCTTGTGTTACCAGGTCATTAATGCACACAGAATGGCTGAAAGGCCTTTGCACTTGCTGCCCTCCCCAAAGATATACATATATATGCCTTGCTCGCTCTCACATCCTCCAAGTGTCAGCTCAAATGTGGCACTATCAAAGAGGCCTCCCTTCTCCTCAGACGAGATCGGGCGCGTTCAGGGTGGTATGGCCGTAGACCTCCCTTCTCCTCATTTGAAATGCCATTCCCCTACTGATCTCTATCCACTCATATATTTTTTTTCATAGCCCTGATAACCCCCTGACATATATTTTCATGTAAATATATTCATTTGTTTCTATGCTTTATAGGTGTCCATGACTAGAAAGTAAGCTCCATGAGAGTAGAGATTCCATGTGCCCATTGCTGAATCCTAGTACCTATAACAATGTGAGTCTCAGTGTAGGTGCCTAACAGACACTTGTGGACTGCATTAATTAAATGCAATCATACATTTGATCATCCTCAGAACAAGTCAAACCCCTGGGCAGGTAGAAAACGAAATTGTCAAAGCCGTTTCCTACCACCTGTTTTTCCAAGTTTAGCTCTTCCAAAGGCTTGATGATGGCTTCCTCTCAAGAGAGGAATTAACAGATCATGGGCAGTGTGGAAGCTCATTTGTTGCTTATTTTCTAGATATGACCATAAAACTATAATTTCCCTAGAGGAAATACTTACAATGCATGTTTTAAACACTCATTTGTTCTGATAACAAAGCAGTGGCTCAAGTTTAAGGATAGGACCCTAGTGGGGATGTAGATGATACATAAGGTAACCTATATTTACCCCCACCTTTTAAAAATATTCCTAGCCTTGGTTTGGTTGATTTGGTTTAACTGGTCAGACTCAGGAATTCTTTGAGCTTTAAAAACACTAAAAAAAAAAAAAAAAAAAAAAAAAAAAGGTCTAGCAATGCTATAGACACTTTTCTCTTTCTTAGTCTTTGTGGGAGGACACACACACACACACACACACACACACGTGCAGTATAATTTCTTAGCTTGACATATCCTAAAGAGAATAAAGAGAGAGGAGGAAGGAGATGTTTACTTTCTCTTTCTCTCTTGGTTTTGGATGGCAAGTCACTAACATTTTGGGGACATTTATAAGTTTTAGCATCTTGAGTGAACCTAGATAAAAAACATCCTTGAAGGAGGTTTCACATGATATTTTATTGAGTTCCTGCTTTGTATCAGAAAGTATGATCGATTCAGATGACTCAAAGCCATTATTTCCACTTCCACCCCCAGTTTCTAGACAGCCCATTGGGCTTGTCTGTTTGAATGTCCATGGACATTTTAAGAACTCTCTGAATTAAAGGATAGTGGGACTGCACGTACTTACTGAGTCTCTGTGTTAAATAATGCTGACGCCAAGCAAAACAACTTAGCTTCTTGATCCAGGAAATATCTTTACTGAAAGCTAAGACTATGAGCCAATTGGACAGCTTATTTATCGAGGTTTGTGCCTTGCTGTGCCCACTGATCCCTACCACCCTCCTCCTCCTCTTTGCAAAACTCACCTTAAAATTCCCTAGCCAAGGCCCTGAAATGCTACAGCTTCCCTCCCTTAACATTTTGAGATATCACTAAAATTATGCACCATTCTAATAAACTTAGCATTGCTTGATCAACAAGTTTTTCTGTAACCTTTTGGGGTTACAGAAATCTAAGTACAATTGTCTGAATCTGACCTCATTATTTCCTTCCCAAACATATTGTTTCTCCTTTGATGACATGTTAGAAGCAGAATTATCTTTACCTATGTTTCCTCACCCCCAATAAATAATCAATTCCAAAGTCAATAATTTTGTCTTCAAAAACTTTTCAATTTTCCTCTTTCAATTTATTGCGCTGTCATCTTACTTTTTTCCTTCCCCACCCTGAGTATTCTAGGTAATTAATTCCACCTACCTGGTTGGAATGCCTGCAGACTGGCATCATGTATGCTGTTTAAATCTCACCAATGCTAAAATTCACATCTCCCAAAGAGGGGTTTTAGGAGCCTTCCACCCCTTCCCTTTTCCTCACAGATCAGGAAGCAAGATTTGTCAAGCTCTCTTTCCTATCTAACAAAAGATCCCCTTTTATACAACAGTACCATCCCCTTGCCCTTACTCGCATGGTTACTGTTACTGTTGCTTGTTAACTTGGTTGTTACACAAGGAATTTTCCTTGGACTATTCTGGAAAAAATGAGTTTGAAGCCATGAAGATGATTTAGAAAGGAGATAATTTTGAAGGAGAATGCTTTGCCTGTCCAGAGTCCAACATTCCTTCAGAGAAAGGAGCAGGTTCTTATCCTACAAATTCCATGGTTGTAGCCTCAGGAATGAAAAAGAGATGGTATTATTAATTTACAGTTCCAGGTACACCCCATTATCTCATGGGCCACAAATTTTAACATTTTTTACCAAATAATTGACATCCTTTGATTGTCTTCTTTTGTTTCCCAAACTGGCTAAATGCTAAGTCAATGGTTCAAAGCTGAAGTATGTGGGTCTTGACTTGCAGGGTTCTCAGAGCAACTGAGAAGGATGTCTTCAGTTGTTTACTTATGGAGGTCGGCCTGCCACAGGGCTTTCTCATGGAAGAAAATGTGAATTTTCCAGGTCAGGAAAACTCAGAATTATAGACTTACAACATGAGCTTCCTATATGCTGGAAAATGTGTGTATAGACCCCAGTTACCATATAAGGAACTTCTTGCTGCCCTTAATGCTTTCATGGGTCAATGATACCTTTAGCTGCATCAAGAGGTCAGCAACATAGCCTACCACAAGGCAATGATGAAGTTTTGGACTTTTGCTTTTGGGCCCCCACCATCCAGGTCGGCAGATGACCACTAAAGAGGAAATGAGATTAAGTTACTTGAGGGTGTGGAAACTAACTCAAAAATTCAAAACTGAACTGACCCTTTTCAAAGATAACAGTTTACATTTATTAAATATAAGCAAAACCATAGTTATAAAACCCCATGAGGTAGATATCATTATTATATTAATTCTACTGATGAAGAAAGAACAGTGTAGGTACGGAGAGTTTAAATAACTTACCTAGGTGGTAGAGCTTGAATTTGACCTCAGCCTGCGCATGTCATCAATTTTACCAGGACTCTCAAAATGTGCTCTACAGGAAAACAGCCTTACAAGATCATCCATAAAATTGTTTTTAGCGTCACTTAGGTATCTTCATTCCTGGCAATTTACTACAAACATCATCAATAAAAGCTCTGAAAAGACAAAGACTTGGTTTTTTCTTTCTTTCTTTTTTTTTTTTTTGAAAAGACTTGTTTAATTTAGTATTATATTAACTTTCACAAACTTGCTAAAGCACAACATACTTTTCTGCATAACTACCACTAACAACACTCTAGTAAGCAAAAAGAAACACCATAGGATACTAGAGGATAGAATCTGAGATTCTCTTCACGTCCTTTCTAGATTCGGACACAGCATATCACAAAGAGATTTGTTCCATATTTCCCAAGCGAGTTAAAAAATAGAAATTCTTGTACATGAATCTCAACATTTCTGGCACATCTGTGTGTGTGTGTGTGTGTGTGTGTGTGTGTGCGTGCTTAGTCTTTAGCTTTTACTGGTAGATGATCCAGGACAGGCTTATCTAAGTCCAGTGTGTAAGATCACTAACTAAAGTGCAGGCCATGAGTTGTACCGTCTCTGCGGTTTCCTAAAAATGAAAAAATAAAATTACAATGTACCAAGACCAGCTGGCTGCCCTCTGAGGTCAGCCAGAATTTCTATAGGTAGGTGACTGTGAAAAGATCATCTGGTGAATTCATAAAAGGAAACAGTCATCCAGAAATAAAGAAAAGGGAAAAGTTCAACAGAAACTAACATCTCCCCTTCCAAAAAAATATATGCAGTCTATAGGACTCATAGGGACAAAGATTTTCAGACACGAAGTCCATATATATCTGACATTGTATAGTGTGCAGAGCATAGCCTGGCTCTGAACAGATGACATAGCTCTCTTTAATTTCCTTACCTGAAAATGAGATAAGGAAAGTGCCATTCCGAAAAGTTGTTATGATTAAGCAAGATAACGCGTGTGAAGCGCTTCACGCAGTGCCAGCGCATAGTAAATGCTCATTCAAGTTGGCTATTATGAAGACAGTAGGAGGATTTCTACAGAAACTTGGCCTAAGGCAAGTTACTTCCTCTTTCTAGGAGCCTACTTTCCCGTGTTGACAGTTCTCTCAATAGTTCCTTGGCATACCAAAAAACAAAGAGGTGGGAGAGAAAGGGACCTCATTGGATGGAAACTGTAAGAAGGTGTTCCTGGTCTCAGTCTGACTCACAGCTTCTGACAGAAACAGGATGAGTATCCACTTCCAGGACCTCTGGTCTTACCAGTATTAAAATCATTTCTTGAAACACAAATTAGAGTTCCCTGACTAGAGCGGGACTTGCTACTAATCAGGAAGAACCTTTTTTAAATCATTTTGTTGTTCACCAATGCAGGGTTAAGCTGGGAAGTATCTTCAAATGATACTAAAAAAGAACTAAAATGTATTGAGCTCTTACCATAAATTTTCTGGGCTAAGCACTTTGTAAACTTTCTTAAATTTGATACTCATAGTAAACTAATGATTCAGGCACTATTTTTATGTCAATTGTCTGAATAAGGAAATAGATCCTTAGACTGATCAAGGAACCAGCCTGAGGTCACAACCAAGGTAAGTGCTTTCATCTGATCCCAAGGAGTCCATTTCCAGTGCCAATCCATTTAATGACTCTGCGGCGTTGCCTACCTGGGCCGAACCCACTGCCCTGCTGAGACGATCCATTCTAAGTCACCTACGAGAAGCTGTAATGTAGATGCAGCTCTTCATTGATCAGAGAATTGACCAAAATGTTATCTTTTAGACTAGGACGAACTGCCATCATGTTTTGTCAAAATTTTGTCCACCACTGCGTGGTTTGCAATCATCAGAAACTCTTGTATTACCTGAATAATGCTAACTGGATATTTCTCTGGTTAAAAAACATACTAATTGCATATGACCTGTTCATGAATCTTCCTAATCTCTAAGTAGCAATTGGTCCTCAATATCACAACCTCTATCTTCAGTTAAGCCATTAGCAATCCCAGCATACAAACCTCCTAAGATGAAAGACAATAGTGAGGCCTACGTACGCATCCTAAAGTCATATGGACGTTGAGTGGAGAGATTATGTGAGAAAGACCATTTTGTCATCAGATTATTGCACACAAAATGAAACCAATCCTAGAATTTAACTCTTCTGAAACTAAGAGCCTTGTGACTGAACTGGTTGGTTATTTGTTTTGGTATTGTGAAGGGCTTGCCTTTCAAAAGATTTTTTTTTTTTTAATTTTTTAAAACAGTCCATTTTTTTTCTTTGTTTGACCGTATATAGTACTTTTGCTTTGGGTATATACAGAAACTAATAAAGAAAGTCCTAGTCCTTAAATATTGTTTTAACTTGAAAATAAATTATAAGAAAGATATTTAAGAAAATCTAAAACAAAAATATTGATGCAAAATGGTGATTATAATCTAGTCACTCTACAGATTATTTTGGCACAAATTTTGTGGAGCTAACCAATTTTCTAAATTGATGCCACGGGTGTACGGGCTGCTTGCAAATCGCAAATGCTGCTGTATGTCTGAATTGGAAGGGACACAAATGACGATAATCTTACTTCCTTACCTAATATTTTCTCTGTGGCAGACAATATTCTCATTTAATCTTCATTAAAGCCTTATAACAAAAGTGAGAAAAGTGAGCCAAAGAGGCCAGGAGAGGCCAAGAGAGGTTCAGTGACTCACTTGAGGTCACATAGCTTGCAAGTGGCAGAGCTGGGATTTAAACTGAGAAAATGAGGCTTCAGAGTATGGGGTCTTCACAACCATACTCTGACTCTATGTTATTCCCAAGATGTGAGCTTCAGTCACAATTCATAGGGGCTCTTGGTGAGGAAGGTCATGTTCTAGCTTTCCATTCAGAAAAGTCTGCAAGAGCTACCCAGACTGGGAGTGACTGGAAAAGCACAAACTGACTGGCGTAGCCAGGGCCTGCTACAAAGGCCAGCCCCACAGGACTGCCTCCTACTGAGAGACACTAGGTCAGGAGGACCGCCTCGAAATGCTGATGGGTGCAGTGCCCCTCTGGCCTGCTGCACTATGTTTCAAGAGGGAAAAAGGGTCTCTGCCATATATGAATTCCCCTGAAGATTTCCCCTATAGAATGTGGATTGTCACATCAGGTGACTAATAGGGACCAAGGAGAGAGAAGTCATAGATGAATGCCCTCCAGAAAATCATGTTCTAAAGGTCTTTATCGGCAGCTACTCTTCTTCTTTTTTTTTTTTTTTAAGATTTAATTTTTTTATTCATGAGAGAGAGAGAGGGGGGCAGACACACAGAGGGAGAAGCAGGCCCCATGCAGGGAGCCCGATGCGGGACTCCATCCTGGGACTCCAGGATCACGCCCGGGGCTGAAGGCAGGTGCCCAATCGCTGAGCCACCCAGGGATCCCGGCAGCTACTCTTCGTTCTCATTTCCCCCTCAGACTTTCTTCAGGTGTATGTATTTAATTTTCAAGAAAGTTTTAGCATTTTTTTAAAGATGTTTATTTTTTAAAGTAATCTCTATACCCAATGTGGGGCAGAAACTCACAACCCTGAGTTGTGAGATCAAGTATCATATGCTCTACTGACTGAGCCAGCCCAGCACCCCAAGAAAGCTTTAGTAACACATAGGTTCCGTCTTTATCAAACTGAGAAATGAATTGACTGTCAAAGTTAATCCATCGGCTCTTACAAACCAGCCAAACAAGTTAGGGTGAATCCTGCACACTCATGCCTTCCTCTGATTCAGACATACTTGTTAGTGAGGCGGAGGTTGCAATGAGCTGACTCCCGGCACTACTGATATCCTTTAGCTATGGACTCTGGGACTGAGAGACACTAACAAGCTTGGTTCAGACAGAGGACTTTGTGCTACAAAAACAACTTAATCCCATATCTACTATATATATGCCGAGCAACAACAAATCCTGACTTAATTGACAATGCTAACCCCTTTTGGTGCATTCACAGCAAACGGGAAGGCCATCTCCAAACTGCTTGAAGTATGGTAAGAGGAAATTAGAAGTGCTTGTTGATGCTAAAACAAGAAGCTTGTGTTATAGCTTTGCCAAGTAACTTGTATGAAATCATGTGTTTTGAGATTATTTTCAACACAACATTTACTTAAAGTCTATCATGAGCCAGGAAATGTGTCAGCTTTTTGAAACACAAAGATAAATAAGACATGGCCACATCTAGTGCCAAACATGTAATGCAGCAGTGGAAGCAGTAATGTCCATGATATATTAATACAGAGGAGCAAAATTTGTCTTCTTTCCTTTTTGAGGTAAACTTAATTTGATGCTATCTTAGAGTCTAGTTATAAATAGTTTGTCTTCTTAGTTTTAGACTTTGAGCAGAGGAGCAAAGGTTCCCAATTGCTAGGCAAAGACTTTTTTACAAGTTTTTTTGAGGGTGACAAAATAAGAATCACTCTTCTTACTAGAAACAGAATTTACATAATGCAAATTAAGACATTCTCATGTAAATAAATAAACCAATCTGGGGCTCACAAGCCTATTGACATTCCCCCATGGGTCAATGTCTAAATGCAGAGATCCTTTGAACAGGGAAAAACATTTACCAATACTGTGATAGAGACTAATAGTTGTCAATCCAATAGACTGTTCCCTTTTCTCCTGCTGAGAAAATCCTGATTTGACTATCTGTTCTCCACAATGTGACAGTGTGAATTCTGTCCCCGCCCCCCCCCCCTCCCCAGAGATGAACTATGACTGTTCTAAATCCATTTTCCTTTGCTAGTCATTGGTTTAGGGGTTGACCTGTGACCTATTTCTGGCCAGTTGGATGATAGAGCAATATACAAGAAAGGCCCCTGGAAAGGACTTTCTTCTCTAATAAGATAGAAGGATATGATAAATATGTTCTCTTTCTACTAAGGGCATTGTCCTGTGCAAGTATGATGTTTGGAGATACCACCCCCATCTTATAACTATGATGAAAGACATCGTCAATGTGATAGGATCGCAAGAGCCTTGATAACATGGTCAATCTGCTGACTCATTCTCAAAACCAACCATTTCATGACTTTCTGTTATATGAAACCATAACAAACAATTACTTATAAATGAACAAAGTACATTTTCCCAGGCTTAAAGATAAATAAGAGGAGATATATCAAACATAGATATATCTGATTCAAAAGCCTGATTGGCCTGGTCCTCTATGGCCGGGCTAAAGAAGTAAAACACTAAGAAAGTAAGGAATGAATATTAAATATCCTGGTTCTTTCCCTTTACACAGTGGATATACTTGTAGCATATACTGGGCAAGTACCAGATTTGTTCAGGAATTATTGCTTTCTTTGCCCTAAGTTAAGGTCAGCTGTAGAGCAGATAATACAATTCTGACTGGTGAAATTTAGTTAAATCATTCAGAACAAGACAGTTTGGTTTAAAACTGCTTTAGTGTTTCTAATCTATATGTTAGAAGTATCAACTATTTTTTTAAAGATTTTATTTACTTATTCATGAGAGACACAGAGAGAGGCAGAGAGAGAAGCAGAGACAGGAAAAGCAGGCTCCACGCAAGGAGCCCAAAATGGGACTCCATCCTGGGACTCCGGGATCACATCCTGAGCCATAGGCAGACGCTCAACAGCTGAGCCACCCAGGCGTCCTGAAGTATCAACAATTTTTGATAGTTTTCAGTCTAAACAAATATTCCCTGAATAAGCATTCTTTTTGACTTTTAATTGTGCACAAATTATCTTCTTTAAAAACTTCCCAGAACAACCAAATAAATTTCTGAAGGTGTCCATATTAGGTCAAAGACTTAAACAATTTCTTTTTTCTGATAAAATTATGAGTCATTTGGTACTGAAAACAGAGGCATATGTGTCTCACAAGTCAAAATTAATTTAAGAAGGCCAGAGCAATTTGGAACACTCCTGGAGAAAGAATAACATTCTACTGTCATGGCTAAAAATGTCAGTAGCCTCAGGAGAAGAAGCAATTCCTAGGAGAAGTGCAAATCAAAACCACGAATGAGACATCATCTCATGCTTGTCAGAATGGCCATATCAAAAAGGCTAGAGGTGACAGGTGTTGGTGAAGATGTGGAGAAAAGGAAACCCTCATGTACTGTTGGTGGGAATGTAAATTGATACAGTCACTGTGGAAAACACCATGGAGTTAAAATTTTAAATAGAACTACCATAGGGTCCACCAATTCCACTTCTTTTTCTGAAGGAAACAAAAACACTAACTCAAAAAGAGATATGCACTGCCATGCTAATTGCAGCATTATTTATGATAGCTAAGATAAGGAAACAGCCCAAGTGTCTACCAATAGATGAGTGGATAAAGAAAATGTGGGAGGTGTGTGTGTGTGTATAGTATATATATAATAATTATTTATGCAAACGAATAAAGCGTGTGTATATATAAACAAATATATATAATGAAGTATAATTCAGCCATCAAAAAGGATGAAATCCTGCCATTTGCAATGACATGGATGGACTTTGAGGGCATTATACTAAGTGAAAAAAGACAGAGAAAGACAAATACTGCATAATATCACTTATACGGGGAACCCCAAGAAAATCAAATTCATAGAAAAAGAGAATAGATTTGTGATTACCTAAGGCAGTGGGTTAGAAGATAGAGAAACGGAGTAAAGGTGGTCAAAAGATACAAACTTCCATTTATAAGATAAATATGTCCTGGAGTATAAGGTACAATATGATGACTATAGTTAACGATGCCGTGTGATAGATTGAAATGTGCTAAGAGAGCAAATCCTAAAAGTTCTCCTTACAAGGAAAAAAATTATATGAGGTGCTGTTAGCTGAACATTGTGGTATCATTTTGCAATATATGTACATCAAGTCACTATGCCGAACACCTTAAAATTTACACGGTGTTGTGTCAATTATATTTCAATAAAACTGAAAGGGAAAAAAAGCAATTCCTGGGACAGAGAATGATCTTTTATAAAAGGCTCCCCTCGCCCCCCAAACTGGGCAGTGGTAGGAAGAGAGAGGGGAATAAGGATCTTAGAGCCTTGCCACTCAAAGTGCAGTCCAGGAGCCAGTAGCAATGGCAACGCCCAGGAACATGTTGGAAATGCAGGAGCTCAGGCCCCATCCTAGACCTAGAGGATCAGAAGCTGTGAGTTAATAAGTTAATAAGAGGCCCAGGTGATTTGTATGCACCTCACAGTTTGAGAAGCGATGGCTTAGAGCAGTGATCCTCCACCTTGGCAGCACTTTGAATTTTCTCCAGAGCTTTAAAAAAAACACTACCAGCTAGGCACAAACCTCAGAACTTCTGAGTTAGCTGTTCTGGGGTACAGGTCGTGGGTGCACTGAGGTTTTTAAAAGTTCTCTGGTGATTACAGTATGCAGCCAAGGCTGAGACCACGGATTTAGTGAGCTGATGGTGGCAGCTTCAGCATATTTGTTTGTCCTCCTCAGTGATGCTAGGGAGTAGGTAAGTTTCTCAGTTTTAGACCTGAGGCCATGAGATCCCGCGCCAGGAGAGAGCTTTGTCGTCAGATGTGGGACATCAACAAGAAGTCAGGGAACTCTAGTGCAGTCGTGCTTTAGTTCAGGTAATAGATCTTTCCTTACAGCTGTACATGTTCAATGAGTCTTTAAAAAGAAGAATAATCTTTGCACTCTTCCTATCATACACTGTACTAGACAATTATGTCTATTCTTCTAACCATCCCATAAACTGTACAAAGAAGGTATTATTGTCCTTCTCTCACAGATTTGGAAACTGAGGCTCAGAGATATTAAGGTACTCACCAAGTTTGTGCATCTGATAAACAGTGCTGTCAGGGTTTGAGGGACAGATCCTTCTGTCTCCCAAGCTGACGCTTTCCCTTGAGCTAATTGCTTTCATATGAACACAAACCATATTTCAGATTCACCAAGTTTATCACTTCTGAAAATACACAAGATAAATCATTTTTTTTAAAGATGTATTTATTTGTGATAGACATAGAGAGAGAGAGAGGCAGAGACACAGGAGGAGGGAGAAGCAGGCTCCATGCCGGGAGCCCGACGCGGGACTCGATCCCGGGACTCCAGGATTGCGCCCTGGGCCAAAGGCAGGTGCCAAACCGCTGAGCCACCCAGGGATCCCCAAGATAAATCATTTTGAAAAGCAAAGAGTTATTTGATGCAATCACTCCTAATTTACCTACTTTATATATTACAAAGTTTACATAGATTTCCCAAAGGATATATATATATATATATATATATTCTAAGCTCCGATTTTATCCCTCACCTGGGTGCGATTTAAAACAAATAGCTAGGCTTACTTCCTCTCCTTTCTCCTGGCCTGCACTCTCCCCCACCTCACCTCCTAGCCTCAATTAAAATGAGAGTTGCAGGCCAAAAGAAAATCGCTTCATTATTGCCATGTAAGTATATTTAGCTTCCTAATTACTTGAGCTAAAGGAGGTAAGGAAGGAATAATCAAAACTTTATTGCCCTGGATGGGCTTAGCAGGCCTTAATGTGATCATTTTCCTAACAAGAAACTATAGAGGCCCAGTAAGATAACCCTGGTACCCTATTCTCAACCACGTAAGAATAATATCTAGCCTGTGAAGGAAACTCCCCATCAGAAACACCTGGTCAGGCTTGTTTTTAAACATTTGTGCCACTATATGCCACAAGGCATCGCTTCAGTATCAGAGCACTCACTCTCTATCTCAGGGTCAAAGAGCGGACTCTGCCTAAAATGAATTCAGTAACTGACAAAAATGATCTGGGAGGGGAAGAGAAGCTTCCAAAATATGTTGGGCAGCACACAGATGCCTAAGCAGATAAAAAGGATGTCTTTAAGGGTCCATCAAATGGCTACTTTATGTGCAAATATATTGTCTCTGGTACTTAGAAATCAACATGTGCTATGCTAAGTGCTCTGTGTGCATCCTCCCTTTGAGTTCTCGTAGCAGCTCTCAAGAGCGAATGTACTGATTGCATTTTGCAAATGAAGATGCTGAGGCAGGCAGAGTTTGGGTGACTTTCCTAAAACCGGACTGCTTGCAACTGTGTTAGACCTAGGAATTGAATGGCTGCAACCGAAGTCCAGAGCCCATGTTTCGTAGCCCAATCTTGCCACCTACAGGTAAAATGGGATAACACTTCATATAGGGATAAGGTTTAAAACAGAAAGCCCTGGATAGGCCAGGCAGACCGGCATCTCTTTTCTCGCTTCCCCTTACCCAACAGAACTCTGATTTCCTTTAAGGAAATACCTGTAGTGACCATGCATTAATCATGATGTTTCAGTGGACTACCCATTTCGGGCTCCAAGTGGTGATCAGTTGTTTGGTTCTCGTACTTCTTGCGGCAACCGTCACTGTACTTTGGTTTAATCTGCATGAAGAACTGGAAATATCATGTGATATTGAGAGAAATGCCACCTTCTACCCTGGAAATGAACAGGTAGCAGTCTCTGCTGATAGACGTCTTTTTGACCAGGGAGTCACATCCTGGCTAATAATAAAGCCAGAATTAAGAGATAGAGACAAGACCTTGACCAAAACATGTCTGATGCTGGATCTCCCTTTGGTTTTCAGTTACTTGAGCTAATTAATTTGTATTATTAAGTCTCATTGACTCAGGTGTTCTGCAACAAAAGCTCTTAGCTGTCATGTAGAAACCAATAGTGTATACTTTGGTGCTTGAAATGACTTCAAATGAGGGATTTACTTTCTACACAGTATAGTTTTTTTAAAAAAATATTTTATTTATTCATGAAAGACACACAGAGAGAGGCAGAGACACAGGGTCCCTGTGGAAAGCCTGATACGGGACTGGATCCCAGGACCCCGGAATCGTGACCTGAGCCAAAGGCAGATGCTTAACCACAAAGCCGCCCAGGTGCCCCTACACAGTATAGTTTTAGTGAGAGCTTCATTGTAGACCTCTCCCTGGAGATAAAAGAATTGTCTCTAGACCAAAGCAGTGATTAGGTGATTGCTACGCAGCTCATCTAGACTTAGTAACTTGAAATTCATCATGATAGGTTCATAAAAATTAAGACATTCACACTGAGTCAATTATATTACTATTCACCAACTTGTGTAACGGTGTGAAACACAATGTATCTCAAACTCAAGGAAAACAAGCCTTGTTTTCTGAGAATTAGGAGGAAATGTTATCAGGCATACGTGGCTTTTAGTCGAAGAACAGGAAATGATGTTGAGAAATAAAACATGACCAAACTGATTTTCCCGTTTTATTCAAAACCATTTCCGCCATGAGGTTTTCCTTAGGACTTCAAAGAATTACACATATGGAACATGACTCAGTCTCTCCACTGACCTGACTTATTGACAGTTGCAAAATTTGGCCTCCTCATATTGGATCTGATACCCTACCATAGCCCTTACATGCAAAACAGACCCTTCTCCAAACTACATCCTATGTACCTCTCTGCCTGGTTCCTGTCTCACCAGTGTTTCTCCTTACCCTCAGGTAGTTGGATCCATTCTGCTCAAGTCAGGAGGAAGCCGCAAAATTTCAAAATGCCATTGCAACCAAACGACAAGTGCATCAGCCAAACACAAACTGAATTGTCATCTCTCCATAAGCTGTTCTATGATAAACTTTTTTAAAGGGAGAAATACATAAAACACGTATATATGCATATACATGCACATGCACACATATTGAAATATTTGGGGAGAAGGAAGACTGCCAAACATTTAACAACATTGCTGTGGACCTATTACTTTTCTGAAGAAAAGTGTACTGAAAGTTGAGGAAATCGGGAGAGAAAACTTCATGTAAGTTAAAGAAGTAAACCTGGACATAGATTAATCAATCTTCGCCTTCAAAGTTCTAGAAAATGTTTAAGTTGAAATTACTAAGAGGTGAAGTAAAGAGCTTCTCCTGCCCCTCATCCCCCAGGACAGCACTGTAGTTGAACAAGTGGTTTGTGTCGCTCGTTGTGTGAGAGAGAAAGCACACGGCGGGGAGGGGTGTCTTACTAACACATATATGTTTCTATCTCCTTACCCCTATGACCTCCTTACCCCATGACCTAATCCTTTTCAAAAGGATTAGGCTGTTTTGTTGTAGCATATATCAAAATATGTTTCCAGATAGCCCATGCTATATGGTAGAAATGTAGAAATGTCTATGTAGAAATGTTTACAAAGCATGGGCTAATTGGAATTTTTTTTTTATTTTACAGAAACATATTTTTTAAAAATTACATACCTAAGATGTTATCCTCAAATTATCTGTAGTAATTAACATTTAATAGCATCCTGATTTCAAACAACAACAAATTCCAAATATATTTGCTTTTAAATTTTTGAGATTGTCTATTAAGCCATAACTTAAATGATCATTACTGGAGCTATAATAGCCCCTCCCCATTGGAGCTGTCCTGCTTTTAGTTAAATGGGTCTTTATAGTCCCACGTAATCAGTCATTGAATGTGGGCAGGGTCTAGAAAGGTGTGACCTTGGGGGAGGAGACTCCCCAGCCGAGGCAAATGCTGAAGGATCCTGAACTACACTCTGCAGGACTCTGATAGCCGGGGCGGTGAAGGAAGGTCTGGGGGCCTAGCTCATGTGCGCTGCAGCCTACTCCGGTTCTGCCAGGATCAACTTCTCCACCTATGCACAGGAAGCAGCTCTTCCAGGATCTTAGGGGTCTCTCTTCTGGAAGCGATGTGAGAGAGGAAATTAAGTGGGAGGAACTATAGTCTCTGTACTGCAAATGATCTTGGAATTTCAAGTGATGTGCATTGTCTCCCTTCTCCATTACCCCCTGTAGATCTCCCTTCTCTTTAGTCAGCAGCTCTGCTTGACCTTGGGGCTTCCTGGTGACATGGTCCAGAAGCTTGTCCTTGAAGAGCCTAAAGCCCTGATCACTGTGACCTTCTCAAGTCAGGATGGCTACACTTGTCGATTTACTGTCCAAACTGTCCAAAGAGTGCCAGGAGTTACCTAAGTGCGTCACCTGAATTTGATCTGCTGGTATGGGGTCCACGTAATTCCATGTCCAATCAGAGGACACACTTTCCTCGGAGGAGAAGAATGAGTCAGTCCCTGACTGCGAGTTCTACTAGTACTTAACACAGGGCCTGGCACCCAGAAAGCTGCCATCGCCCTCAGCGATGTGCAAGGCAGGAAAAGGAGTTTACTGTGCAGATGAAATGACTTAGTGAGTGGGTGCGTGCGTGCGCGTGTGTGTGTGTGTTTCATTTGAGCCTCAAGCATGCTGGAGGGTCAATAAATATGAATTGAATGAGCTGTAATTATGCGTGTACATTTTGTGAAATAAGGAATGTTAATCACTAACATCGTCCTTGCTATCTCCAAGCAGAGGAGCAGGGCCTGTCCAACCGCGGAGAAGACGTGGCTTCTGTTAGAGAACACAGATTCTTCTCTATCTGTTATATTCTATTACACATTCTATTTTTGTATTTCTACGACGTTGATCCTTCTTAGAGTTTCCCACACTCCTGTATCTGCCACTGCAGTCGGCTGACGCTGCTGGAGAAAAGGCTCATTACTGTTCTTCCTTTATTCATCACAAATCGACAGAATGCGTTGAAGACCATCTGTTGTATAGGCCACACGATTAGTTAGCTCAGATGGGCCTCTGAATCCGTAACCTCTGCTGCCCAATAAAGCAGTCGCCTGATCTCAGCTCCTTTCCTTTCTAAACCGGGGCAAAGTTACTCGATGGAAACGGAATCGTGTCGTGGGGTACGGATTTGTACGGTGTGTGGTAGGTTTGTCTTAGAGACAATGCTATTTGCTATCATGTTTTTTAAATCGATCCCCATGATGGATGCCCCTAATTGTCATCTTTAATATCAGTGGCTGAAATGGAAACACGACAAAGCATAATTCGTCTCAAGGGCTTCTTCAGACTCTGATTCAGACTCAGGAAGGCACAGCGAGCGTGGTATAGACCAAGGCGAGCCTTGTGGACCGTCGCCGCTTCAGGGCCCAGAACACTGCTTAGACAGGGAGGGCGTCCAAGGACAGATTTCAATGAACCTCACACGGTCCTCCTCCATGTATATTATTATCTGGGTGAACTTGGGGACATTATTTAATTGAATATTTCTGAAAGTAGGTCCCCTGATGACCCACAGTTGAATCACCTGGGTGTTTATTTACATGTTACTTTTAAATCCGCCTTCAACCTGGTACACCACACCTGTGAGTTAGCAGAGAATCCCAAGTGTGTATTAAATCTATTCCTGGTCTGTTTTCTCCCTTTCTTCACTTGAGGAACTAATAAACTAAATCAGTTCTTCGGTACTGATGCATCTATGGAGTCATCACCACTTGCAAGGGGTTGGAAATGTCAGTCCTCATGGCTGCAGAAGCAAAGCCCAGCTGGGAAGAGTGAGGCTGACTTATTTCCATCCATCACATCTAGCCCCTCCGCCACCAGCAGCAGCCGGGGCTATGAGGGCCGGGGAGCCTGGACCAGAGTCCAGCAGCAAGGATGGAGGAGGGGGTTTGTACCCAGCCAGGGGAGAAAGTAGCAGCAAACAGCCTTCCAAGCTCGATTTCACAGTCTGATCCCTGAGCCAGCCACACAGCGTCACCTGGGAACTTGCTGGAAATGCAAGTTCTCAGAATTCACCAAGAACTCACGGAATCAGAAGCTCTGGGCCTGGGGCCCAGCAGTCTGTGTTCTAACAAGTCTCAGACACTGAAGTCTGAGAACCACTGCCCCAAGTGCTTCAGAACCTGGACAACCTGAGTCTCTGTCCTGATTCCCTAAGGTCCAAGGCTTTTGGGTGTGCACCTGCTGCAAGGTTGGGCCTCTCCTTCATGAATCAAACACGCTCCTTAGTAAAAAGATTTTTCTTCCTGGCAAATCTCACAGGCCCTTAAATAATTATTAAAAAGACCTGTACACACATAAGTGTGTGTTTATTCTGACGCCACTTAAGAGCAGCAAAAAGAAAGATATTATCACCATTTTGTCAATAGTTTCCATAATTAAATTAAACATGTGAAGAGGGCTTGGCTTTGTTAAGATTCAGGGGAAATAATTCTTTTAAAATTCTCTTGTCAGAGCATATTGTCTACTAGGCTAAAAGTTTCTTCTCAAATACGATATTGGCCTGAGATGTTCAAATTCCTGGACAGTGACAATGCAGCATAAACTCAAGGTAAGCCATGCTGTCTCACCTGGGGAAATGTGTGCCAGGTAGAGGGAACAGCAATTGCAAACACACGGAGTGGCCACCAGGAGGCCAATGTCACCAGTCAAAAACCGGGTGGTGTAGAGAGAGGACAGGAAAGTGGCCAGTTGTGTGATGGAGAGCCAGGCTACACAGATGCCTGGGAGCCATTGTCAGGACATCTCCTCCGAGTGAAGTAAGGAGCCATTTGAGCTTTATAAGGCAGCATGAATGGTCAGAGCTAAAAAACGGGATCTAAAAGGACCACTTTGACTATGGTGCTAAGAATAGGCTATGTGGGAGTAGCAGAATGGAAGCAAGAGACCACTTACTGGGTTTTCCAAAATTCATGAGTGAAACAACGATGCCTCCAACCAGATGGTAAGCAGAGGTGCTAATAATTGGAACATTCTAGATATATTCTGAAGATAGAAGAAATAGAGGTTTTGCCCATGGACTGGATGGTGGAAAAGGGAGAGGGGTTGGGGCTGTCTCTGTGTTTTATGGTCTTAATAATTGAAGGTTAGATTCGCCATTTACTGGGATGGAAAAATTGCAATTGGGGTGGGCGCTGGGCAGCGGTCTGCTTCCAAACATTAGGTTTGAGTTACATATTGGAACTGCAGAGGAGATGTTGAGTTGGCAGTTGGATTTAAGAGTCTGGAGTGGAGGGGCAGAGTTAGTCTGGAGAGATGACTTTAGAAGTCAGCCATATATATCGACATTAGCTGTTTCCTGAGGAAGAAGAGAACAGTTTTATAAAACCAGCTTATAACTTACACAAGGTTGTTCAGGGCTGCTTTATTCATAACCGTTAAAAACTGGAAAAAGCTCAGGTGTCCAGTACTAGGAGAATAGATAAACAAGCTGTGGTATATGCAATGGCATATTAGTCATAAAAAGTATATTTACTTCTGAAAATGGCCACTACCTGAATGAAGCTCATGGAAATGATGGTGTATAAAAGAGGTAGGACACAAAAAATACACACTTTATGATTCCATAACAAGTAGGACATGAAAAATACACACTAAAAAAAAAGAAAAACAAACAAAAAAAAAAAAAGAAAAAGAAAAATACACACTGTATGATTCCATCTACATGGAACAGGCAAAACCAATGTGTATGGGGGAGAATCCGAACAGTGACTGCCTCTGAAGGGTTACCCCTGCAGGAATCAACTGGGAGGGCATATGAGAGATCTCTGGTGTGATGCTGACTTCAGTTTCCTGATAAAAGTTTGGGTTGCACTGGTACATGCATTCATCTAAACTCATCCAATGGAACGTGTAAGAGTTGTGCATTTCACCGTATGTGAATTACATCTCAAGAAAGAAACAATGTTTGCTCATATGCCAATACTGAACTCCAGCTAATAACATTTGTGATATGCATACGAAGGTGGTTAGGGGTGAAATAAGCTGATTTCTATAACTTACTTTGAAATACATACAAAAAAGATGATAATGAAGAATGGATGGATGGATACATTCATCGGCAATTTTAAAAACAAGTAAAGTTAAAGTGTTAATTGCAGAATTAATGTGGTGAATATATGGGTATTCCTTGTAAACTCTTTTTCTTTACACTGAAAATCTGTCATGAAAATTTTGAAATTGAAAATTATGAAACTGCTGAAAAAAGAATCAGTCTACTACGGGTTCAAAACATTGGTTACTTTTATACCCTTAAACTTCCATCTAAACTTACTAGAATTCAAGTCCCATGGGAGCAAAGCTTCTATCTTCCTACAGACTGTTCTGTGACAGACACCTGTCAGCACACTGGGACACACCAAATACATGTTCAGACAGAGCCACAGTTGACTTGTTGGGGTTTTGTATTGGGGAAGGAGAGTTTGTCAATAAACTGGAGGAAGTACAGGAAAAAAGCAAAAGACCCTACTGCTCGGGACATTTAAAAAAAATTTTTTTTATTGGAGTTCAGATTGCCAACATATAGCATAACGCCCAGTGCTCATCCCGCCAAGTGTCCCCCTCGGTGCCCATCACCCCGTCACCCCAGCCCCCCGCCCACTTCCTTTTCCACTACCCCTTGTTTGTTTCCCAGAGTTAGGAGTCTCTCATGTTCTCTCTTTCTGATATTTTCACTCATTTTCTCTCCTTTCCCCTTTATTCCCTTTCACTATTTTTATATTCCCCAAATAAATGAGACCATATAATGTTTGTCCTTCTCCCATTGGCTTATTTCACTCAGCATAATACCCTCCAGTTCCATCCACGTTGAAGCAAATGGTGGGTATTTGTGGTTTCTAATGGCTGAGGAATATTCCATTGTATACATAGACCACATCTTCTTTATGCATCATCTTTCGATGGACACCGAGGCTCCTTCCGCAGTTTGGCTATTGTGGGCATTGCTGCTGTGAACATCGGGGTGCAGGTGTCCCGGCGTTTCACTGCATCTGTATCTTTGGGGTAAATCCCCAGCAGTGCAATTGCTGGGTCGTAGGGCAGGTCTATTTTTAACTCTTTGAGGAACCTCCACACGGTTTTCCAGAGTGGCTGCACCAGTTCACACTCCCACCAACAGTGCAGGAGGGTTTGAGGACTTTTTTTTTTAAGATTTTATTTATTTATTCATGAGAGACACACAGAGAGAGGCAGAGACACAGGCAGAGGGAGAAGCAGGCTCCATGCAGGGAGCTCAATGTGGGACTCGATCCCGGGACTCCAGGATCACGCCCTGAGCCAAAGGCAGATGCTCAACTGCTGAGCCACCCAGGTGCTCCCCTCAGGACATTTTAAACATTTCTCCTCTCTCTCTCGTGTGCTTGAGCTCCAAGGACAAGTGGGATGTAATTCTTATCTTAGCTCCTCTATAGGGAAGGTGTTTTTCCTTTGACTTCATTTAGTAGTTTTAAAACATCTTTGCTTATCTGCAGTTTAACTATGGATTTTGTCCTTTATCCTGCTTGGTGTGCTCTGAGCTTCCTGGCTCTATGGTTTGGTGTCTGACAATAATTTGGGGAATTTTTTGAATGATTCTTGCTTCAAATATTTCTCCTATTCTCTCTCTTTCCTCTTCTTCCAGTATTCCTATTAGGTGTCCTGTCCCCACAATTCTTAGATACCATATTCTGTCTTTGTCAGTCTTTTTCTCTCTTTACTTTTCAGTTTCGGATGTTTCTGTTGGTTGGCATATTCACAAGCTCAGAGGTTTTTTCCTCAGCCATGCACAGTTCACCTACAAGCCCATCAAAGGCTTTGTTCATTTTCTTGCAGTGTGTTTGGTCTCTAGCATTTCTTTTGTATTCCAGCTTAGAATTCCCATCTCTCTGCTTAGCTTACTTGGCCCACCTATTCTTGCCTGCTGCCTCCTTGGCGCACTGGCTATTCACATACCCAGGTTTCACTCCAGAGGCTCTATCAGGTCTTCACAGTCAATGTCAGGCAACGTATTAATCACCGTCTTTAAAAATTTCTGTTCTCATGACTCAAATATTCCTGCCATATCCATTTCTGTTCTGGTGCTTGTTCTGATGCAGTCCCTTCAAATTCTTTGTTTTGCCTTTTAGTATGTCTTATGGTTTCTTTCTTGATAACCAGACATTGTGTGTTGACTGAAAGGAACTGAGGTAAACAGCCCTTTACTAAATGTGGTGGTGAGGTGTGAGGAGAGAGAAAGTGTTCTCCAGCCTATGACTGAGTCTACTCTTTCAGTGAGCTTGGGTCTCTGGGCTGTGAACCTCACACATGCTCCTCAGTCGTCCTTCCCCCCAGGAGGGACAGGATAAGTAGAGGCGTCTGCAGCTGGGTATTTTCCTTCCTCACATGGAAAGCCACAGGTGGCTGAAGTTGGGTATTTCCCTTCCTTCGGTCCACTAGGCTTTAGTCAGCTCGCTCCCCGGAGGGCAGGCCTTGTGAAGAACAGAGTGCCGGGGTGTATTCTAAAGCGGAACCCCTCCACACCTTCCACCCCAGCACAAGAGCACGAGCGAATTGTTCCCTGGGATTTAGCCTGAGGATCCGGTAGGGCTCCTGGAGGTAAAGCTCACCAAAGACTGGTTCCCCCTGGAGTTTTTAACTCTCACTTGTCCACATGAGCCTCCAGCAATTCAGCAACTTCAGGTCAGGTTTTCTTATCCCAGCACCGGTTTCCCCCAGAGGTTTCTGCTCTTGGTTTCTCTTCCGGTAAGTCGTGGTCTCTCTCCTGGAGAAATAGGTTTCTCCAGTTTGAGGGGAAGCAATTTGCCCTGTTACTTCCCCTCTCTGATGGATTTAGGATTTTTTTGGTCAGTTCAGGTTTTTACTTACGGTTTAGCAGAGTGGTGACTGCCAAGCTCCTTACATACCAGACAGGAAACCAGAAGTCTTTACTGTGTTCCTTAGATTCACAACTGATCTGGTGAAGAGGCTGCTTGTGGCAGCTGAGGGGCCTGCCTTTGCAGGAGGGATTCTCTGAGGCCTGGACCTGAAAGAACAAGGTAGGCCAGTGGCAGTGGCAAGAGGAGCAAGAATCCTCTCCTCATGCATGCATGCGCTACTTTGGCCCCTCAAGACAAAACACCCAGGTTTAGACAACAGCCTGGGTCCTAGCGGAAACCCCGTGGCAGTGAAAGTGGTGTGGCTTTGAGTGGTTGCGGAAGGGGGTCAAAGGCAAGAATATAGGACAACGGGACTAAAATCCCTGGGGAGATTCAGAAGCCCTTACTTAGAAGGGATTTTGCTGGGGCTGAGTTCTGGTGCCATTTAGTTAAAAAACAAATGGCAGTGAAATATGGGGCAAGCCATTTACCCCACGTTGAGCCACATTTCACTGCCTTGTGAGTGTCCACACCTCCTCTTATAGTGTTTCTAGGTTAAGTCAAATGATTGGAGCAAAGACAGTTAGGAATATGGCAACTCTTTAGTGACAGCAAAGAAAAGGGTTTCAAATTTGCAATGTAAAGAGCCATAAATACATCAGATAAAGTTGACCCTTGAACAGTACGGGCATTAGAAGCACTGACCCCTGCTCTTTTGAAAATCCTCATGCCACTTTCGACTCCCCCCAAAGCTTAACTACTATAGCCTACTGTTGACCAGGAGCCTTACCAATGACACAGTCAGCTAACACGTTTCATAAGCTACATGTATTAGATTCATCTGTATTCTTTCAATAAAGTAAGCTACAGAAAAGAAAATATTATCTGGAAAAGCATAAGGAAGACAAAATACATTTACAGTGCTGTACCATATTTATTGGAAAGACCCCATCTGCACCCGCAAGTGGATCCCCACAATTCAGATCCATGCTGTTCAAGGGTCAACTGTAGTAACATGTGTAAAAAAGGAGAAGCTGGTGATTTGTGTTCAGGAACTGCAGTTTCGACATCAGGAGCTCACCATCATGGGTTCCTGTGGCCTCAAGTTCCCCAACTTTATAAAATAATGGCAACAAAACCAGACTCCAAGTGAGAGTTAGACAGGAACCAGGGAACCCTCTGCCTGTAAAATTGCGATCCGCATGTGAGCCTCTACTTTTCAGGTTCCAGGAAACTGTACCAGTAGGAGCCCGAAGCTGGAAAAGCTGACCCACTGCGTCTTGGGACAGCTGGTGTGGAATTCCGAAGGGGATGCTGATGCATTCATCCCTTCTTGTGCGCGGAAAGCCCATAAACACATCTTGAGTTCCAGCCTAGAGGAGTTCAGCCTTCTGTAAGCAAAGCTGGTCACAGGACATCCGTCTGGATGCACGATGCTCAACTGCCTGCAAATGATGGGAGCGTCTGAACACCCATCCCGGCGCTCTATGCTCTATCTTTCACTTTTTCCCAGGCCTTCATCTTCCCGGGGTGGATGCCAGGGGATGGGGGCAGCCTGTAAGGTTAATGTGCTTGGTGTTCACACATGAAATTAAGAAGAAGAGCCACCCAGAGAGTAGCTCTTTTCTACCTCATGCCCTGGCTTTCAGGAAACAACACTAGTCCCCAGAAAGATGCTGCGGAGATTACAACATTCCTGCTTTTGTCTACTGCTTTCAATAGCTACAGTATTTGAACACTCATCCAGCCCAAAGCTCTTTTAATTGTATACAGCACCCTAAGAAGGTCATACACACCCTGACATTAAGAATATAAAAACTGGGATCCCTGGGTGGCGCAGCGGTTTGGCGCCTGCCTTTGGCCCAGGGCGCGATCCTGGAGATCCGGGATCGAATCCCATGTCGGGCTCCCTGCATGGAGCCTGCTTCTCCCTCTGCCTGTGTCTCTGCCTCTCTCTCTCTCTCTCTCTCTGTGACTATCATAAATAAAAATTTAAAAAAAAATAAATAAAAATAAATTTTTTTAAAAAAAGAATATAAAAACCTGCGTGTGTGTGTGTGTGTGTGTGTGTTTATATGTGTATATGAGAACATGTGTTATACTTTGGAAGGCAGAGGAGGAAAAACTGGCAACTACCTCAAGCATTAAATCAGTAGCGAACATCACCTACAATAGCCAAGACATGGAAATAACTCAAGTTCATGGATAATTGCACACACAGGTTGTGGTATGTCTACAGACAAGAAATTCTGCCTTCTGTGATAATGTGGATGGAACCTGAGGGCATTCGGCTCAGTGAAATAAGCCAGAGAGAGGAAGACAAATACCATGATCTCATAAACAAACAGACAAACCAAACTCATAGCAAAAGGGATCAGCTTAGTGGTTACCTGGGACGCCTGGGTGGCTCAGCTGTTGAGCGCTGCCTTTGGCTCAGAGTGTGATCCCCACCCATATGGGGATCGGATCAAGTCCCCACATCAGGCTCCCTTCGGGGAAACTGCTTCTCCCTCTGCCTGTGTCTCTGCCTCTCTCTCTGTGCCTCTCATGAATAAATAAATAAAATCTTATAAAAAGAAAAAGATTAGTAGTTAACCAGGGGTGAGGGATAGGGGAGGAGCAGAGGAAGGTGGTCTAAAGGTACAAACCTCCACTTATAAGATAAACAAGTACCAGGGAAGAAAACCTACAACATGGCAACCATAGCTCACACACGAAAACTTAAGAGCATAAACCATAAGAGTTCCCATCCCAAAGACAAAAGGTTTTCTTGTTTTGCTTTCTCTTTTTATTGCTTTCTCTAAGAGATGATGGCTGTTAACTAACATATGTGGTGGTCATCTCACAAAATATGCAATGGTAGGTAAACAATATGCAGTGCACCTTAAACATATACAGTGACTGGTCTCAACTGTACCTTGATAAAACTGGGGGGAAGTGTCGCTGACACGTGCCCATACTTACTCTGGGCCAGGAGCTCTTCTAATGGCTTTGCACATCCTCTCTATTTACCCATTTTTATCCTCACAACAACCTCCTGAGACACATATTACTATTTTCATCATTATTCCTTTTCTGGGGGTGGGGAGGCTAAGGCACAGAGACATCAGTAGTGGGGAGGGGTTGGGATCCAGGCTGTTAGTGCTATGACCCTGGCCTGCAGGGGCTTGCTCCCTAGGATCCATATAGAACTCCCTGCACCTCTAGCAATTTTTGGGTGGTGTCTTTCAGGTTTTCTATGTAAAGTATCATGTCGCCTGCGAATAGTGAAGGTTTTACTTCTTCATTGACAGTTTGGATGCCTTTTATTTCCTTTTGTAATCTGATTGCTGAGGCTAAGACTTCCAGTACTGTGTTGAGTAACAGTGGAGAGAATGGACATCCCTGTGTTGTCCCTGACTTAGGAGAAAAGCGCCCAGCTTTCCCCTCCACTGAATATGGTGTTCACTGTGGGTTTTTCATATGTGACCTTTACTATGTTGAGGAATGTTCCCTCTAAACCTACTCTGTTGAGAGTTTTATCATGAATGGATGTTGTACTTTGTCAAATGCTTTTTCTGCATCTATTGAAATGAGCATATGGTTCTCTCCTTTCTTTTATTAATGCGTTGTATCATGCTGATTGATTTACAAATATTGAACCACCCTTGCAACCCAGGAATGAATCCCCCTTGATTGTGGTGAGTGATTTTTTAAAATGTGTTGTTGAACTTGGTCTGATAATATTTTACTGAGAATTTTTGCACCCATGTTCATCAGGGATATTGGGCTGTAGTTCTCTTTTTTAGTGGAGTCTTTATCTAGTTTTGGTATCAGAGTAATGCTGGCCTCATAGAACAAACTTAGAAGTTTCATTTCTTATCTATTTTTCAGAATAATTTGAGGAGAATAGATATTAACTCTTTTCTAAATGTTTGGTACAAGTAGCCTGAGAAGCCATCTGGCCCTGGGCTTTGTTTGTTATTTTTTTGTCTTTAAGATTTTATTTATTTACTTATGTTAGAGAGAGAGAAAGGAAGAGAGCTCAAGAGCTGAGGAAGGGTAAGGGCAAAGGGAGAGAGAGGCAGAGAATCTCAGGCTGACTCCATGCTGAGCAGGGAGCCTAATACGGGGCTCAAGCTCATGACCTTGAGATCATGACCTGAGCCAAACCAACCAAGGTTTAGATGCTCAGTTGATTGAGCCTCTATTGGGAGTTTTTTGATTACCAGTTCAATTTCTTTGCTGGTTATCAGTCTGTTCAAGTTTTTTCTTCCTGTTTCAGTTTTGGTAGTTTACATGTTTTTAGGAATTTATCCATTTCTACTCTATGATCCAGCAATTGCACTACTAGGTATTTACCCAAAGAATACAAAAATCCTAGTTTGAAGGGATACATCTACTTCAATGTTTATAGCAGCATTATCCACAATCCTCAAATTATGGAAATAGCCCAAGTGTCCATTGATTGATGAACGGATAAAGAAGATGTGATGTATATATACATAGTGGAGTATTACTTGGCCATAAAAAGAATAAAATCTTGCCATTTTCAATGATGTGGATGGAGCTAGAGAGTATTATACTAAGCAAAATAAGTCAGTCAGAGAAAGATAAGTACCATGATTTCACTCATATGTGGAGTTTAAGAAATAAAACAAATGATCACAGAGGAAAAAAGAAAAAGAGAGGTAAACCAAGAAATGGACTCTTAACAGATGAAACTGATGGTCATCAGAGAGGAGGTGGGTGGGGGGATGGGTTAAATAAGTGATGGGGATCGAGGAGGGCACTTTTTCATGAGGAGCACTGGGTGATGTATGGAAGTGTTGAATCACTATATTGTACACCTGAAATTAATATTACATTGCATATTAAATAACTGAAATTTGAAACTAACTACATAGCACTGTATTCTCCAGACTACCTAATTCTGCAATTCGATTTAATTCCCCAATACCACTTTTTCTGCAGTACCTTCCTTGTTCAGATCTTTGCTTGCAGGAACATGTTGGGAGCTTGGAACCTTTGCCTGCAGGACAGGGAAATGACAGATTAGGGAAATGGAATGTCACGTTTTAAGACATGTCTAGGAAAAAAAATTAGAACATTGAGTTTCTTTGATTCCTTTCTCTTTCCTTTCAACAATGCCTTTCTGACGTTTCTCTTCTCATTGACAGGCATCTAATAGTCCAAGACCAAAAGAAAACACCCATATTTTCTCCATAAACTAGAAGTCTTCTGGGCTTTGCAAGAACTGGGATGCATTTGTCTATCAGTGGTCAGTTGTAAAGGATGAGCACAACTAAAATGTTAGAGAAGGTCTGATCTAATGTTACATAATTGAAGAAATGTCTTCATCTTTGCAGCAATCATGTAGCTATGATTGCAGCCACCATTTAATGAATAGCCACTAGTGGTTGGGCAGTATCAGATGCTGTCACTACTATAAGATAACCTTATTGCCCCCAGTTTACAGATGAGGAAGCTAGGGCTTCTCTAGGCCTCCCCTGGCTGTCTTCATTCCAGCTACACTGAATTTTTCTGTCTTTTCATTTTCCTTTCTCCTTTCTGTCGAAAGTCTTTTGCAGATGTTGTTACTTCTGATTATATACTATTTCCCCCACCCTCTAACTTGTAATGCGGTTCAGAATTGATCTCAGTGTGTAATCATATATTCACCTGTGTCATTTTTAAATAATGTCTGTCTCCCATATGATACTCTGAAGTTCATTAGAGTGGGGATGTTAGGTGTCTTTGCTCATTACCAGATCCTAAGAAAATAGTGCAATACCAGAGACATGGTAGGCATTCAATAATACAGGTTGCATTAATTAATTTACCCAAATTAGCAGGGCTAAGAGTCAAACTGAGTTCTGCCTGGCTCCAAAGCCTGAACTGTCTCTATTGTGCCCTGTGCTTCTAATATATTCATGGCACTTTAGGAAAATAAATAAGGTTTGTTTTTTTGTTTTTTTTTTTTTTTTTTTTTTTTTTTTACTGAGAGAGAGAGAGAGAGAGAGAGAGAGAGAGAGAGAGGCAGAGACACAGGCAGAGGGAGAAGCAGGCTCCATGCAGGGAGCCCGACGTGAGACTGGATCCTGGGTCTCCAGGATCACACCTGGGCTGCAGGCTGCGCTAAACTGCTGCGCCACCAGGGGTGCCCAAGGAAAATAAATAAGCCTTAACATTAATAACTTACATGGAGACGCCAAGAGAGCGGAGCCTGGCAGACAACAGGACAATCACTTTGGCAAAAGGTAGGCCTTGGTATGAATGACATTGCAAAAAGCCTTTCAACCTTTGAATTTGTGGGGACCTATCTACCTGTCTTCTGTCATAGTTATCTGTCCATCTGTATATCTAGAAATCTGTGGTTTGCGTTTCCACCACTCTTCTTACTCTTTGCCCATCCCCACTGAATTTTAGTGGCTGTTGGTCTATATTTGTCACTTAGATGGGTAGACAGATCAATGTGATAAAGATATGGATGATATAGATGATACAGGTATAGATATGTGTGCATGTCCATCCTTTTGGAACAGACTAAAATGGATACTTGAGTCACAATGGAAAAACAAAACTTCCAACTATGATTGTTTTTTTCTGAAATTTTTTTTCACTGTTCACAGTCTATTTTTATTTTTCCTTTAGTTCCATCCCTCAATTATAACTCATAACTTCAGTCTTGGAAGTGTTAGTTTCTTGCCTTTGAGATCTTTGCCCTCTCCTGTTTACACCTCAGGAAACACCAATATGGTTTTCATTTATTAAACAACTATTATGTGCAAGGCACACAATACTTCTTCACTTATATGCTCCTGTGCAATAGGATTCCCATCTAAGGTCTCTATCAGAGGTTCTCATTTTGCAGAGTAGGAAAGTAGGGCTCCAAAAGGCCAGCTAACTTCCCAAGGTCACACTTCCAGTATGAAGCAGAACCAGAATTCAAATCACATCTGGTCCCAATTGCTTTGTGTTCTTTCTGCCACACTGAAAAATGGCTAGAACATTTGAACCCAACATTGGAAGCCACATATGGAAGAATGAAATTGGGCCATTTTCTTACACCACACACAAGGATAAACTCAAAATGGATGAAAGACCTAAATGTGAGACAGGAATCCATCAAAGTCCTAGAGGAGAACACAGACAGCAACCTCTTCGGCCTCTGCCATAGCAACTTCTTGCTAGACACATCTTCAAAGGCAAGGGAAACAAACAAACAAACAAAAAACTATTGGGGACTTTATCAAGATTAAAAGCTTCTGCATAGCAAAGGAAACAGTCAACAAAACTAAAAGACAGCCTACTGAATGGGAGGAGATATTTGCAAATGACATACCAGATAAAGGGCTAGCATCGAAGATCTACAAAGAACTTATCAAACTCAACACCCAAAAGACAAATAATCCACTCAAAAAATGGGCAGAAGACATGAACAGACATGTCGTCCAAAGAAGACATACAAATGGCCAACAGATACATGAAAAGATGTTCCACATCACTCGGCATCAGGGAAATACGAATCAAAACCACAAGGAGATACCACCTCACACCAGTCAGAATGGCTAAAATTAACAAGAGGAAACAAAAAATGTTGGTGAGAATGCAGAGAAAGAGGAACTTTCTTTTTTTTTTTTTTTAATTTTTTATTTATTTATGATAGTCACAGAGAGAGAGAGAGAGAGAGGCAGAGACACAGGCAGAGGGAGAAGCAGGCTCCATGCACCGGGAGCCCGACGTGGGATTCGATCCCGAGTCTCCAGGATCGCGCCCTGGGCCAAAGGCAGGCGCCAAACTGCTGCGCCACCCAGGGATCCCGAAAGAGGAACTTTCTTACATCATTGGTGGGAATGCAAGCTGGTGTCTCCACTCTGGAAAATGGTATGAAGGTTCCTCAAGACGTTAAAAATAGAATTACCCTATGACCCAGCAATTACACTAATAGGGATTTACTCCAAAGGTACAAATGTAGTGATCTGAAGGGGCACCTGCACCCCAAAGTCCATAGCAGCAATGTCCAGAAGAGTCAAACTGTGGAAAGAGCCAAGGTGTCCGTTGACAGATGAATGGATAAAGTAGATGTGGTCTACGTATACAGTGGAATATTACTCAACCATCATAAAGGATGAATACCCACCATTACATTGACATGGATGGATGTACTGAGTGAAATAAGTGAAATAAGTTAGTCAGAGAAAGACCACTATATGGTTTCACTCATATGTGGAATATAAGAAACAGCACAGAGGATCGTAGGGGAAGGGAGGGAAAACTGAATGGGAAGAAATCAGAGAGGGAGACAAACCGTGAGAGACTTCTAACTCTGGGAAACAAATTGAGGGTTGAAGGAGGGGAGGTAGGTTGGGGGAAGGGGTAACTGGGTGACGGGCACTGAGGAGGGCACATGATGTGATGAGCACTGGGTGTTCTAAGCAACTGATAAACCATTGAACACTAGATCTGAAACTAAATATGTACTTCATGTTGGCTATTTGGATTTAAATTAAAAAAAAAGAAGTAATAAAGCCAGTCTTCCCAGTGGCAGAGGCTGCTTGAACCACATGAATACAATAAGGGTAATGACAGGCTGTACTTACCTTTCCCTTCATTGTCTCAAACTTTCTCTCCCCACTTGCTTCCTCTCTTCACTTGCTCCTGCATAAGGGAAACCAAGAGTACTCGACTAGTCACCTGGAAAATGTCTAAAACATTAATTCTACATTAGAATTAGAAAGATGAAAGATGTAAAAAGAAAAACAAGAAGTGAATTATCATTTATTGAGTGCCTTCTTTATGCCAAGTGCTTTACAAATGGTGACCCATTTACAGCAATGCATAGAATGTTCTTCACATTTTGTAGGTGAGGTACACTTGAGCAGGATAAGAAACTAAATCTCAACTTTTCATTGAGTCATTTCTTTTCCCTAAAAACTTGTTCTGGTCAATTTCATGGATGCATGTTTAAATCACTGATTACTCCCAAAATTTAATACTCTAGGTCCCACCTGTCCCTTTTTTCCCAACCAGCAATTCTCAACTTTTTCATTTAGTGGAACTTCTTTACATTTCTCAAAATTATTGACAACCTCAAAGAATTTTGCTTATGTAGATTATATTTATCAATGTTTACTATGTTAGAAATTAAAACTGAGAAAAAATTTAAATTTATTAGTGTATTTAAAAATATAATTCACTACATGTTAATTATATTTTATGAAAATAGCTATATTTTCCAAAACAAAAAAAAGATGTGCTGAAGAGAATATCATTGTTTTGCAGTTTGCAAATCTCCTTAACATCTAGCATAATAGGGACGCCTGGGCGGCTCAGCAGTGAGTGCCCGCCTTCAGCCCAAGGTGTGATCCTGGAGTCCCAGGATGGAGTCCCGCATCGGGCTCCTTGCATGGAGCCTGCTTTTCACTCTGCCTATGTCTGTGCCTCTCTCTCGCTGTGTCTCTCATGAATAAATAAATAAATATCTTAAAAATATGTATCTAGTGTAATAGAAATCGCCTGGGTTCTCATATCTGTTTCTGCCTTTAGTCTGTTTTAATATTGACAAAAACTGGCGTTGTACACATATATAGTTAGAAAGAGGAGTATTTTTCTTTTTTCTTTTATTATTTATTTATTTATTTATTTATTTATTTATTTATTTATTTATTTAGTATATATACTTTTAAAGATTTTATTTACTTATTCAATGAAAGACACAGAGAAAGAAAGGCAGAGATGTAGGCAGAGTGAGAAGCAGACTCCAGGCAGGGAGCCTGATGTGGGACTCAATCCTGAGACTGTGGATCACGCCCTGAGCCAGGGGCAGGTGTCAACCACTGAGCCACCCAGGCGTCCCAATTTTGTATATTTTTTTTATTGGAGTTCGATTTGCCAACATATAGTATAACACCCAGTGCTCATCCCGTCAGGTGCCCCCCTCAGTGCCCGTCACCCAGTCACCCCATCCCCCTGCCCGCCTCCCCTTCCCTTGTTCGTTTCCCAGAGTTAGGAGTCTCTCATGTTCTGTCACCCTCTCTGATTTTTCTAACTCATTTTTTCTCCTTTTCTCATTAATCCCTTTCACTATTTTTTATATTCCCTGTATGTATGAATGAAACCATATAATGTTTATTCTTCTCCGACTGACTTACTTCACTCAGCATAATACCCTCCAGTTCCATCCACGTTGAGGCAAATGGTGGGTATTTGTCGTTTCTAATGGCTGAGGAATATTCCCTTGTATACATAGACCACATCCTCTTTATCCATTCATCTTGCGATGGACGCCAAGGCTAAGAGGAGTATTTCAATAGCTGCTCCTTTTTATCCTAACTAATAAATGGACTCTACTCGGAAGATACATAATTACATCACTCAAGTGTTTAACTTTGCTCCACAAATATGTTATGATCTACTTGATGTCACAAGAGTTCTCAGGAGGGATCCCTTAGTGCAAACAGGATGTACACCAGGAACTGCATGCTCTGGGTGTAGCCAACAAAAGCCCAACCATCTCCTATGTTCTGAAACTATACAAGCACCTGTGTTTAGAATATGTGACCTGTATGTAGCTGGAGTTCTTAAAGGTGGGATAGAAAGCAATTGTGATCCTTCTAAGAAAAACAATAGTTAACAGTTTATAACATTTTAAGTCTGCCATTAAGTGTCAAGACTTTTGAATGAAAACTAAAAACCAAAAAAACAAAACAAAACAAAACAAAACATACACACATGCTTAGTTATTTCCACAATGACTACTGAGCCAAGTGTGTGCTGTAAGCAATAGGATGGTTTAAATAATGTGAAAAGATGGCAGCTATCAAAACTGTGGTTCCTTTAGCAATAATGCAGACAAGGATCAAGAACACATCACTTATAGTCTGGATCAGTGAAAATTGTGTTATTTGTTTAACACTCATATGTCCATGATTTCCTAGGAAATTCCTAAAGCCATGAGTTCTGTCCAGAAATCAGACCAAATATTCCATTTTTTAATAAGAAATAGGATCAGTATTAAATACTCCATTAAAGGATGTCCAGGCTATGACTTGGCTTTCTTTCTTTCTTTTTTTTTTTTTAAGAAGTTATTTATTTTGGAGAGAAAGAGTGTGCATGCATGCATGAGAGCGGGGAGAAGGACAGGGAGAGAGGGATAGAGAGAATTGCAAACAGACTCCTTGCCTAGTGTGGACCCTGGTGAGGGGCTTGATCTCAGGACACTGAGATCGTGGCCTGAGCCAAAATAAATCCAATGCTCAACTGACCTGAGCCACCCAGGTGCCCCATGACTTGACTTTCAGTTTCTTTCAACTGCTTACACTGAGATTTAAGAACATTGACTTTAACTGCTTATAAGCTACTGTCACTTGGAATTAAACTTTTTATATGTTGTTGTTATTGTTGCTATTATTATCGCTATTGCTAGCACGTTATCCGTCTTTTTCCAAAACTTGAAGAGTGTGGAGTGGGTGTGTGCATGTGTTGGAAGAAAAGGAATGAAGAAGCTGAATGGTATAAAAATCAAATTGGCTAACCACCATATTTAGAAAAAAAGCAATCATTGTCAAATTCTGTTGGATTTCTTTATGTTTTATACACAATTACAATATTAGAAGGCAGTAACACTTGGGGTGGGAGAACAATTATTCCTTATTTCATTTGAAAAGGATTCTCCATTCATTTAAAAAGTATGTTTATTTGTTAAAAACAAACAAACAAACAAAAATTGTGAGGCTCCCACTTCTTAAAATTTATCAAAACACTTTTATACTTGGGTTTCTTTCTGTCACTGAATTTTGAAAGTATGTGTGCTTTTAAGTCTCCTCTCTCCTGTGGCAGAGAAGACTGAACAGAGTCTATGTTATTGTTGAAGATTGTACCTCTTTGAGGGCAGAGACTGCCTTATGCATACTTATGTGGCCATGATTACATCCGCCTGGAGCGCAGCAATTTTTCAATGTCTAAGTGGAAGTCTCTCCACTGGCCATTACACTGTTAAAAAATGATCTATATTTAGATAAGAAATTTTCTCTTAGAGAGGAAGTGTGCTTAGAAATGGAAATTATTTTTGTCATTTCTCAATATTACTTTTCGTTGTTCAGATTGTAAACGTAGTTGTGTGGCTTTTATGACAAATCATAACCTGATTCAAAAGTTACGCTGCAGCCCTACAATGTAACAAGAGACAGGGAACCTTTTTCAAAACTCATCAACTATGGAAGCTTTTTAAATGACCTGTACATCAATGACAGCAATGCTTTCATGAAAGTTTTGGAAGAATTTTAAAAGGGAATTTCTTACTCCTTATCTCATTTTTCCCAATTAAGAGAAATTTTGGGTTTTTTACATCAAAGTTCTAAAGTCTTTTTTTTTAAATAAATTTATTTTTTATTGGTGTTCAATTTGCCAACATATAGAATAACACCCAGTGCTCATCCCATCAAGTGCCCCCCTCAGTGAGTTCTAAAGTCTTTGTTTTCATAGGAAATAAATTATATGTTCCTAAATCTAAACATGAATTCTCGGAGAAGAATTCATGTTATAATTGTTGTAATTCACTAAGATCTTGAAGTTAAAATTTTCCAATTGAAAAATATATTTAGGGGATCCCTGGGTGGCGCAGTGGTTTGGCGTCTGCCTTTGGCCCAGGGCACGATCCTGGAGACCTGGGATCGAATCCCACGTCGGGCTCCCGGTGCATGGAGCCTGCTTCTCCCTCTGCCTGTGTCTTTGCCTCTCTCTCTCTCTCTCTGTGTGTGTGACTATCATAAATATTTATTTATTTATTTATTTATTTACTTACTTACTTACTTACTTATTTTAAGCTTTCCATGTTGGAAAAGTAACTTATTGTGTTGCCTCCTTGTGTATGGCTGGCTTCCTTAACAAGGCAATCCAATTAGGTTTTTATTGGGAGTGCCCTCAATGTTTAGAGTTACTTTGCTTCCTTTTCTACTTCACTTAGTGCCTAGCATAGGCAAGTACAACTTCAGAAACAAAATGAGGTGTACGGCCACGAAACAAACTGATAGTAAATTGGGTCCCACAGCATTAGAATCAGGCAATTTCTTGTTCTTCGTGTATTTTCCTCAAGTTACAATCATCTCTATGCATTTTTCAGGGGTGATTTAGTGGTCTGTGGAAATCACCTAATCAGATGACAACCCACATCTCTTTTTGCCTCCTTTTCTGTTCTATTGCTATGGGTCGCTGTATCCCTGTAGCAAAATTGCAGTAGGAACACATTGTAATCCAAGTATTTGTCTCAACTTCCAATTAATGAGATATTGGTCTGCATGCATATATTTGTGTGTGTGTTACAAAAACACACCAGATGTATCCATTAGTTTGTGCTCTAAAACATCCTACCTCAAAACTTAGTGGCTTAACACAACCACCATTGATATCACTGATGGTTCTGTGGGTTGCCAATGTGGGCTGGGCTCAGCTGGACAGTGTTTCTGCTGTTCTCAGCTGGGCTCATCCGTGGGTCTTTATAGTCAGCTGCAGATGAGTTTAGTGGCTCTGCCTTTAGGCTGTCAGTTATGGTAACGGGAACAACTGGGCCAAGGGTCTCTCATCATTTGACAGGCTAGCCCGGCCTTGTCCATACTGTGATTCTGGGCTTGAAGAGCAACAAAGGTGAAGCCTCAGGGCCCAGCTGATTTTCAAGCCTCTGCTTGTGTCACTTGGAACAGACCCATCGATCAAAGCAAGTCACAGGTCCAAACCCAGAACCCTCATAGGAAAGTCCTTCCAAGCAATACTGGGAACAAAACAGAGCTATTCCTGCAGTCGCTGTAGCACTCATTAGAATACCCTACA
The DNA here is from genome assembly GCF_048164855.1 of Canis lupus baileyi. Taxonomy (NCBI): domain Eukaryota; kingdom Metazoa; phylum Chordata; class Mammalia; order Carnivora; family Canidae; genus Canis; species Canis lupus. Next base: position 64,640,859 of record NC_132851.1, on the reverse strand, counting down.
AGAAGGCATTAGCAAACAACAGAAAACAAAACAAAACAAAACAAAAATCTCCCTTTAGGAACCTTTCTCTCCTCCACCTGAAGTCAACTGCTAACATGGATTAAGCCTGGGGCCTAGGACAAATTGCCAAAGACAATGGTTAATGGTGAAATCACTAAATATAAAACATCAAGGGAAAAGTAACAATATTTTAGTAAATACCCATAGAGAAACCATGTCAATGAAGGCATTCACCGATTGTTTATGGTAACTATATTTGGGGGCTGGGATTATAGGTGAAATTTGCTCCTATTCATCTGTGTTTTTAAATTTTTCCACATTGCGCATGTGTAATTACGTGTTTTTCATATTACAAAATAAAAATGACATACTTACAAAAGAGTAAGTACTCAAAAATAAAAGGAGTCACTGAGCCTCTGATTGGAAACCAGAAGTCAGATAAAGGCTTCAAGGATGCTTGTGATAAAAAAATGAAAAATAAAGTTGCCCTCATACCGATAATAAGCAAATGATCCCCACAGAGTGGAGATGGTGGAGGCAGAGCATAAGTTTAAGTTTAAGGAGACAAAGCCTGGGGGCTAGAGATGCTGCAGGTCCTGGTAGTCCTCATTCAAAGGCTAGTCCATGCAGCAGGGGGTCATGGGGCCGACTAATCAAGTTAACACCTACAAGTAATCTCAAAATACACTGTCCTCATATATGAGGTTGTAGAAGCTTTGATTGTGATTTAATAAGCTCATTGGCTTGAGTCTGCTCAGTTTATTAAAATAACCTTCCACAATGATAAAGATGAGCACTCCTCCACACACAAGTGAAATAGATAAACCATCTGACCTCTTGAACATGCAGAATCCTTAAAACACCATATTTATGAAACAGGTAACCTGCAAATCTATAATAATGGTCAGTCCCGTCTTTGACATTTGAACTCAAAAGACACCACAGGTCAATTCTGCCTGCTGAACTCATTGTTGAAATTATACTGAATTTCTTTTGTAGGGGCTCTGAGGTTTACACTTGTAAGAATAATTGATTTCTTAAAAATTACCAATGGCTGCTTTACGAGAGAAACAGGTAAATGAGCAATGACACCAAAAAGCGTTTGTGTGAGTGCATGTGTGTGTGCACGCCCACCCAAACAGGAGTGCTTCGTATTCCCGCAGCGTCTGCCGTTTGAGGGTCTCTACGTCCTTGGTGCCCTTTTTGAAACTGGAGGTATTGAGGAGAAGCAAAGTCTCCAAGTTCAATTCAGTAGGTCAACGACTAAATTATTATCTAATTCCTCTTCTGCACCTCATTACAATAGTTCTTAAGCTTTGATGGGTACCAGGTTCTTCTTTGGAGTGTGTGTGTGTGTGTGTGTGTGTGTGTGTGTGTGTGTGCACGCATACAGGTGCCTGTAGCCTACCCCAGATCCGCTAGATCGGAGTCTCTTGGGTGCTTAGGCCAAGAGGTATGCAGGTTTAGCAAGTCGCATAGTGGTTCTGGGGTGCCCTGAGATGTGAGAACCACTGCTCTGGGTGGAAAGGTGCCGGCAGGGAAAGGAGGCGGCGTTGGAACAAAGGAGAGAAAATAAGACGTTTCCAATTCAAAGAGCACATTTTTAAGAGAAAGAAGTGTGAATCACGACATTCTTTCCCAGGTGGTGTCATTTCTTATGGGCCACTCATTTCTCATGTGGGGAGATTAGGGTGGAGGTGAGTTAGAGTCCATCGGATTCAGCAGGTACAGTCCACTCCGTTCTCAGGATGTGTGTCAGGGAGCAGAGGCCGTTCCTATCAGCTACTCCCAGGAGAGAAAGTAAACACTCCCAACATGCACTGAGGCACAGGGAGTGGCTCAGGTCTCTAACACTTCCCTGCCCTGGCCAGGGGGGTAAGAACCAACAGCCTGGGCCCTGGCCTGGCCTGGGCCCGCAGAGCCTCCGGCGGTCTGGTCGGTGCTGGGCTCCAGCTCCCTGCAGGTGCACGAGCCCCGCCTTCCCGACCTGGGACCTGGCCGAGCAGGACGACACTCCCCGGAGCGAGTTCAGCTCAACGACTCAGGTACAGAGGCTTGTCCTGGTCACAGCGTGACTAGCAGGTGAAACCGGGGCCAGGGGAGAGCACGCCTCCAATCCGCCCCTGAGGTCGCGGTGAGGGCAGGTGTTAGAAGGCAGAAGCCTGGGCAGCCAAGCTGGATGTGCGGGGGCACACATCGCACCAGACGTTGCTTTTCCTTTTGATTGTTTTCAAAATGCGCATTCCTGACCCAGGTGAGCTTGTGGGGAAAGAGGGAACGGCATGGGGGTGAGTGTGGCCACAGAAGCCCTTCCCCCTTCCTCAGGGGAAGTAGCTCAACTAGCTGCACCTGGGATTGCACTTGCCTTCACCAAGGTACTGGCTCCTGCGTGACATCCCCCTTTTTCCTTGAATCATCGGATTTGAAATGTCTTTTGTGGGAGGGTTCTGCTAAACTTGTATTTATTTCCACAAAGCAACAGAGACATATCCCCCTAAAAATTGAAAAGGATTTCTGATGTACTTTAAGACTTCACAGACATTAAACTACTATGAGTAATTAAATGGGAGTCCGTGAGTTAAGGACGCAAGTTCAAATCCTGGCTTTGCCACTTACTCGTTTATCCCTTAGCAAGCTGCTTCACCTAAACAAGCCTCAGTGCTCATCTGTAGAACAAGCACCAGAACAGGATATGCCAAGGGGGCTTTGATGGGAATTGAACACTTAGCAAGCGTTCTCTAAGTGCTACCTCCAGTTAGCTTTAGGAGAGAAGCAGCTCTGCCAAAAGGGCCAGATCAGGGAGGGTGAGCTAAGCTGGGGAGACCGGACAGTGTGGAGGTGGTAAAGGTAGACTGGTCTCCAGGGAGTGGGTCTAGGATGTGAGCAGATGGCAAATGGGCAAAACATTGTCTTTGAATGGCAGTGAAATGATCTGGCTTCTTGCTGCTTTTTGACAAGTACCTGGTAACAAAAGCAAAATTATTTGTTACTCAATCGCTTTTACTTTGGAAAAGTAACATTCACATTGACTCATTATTTCTAAACAGAAAATACAAGTTCGTAGTAGGAGAGTTACACGCAACCACATATTGTGGCATTTAGTTTTATAGGACAGACTGCCCTTGAACAACTTTCAAAAAATAGACCGTGAGGTCCATGACCCTATGCTGTAGTACCCATGTTGTATGGTTTGTACTGAAGTGTTACAGACTTTCATTTGTGTTTATGGACAAGAAACGTGCAAGAATGATACCTGTGTTTTGTCGGTCTTTACCTCTGAACTTAAATTATAGGGAAGTGAACTTACTTTATCAATCTGTATTTAAAGGGCACGTTCGTTAATGTTGCTGTTAGTTTGATTAATGTTGATAACTTGGAGGAGGGGACAAACTTAGAAGTTGTGACTAGCGAAGTATTTTCATTGACATTTTATCTTATTATTCCGATAATAAACATTTAAATGGTTTGCAGTTGATCCTAGCTTAACATCATCATCGTTTTAATGGATTCTTGTTTCAAACTGCAGATTTGAAATTCTCCAATGTAGTTATGATTGGCTACTAACTAAAGAATTGTGCATAGAATTCTAAAGCCAATGAAACTGAACTTTCCTATTTAACTGTCCTCTGGGGTTTGATTGTGTTTAGTGTTTATAGCTAAAAACTCATAAAATAATCTAATCCACTTAGAATAAATTATAGGACCAGTATTCACTAATTGTTTTCCAAAGAGGTAATATTCCTTCCTGCCAAATAGATACGGTTGGAACTTCCTAAACCAAGTTATTTGATTTACTGTTTCTCGATGGTGTATGTCTACACAACAAACAGTAGCCCCAATTGAGATTAATCTACTTAACCATATTTGAGATTAGCTTGAGATTAATTTATCTAATCGCATAACTGTGTTAAGTCTTCCTAGTTAAACTCTTATTTTATTTATTTTTTAAATTTTACTTATTTATTCATGAGGGACACAGAGAGAGAGAGAGAGAGGCAGAGACTCAGGCAGAGGGAGAAGCAGGCTCCATGCAGGGAGCCCGACATGGGACTCGATCCCGGGTCTCCAGGATCCCGCCCTGGACTGAAGGCGGCGCTAAACCCCTGAGCCACCCGGGCTGCCCAAACTCTTATTTTAGCATTCATATATGTCTCTACTATTTCTAATACCTATAACGTTTCACAGTAAACCATCAAATTATTTGGTCCATGGAGCAAGAAATAACCAACACTGATTAATAAAAAGTTAACTTCCCAATTATCTTGGAAACTATCCCAACTATTGGAAATAGTATAACACATATGTAATATGTTTTTTAACATGTAATTCAGAATTTCATATTTGATACTTGTTTTACTTTTAACTTCCTTAAATAAGAAGCATCCTATACTTTAATTGAAATAGAAATCTAATGTTAACCATCAATTTCCTTGTACAGATTCACTGAAGATAGGGAATTTAGGATTATTAGAGATACATGGGCCTCCTATAAAAGTTTGATTTTTTTATCTTGCCCATATGCAATGCCAAGGATGGAGCCAGAGAGCATTACCTTAAGTAAAATAAGTCAGAGAAAGACAAATACCATATGATTTCATTCATATGTGGTAAAAAATATAAGAAACAAAACAAACAAAGAGGGGAAAAGAGAGAGAAAAGCAAACCAAGCAACAGACTTTTAACTCTAGTGAATGAACTGATGGTCACCAAAGGGGATGTGGGTGGGGGTTGGGTGAAATAGGGGATGCGGCCGAAGGAGCGCACTTGCTGTGATGAGCACTGGGTGTTGCATGGAAGTGTTCAATCACTATATTGTACACTTGAAATTGTATATCAACTATACTGGAATTAAAAATATTTTTTAAAAAGGTTTAGATTTTGTTTTATTTTTTTTAAGGTTTAGATTTAAAAAAAAATTCAAATGTTGGTCAATCAAAAATACAACCTGTGAGAAGGAACTTCTGAATATTCTCTCTTTGCTCTAAAGTCTAGTGTTAGAGAGGGTTAGGTTTTGTTGCAGAAATTCATCTATGGGGCACCTGGGTGGCTCAGTTGGTGAAGCGTCTGCTCCAGCTCAGGTCCTGATTCCAGGGTCCTGCGATCAAGGCCCGCATTGAGCTCCCTGCTCAACGGGGGAGTCTGCCTCTCCCTCTCTCTCTGCCTCTGCTTATGGTCTATCTCCCGCTCATACTTTGTCTCTCTCAAATATATAAAATCTTAAAAAAAAAAAAAAGAAAGAAATTCATCTGTCTTTCAAAGCTATCAGATATAGTGATTTCATCACTTCATAACTTCAAGTAGTAGACAAATGCTACTGCTTTCAGTGACTGAATGTGAAGATGTCTCCTTTTCAAGTGATGACCATGTAACCTCAGCCACCGAGATGACTGAAGGGCCACTTCTCCGCCATCGTCCAAGAGTCTAGTAGATGGGGCTCAAGAGCTCATTCTGCAGCCAACAGAAAAACGATTCACACTCCCTGTGAAGTCAAGCTTAGAGTTTCCTCTTGGAAACTAGATGAAGCAGAGAATCCTTGAGCCATACCACAGCAGCAGTTCCAGAAGATTCCTTTGGCAGACAGAGCAGCTCCCTTCCGGCCCGAGCAGTGACAAGATACTTTGAATCCTGAGGTGGCTTAAAGCTCATGTGCTTCTGCTAATAAGGCTCCAGGCCCCTGAGGACACTGAGAGGAAAATGGAGCCAGGGCGTTCTTGCCCTGTCACTAGGCAGTAGAACAGGAAGGGTTGGCATTTCACATGAATTCCACCGGGACCAATGGGAATGAATGTTCATATAGCCGTTCGGGTGGTTGATACATATCCTGTTTAGTGCTGCTTTCAACTCAAGTGCTATAAGACATTTTTATTTGCATCTGGAAACAAGCATTTCCTAATTGCAACACATATCACTTAATAAAGTGATAGTTTTAATATACCAGCTTCCCACGGTGGTCTTTGTGAATGAAGCAAATTCTTTAGAAAAATGTGGGGCCAGATGTTTCCCAGAAACCATGCTTCTCTGGATTCTTTTCCTGTTTTATTAAGAGTTGGATAATGGATGCAATTAAAGATTTTTTTCTCATTTCCTTGAAATCATATAATTATCTACTGTTCTCAACTTTGAGGTTCCTGGTCAGAGCGTAGAGGGAACTGCTTTATTTTGGAGCTGAAAACATGTTTGTAACTTTCCATTGCTTCTTCAGGTCAAAGCAATAATTTTTTAAAACTCCATATGTACATCCCTGAATATAATCTTACTTCATAATTTAAATACACATTTGCTATTCCAATGTTACTTTCCATTTTTTAGTAACTTTTATGGTGTGTGTTATTTTTTTTTAAGACTTTATTTATGTGTAACAGAGAGAGAAAGAGAGGCAGAGACACAGGCAGAGGGAGAAGCAGGCTCCATGCTGGGAGCCTGATGTGGGACTTGATCCCGGGGCTCCAGGATCACGCCCTGGGCCAAAGGCAGGTGCCAAACCACTGAGCCACCCAAGGATCCCCTATGGTGTGTGTTATTAAGATAAGTTCATTGTATATGATTTAGAGAGAACATACAAAATCAAAACAAAAATAATTATCACTCATACTATCATGGCTCACAGTTTTGTGGTTAATATTTTAATATACCTCCCTACATATTGAACATATTCATCCTATCTGTTTTTACCTATATACTGCACTCATACGCTCACTCTAGGAGGTACAAAAAGGAAATAAGCAATAATCCCGTTCTAAAGGAAGAGTTACATTAAATAAAGTAAAATAGAGATAGAGAGCAGTGAGTAATGGGAAAGCTGCAGATATTTTGCTGGGAAAGTTCAGAGGCAGGAGAAACTCTCTCTGGCTGGGGAATCTGGGGAAGTTAGCATCTATATTTCTCTAGGTCATGTAAACGGAGGACTGTTGCCACCTCACACACCCAGTGGCCCTGAGGACTAAGGGGCTGCACATATACCTAGAAGCCACACTTCTGTGACTAGCATCAGCCCCAGAGGAGGAACTCGTGAAACATTTGTTGATTACATAAAGGAGCAGACCAAGTTTCCTCTTTTAAACAAGTAACCATTTAATCCATGATAGGGCACAGGAAGGTAATCTAAGTGACTGGCCCAGTTGAGTTCACTGAGGCTGGGATTCGCGTCTCCCATCCTCTGGCCTCATTTCGATAACTGGCCGGTCCAGGCTAGCCAACGTCTAGGCAGGATACAGAGCAGGGGCCGGCAAAGCATGGGTGCTTCCTGCTGCTGTCAGAAGCCTCTCAGGCTCCTGATCTCCTCTGCCTGTTCAGACCCAGTCTACTTTCCTGTGTCCGCCCTGCCCTGTTGAGCCACCGAAGCCCGTCTGAGCTTAGACCTACGTAGAACTTCCAAGACTGTTTATGTCTCCAGGACTTGATTGCTGACCTGTCTAATTTCCTATCTCACGAGCTCTGTTCTGGCTGGACAAAATGAAGAAATAAATAACCAAACTTATTAAATAATGATCTTATTTTTTGTACAGCCTGAGTCGATAAACTCTCACCCCGGGACCAGAGAGCTTATATAATTCACTCTCCCAGTTAAGTACATAGATTTGTAACAACTACCTTCCTCCTCAAGGCATAGTTTATTTTGTTCTACCAAACTAGTTGTGAAAATGTCCAGTGTAAGACCTCTAGGCTTCTAGAATTATCATTTCCCCTTTTTTCATAAATCCTCATCTCTGCTAATCATGACCTCCGTTATCCTTCTCATAAGTCTTTTGAGGAAACTAACTCTGATGCTTGAATCATCAAGTCTCTATAATTTAGAAGATATTCACAAAGGTCCTACCAGATTTTTAAATGGCTATAGATTATGGTTAATAGGGAGGGGAAACTGTTTGAATTCACAGATCTATTTCTCACCTTGACAATTAATAATAAAAGTGAGACTTTGACCAAGTTGCATTTTTACTTTTCAGATATTTGGACTGTTTGTACTGTTAATATTATTTCCTGTTCAATTAGCATATATTGCCCACGAACAAAAATTTATCCTGTTTTTATTTTGTTCCATAAATTCCACTTAACTGTCTTCCTTCCTGAGGTCAGAGAATAATGGAAGGGCTTTTGAAATCCTTTAATCGCATCTGAGATCTTCCGACTTGCTTCAGCAAAGCTCCTGGGTTTGACAATATAATTCCACAGCAGTTATTTGGTATCTTTAGTGATACCTCAGCTATTTTTTTTTATAAAGGCAAATAGGGAGCTAACCAGGAAGCTCCTGCAATGGTTCTTCAGCCCATTACCAACCTCCATTGGTGCTTCTTCAGTTCAGTATATACCCAACTTCTAGTGTTAGTAAAACTATCATGTTAACTATGAAGTCAAGAAAATTTTATGGCTAACAATTAATCCTTCAGGCCACATGTGCAACTTTACATTTAGTCAGCCACCCGGCAAACATTAATGGAATTCCTTCCATGTCCCAGGCAAAATTCTAAGAGCTGGATGAACACAGGTAAATGCAAAAAGCCCTGGTCCGAAAGAAGCTCATTTTGTGGTTGGGGAAGACAGACACATACAGATAAGATCCTTTCAGACACTGTTAGATACCTAAATAGAAATCATGTGGTAGTGGCTGAGACTTGCTTAGGGAAAGCCTCTGAGAGAAGAGATACTTGGCCTGAGACCGGCATGATGGGAAACAGACGTGAAAATCTAAGGGCAGGGCGCTCCAAGTTGGAGAGGCAATAAGTATAAATCCCTAAAATGGGAATGAGCTTAAGAAGTGACTGAAAACCAGCAAAAAAGGCCAACCCAGAGAAAATGTAATCAGTGGGAAAAATAAGGGAATGAACACTCAAGAGACTGACGGGATTTTGTGGGTCATCATAAGGAGGCTATATTTTATTCTAGTTCATTCTTGGAAGCCATTGAAAGTTTTTAATCATGAGATGATGATGTCTGTTTCAGTCTTGAAAGTGATCATCCTCAGTGCTGTGTGGGCGATAGAATACTAGTCACAGTGTGGATGCTGGAAAACTAGCCATGAGACTGATGCAAAAATCCAGGAGAAAGATGATGATGGCTTGGCTCAGGGTGGTCACATTGGAAATAGAAACTTGTGAGGTTCGGGTGATATATTGGAGGTACAACCAGCAGGATTTACTTTTGGATTGGACGCTGGTTATAATGAGAGAGGAAAAATAAAATCTTAGTTATAGCGCCTCATTGGATAAATGGAAAATAATTGGGGAGAAGGGGATTCTGTAGATGAAAGAATGTCAGTGGCCCTGTCTTGGACATGTTGATTGATGTGGAGATGCCTGCTAGACATTCAAGTAGAAACTAAGTAGATAGTGACATGAGTCTGGAGCTCAGCAGGGAGGTTGGGCTGGAGATGGATTCGATTACCTGGAATAAAGTATAGACCCAGAAGAGGACATGGCTGAGGTTAGACTAGAACAAGCCAGCATTCCATGATTGTACAGAGGATTCCAGAGAGGAAACTAAAATATTGAGATTTGTGAAACAGAAAACAAAAACAAAAACAAACAAACCAACCCAAAAAACAAGGTAAGGTTGTTATGGTTAGAAGCCTCAAGAAAAGAAAGAGTTTCAAGAGCAGGAAACAATCAACTTTGCCAAATGCTGCTAAGAGGCCGAGAAAATGAGAGAAAACGAACCATTTGGCAAGCCATAGGCCACTGGAATGCGGGAGGGGAGGTACAAGGAAGGGCAAATTTAAAAGAGAGGTGGTAAATAACTGGAAGAAGGTAGTGTTTGCACAATGAGGTCACCCCTGGGGAATTCTCAATAGGGGGCGACAATAACCCTTTCTGAGGGTGATTAGTATGACAACATGGAGGGGCGAAACTCAGGTTAAGAGCAAAGGCCGTATGACCAAACAGTCCAGAACAATTTCTATGAATGACTAACTGGGATTTGTTGGACTCATGGAACATGCTACCTTTTTGTACCAAGGCAGCCTAAAATATCCAAGTAACTTCTGACCTGTGCAGAGTTAATTTGCCTGGTTGGCTAAGCTTCTGTCCCTTCCAGCGTCCGTCCTCCATTAGACTCCCTTCCAATGAGGAGCTATCAAAGAGGATGACATCCCCAACTGGAGGAGCACCATTCTTTGAACAAGAGGGTATGAGTAAAAAAAGAACTAAGGTATGAATCAAGAAACAATGCAAGGTGGAAAGCAGAAAATGGCATCACAGCAGGTGCAGATAATCGGCTATAGGGAGATTTGATAAGGTCCCACTTGAGCAGAGATGAGGAGGAAGCAGAAATCTGGACATCAGCCTCTGGTGATGAGGGTCCTCTCGTGTGAGGTAACTAATTGGTGAGAAGAGACTCAGTGGTTTGAGATCCATTAGACCGGTAGTCCTGGTATTTGAGAAAAACTTCAATTTTCAGTTTGGAGAACGTAGGTGTTGGTGGAATTGCAGAAAATCTGAATGTCAGTTGCTTAGAATGAGATCCTCGGGAAGGTTTGTGAACAAGAAGATGATGTGATGGTCAGAATAGTAAAAGCACAAAGGGAAATTAGTCAAGCACTCAGCTTCGAGGCTATTATGATCTGCCTGGTGAGATGTACTCATAGCTTTCAAATAGATTATATAATTTCAAATAATGGGCTCTAAGGAGAAATATGCATCAGGGATTTTGTGAAAATAGCTTTCTTTTCTTTTTCCTTTTACCTTCCTTTGGGCAGTGGGTGAGGGATTGCTATTCTCCTGGAGAAAGAGGACATGAAATGTTTTCCAAACACCTTCCTCCAACCAAACTAAGCTGACTTGGTAAAAGGAGAAAGTGCCTCCCCCTCTCTTTTAAAATAAAAAGTTGAACTTTTCTCTCTAGCCTAAATTTTTATTCTGGCTACCTACCCTATAATTCTATAGGCTTGAAGCAATAGTAATTAAATATTTAATTTCAGCGAAATGGAAGGACTAGAAAATATTATACTTAAAAAATCTCTGGTCGCACCCTAATGCCATTTAGGTGAAGACATAAAAGAGGATGTTATTCATGTCTAACCATGATTTCCAGAGCCTGCAGGAAACTTGAAGAATGTTACATCACACCTAATCAACACTTGCGAGTCAGAGCTTGATTTTAGCTGCCTGGAAACCTAAAAATTGTGTTTGCAGGACTGGGGCAGGGTTCAGCCCATTTGAGTTGAGTGGCTATAATAGAAGAAATGTGTTCCCTTGCACAGAATCATATAGGAGGGAACTCAGTCTAGAGATACTGCAAAAATAGACTTACCAAGTCGGCCAGTCCTTTCTTGCCTTGGGCCATTCATTGTGGGGTTTTTCGGTTTACATAGTACATTTTCCTCTTTTTTGCACATCTCCAAACATTGCCCTAGGATTTCTTCTCTCCTTTAGCTATTTTGTATTCCCATGTTGCCAAAAACATTTCAGTGATTATAAAATGCCTTTTGGGGTTGGGGGGTTGTAGAAGCCTTTGGGAATTTAATATCTTCTTAAAGAAAATAACACTGAGCTGCTAAGCAGAAGTTCAGAATTGACTAAAAAAATTTTCACAAGTCTCTGGAAATTTCCTTTAAAAACATGGTAAGACATCTAAAATTTTTTTTCATAAAATTCCGGAATTTTTACTATAAAATATAAAACCAGCAAGGCTTCAGAAACATTATTCCAGCCAGGCAAAGTTCCTCATGCAGTTTTTTTTTTCTTCTTTTTATACTTCTCAATAAAAAGTAAGCTTTGCACCAAGAAACAGCACTTTCAAACATTCCAAGCACATCTGTGCATTTATAGAAATATAGAACAGGAAGGTAACTGTTGCATCACTAAAACCTGGTCATATAAGAACTGTGGATAAATTGAAAAATGGGGAAAAAAATCCTTAAAGCATATTCCAAATAAAAAAAATTCAGAAAAAGGATTTCTAACAGGAGTTATGCCAAATTGGATACATGTATCCAGCCATACTGGATACATTCATGACCAAAAGCATAGCTAACAGGGCCATCAACTATAAAGTGATTTTCAACACGATTTTGATCCAGGGATCCACCTAAAAATTTGCAAATCATTTGCGTTTATCATGGGCCAGCATTATGGTTTATATTGTACTTTGTTAGAAATATCACTTTATCTTGTTGCCTTTCTCTCTCTGCATCTCTCCATTGCATAGCTTTCAATCTCTCAAACTGATTACCAAGGGGAAGACTGTATGTCAAGTTATATATTTCTGGTTCATCTAGTATTTTTTTCATATGCCCTCTTTATGCCCATTTTCTTTTAGAGATTGTTATAATTAAATTGTATGTTCCTCTCCCTTTACTACTTATTTTCCCTAAGTTACATGAAGAATATAATTTTCAATTTTCAATTTAAAATCAAATTTAAAATTTGATATATTTCAAATGAAATATATCATGAGAAATAAAATGGATTTTTCTCAAAAGCATGTATTGAGCAATAAAAACAGAGGAAAATACCTAAACATCTTATACTGGGGGAGTGAAGGAAGGTGAGAGCAGAGAAAGGAACACACTATTACTTGGTCTCCAACAAGTCACTTTGTGAACAATTACGAAAAAAGAGGTTTAGAGGCTGCCATTTGGAAATTCGCTCTGAGAGAGTTCAACTTTGAAATCTGAGCTTAGTTTCATACCATTGAACATTTTGGAGGGCATCTCCTTTATCTTATTAATTCCCTTAGATAGAGAAAAAGTCTTTGAAAAATATCTCAGAAGAGACCAATAGATAGGAAATCAAAAATTTTAATCTGTGTAACTTTTCTGAAATGCAAAAACAATGTTAGCGCAAAGAAGAAAGTAGAGGTTTTAAAAAGACATTCAGACTTTCTTCAAATGATGTGTGCCACTACTTACTAAGTGTCAGAAATACAGGTTAAGAATACCCATACCTTGCTGGGATGGTCTGAGGATTACATTAGATGATACCATAAAGTGGTTCACATATGGAGTGTAAGATCTGTGGCACATGGTAAAATAAAATCCTTCTCCTTCCTTCCCTTCCCAACCCAACCCTCATGCCCATGGATGAAATACAGCTTAAAAACTTGCCCGAAGTGGGGGCACCTGGGGAGCTCAGTGGCTGGGCATCTGCCTTTGGCTCAGGGCGTGACCCCAGGGTCCTGGGTTCCAGTCCCACATCGGGTTCCCCGCAGGGAGCCTTTGCCTGCCTTTGCCTGTGTCTCTGCCTCTCTGTGTGTGTGTCTCATGAATAAATAAATAAAACGTTAAAAAAAAAAAAAAACTTGCCCGAAATACTTTGACACACCAGGGACATGACAAAATATTTCAGTTTAAGTCAGGAACTTATTTCTGAATGCATCACAGGAATATACCATTAATGATATTCTAATGTCTTAGGGTAAACTCAGATGACGTCAAAGAAGGGGAAAAGACGACTATGATGGCTCACCAGCACTCATCGTGGATCTTCGTCAATGACAGGACATTCGTTACGGGGTAACTATGCGCCTGTGTTATGTGTCATTCTCCTCTGCCCACTCGCTGGATTCTGCCCTGCACCTGTCATTCCAAGCACCATGTGCGACCCACAAGATCAATAATATCAATAACATCAATGTTGATTCGTAACACTGGAGACATTGGATAGGAATTTTTTTCTTAAAGATTTTATTTATTTATTCGTGAGAGACACAGAAAGAGAGGCAGAGACACAGGCAGAGGGAGAAGCAGGCTCCCTGCAGGGAGCCCCATGTGGGACTCGATCCCAGGAACCCGGGGTCACGCCCTGGGCCAAAGGCAGATGCTCAACCACTGAGCCACCCAGGCGCCCTTGAGTAGGAATTTGAATAAATATGGCCCTAAAGACTGCCAACCTATAACCTCTCCTGGAACAATCACTCATATTTCCTAAATAGTTGTCTAATTTCACTAAATGCTAAATTTCTATTTTAACAGTTGGCAGAATTTTCAGGAACAGCCTTAAGTAAAGGATCTAAGGCTCCTCAAAAATAATATACCCAAAGAATCTGTCCAGGGCTCTCCTGTCCTCTTCTCTCCCTCCCTTGCTCCTCAGGACACACTTCATTTTCACCATGTCCCCACCTTGATGTTCGGTGACGCAACATATGGAAGGAACATCCACAGTTGTTTGCATGTACACAGCAAATAGCATCCTACATTGGTTGGAAGATAACAGAGGAGGGATTTGAAAACTCTAAGGGTAGGGCTGAGCGCTGAACTGGCTGAGCTGGGGCAGAGGTGGATGAGGAGAAAGATGCAACCGTTCAATAAAAACCCAAGTAGCCCTAGAACAGGACCCACGTCTCACCAGGAAGAGGAAGAAAGCCAAAGAAATAATGGTGGAAGGAAGTGGATGTAAATGGAGCTGAACTGGGCCATGGGAAAGCAGGGAGAACAAATGTGGTCAAAAATGGAATTAAAGGGCAGCCCGGGTGGCTCAGCGGTTTAGCGCCGCCTTCAGCCCAGGGCATGATCCTGGAGACGCGGGATCGAGTCCCATGTTGGGCTCCCGGCATGGAGCCTGCTTCTCCCTCTGCCTGTGTCTCTGCCTCTCTCTCTCATGAATAAATAAATAAAATCTTTTTAAAAAATGGAGTTAAAGTCACAATTGGAGGACAAATACGAAATATGAGAGGTGAGGAGAAGATGTAAAGGAGACAGTGGATCCATACATTCATTCCTCAAGCACTTATTAATGGCTCCCTGCAGACAGGCTTCTGCCACGCAACACCCCTAGCCTCATGGGCTTGCCTCCTGGAGGATACAGTCTCTGTAAGGTAAGCGAGGAGCCACATACACTATTAGACACTGGAAAGAATGAAGAATAAAAATAAAGCAGAAAGGGACTAATGAGTGCTAGGGCTGGACAGCAGGGAGTCATGATGTCCTAGCAGAAGGCCAGCGGGGAGGCCTCACTGAGCCTTAGAAGGAAAGGCTGGAGGAGGTAAGCGAGCAAGCTGTGCAGGCTGCTGACTGGTAGCAAAGGGGGCACAGCAGGTTCATAGCCCTGAGGCAGGTCCCTGTCTCCAGGAGTGGAGGCAGCCAGTGTGGGGACGTGAAGGAGGAAGGACAGCAGACCCTGAGGCTCCCGACACTGTGGGCCGGAGCATGCAGGATCCCACAGGCTGTTGTGAGACTTCAGCTCTCCCATTTGTGGCAGGAAAAGCCGTTGAAGGATATGGAGCACATGCGTGGGTCAGTCTGGCTGCTGTTTTGAGAGCAGACTGAAGGGGCACCCGGGGGGTTCAGTGGTTGAGCGCCTGCCTTTGGCTCAGGGCATGATCCCAGGACCCACGTCGGGCTCCCTGCATGGAGCCTGCTTCTCCCTCTGCCTCTGTCTCTGCCTCTCTCTGTGTGTCTCTCATGAGTAAATGAATAAACTCTTAAAAAAAAAAAAAAGCATGTCGAAGAGGGGGACAAGAGGGGAAGCAGAGAAATTACCAAGGAGCTGATAGTTGAGGGTCGAGATGGTGCCTTGGGCCAAGGTGACAATAATGGAGGCTAAAGAAAAGGGCAAATTCTGCATATATTTTGATGGAAGAGACAATGAAACCACATTTTGGGGGAGAAGGGTCTGGGATGCTATGACCCTTATTTCATGTCATATTTTGAATTGATCAAATTGAGGACTGATCATTTACCTTCTGTAACCCAGGACCCCTTTCAGACCCTGGTTTCCGCATACTAATAGGAGCTCCAGACGGTAAAATAAAATATTATGACATTTACACAAACACCAGACTTGACGACAGCACTTCTCACTGCGGCCCATGGGCCGCCCACCTCCCTATCAGACCATCTGTTACTGGTGCAGATCCTGGGCTCCGCTCCACATAGATCAGGTCATTGGGATGCACACTTAAGTCTAAGAATCACTGCTCAGAGGAGGAAAGGAGGAAAGTGTGAGAACCTCTGACCGCCTGAAATAAACAAAACCCTGGGGAAAATTTTAAAAACAGTCGCCGGAAATTCTGAGAGTACCACTGACCACCTGTGATATCAACATGTCACAGGTCTGACAAACACCTCCGTTCACTTATCCACTGGACAAATGTCATTCAGCTCCCACTCCATCCAAGGCTTGTTCCAGGGAACAAGACAGAAACTGTGAACTTATTAAGGGAGTTTTATTTCCCTCCACGGAAATGCAGGGAAGTAGTGGACATTAATAGGAAAATAGAATCTGCTTAGGGGAAAATTTGGCTTCAGCAAATTTCATGAGAGCGACATATGATCAATAAAATAAGAGGTCATGGTATTAAGAGCACAGCAGCAGTATGACATTTGAGTCTTACCACTGAGTGAGAATTCTCTGGGTTTAAAAATTTCCCTGGGTGAAGGGTGTTGGCATAAGCCAGCTTCATGCTCAAACGCCTGAGTCTCCAGTTGCCGTTTCATTGCCTGAGGTCATCACTGCTCTGTTGCTTCACATGGTAAATATTCTAAGTGAGCTGAGTTTAAAAACACGGTTCCATCTGGTTGCTTTCAAAGTACTTTCATTTCAGGTCCTAGTCTGAAATCAGGGTGCTTTGGAGGTGAGTAAATGCTGACCATATACTTGAAACAGGTTCAAATCGGTGTGAGAACGCAGATCAGATTTCATTCTCGGAATCTGGTCGACTTTTTCTCCTACTTGGGAACCTACTATAGACCCTTGCAGGCCGTAGCTCTTCCAGCAGCGGCCCACAAGGCATGTGTCCTCAGTAAATAACTTTAATTAGCATGATGTAATACATTTTAGCCGAAAGTGCATTATTCCAAACAGTGTCTTTTTCCAAGCATGTTGGCCAGGCACCTTTACTAAAACAAAGGAATCAGCCTCCTGTACCTCTGAGAATACATTTAGCACAAAGAGCCAGTGTTCCAGAGGCTGCTCCTACCTGGCCAGTAGAGCCAGAGGGCAATGTCTGCCCAGTTTCCATGGCCAGGGTCTTCTCTTGGTCAAAGGCATTGGCGCAAACACTGCGTGCCCCAGCATGCTCGGCAGGTAGGCTTGGGAAGAAGACGCCACTCTTTTGAAGGCCACTGGACTCTTGTCTTTAATAATGGATAAGAGAGCCCTCTCTGGCATATTTCTTTCTTTTTTTTTTTTAAGTTTTCAGTAGCTTTTATTTTATTTTTTGTATATTTTTTATTGGAGTTCAATTTGCCGACATATAGTATAGCACCCAGTGCTCATCCCATCCAGTGCCCGTCACCCAGTCACCCCATCCCCCTACCCACCTCCCCTTCCACCTTCATTTGTTCATTTCCCAGAGTTAGGAGTCTCTCATGTTTTGTCTCCCTCTCTGATCCCCGCCCCCCCCTTTTTCTCTCCTTTCCCCTATAATCCCTCTCACTATTTTTTATATTCCCCATATGAGTGAAACCATATGGTGATTGTCCTTCTCTGATTGACTTACTGACTTATGTCACTCAGCATAATACCCTCCAGTTCCATCCACATCGAAGCTCAGGAACATGGCTCCAAGGGTCACTGACCACCTGCTGTGATTCACTCTGCGAACTATCCCAACGGTCCAAGAGCCTGTTGCCACCCAGCCCTGTGGCAAGTCCAAATGGCTCCACCTCCAAAATCCAAACACTCCTCTCCAAGCCACCATCATGTCTCCTGATGGGCTGCCTGCTCCTACTTCCTGCCCCAGTAACCATGGCCCCCCAGCACCCAGGATGGCCCCTGACCATGTAAGGCACAGCCTCCTGCTTGAAGCCTCTACGTTTCCTTCTAGAGACTCCTTACTATCAGGAGGCTCTAAGGCCCGACGTGATCCGGCCCAGAGGAACTTTAGAACCTCATTTTGAACCGCTCTTCCCTTCTTTGTCCCCTTCAAACATGCCAAGCGTAGCTTTGTATGCAGGGCCATGCATCTGTTGCTTGGGATGCATTCCCTGACTCCTCATGCGGCTGGCTCCTTCCCATGAGTGTGTGTTTAGTGTGTCAGTCCTCCCGAGGGCCCTCACTGACGCGTCCTCTGCCGTGCACTGCGTCAGATGATCCTGTTATCTCAGAGCGCTCCTCCCTAAGTAAAAATAGCAAATCTCTTATTTTGCTCTTTCGTTTTCTTCTGCCTTCCTCCTATAGAAGTAAGTCCTGGTAGCAGGGACCTCACTAGCTGCATATGCTGCAGTCCCCCTAGCGTCCATTACAGTGTCTGTTACGTAGTAACCCCACACAATTTTGCTGGTTATTCATGAGTATGGCAATGGCCAACCTCGGAGACCTGAACCAGGACCTTAGTGTTTGCCAGATGCTACCCTTAAGTACTGTTCTGCATCTAGGGGCAAAGTGACTACACCAGGGCTTACCTTTAATGTACGCGCACATTTCCTTGGTATCTTGGTTAAAATACAGATTTTAATTTCTAACAAGCTGCCCCCCGGGTGTTCAGCAATGCTGGGATAGGAGTCACTTTTAAATCTCGTGATAGACATAATAACGGCTCCCGGAGATGACTACATCCTAATCCCCTGAAACTGTGAATATTTTTACGTTGCGTGGCAAAAAGTAACTCAGATTACTAATTGACTGATCTTAATATAGAGAGATTACCTAAATGGGCCCGATGTCATCGCAAGAGTCTTTAAATAGGGGAGAGGAGGGGAGCTCTACGAGGAGTCTGTGTCAGAGCAAGGCTGCAGCAAATGGTCATTGCTGCTTTGAGATGAAAAGGGGCCCAGAGCAGAGGAATGTGGGCAGGCTCTGGGAAGAAAGCAAACAGGTGAACAGTTTCCTGGTTCACAGCCCTCACACGATTCACGAATCAGTACTGTTCTCTCCAATACACTCTGCTGCAACAAGAAAACAGACTATTTCATCAAAGTGGTAGTTTCAAGTCCTTACTTTGGGCTTGGAATAGAAATACAAAAATCAGTGTCGGTTTGTCAGTAGTATTAGGGCTGTGAAGCAGAGACCATATCTTCCTGTGTCTCAGGCCAGAGAAGAAGATTATAGGGCATATGACTTCCTTCATTCTTTCTTCCCTGTCCGCGAACTGCTCGGGCTGCCCCTAGGAATTCAGCGTTGCACGTGATAACAGAAAACAGGGGCTGGTGTGGAAGCAGGCTCATTGCCACTGCCAACCGGAATAACAGGTTGTGAATTTTTTAAAGCTTTTTCATAAAAGTCTTTAAAAACCCAAGCATAGAGGAAAAGGGAATAGATAAATATCTTCCCTCATCTGAGGTTGTTGGAAAACACGTAACTTGTTAAAATATCAAATACTGAGAGTTACCCTTATAAAGAGATTCTCTTAAAAATCAGATGTCAGATCTAGAGCACACATGCCTGCTTTCTTCAGAAGCACTGGCCTTTTAACAAGGGATGTACTCCTTTGCTTCTCCCCCCCCTTTTTTTTAATCCCTTCTTTTATGTCTTATCAACATCTAGTGACATGGTTCTGTGCAGCTAAAGCCCTTCTCTCCAGTGGTAGAGTTCATCATCGAGAAAATACTTGGGGGGTTTTTGTTTTGTATCCACCAATTAGCCATCGCTTCAAGTTTCTTTTTAATACTACAAAATTATCCTTTAGTTTTTCATCCTTTTGCTGTTATCTGAATTCTAGGGGTTGAGGACCCGAGAGAAGCTGACAATTCTATCCACTCATGGCTCTGGCCCACTTTTTACAGGGGTCATCGGCAAAAGATAAATGCCTGGAAAATACAAAAGTCCAAAATGGCCAAAAGCAGCTGAGGGTTGATTGTGGTGGAGGAGAGGCAAGTCTGGTTATGCACCACCTTATTGATTCCTTATTGATTAGATTTCTTGTGGAGTTCATGCAACTCCCACATCCTTTTTATTATTGGTTGTCAGCAGTGAAGAGGGAGTTGGGTCTTAGGATAGAACTGTTTGGAAGAACAAAGCAAACAAATCACAGGCACTGTCACCTGACCACGAGCAATGATTATGGATACGTTAGCAGAATTACTAGAAATGTTAGAAATCATTCCTTTTCTTTTCTTTTCAAGGTTTTATCCCTTTATTTGACAGAGAGAGAGAGAGAGAGAGCACAAGCAGGGGGACTGCAGAGGGAGAGGGAGAAGCAGACTTCACGCTGAGCAGGGAGCCCAACTCTGGGCTCCATCTCAGGGTCCTGCCATCATGTCCCAAGCTGAAGGCAGACGCCCCACCAACTGACCCCCGGGCACCCTGAAACCCTTCCTTTTCAAAAAGGGCAACAGCCTTCAAAGGAAGTCAGGAGAGGGGGCAAATTCGGAGCTTCTTGATCATTTGGGGCTTGCATTTTTACTGCAGTCAAGACAGCCCTCCTCCTCCCAACTGGGCTGTTTTCAAACTGTGGAACCAAATCCTTTCATTTGCAATGGAAATGTGAATAACCTACTTTGCAAGCTGAGAAAGGTCTCTATGCAAAGGTTGAAGGGTAGTCTTTCTTCATTTGAGCCTGGAGAGGAAGCCAAAAGCAAAACAACCCGAAGCTGTACTGGCTTACAGAAGAGCAGCTGCAGAAGTTTGCCTTTTTTTTTAAAAAAAATTATATATATATGTGTATATATATATATTTTATTGGAGTTCAATTTGCCAGCATATAGCATAACACCCAGGGCTCATCCCGCCAAGTGTCCCCCTCAGTGCCCGTCACCCAGTCACCTCAACCCCCTGCCCTCCTCCCTTTCCATTACCCCTTGTTCGCTTTCCAGAGTTAGGAGTCTCTCATGTTCTGTCTCCCTCACTGATATTTTTACTCATTTTCTCTCCTTTCCCCTTTAATCTCTTTCACTATTTTTTATATTCCCCAAATGAATGAGACCATATAATTTTTGTCCTTCTCCGATTGACTTATTTCACTCAGCATAATACCCTCCAGGTCCATCCACGTGGAGGCAAATGGTGGGTATTTGTCTTTTCTAATGGCTGAGGAATATTCCATTGTATACATAGACCACAGCTTCTTTATCCATTCATCTTTCGATGGACACCGAGGCTCCTTCCACAGTTTGGCTATTGTGGACATTGCTGCTAGAAACATCGGGGTGCAGGTGTCCCGGCGTTTCATTGCATCTGTATCTTTGGGGTAAATCCCCAACAGTGCAATTGCGGGGTCGTAGGGCAGGTCTATTTTTAACTCTTTGAGGAACCTCCACACAGTTTTCCAGAGTGGCTGTGGAGAAAGGGGAATCCTCTTGCACTGTTGGTGGGAATGTGAACTGGTACAGACACTCTAGAAGTTTCCCATTTTAATTCCAGGATTCAAGCTGGCAGTAATGAAGGATAAAGTGAGTTGAGAGAACTCTGCTACTGCTTGCGGGCATCACGCAGACGTCAGGAATATGATATGATGGTTTGTCTTGGCAAATGGCTTAATGATAAGGCTCTACTTACTGTTTTCTGGTGTCCTATTTCCTGTTTCCACCATTCCAAAAACTTACAGGAGTTTATGTTTTTGTGGAAGTAAATCTATGACATCATAATAATCGTATTATGCACTTACTGTATAAAGTTTGGGAAATAGACAGAACTACAACTCCTAAAATAAATCACAATCTGGATTCCCAGCAAAGAGTCCCAGCTGGGTCGCCTTCACATGTTTAATTCATAGTTATTTTATTAAAAACATATTACATTTTAAAGTCAGTTTTTTTTTTTAAGATTTTATTTATTTATTCATGAGAGACACAGAGAGAGAGAGAGGCAGAGACACAGGCAGAGGGAGCCCGACCTGGGCCTCGATCCCGGGACCCTGGGGTCACGCCCTGGGCCGAAGGCAGGTGCTAAACCACTGGGCCACCGGGGTGCCCCTTAAATTCAGGTTTTTAACCTGACATGAAATTGTTGATCTCGATGCTAAAATGTAACATCGTGAACAAAATCCACGTGTGTTGAGCGGAGAACTGAATGTAGGACACGGCAACTTAGCATTTGTATCCTGTCTCAGGTTTTCATCTCTTTGGGGATGTTCTCTCAGGCGTCGTGGGTTCCTGCTCCGAAGCACGCAGCTGTGGACCTCAGGCCATTCCTGATGCTGCTGTCACGATGCGGTTCAGCGGCGGCTGGGCTGGGGCCTGGCGGGTCCAGCAGGTCCCCGCGCCCTCGGGGGGCACCGCCGTGGCCAGAGCTGCCCCCGCCGTGCCTTAGCCCGGTTGTATTTTTCTCTGGTTTATTTCGCATCCTAAGGCCGCCTCGCGAGTTTGTACTGGGTTCCCCTGTGCAACGGTATTGCTGGTTTGCCTTTATTGGGTCCAAACTGTAAGAAGCACTTAGCAAAGAGGGGGACAAGGTTTTTGGTTTCTGGGGAAGGGTTAGGATATCCATTTAATCACACTGCAAATCGCCACTACCGCAGGAGCCAGACCTCTTGCTACAACTAATATCTGACATCCATCCGTCTGTGGCTGCAAGGCTAACTCCATTCCATCCATCATGCCGTCCCATGCCCATGACTATTACAGTTTTACAAGATCAAATAAAAATTGTTTCTTCCGGCCAGCTAAGTAGCATGATAAGATTGAGGAACTCCTCTCTTGCTAGGTCCATTATTCACGGCAGACGTCAGTGTGTGGGTAATTCCCATCTGCTGAGCAGCTGCAATTCAGGCCACAAAGTACAAAGTACGCCTAAGCATTTTACAGTGAGCTCTGGATCTAATATTGCTCATAAAACCAAGCTGGGAGCCTTAAAGGAACAGAAGCCCGGAGCCCTCCTCTGCATCCTTCCCCATGCAGCGTCTCTCCAGCTAGCACCCTCCCCGAGCCGCGGGCAACTCTCGGCCGTCAGCTGCTGCCAGGATCTGATCTGCGCCCTGCCGGTGCACAGGGCCAGCTTCTGTCCCGGGAAGCTTATTATTCTATCCCTTCATTTGGGTAGTCCAGTTTGCACGGAAGTTTGCCATTCCTCAGTTTTCTAAAAACACTGTCCATATGGGGGCACCTGGGTGGCTCACTCAGGTAAGTGTCTGCCCCTTCAGCTCAGGTCCTGAGCTCGGGGTCTGGGATAGAGCCCCCCCCCCACTTGGGCTCCCTGCCCAGTAGGGAATCTGCTTCTCCCTCTGCTTCTGTCCCTCCTCCACACTAGTGCATTCTCTCTCTCTCTCTCTCTCTCTCTCTCAAATAAGTAAATACATCTTTAAAACACTATCCATATTATATACTGTTTGATTTTTTCAAATCTTGTTGTATATCACATGCAGCATTTCATGTTCCAAAAAAGAAGCTCTCAGAAAATCCTTTTGTTATGTATCAAACAGAGTGTGTGGGGTCTTTGAACCTATGTCTACTTCTTGGGTATCCTTGTGGCTCCCGGACATCACAGATTTGTGGACTGAGAAGATTGGATGTGAAATCCATTGCTTATTATCCATTTTATAGTTTTGTTAGGGCGGCTGAATAGCTGCTTAGCGGTCTGATCTAGGCTGGGTGAGGAACATCTTGGTGGCTGAGAGCACAGGGGCACAGATGTTTGTTTCCTTTTTGGGGGGGAGGAAGGTGCATATATAACATTTAAGTGGATCCAAGAAATCTGTTACAATAAGCATTGACAGGGCACGTTGTATATTAAATCACTGTCCCCTTTCCTGACTGCCTAGATGACGCTTTGTGATTACCTTCAGATGTATCTGAATCATGTAATCCCTATACGTATTTTAAGTCCCTTTGAGACTTCACTCCTTTCTGTACATGCAGGACCCTTGAGCATCTTTCCATGGTGCACAGCCTTGCCCCTGCGCCTCATCTCAGTACTGTTGCAGGAGTCCCACCCTCCTCTCTCTGCTTCCATCTTGTCCTAAAATCTGTGTCTTGTCAGTCCCCTAGTGGCCCTTAGCATCATGTCTTTCTTTTGCCTAGAAAGAAAGCTACTTTGTTCAGTAGCTGCCTCCTGCCTGCGGGGTGAACTTTAAGCTTGTTAAAATGGTTCACAAGGTTCCTGCCTGCTTCTTTAGCTCACTGCGCACCACTCTCCATTTACATGTTCAACTCTTAGATCCTGACACTCAGCTTTCTCCACAAAAACTATAGAAATAGCTCCATGTCCTTG
This sequence comes from Canis lupus baileyi, assembly GCF_048164855.1. Classification (NCBI taxonomy): domain Eukaryota; kingdom Metazoa; phylum Chordata; class Mammalia; order Carnivora; family Canidae; genus Canis; species Canis lupus. The sequence goes on along the minus strand of NC_132851.1, from coordinate 64,616,902 downwards.
TGAAAGTTATCTCTGCCTGGTAAGTTCCTCACACTCTTCACATTTGATCCCCCCCCCCCCAAGTTCACGGTAGGCAGTGTCTGTTGTCCACACTCTCACCTGTCCTCAGGTTCAACTGTGTGAATGCATGAGTGCATGGCCATTCGCTATTAGAAGCCGCAGTTTGAACCAGTTTGAACCAGATATGGGCGATCATCTTGACAGTCCCTCTTCATGTCCTTGTGTCTTCAGGGCCAACAAGTCAGATCTACACATTACAGGCTGTTTTATGACCAGCGACCAATGTTTCATCAGGTACACAAAAAAATCACCTTCAAAAGCTTCTTTGGCAGGGTACACACTTCTCCAGGCAGATAGAATATAGTGCAAACAAAACATACAAGCACGTTTATTCTCGCGGAGCTATGGTCTGGTGAGAGAGACCAAATACAAGACAAATAAGTATGCACAAGGTTAGAGGTGAAGAACGGGCAGAGGTAAGAAAGCAGAATATGAATGTTGGGAGAAAGCAGCGCTTTAGATTGAGTGGTCAGGAAGGACTTCTTGAGAAGGTGAATTCTGGGTAAGGAGTTAAAGAAAATGTGTGAAAGCGTGACAGCGTGGGGGATGGGGATGGAGGTCTTTCTGGACATAGGGATCAGTGCAAAGGCCCTGAGGTGAGAACGTGCCTGACATATTAAAGGAATATCAAGGAGGCCAGTGGTTAAAGTGTAGTGAGTGAAGGAAAGAATGGAAGGAAATGAGATCAAAGGGAAACAGAAGACCAGCTCACATCTGGCCTTTTAAGTCACTGGAAGCATGTTGGCTTTTAGTCCAAATAATGAAAAGATATTGGAGAATTTGGAGCTGAGGAGAGAAATGATCAGGTTTGCATTAAAATAACACCTGCTATTACAACAGGCTAGAGATACAGGGAGGCTTTTAGGAGACTGTTGCAGTAATCCAGGTGAAAGATGGACCAGTAGGTTAGCTAGGGAAGGCAAGGATCTTAGGCTATGGGCGCACCGGGGAAAGGACAGAGGAGGGGCAGTAACCAGTATTCCTACTGCCAGAGCCTACCTGTCACAAAGGAAAAGTAACTCAGAAGCAGTGGCCATTTCTGAACTGTTACTATACCCCAGGTAGGAAACACAGTGTCAGGCACGTACTAGATGCTTAACTGAGGCTGATTAATGTTGGAAAACCAAGAAGAAATGTGATACCAAATCCCTGTTTGGTGGCCGTCTCCTGTCACAGAACAGACTCCCACAACTTTGCCCTCAGTCATTTTACCTTCTTTCATTATTTATTTATGACCAATATTTGTTGCTGTCCCCAAAAGACTTCTGTTTTCAATGGCCTGCATTAAGTGAAAATGACAGCACCGTAAAGATTCCATTGAACCATTTCTATATCGTACCTGTACGAACTAAATGCACTATTTCTGCCTTTTACTGTTAGAGAGCCTCATTATAACCAAATGTAATTTTTTTTAGGGAACAACTTAATTCTTTATTGAAGAACTATAATATTTTTTATGGGAACCAGAAAAATCTGCATATTTTATATGGACAGGTAAGCCCATCAAAGAAATGCAATACAGTTTGATTCACAGGAAGAAATTCCATAAAGGTATGGAGGATTCAGGATGAGTTCGAGTCCATAATCTAGCGGCACAAGTGGTCTGGAAAAACTGGCAAATCTTTGACTTGATCATGATTTTCATTTTTAGACCAAATCACAAAATCCTAGTCCTGGAACATGTGACTTCTTAAGCAGTATTGGGGACAGGAAAGTATTTAAAAATAATTTTAATGACCTATTTACTTTCTATTTTTTAAAAGTGTATAAGTATCTTTTGAACAGCAAGTCCACCAGAAATCTATCATAATACTTTTTGCCAAATGTACTAGAACATATAGAGAAGGTCGTGTCATCCCATGGTGACATTATTTGTAATGGAGAGAATTTGAAGATATCTTCAGTCTATCCCAATGAGAGATAGCTCAAAGAAATATGGCATAGTCTGTAACATAGTTTGATTTGGTTGCTAAGATGAATCAGTTAAATTCCAATGGATGTGTACTACGTTATAACAACAAATTTTAAAATGTGAAAGAAACAATTCAGAAAAGTCCTGACGCTACAAAGCATTTTTTGGGAGTGCAAATTGTTGGGAGTGCAGGCTGTTGTACAATCCGGGCTTCGATTTTTCATTTCTTCCTCTTCGTCTCCTAGTAATCCTGTTTCCCACAAGTCTCTCCACTCAGTCTTGTGTTCTAATGGAGCTAACTTCACATCTTTACGATATCTTCCTGGTCCCAGGGAACATTAGACATTTCTACCTCTGATTTAAATCTTCAAATCTGATGGTACAGCATTGACTTTAGGCCAGTGCAATTTGGCTTAAAATTGCTTTAGAAGGAAACTTGCAAACTACTCTGGTCTTTACTAGTGAGGTTAAATGATTTCATTCAACTGAATATTTGTTACCTTCCCAAATGTGATAGATAGGAGAAGGAAGTAACTAATCTCTTTATGAAGAAATGGGCATAATTTTAAATTATTTCAATATTGTCCTATATCTAAGATCTCTAATGTATATAACTGTAAAGAAAATTTAAGAAAAGACCAAAACTTTAAAAAAGATTGTTTATATTTTGCTTCAAGTTTCTGTAAAGTTTATAATGTTCAGTTTTTTCCTTTAGGAAAATATTTGAATTTTGATGTTATGAACATTAATTTGAGCCATATTCTTTCCAATTCTAGGAACAGTGTTCAATTTATAATACAAAAGTCATTTAATTTTTTAAAATACATGAATAAAGTGCACAGTGAGACTATCAAATTGTTTAATCTTTCCATCTTTACTCACTGGTCAATAAAGTTAGAATTCAGAATTTTCAAAATATCCTTGGTTACAATAACAAACACTGTTAAAAGGGGCAGTATGGAGGATAAAATGCAGCTTTCTTAATCTCTGATTAATTAAGCTAATATATTTTTTTAAAAATTTATCTATTTACTTAACAGAGAGAGGGTGCGCAAGTAGGCAGGGCAGCAGGCAGAGGGAGAGGGAGAAGCAGACCCCTGTTGAGCAGAGAGCCCGATGTGGGGCTCGATCCCTGGACCCTGGGATCATGACCTGAGCTGAAGGCAGAGTCTGCCTAACCAATTGAGCTACCCAGGTGCCCCTAATTGAGCAAATACTGATTGTCTCCTGTGTGCAAGACACCATTCTAGAAGCTGCAGATAAAGCAATGAAGAAATTGGACAGAATGCCTTTATGCTGCTTACATTATAGCAGACAGATAAGAAACAAAATATACAATATATCAAATGGTAATAAAGGTGGTGGGCAATAGTAAAGCAGGGAAGAGGGCTCAGGGATCTAAGTGGGGTGAGGGAAGAGGAGCATTCAATCAGAGACTCTGAGAGATGTGAAGAAGCAAACCTTGCAGAGGTCTGTGGGATGCACATTCCAGGCGGAGACAGCCTGAATAAGGGGACGGAGCCTGACTAGTGTAATTGAAGGAGAGCAGGGAAGCCAGGAGAACAGGAATCTTGTGAGAAAGGGGAATTAGTCGCCATTGCAGCTGGAGACATAACTGTGAAGGGAAAGCACCAGAGTTTGTGGGTCTTGTAGATCATTGTGAAGACCTTAGCATGTATGTGCAATGAGATGGAAAACCACAGGGAAATTTTGAGTAGAACAGTGACATTACCTAAAAGGATTCATTTTAAAAGGATCTCCCAATTATTAATAAAATAAAAAATAAATAAAAAATAAATAAATAAAAGGATCTCCCTAGCTATGCGGAGTATAGGAAAGGACAAGAGAAGAATGAGAAAGAAAATTCTTACAATAATCCCGGCAAACATTGGCAATGGCATGGACCAAAATCATGGTAGTGGATACAGTGAGTGTGGTCACATTAGGGATATATTTTTAAGGTGGAGCTAATAGGATTTGCTAATGAGTTGGGTGTTAAGAACAAAAGAAAGATTAAAGGTGGCTCTAAAATTCCTGGCCTGAGCAACTGGAAGGATAAGGGTGTTATTTACCAAGATGGGAAAGAGTTGGGGAGGAAAATATTCATGGGAGAAAGACCAAGAGGTAATTAGGAACACACTAAGTTTGATGGAAGGTAGGCAATTGGATGGCTGGAGTTCAGTGGGAAGGTTTGGGCTAGAAATATAAAGTTGGAAGCTATTAGTTTAGAGATAGCATTTAAGGATCCTTGAGATCACCAAGGATACTGGTGTACATCTGAAAGAAAAGAGGCCTAAGGATTTAGACAACAAGATTAAATAAGTATAAACAAGACTTCTGTGATAATTTATTTAGTTGACCTCTAAAGAGACACTTTGTAAAAAATAAAAATAAAAATAAAAATAAAAAAATAGACACTGTGCAATTAGAGAGTATTCTGATATTCCTTACATGAGAAAACCTTACATTGTCTGATAGCAATTGGAGTATTTTTTCTTGAAAGCAAGAATTAGGTAATCTCAGAAGAGCAGTTACTCTTTGAATTTTTGCTGTAAGGGATTAATTGAAGTGTAATTAAGCAAAGAAGGGATGCTATACAGCAATAACTAAAATGTAGGACCTGCGTCATGTACTGCCCTTCCAGAGACCAAATTATGTTTGGTTGTTGAAAACAACTGATTGGTAACCTGACTTCTCAGTAATCTGAAACATGACCTCAAAAGTGGGAGAAAGAACACAACTTTGTTTCTGTCAGCCAAAGAAATAATAAGCAATAATATTATTGAGCACTTATTAACTGTCAGGCCCTATGAATTAGGGGTTATTGTGATGTCCATTCTTCAGAAGCATCAGGTTTAAGGGTGTCCAGCATCTCATCCAAAGTCACACAGCTGGGAAGTGGCAGATCCAGGGTTCAAACACGGTTCGGTCTGATTCCAGAGTCTGGAGTTTTCATTACACTCCCAAATAAAAATCGAGTCATTTACATTCTCTAATAATTGATTGGATGTCGTAGTACTTATTGGATGGTTGGAATATGACTCTCCTTAGTTTCTATATTTTTTGAAATTTCCATAATGACAATACATTACCCTAATAACAGAAAGGCTTTTACATAGAGAAGGGAAACATTGATTAGAAAATAAATTTTATGGAAATATGCTTTGGTACTAATATTTACATCCACAGAATAAATAAATGTCTATAACCCATGCTTGCATGGAATTTCCTTCCTATGTTATATTTTCAACTTAAAATCAAATGCTTTTGATTTTTTCAAATAAATAATTTCTGTTATACAACTTATACTGTGTTTTCATATATTTTTCCCTCATTCTGCATAATAATTCCTTGAGCTAAAATTTGTTGCTCAGAAATGAGGAAACAGCCACTAAGTCTCTGAAGAGCTGTTCCTCTGATTTCTAGTTTAGTTAGAGTGCTTACTTCTGCTTTAATCTGAAGATAACAGAATTAAACTTCCAGTTCAGTGAAGAATCATGGAGTTCAGAAAGCATTTGAACATGCTATGCCCTCTGGTGGGCATGTCATTACCATTATGACTTACTTTGTTGATTATAGGTGTTTCCAAAAATGAATTATTTTGCATTTGAACATGCTATGCCCTCTGGTGGGCATGTCATTACCATCATGACTTACTTTGTTGATTATAGGTGTTTCCAAAAATGAATTATTTTGAGGATAAATTGAAAAGCCAAACAATCCCACTGGGGAATTTATTTATTAAGATGCCTTACAGACCTGATTTCTACATTTTCAGTTAAAAGATTTACCTTCTATAAATGACACAAAAACCATGTATGAGATGATTGGTTTCTTCCCCAGACAGAAGAGGGCGAACTAATTGTTGAAGGAATGTTGGACATTTCCTGGGGAGTAAAACGGCCTATACAACTGAAAATCCAAGATGAGAAGCAAATCCCTTCTTTCACTATGTTGAGATCACCAGATGTCTTTTCCAAAAGGTAAGCTGCCTTTCGTGTTTTAACTCCTTAGTGGAGGATCCTCATATTTACATACCTTTCTTGTGTGGATTCTTAGAGATGGGAGCGCTAATGCTTATAACACAATCTCATCTGATCCCCAGCAACTCTGTGAAGTAGGTGTTCGGAACCGGGGGCTCCGAGAGGTTAGGCAATTTGTGCAAAATCTCCAAATACCATGTAGCAGAACCGGACTGGACCTCAGGTCTGCCTGTCTGCTGTGTTGCTTCTCTCCTGAAGGCTGCGTTCCTTTGTTAGAAAAGACAAAATGTAAAGGCAAGATTCCATTAGCCCTGACCTGGACACCAAAAGGGGAGAGAAAATTTGAATTTCTCCTTTCCTTGGAACAGAGGGCTCTTCCTGAGGGGAGACTTCTGGAAAGCAGATTTAATGATGCTCCACCTAATTGTCCTGATCCCGTGCAACAGGGCACAACAAAATGCACGTGAAGCTCGTAACTGCACAAGACCGTTCTCTGCGTGGGTTTATGCATCAGAACCCCAAATACAAAGGCTGGGCTGATTTTTTTCTTTATCCTTTGCAATTTTTAGAAAAACGAATATTCCCAGGGAGAATCATACATGTAATTTTTTTTCTTTTTCTCTTCTTCTCTACCTTCCCTCCTTTTTAATCCTCAACTTTCCAGCTTGTCTCCCTACTACGTATATAGAGGCACCAAGGTTTGTCCTCACTCATCCTGCCATCTATATATAACTAGATGGGCTGGAGTTCTAGGAAGAGAGGATGAAGAGAGAGCCCAGGACCTTTTCCTCAATCTGATCTTTGGCCATAGGCAAGGAAAACCCAATATCACCTTGAAGGAAGCCCCATTTTTCCTGTGGAAAGAACACTGATGCCCCACTGTGATTTATTTGCACCTTGCCAATTCTCTCAAACACGATGCTCCAGCAGTTCTGAACATTTTGTAATTCCCTACAGGTACCATGCAGTCTCTTACTTTCCTGACTCCTGGAAAGTCTACCTGCTTTTCAACATCCATTTGCCTCACTCCCTTCAATCAATCTTTTAAGATTCTGGTCAGGTAACACATTCTCCAGAAAGTCTTTTCTGACCCTTCTGTCTGCACCAGGGGCATTGACAACTTTTCTAGAATCACTTTTATTTATTTATTTATTTATTTTTTTTTTAGAATCACTTTTAAAATGCACCATCAATTGGTTTTTTATGCCCCTATCTCCTCCTCTGGCCCGAGGGCTTTCTCGGGCTATGAACACACTTTATTCATCTGTTATGGTGGTGCTGGCATGAAGAAGAGACTCAAAATACAGTTTTGAATTAAGTCCCCACAAGCCTGGTAGTTACATTAACCTCTGCTCTGTTGTGAAAACTGTCTCCATCTACCATTCTGACTAGTCTCCCATCCAGGCTAAGGGTTGCCAGCAGGGAAAGGGTCCTGTGTCTATGCAAGAACAGAAGGGAGACCACAGACTTAGGCTCTGATGAAGCCCCGAATGCCTCATCTTCAGGTACCAGATGACTGATGGGCTGATGATTCTAAATAACTAGGAGCATCCTGTAAGAGGAGAAATTACCCCTGGGCTCTGCTCTTAGATCACTGTACAAGACATGAATTTGGCAGAATTAGCTATCATTATTCATATTGCCTAAAAACTCATTGCAAAGTTCTCTGAGCAGCCAGCTGCTTTTGATACATTTTAATTATTTGAGTCATGAAAACTTAATAAGTATGGAACATTAAGGGAAGATGTCAAGGAGATGCAGTAAGGTACTTGTATTATCACATGAAACCTTTTTAAAAATAGCTACCCCAAGGTATTTTGGAGTTTTCAAATTAAAATTCAAAACACTTGCTCCTAAAAATCCTCAATTTGGGCATAACTTTCAAGAGACCAGGTGGACAAAGTAATATTGATGCCTCTCCATACACTGTGGCAGGTTAAATTTAATATTCTCATGACATGCCTTCCATGGACACCAACTGCATTTTTAATTATTTATCAGAAAGACCATTGCTGTGAACCGAACAGGAACTATCTCCTTTAGTTTAGAGCTGAGAAAGAATTCCCTAGAGAACTCTGCCTGCCCTTGACCACAGTAGTGAGACTTACTAGAGCATTCGAACGAAGCAAAGGGCACACTTGTGGTGTATCAGATCTTACTGAAGGTTAGGAATTATCAGAAAGAGGTCCTACCCTCTCACACTCAAGAGCAAAGTTAGATTCAGTTGTGGTTAACTAGGCAAGAATCCTTCCTGGAAACCAGCTGAACACTCAGCAGGAAGGGACAGCATAATTTGGAATGGCTGTTCCTTGGCCTCTGGTTCCCTAGTGGGGTGCTTGGCCACCCGAGGGTCCTATTCTTTGTTTCAGTCCAATTCTAGACATTGTCATTCTGGTTACCACCCTTAAGATGGCATTCACTTGAATTCTGAGCTTTGAAGGAAATCAAATGAAAAAAGAGCCTATTCCCTCACTCTCACTTCTCAGGTGCCCTTTCTCATAAGGATTCCTTGGTGCAGAACTTGTACCTCGGCTCCCACAGGGTCACAGATGTGGTATCTTCAGTGGGTGGATGTGGAGCAAAAGACAAGGAAGTTGTGTACTCAGCTGCAGGAAGGGCTGCAATCTTGTCTTTCTGTTCACCCATGGAGACAATCATCAGTTTGTCATGCTAATTTGCTTTAATGATCTTCCAAATGAGTCACCCTGAGTCAGCTTAAAGGGAGTGGTAGAAGCTTAAATATAAATCAGTCTGTTTGAACTGTGACCACTTGTGGCCCTTTATGGAAACAATTCTTTGGGCAGTACTTTGATCTTTCATATATGGTCCAAGTCCTTTGTTTCGAAAATCTTTCAAAACATTTTTTTTCAAAAAAACCCAAGCCTTACTGAGATTACATTTGCTTGCACAAGTTTTGATTTCAGTCTTTAATCTTTCTAAAATCTGTGTTTGCACATTTTATACAGGTCGTGACAGAATGACATAAACAACAGAAGCTGGACAAGTGTACATTTGAATAACATTCATAGTGTGGTTTTTTTCTTACAACACAGGTAGAAAAATGACCACATTCCATTTGTCTATCAAATTACTACTTCCTTTTTATTTTGCAGCTCGTCAGAAAAGTTCCCCACGATTTAAATTTACTGATAGTATATATGGTGAAGCATGGTCAGAGCAATGCTAACAGTCCCATGCTTGGGCAAGTTAAGCTATTTGATATTGCATTAAGTTCCATCCAGTTTCTTTGAACAGCTCTGGGTAACTGTCCTCAAGTGTAGTCCTGTGCACAGTTGTACGTGGGTGATTCTTCGAATTACACAATCCAGAGCTCAAAACTGGTGCTTTCTACTATGATGGGTAGAGAGGAGGAAGGGCCAAAGATTCATATACTGAGCCATGTTTGTTCCCCGTGATACCACTGAACCATAAGGAAGTGAGGACAAGTGCCAAGTCTGCCGAGATAACCGAGGATTTATACAATACTGATTGGGCACTCCTGGGCACTCTCATCTTCCCCCATGTGAAATAGCATTAGGCTGCCTTCCCATTTGAGTTTCTGCTTTTCATTGGTATTGAGCCTTCCCCATTGCTAACTCTCTTTCTATGATAATAACATCTGCCTCCTTGTGATAATTAATCTCTTGTAGATTAGGGAAGATGGGTAGTTTTGTCTACCTTAAGAATAACTTGATTCTGAGTCAGGATCTGAATAGGTCTCCTTTGAGTTCATTATTACTTATAGTTGTTGGACTTTTCTGACACTCAACTATCTATATTCTGGAGAGTAAGGCTTATGAAAAAATTAACTAACAAAAACATTAGAATTATCTTATTTACACTAAGACGTTATTTAGATCCTTTTTTAAATTTTTTTTTAATTTTTATTTTATTTTTTATTTATGATAGGCACACAGTGAGAGAGAGAGAGAGAGAGAGAGAGAGAGAGAGGCAGAGACACAGGCAGAGGGAGAACCAGGCTCCATGCACTGGGAGCCCGACGTGGGATTCGATCCTGGGTCTCCAGGATCGCGCCCTGGGCCAAAGGCAGGCGCTAAACCGCTGCGCCACCCAGGGATCCCTTAGATCCTTATTTACATTATTAAGCTCAAATGATATAAAGGTCGCAAAAAGACACCAAAAGAATTCAAAGATCAAGGGGGAAAAATCACGTTTGTCATGTTCACCACCACTAGTCTTAATAAGCATTTTTTTGTTATTGTTGCCACCAGTGGAATTTGGATAGAATTAGTGCTACAAATGCTACATTTGGATAGAGTATATGCCACCACTTACCGGTTTTTGTCATTATGCTAGAGATTTTTAGTAAGAATAAAACCAGTCCGAGTAATAAAAGTATCCATTAAACTAGAGAGACTCAGGAATATCTTAGCTCCCTAGTGGTTCCTTGCCTATCATGAAACGGATACAGGTGATCATGATGAGGATGACAATGAAAATGAGGATGATTTTGATAACTTTTAACACATATTGCAAGTTTACTGTGCATATCAGGCACTGTTTGAAGAATTTTACACAAAATAACTCATTTAATCTTCTCAGCAACCCTATCCAACCTCCTATAATTAACATCCCCATTTTATAGATAAGGACACGGGAGAAGGCACAGAGAAGATAAGTCACTAGATAAATAAAGTAAAAGTGACTCAGCCCAGCTGGTAAAAATAAGTAGTTGCCCAGTTTTATGTATTCTAATCACTAAGATGCATTGAAGATTGTTAGTATCCTGTATATAAATCATGTTTTAGGAAAAAAGTTTCTCATATACTTTCCTCCTTCGTAAATTGCATTCACAGTAGTAAAGAGCCTTAAAGATAAGCACCACATCTTACTGAGAGCCATTCTACCTAAAAATGCTTTGAATACAATGGGAACTCAAAGCCTGTTGGAAGAAGGAACACTTTTATATCTTAACTCTCCTAAGAGCATTGCGAGATATCTGTGTGAACAATGGATTATTTTGGTTTCTCCTAATTCCATTTGCATACACATTTTACAGAAGCTGTACAATCTTGTGTTTCAGGGTATAACTGAATTGTCAATTTTGCTTCAAGTGAGGACAGAAGTATATAAAGCACACGATGACCATCCTGGTGTAAATAGAATTTTAATAAATGAAATCATTATAATTTGGACTATGCCTACCTGTGGAGGCTCTCCATGCTATATTAATGCTATAAATCTGAAAACCATTATGAATAGAACTGATGTAATTTACATGATTCACTACTTTTCAGGGGAATGACACGCTGGGGGGAGTTTGACGATCTTTACCATATTAGTGATCTGGATAGGACCCAGATTCCAGAGCCTGAAGCAACAGTTTCCCAAGGAGGTAAGTATCAAACTCTTATTAATGGAGAGACCTCTTTTTTAATGTAAAGCATGAATCCTAAAAGTTTCTCTGATATTTAGCATTTTGCGCACCACTATTTAATAAAACTTTTGTATTAAAAAAAACTCTTAGGATCATATTAAGTCACTACAATGCTCATATGATATTTAAGAACTTTACTATATAAAAATATGATTATTTTTATTTATTTTTCAAGATTTATTTATTTATTTGAGAGAGAGAGCATGATGGGGAGGGGCAGAGGGAGAGAAAGAAGGAGAGAAAGATGTCGAGGAGACATCCCACTGATCACAGTGCCCCACACAGGGCTCCACCTCATGACTCTAGATCATGACCTGAGTGGAAACCAAGAATCGGATGCTCAACCAACTGCACCACTCAGGCGCCCCACAGCTATTTTCAAAATTACACCAACTCACTTAGATTTATTAGATTAGGGAAAGCTAATGAATTGAATAAATCTGTATATGTAAAATTCTTCAGTATTTTCCCTAGGGATTAGGATCATTTATTATACTCAGTAGTTTTTTATGTTAGACCAATCCCCTCAGACTGAATTCTACATCTTTTTAGAAGTTGAATGTTTTAGTTAGTTAATAAGTCTTTACATAACACCATTTCCCCCAAAAAAGAGGCAGATATACTGAAATCAGTATATTTGATAGAGTCATTTCAACCATTTCTTTTAAAAAGAGAAATCAACTTAAACATCAAATAAGTTCATATTGAACTCACACAAACCAATGGTAAATGGCAGCTCCTATGACACGTGACATCGGTAGCCACAGTGATGATGTGATAGTAATATTAGTAGCTACCATTTACTGAGACTCTGCTAAGTGTCAGCCATGATATTGTGTATCTTACATAGATATGGGGAACCAAGAAGGGAGGAGCTGGTGACTGAGGCTGGGGGCAGAGTTTATGTTTCTGGGGTCGTCCTATTACAAAGCTTATTTCAGACTTTTCTCGTCAACATTATCTTATTAATCTACCAACAACTTCCAATGTTTATTTTTTCCAAGCCTTTCTCAACGCAGTTTTTTCTTCTGTCTCCATAAAAACCCACATTCAATAACTAACATAATGTTCCTTCCAAGATTCCCCTATCTTTGATGGCTCTTGGCATCTTTTATATAAAGGTCCTTCTAGTTAGCCTGTTGAAAACATTTCTCTAAACTCAGGGGAGGGATCCCTGGGTGGTGCAGTGGTTTGGCGCCTGCCTTTGGCCCAGGGCGCGATCCTGGAGACCCGGGATCGAATCCCACGTCCGGCTCCCGGTGCATGGAGCCTGCTTCTCCCTCTGCCTATGTCTCTGCCTCTCTCTCTCTCTGTGTGTGACTATCATAAAAAATAAAAAAATAAATAAACTCAGGGGAATCCTAATTTCTTGGTATCGAAGATACCATAAAAATCTATTTGTATCCAAGCACCAGTGCTAGAGGAAGATAAAATATCTCAAGACTATTGGATGATACTCTAATTAATTAGGAAATTTTTTAAAATCCCAAAGTAAAACGGAACACTATTTCCTACTGTTTGAAAACATTATAGTTCACTGCCTAGCTATATATTTTCCTATTAAATACATATACAAATCCACCCAAGGAGGTAGGCGGCTAATGATATGGCCCTTATAATCTTTATTCTTCCCAGATTATTTATCTTATCACAGTAGCACTCTGAAGCCTTATGCAGAAGAAGAGCCAGAATCCCCATTGCTCTATCGAACCATGAGTGAAGCAACCCTGGTGAGAAAAAGGATGAAGTCTCCAATGATGGACAGAAAAGAGAGACAGAAGCATAGGGCCTCTATTAATGGGCACTTCTATAACCATGAAGTGAGTCATAATTCCATTAATGTCATTTAAATGATGTCTGTTTTCCTAACAATACCACTCAACTCAACTTACAATTAAAAATAGTAATAAAATAGTAGTAGTGTATCTAACATTTATTGGGTACTCACTATGTGTTAGGTATTAAACTGTTTTAAGTTGGATTCTGATTATCTCATTAATCACTGAAACAATCCTTTGAAATAGGTACCATTATTTTCCCTGCCTGTGTTCACTGAGGCTCCAGAAGTTAAGTAATTTGTCTTAGGTCACAGTACTTTTAAGTAGCAGCTCTGAACTTGAAGCCAGCTTTGTCTGACTCCAGAACCCAAGTATTAGCCGACGTGATGGATGAGCCCTATCTAAGGGTCTGGTTCTGTGCCAAGCACTATAAAGATGGCTCAGTTAATGCCTCTGCCCACATGGAGCTCGGGTCTCGGGCAAGGAAACCAGTACATCAACAAATGGCATTAGAATAATGTAAGGGCTGCAATAGAGAATGGTTCAAAGTACATTTGAACATTAACATTTAAATAAAGAAAAAAAAAACAGCTACAGACCTTTTATTCCAATGAATCAAATTTCTCATCTCACAGCGTTCCTTTCCGGGTCTTGAACATATAGATGTATTTTTTTATGTAAGCGTAGTTATACTTTGGATATAATTTGTATTCTAATTTTTCACTTAATGTTTTAAATTTATGTGTTCCTTTCCACAGTTTTTGTAAGACATTTCACTTTGTTGATGGTGGGAAATAGATCAGAACTGAAGTTTTTCATGTCATGTATTTCAGCAATTATTCATTCATTTAATAAATACTTAAAAAGCACTTATTCTGTGCCAGGTACCATCCTAAGCCCTTTAATACAAAATGTTAACTCATTCATCTGAAGCTTTTTTGCCTTGTTCTTTCTTCTACCCTTGGGAACATATCCAAAGTGCACCTTTGGAGACTGGTGGGGAGAAACCTCCCTTGTGAATTCTCTGTTCAAATTCAACATTTTTCTGGCTCAAGAATTTCCCCTTAGCCATTGACAGTCCCGCATAGATGTGCAACTACCAATTGCCCTGGTTTTTATTCCTTATAATTATGCTGTGTCATCATCTTGTGGGGGTTGTTGGTGTTAAAGAAGGCTGTAAAGACCTCACTGTTCCAAATGAACAGCCGCCAGCGGGGCCCCCCTGTGCTAAGAATGAAATTGATGAGAAGTTGGCCGCAGAGTATCCTGGCTAAATGCTGGACGGCTGCAGCTTGACACCCTGATTTCAAATTCTTGATGACCGAAGTTAAAAAAAAATACCTCCATCTCTTAGCTTTCGTTCTTTTATCCTTCCTACTTTGCAGGTTGATGGGACTAAATGGAATGAGGTGAGCTAAGCACTGAGCACAGTGTCTGGCACAAAGAAAAACTCAATTTACATTAGTTTCATTTTTGTTGGTTAAAAGAGATCAAGCTGGAACCACACATATGTCATACAGATGCCATTCGCTGCAATTTAATAACTAGCAGAAAACAGAACAAACCCTCAAGCCCCAAAGCACTCCATCGGTGAACGTGCTGCAAGAGGCATCTAGGAGTTTAAGTCGATAGAGTCATAAGATGTGTTTTTATGTCACAGAACCCCATGATAACACCAATATTGTTAGGATATGAATAACAGCCATATTAGAGACTTAGATTATGATATTTGTACATAAGTTATGACTATTGACGACCTGTGGTATGCTTCTACCCGTGCAATAAGAAACCATTTTATTCCATTGTGTGTTTTGGCCAAGTAAAACTCTGAAAAACATGATTCCAAGTTCATTGTATGTTGGCACTTTGGAAGGGCTCTTGGAGATCATCTAGTCCCACTCTCTTATTTTACAAATGAAATCCTCGAGGCTTCTTAAGGCCTCAATGTTAAGTGAACTAACAAAGTTGGAGTTAGGAGACTCTATGATCTAGGGCTCTGAGTCTTAATCTAGTGCTGTTGCCAAACTCCATAAATATTTTTCATATAAACAACATAATCATGTATGTAACATACTCTCGCCCTAGTACTAGATGAACACATGGGTCTACAGGACTCCATGGAACTCATAAGCACCAGTCAGATGTTTCAGAGTGACTCATTAATGCCTCACAATGTGCACAAACACTGAATTTTCTCACACTTAGCAAGAATTTATCCCAGAAATCCTCCATATATCTGCTTCAAAAAGTTATCTCCATACCCATATTTCTATTCACACAGATGTTGTGCATATATGCACTTTGATATTTACTCACTGATTTCCCAATAAAAGGCTCATCTAACAATCCACTGAGCCACCCCAGAGCCCACCCATCTCCATGTCTGCTGAACCGAACTCATTTCTAGAGTCTTGGAACACTATTCATGTTACTTTGCATTTGTGTTTAGTCATAGTTAATTTAATTTAAAATCTTGAACCACATTGAACAATGAGATGGTTATCTAGTGAAAATGTTTCGAACATCCTCAAATGATGTTTTACCCGACTTACTCTAGAAACAAACAATGTAAAGCTGCTTAAAAGGATACATAATATCCCAACAACAAAGAAAGCAAGCACAAAAGAACAAAAGTTTTAAACTGGTGATTTGGGATTTTTTTTTTCCACATAAGAGGGTAAGAAGGCCAGGTTCAACATATTGATTCTTGTTAGTTTGATGTAATGTTAAGAATTTTGTTTTCTTCCCAGACATCGATTTTCACTCCAGCCTTTGGGTCAGAAACTAAGGTCAGAATAAATAGTAATATGAGGACTGAAGAAGTAATAGAGCAACTTCTCCAAAAATTTAAGGTAATCTTTATCACAAAACTGAGCTAGAACTGTATTGGATATAATTTAACTGCAGATACATAAATGCACTCTTCTGAAGAAGACCTATCAACATATGATCTAAATTAAGTTGTTCACTTCTGAAGAATTCTTTCTTAAGTATAACATCTCTTTGTAAATGAGCCTTGAGAAATTACTTTAGCCCTAGTGAGCAGAGCTGTTTTCATGTCTAAAAGTGCAAACTGAGAGTGAGGAAACAGATTATTTGGGTCAGGTTAGTTTAGAAAACATCTGACAATGACCAATCAGTCAAATATGAAAGAATTCATGTACGTTTATTTTTTTGCATTGACAGATTGAAAACAGTGCCCAAGATTTTGCACTTTACATTACTTTTGCAACAGGTGGTAAGTTTGATCACTCTTTTTATATGATTCCAGGAGGTTGTAGTTTTATGTCCACGGGGGAGGCAGAAGACAGTTAAACGTCATTCTGTGGAAGCAAGGGAAAGAAAAGAGCAAGATGGAAACGAGGGAGGGTGTTTTAGAAGATTATTCATATCTCAATTTCAGAGGAAGATAACTTAAGAATAAGGTATCCTAGAAGAGCTTATAATACAGAAGAGTTCATCTGCTATTTGGCCAGACATTAAATTACCTGAATGGTGGTCAGACCTGGGAGAGTCTGTGGAAAGTTCCCAAGGATTGTTATGCACTGAAGTTGTTGACTTCTATACCTCTTTCTTTTTGACTTTCCCTTCTCATTCTAGCTCTTACTGGAGCCATCAATGCAAACCATCTCTCTCTGATCTTGTTATTACCGCTTTCTTAGCACTGTGTCTGCGGCATTGCAGGAGTGTTCTTTCTCCCTCAGTAGAGAAAAATATGCACAACTTGGTGGTCAGGAGCAAAAGTTTGGCAGCTGGACATTGGGAAGAGGCTACACATGGGGTGCTGGGAGCAGGGATAAAAGAGAGATTAGAGAAAAAGCTAAAGAAATACTAAAATGAAATTTTTAAAAACCCTAAAGCTGAAAAAATTACGTTAAATTGTAGAAATATTTCCGGCTAAAGAGTCAGAGTGTTTGAACAGGAAATTGAACAGAATAAAATAATACTGGGACACCTGGGTGGCTCAGCTGTTGAGCGCCTGCCTTTGGCCCAGGGCGTGATCCTGCAGACCCAGGATCGAGTCCCACATCGGACTCCCTGCATGGAGCCTGCTTCTCCCTCTGCCTGTGTCTCTGCCTCTCTCTCTCTCGAATAATAAAATCTTAAAAATAAATAAAAACAAATAAATTAAAATTAAAATTAAAAAAAGAATAAAATAATACATTTTGATGCCAGGACAAAAATGTAAATGAAAAAAAAAATGAAAGTTGGATCTTTAAAAGTATATAAAATTAAAGTCCTTATAAATTGAAGCTTTGAAAATAAGAAATATATGAATTTTAAAAATTCTAAGGGTGTGTATATATATATTCATATTTTACTTGTTTAGGAAAAACTAAGAAGTATAAAATAAAAAGCAGAAAGGGACTCTATAAAAATGTAAAAGATACAAATAGTAAATTATGAAAACTATCAGATAAAAGGTTAATACCTATAATAGTAGAGTTCTTGCAAAATGGTAACAAAAAGACAATGCAATGAAAACAGAAACCACAATGCGATATCAGCTCCCATTTAGCAGATTGGCAACGTTTCAGAAGGATTCTACCTATGCCTGGTGTGGTGAAAGGTAAAAGGGTATTTTCATGCAATTCTGGTGAAAATGTAACTGCTTTTACTTTTTTGGAACTTATTCTAATATTATTAACATTATTATTAACATACAGGATATGTATCCTTTAACTCAGCGATCCCACTGGTGAGAATCTATTCCACAAAAACGAAAGGACTAATACCTACAGATTTATGTGCAAGGCTATTTATAATGACAACAAATTAAAGACAAAGTCACCCATTATAGGAGAATGATTGCATAAGTGGTTGTTAAGCAGCCATCAAATGGAGTTGTTAGATGTATACAAGTTAAATGGAGGGAATTCCATAATATCTATTCTGTGAAAAATGCAACATGCCTAAAAATGTACATAATATGATCCCATCTTTGTAAAAGAATTACAAATCCCATTTAAATATGTGTTATATAAGATCCTATGACCAGAGAGAAAGGTATTAAATGATAGATACTGAGTCATGAGCATCAATTACCCAACTAGGAGGTTGGGGGGATGCAGAGAAGAGGATGGAAAAAGGAGAAACACAGAAGCAAAAAAATAAATCATTTAAAAAAACATGTCTTAACTCCTAGAATCCTCTTCTGACCTCTACACGCTACAATAAAAATAGCAAGTTTCACACGACCTCCTTTATGTATTGTGCTTGTGTCTGTGCATAAAGACACATAGGAAGGGCTGGCCACACGAAGGGTAATAAGGCTGATGTCTCAGAGTTCTGGGATTCCAGGTGATTTTTACTTTCTGCTTTGTGCTTGTCTCCGTAGTTTCAATTTACAATAGCATGTGTGGTTTTTAAAAACTTTATTAAAGAATCATTGGGAATAATTGACAAATATAATTGTATATATTTAAAGTATACAATATGATGATTTGATACACATTTACGTTATGCAATGATTCCCAAGATCAAGATAATTAACACATCCATTACATTACATAGTTAAAGCTTTTCATGTGTGTGTGAGATGCTCCAGATCTACCCTCAGCGACTTTTGAATGTACAATATCATGTTATTAACTCTAGTCAAGAAGCTGGACATTAGATCCTCAGAACTTATTCTACAAATAACTGAAATTTTGTACCTTTGTTATCATTTTTCCCTTCCTGACAGCATGAGTTGTTGCTTTTTATAATCAGATAAAATGTCTATTTTCACTGCAAAAATGTAGTTCTTTAAAATTTTACCGGAAAAATCATGTTTTATTTCAATTTTTGTGTCAAAATTCTAATACATAAAATCCAGAAGATAATCATAACTACCACCTTTTAGGGATCAGGGACAGAGAAAAGAATGGAATCAATAGCACCTGTTTAGGTATTAATCTGGAAAATACAGGTGCATTTAATACCTTGTATCAGCTAACTCATGATCAAGTGTTTTTCAACTTCTAGTCCATTTCAGAATTACCTGATAAGTGCATTAAAATAAAGATTCCCAAACTATCCAGATCCAGGAACAGTCTGGGAATATGTATTTCTGATAATTATCCCAGAAACAAAGTTATGAAGCAAGAAACCTTGCTCTGTGATATCAAGAATGTAACACACTGAGGATGCAAAACCAAGTTAATGTAAGATGTAGAGGTCAGAAGAGGATCCTAGTGGGTTAATAAGATAAGCTGAATTATTGGGTTTCTCCTTTGCTTCAGAAATGTAGAGGAATTAAAGCAATGAACTCTAATTCTATAGAAGCAAGAATGGACAATATTACTTTAATTGTGCTCTAGATCCTCTCCTAACTTTTTCCTGGGGCAAGCCCCTGGGGATGAGAACAGTTCTGATTCTCGGAACTTTGGTAGCCCAGGGTAATTGATTTCATTGGTGACAATGTAGAAAGGACTCATTGGTCTACCTTTTGCCCCTTTCAGTCTATGTCAACATAGCAGACAGATTATTCTTTAACGATGTAAGTCAGACTATGTCACATCACTTCTCAAATCCTACGGTGGTGTTTCTTCCCCACAGTAAAGCCAGAGTCTTTATGCTGGTCCCACTACATGTTTTCTTCAACTTTTAATAACCCTTCCATCATCTTCATGTTAGCCACCCTGGTCTCTTGTTGCTTTTGGATAGCACTAGGTGTGCACTGAGTTGGAGGGTGCCTGGCTTATTTACTTACTCTGTTTGGAACACATTCTTCCCCCAAATAGCTCCCTGGTTCCATCCCTCAACTCCTTCAGTCTTTATTCATATGTTATGTCTTCAGTGAGGCCTTTTGAAGCCACCCCATCAATCATTGCATACTTGTGCCCTATGCATACCTATTTACACATACACATTCTTTCTACCCCTTTCCTTGCTTTATGTTTCTTCTGAATGTTTGTCACCAATATATGACATGTTTTATTGATCTATCTTCCTTAGCATCTGTGTCTTCCACAGAATGGAATGTAAGGTCCACAGGGGAAGTGATTTTATTCTGTTTTATAAGGTGCCCAGCACAGAAAACAATGCCTGAAACATAGTAGGAACTCAAAAAATATTTGAAGAAGGGGGGAAGGAGATGGATGTAAAGGCAATGTGTTCAGTTCATGCTTCATTCTGATAAAAATGAAATCATGGATGTGAAACTATTTTGACAGAAAGCTGGAAGTGCTTTGGTGGGTGGGAAATTTGTAACTTTAGGAAATTTGAAGTTCTAGGAATACACCAGATTGGAAGTTATTTTCTTTCTCATTTCATTATTATGGCCCTCAGATAAATGAAATAATAAAAATATCTGTGATGTGAAACATGAGTATATGTTTAAGAAAGACCCAAGGATTGCATTGGAATGAGAAACAGAGGAATCATTGAAGATAATTACAAAATTTTGGACCTGAACAACTGGGAATATGGAAATACAGTAACTGAACTAGGAAAGAATCAATAAAAATTTGTTGAATGAATGAAAAATTATTAAGAATTTTTTGGGGGCAGCCCCAGTGGCCCAGTGGTTTAGTGTTGCCTTCAGCCTGGGGTGTGATCCTGGAGACCTGGGATCGAGTCCCATGCCGGGCTCCCTGCATGGAGCCTGCTTCTCCCTTGGTCTGTGTCTCTGCCTCTCTCTCTGTGTCTCTCGTGAATAAATAAGTAAAATCATTAAAAAAAAAAAATTTTTATGGGACTGTTACTTGATAAAAGCATAAATGGGCCTGGGGATATATCTGAACATCCAAATCAAAGGTAAGGATGAATTCTATGAGATACAAATCAAATTTAAGAGATAGCAAGAGAAAGAAGTCCATTTGTACTTTTTTTTGGAAAGGTTTCAATTTTAATTTACTCATTTGAATGAGTGCCTCCTGTTGTATGTTCTGTTCATGCTTCATTCTGATAAAATGAATAATTTTTCGGTCTTCTTCCAACGTGAGCTAGAGAGAAAGTGAATGGATGACTTACATTTCTTCTCTTTCTCTAGGATGGACTCCTGACTATAGATGATTCTTGTTTTCCTTTGCAGAGCGGAAACGGCTAAAGGAGACAGATGTCCCACTACTGCATAGGCTCCTACAGGGACCTTCCAAAGAGAATGCTCGCATTTTCCTCATGGATAAAGATGCAGAAGAAATTAGCAGTGATGTATGGATATTGTTACCCTGAATCTGTCTTTGCTTCCTCTTGACTTAGCACCTTTCACAGAATCTGCTTTCTTTTTTGTCTCATTTTGTGTTTTCCTTTTCCAGGTGGCTCAGTACATTAACTTTCATTTTTCTCTCCTGGAATCCATCCTTCAAAGATTAAATGAAGAAGAAAAGAAAGAGATCCAAAGAACAATAGCCAAGTAAGTCAGGAGCATGCATGCTGGGCACCCATTCCTTTAAGAGGTCCAGTGCACTAAAATGTGTTCAATTTTTAATAACTCTTTTTCTCCTTCTCATTTTCAGATTCAGTACAGAAAAGGCTATTATACTGAAATGTCTTCAAAGTAAACGGGCAGTAAAAACTGAAACAACGGTTTAGCAGTACAGCCTGCAATTGCTGAAACACTTCAACAAAATCAGAGGGATATTACGATTTGATGAGTGCATCCATTCGATACTCGAGTTCATACAAATACATATGAACTTGAATTTGTAGGCAATTTAATGTTGAAGAAGCCTGTCTGTCTTTGAAGTGATGAGGTTAAC
Source organism: Canis lupus baileyi (assembly GCF_048164855.1). Classification (NCBI taxonomy): domain Eukaryota; kingdom Metazoa; phylum Chordata; class Mammalia; order Carnivora; family Canidae; genus Canis; species Canis lupus. Next base: position 64,595,087 of record NC_132851.1, on the reverse strand, counting down.
GAGGGTTCATAGCTGCACTGAAAGGGGCTTGAATTTAGTTCCAGTAACTGGAACAAGCTTGGATACTGTGTATTCCAAATACTTTAAAACACTCAAAGAACTCGAATCTAAATGGTGTCTTCAGATGTCAAGTACCCTAAACCTCTGTTAGCTTGAACTGTCAGGAGAACTAAAACATCATCAACTGATTATCAGACGTGATTCAGACGTAAAAGCAGCCAGCTCTGCAAATAAAGAGGCATATTCTTACCCTACCAAGGAACTGCATGGTAAGAGTGTTTCACAGCTCCCTAAAAGCTCTAGCATCTTTGAGAAATCCAGGACTGTCTCTTTATAGTCCATGACTTTGGGCCATTTGTAGCATCAGAGCTAGTGGTCCTTTGGGTTGGAAAAGATCATGGACTCTTAAGAAATCCGAACTGGCAATTTTCTCAACCTGAACCTCCTTTCCCCCACTCTTTCTACTCATGACTTCCAAAGTATTCTTGAGCATTTTTTTTTAAAGTTGGTTGAATTAGTTTTATTTTTCCAAACAAGTCTACCACAGACACCTCATATATTTAATCAGCTAGGACAAGATTTGGCCCACAGAAACCGTTTGTTGCCGAATGAAAACAAAGGATAATGCAAAACTTGTAGCTGATGGTAGGCAAGGAATCTGGAGCTCTGCTCTTTTTATCCAAGACAACTCATTCCACGGTATGAGTTACTTAAAAGTCTGCTAAAACCAATTGGAAAACAAACAAAAAATAAAACCACTGAGAATGCCGCAAGTATCATCTATGATTTTATTTATGAACTCCATGTTAGATTGGAGTTTTATGCAACACTGTTCCATTCTCTAAGCTGCTTTCATTTGTATTCCTCAAAAGCGTTGTATTAAATTGTTTGGATACATTGCATGTACTAAGGGATAAGGGTTGTATTGTAATAAACCCAAGTTGGAAGACTAATAATTATCAAAATAAAAATGCAAAATATTTTTAAGACCAAGGTATTACTTCCTAGTGTCACTGAAACCAAAACCTAAACTGGATGAAAGTAAAAGTGTGTTATGATCGGTAAGTCCTAGGAAAGGAAATCTTTTGAGGAAAATAGAGGCTTGCTTCATTATCTCTCCAGCTATCAGTTAATAAGAAAATGGTCTCATCTTGCCAAAATTGGGCAAATGAAATAGTTAAAATTCAGTGTGCTTACAAAAAAAATTAAGTAGTGTCAGGTACCTGCCATAAATGACAGATTAATCATTAATACAAAGTCTACAAGATGTGTAAGAAAAATACCAAGATGTGGATAGGAAAAAAAAAAAACACATAAAAATTAAAATCACAGGAGAGGAAATTCCAATAGCTACCAAGTGCGGGAGGGGGACTTGTATCTTATCGGTGATCAACCTCACTGTTTTGTGTCCTTATTAATAAGGAGACAGAAACACAGTAATTTAAGCAGAGGTTTAATATAAAGAATTAAGCTGTGATGATAGGTGAATTGTAAGAAAGAGAGTGCTAAAGGGTACACCAAGGCTGGGGAAGAGTACCCCAAAAAGGGCAAGTTTGGAATCAGAGGTTTGAAGTTCCCTGGAGAGGCTGTGGGTGCAGCCCATGGGTGGTGGAGCAGTTTGCTGGTTGCCAACACCACAGTCGTAGGTCGGACGAGAACACCCTTTGGGGGAAGTGGGCAAGTGTGCAGAGGGCCTTGGGGATTCTCTGAAGGCCCCGGGCCCAGATCACAGAGTGTCTGTGTCCGGAGGTCTGCCGGAAGTCTGGGGACACAAAGAAAGCATAGAGGGTACTGCTGCAGGTGTGCCTGGACTAGGGGCTCAAGGGACCCTTTGCAGGAACCCAGGATAACTCTGTGCATGAACTGGGCAAAGGGTCTTCGAGACTGTGTGGCGCAGAGTCTGGGCAAGTGGCTTCCTAGAAGGCCATGCCGGGGTGGGGTTGGGCCAGGGCTCTCTGTAAGCAAGCCCTGAATTGAGAGGCTGGAGTGGGGAGCAGTGATTTGGCACCAGGGCACAGACCTGTACTCAGCTCCAGGCTGTCACCGCAAGTGGGGAAGGGGTTGAGGGAACAAATGGGAAAGAGAGCTGCACCCTACAGGCAATCAGCCCTGGAGAAAGCACCCTGGGCAAAGCAGTGGAGGGAAGCCCAGGCCCAGAAGTCTTGGCCATCAGCCGGGAATCAGGAGACCAGACTTTCTCCTACAGTGTTTCTTCACCGCCCTCTGCTGACGAAGCATGACATCACGCAAAATACAAAGGAAAAAACCTTTAAAGGTTCCACAACCATTTTTACAGAACCAACAGTGAATTTGGAGCTGAGAGTCAATAAAATACCTGAGATGTCAATAAAATAAATAAAATAAATAATAAAATAAATAAAATAAAATAAAAATAAAATAAAATAAAATAATAAAATAAAATAAAATAAAATAAAATAAAGGAAAATGCACTTTTTGGTCTATTAGCAAAGATTAAGAGTGATATTAAATACTCAACAAATTACAATGAGATGGTCACTCAGACTACTGGTAGAAATAGGAATGGATATTAACTTTTCTTGAAAGCAACTCAGTAGTAAGTTCATCCTATAATTTAACTTACAGGATCTTATATTGAAATAATGAGCCATACAAAGACATTATGAAAGATATTTATTATATTGCTGTTGTGGTAAAAGAAAGTAAATAGCTTAAATGATCAAAAATAGGAAAAAATAATTAAAGAAGGAAAAGAACATTTACTCATAGAAATGGTATGCAGCCACTAGAATTATGTTTCCAAATGAACTTTAAATATAGAAGAAAATTCTTATGTATCTAAGTAAGAATATACATACAAAAATTCAAAATATCTCTTAGCCGTAAAATATGTGTGTGTGTGTGTGTATACACTAATATTTGTGTCGACACACAAACCAGAAAACATTAAATGTGGTTATATATGGGCTATAGAATTATGGGTAAATCATTTATTTTCCCATGCTTATTAAATATTCTATAATAAACCCATGTTACTTTTAAATTAGGAAATGGAAAAGTTATGATCAGAGAGTTACCAATGTGGGACCTGGATGGCTCAGTTGGTTAAGGGTCTGACTCTGTTTCGGCTCAGGTCATGATCTCAGGGTCGTAAGATTGAGCCCCACATTGGGCTCTGCACTCAGTGCAGAGTCAGCTTGAGATTCTTTTCCCTTCCCTCTCCCTTTCCCTCTGCTCTTCCCCATGCTCATGCTTTCTCTGTCTCTAAAAGAAATAAATAAAATCTTTTAAAAATACGGAAGTTACCAACAAAAAGTAGCAAGAACATGCAAGCAAGAACAGAGTTCCAGTAGATGCAGAAATATCAAATTTTTAAATAAGACATTAACTTCACTTCCATGGTAGTTTTAAAATATATTCATAAAGACATTGGGCCTAGAAGTCACCTTGCACATGGCCCAGACCTAGTGACTCAATCCTAAGGAATAGAAGAAAGCAGAAGTGACAGTGTGTGATTCTGGGTCTAGGTCATATAACACTGTGGCATCCTCCTTGCTTACTCTCTTGGATCACGGGCTCTGGGGGAAGCCAACTGCCATGAGGGGGGCAGCACTGGAGAAAGGCCTGCGTGATGGGAACAGAGACCTTTGCCAAAGTCAGCAACAACTGAGGGCTCCCGTCCGAAGCCAGATGAGTGGGCCGTGTACTGGCCCCCATTAAGCCTTCAGAGAACAGCCCTAACAGTTTGATTACAACCTCGTGAGAGACCCTGAGCCAGAAAATCTAGCTAACCCACTCCTGGGTTCCTGATCCTCAGAAAACATATGAGAAAAGAAATGTTTCTTGTAGTATGCTGCTAAATTTTAGGGTAATTTGTTACATAGCAATAGGTAACAGACAAAAATCTGTTCAGAGGCATCTTTGCATAATGTAAAAATATTAACTTTTGTCATAAAACTCTTTATCCTTGTTCTAGGTGGCTCAAATATTTCACTACCAGTTACATATTAGTTCAAATTCAATCCCAGATCATGTTATACTTATTAATGGTAGAGGACTTTTTGCATTCATCTTTGTATACTTCACTGTGCCTAATATTGTCTTGTGTATAGGATGTGCTTGATATAAATCAGTTGAATAAAAGACTTAGTGACTTAGTGAATAAGTGAGTAAAAGAATGAGTGAATGAATTCCATGAAATATTTTTTTCTAAAAACCTCCTGTATATAAACCTCCTTTTCACAAATCTGACTCAGTAGCTAAAGAAATATAGAATCTTTACTGGTTTCCCTGAATTTGGTGGTATATTTTATTATCTCTTGGCTATATGAAATATGCAAATATATTATCTCTTGGCTACCTGAAATATATACATACATTATCTCTTGGCTATATGAAACAGTAAGGCAGTGTTGCTATGGAATTTTGTTTAGGGCTGTTCACACTGGTTTCAGGAAATGAAGGAGAAAGAAGCCCATTTTCAAGGCAGTTGATGAGGTGGAAAAGATGGCAGGTGTAACTGTTACGTTGCTCTATATCTACCTGTGAAAGGAAAGAAAGGAATAAGAGGCAAGTAGAACAAAACCCTCAATGGCATCCATTGGTCTTTTAAATAATAATAGCTAACACCTATTAGGCTGAGCCATCTGAAATTGTCAATTTAACCTACAAAAGCAGCAATTTCATATTACTCACACTAATAATACTTGCCATTTGCCCAGTATGTTTTAAGGTTTATATATATCAGCTGATTTAGTGTTTATTATAGTCCCACGAAGAAATTACCCTTTCAACCCAATTTTATAGATGAAGAAGAGAGCAAGCCATGGAGAGGTTAGGACATTTGCTAAAGTCTTTAGCAGAAGAGCTAGGTAAGATTTGAATTATGCTCCAGAGTTCTCTCTCTTAACTGCTATAATCTAGGATCTCACCCTAAACTATATTCCCTCAATCTGGCTTTCCTTATGTGTCCTCATTTGTAAAATGGGAATAGAAGTACCTACTTCAGTGGACAGTTGTGCAAGTTATAGGACGAATACTTGACACATAAAAGGTATCTTAGCTGCACTCCACTTATTTGGACATGTTCTTATACATTAGCAAATTAGCTTCCAAAAGACATTTGTTAAGTTTCTATTGTATTTCATACATTGCTAGGTGCTACAGAGCATAATATGAACATACTAGAATCAGATAACTAATGAATTTATACAAGAGACAAACACATAAGGAATTATAACACTGGGCAGATTTCAAACTTCTGGTGTCACAAGAGCAGAGCTGACTGGTAATGTGATGCACAGGAGTCTAAGATCACATACTGTCCTAGAGACCAGGGAAAGTCACGGAAGAAGTGGCCCTGGTCAAAGACTAGAAACTGGGCAGGGTTTGAACAGATAGAGATGTGGTGGTGTGTGAGGTGTTTTAGGGGATGGTGAGTGATTTGGTTTGGCTAGTTTTAAGACAAAAATTCAGTAGTTGGGGGCAACAAGATCTCAACAAGGATAAGGATACGATGGTGAGTCGGGGCAGAACTCAAATCTAGACCATCCATCTCCAGCAACTGGGCTCTTCACCAGTGCATTAGGGCTACTTTGTCATGTCAAAGAACATCATTATCTGAAAACTCAATGCCAGAGAAATCCTCCTGAAGCACTCATTGCAAATTGTGGTGATATTCTTTTCACAGTGTTGAGAAGACTTTCTGTGAATAGTTAACCAAATATCGAGGTTGTCTCCAGTTAACCATTGACTCTGCAGCTAAAGCCTCAGCCTTGAAAAAAAATAAATAAATAAATAAAGCCTCAGCCTTGGAAGAAGTCCTCACATGTTCATTCAATTTCACATTCTCTACTGTCCATTGATTCTTTCTCTCATATCTCTTTTCCCTAATATATATTTGTAAACTCCTTTTTGTATGTGTGCTCTCTTCTTAAATTTTTAAATTCACCTCCAACCTCCTCAACCCATTTTTCCCGTCCCTCCACCTTTTATCTTTACCCTGTATATGTGATGCTGACAATGGAACCCAGGAGCCCTTAAATTTATTAACTTGAGCTTTGAATTCTAGTTCCAAACCACCTGTAAATACTAGGGCAAGCTACTTAACCTCTTTGCACTCATTGTGTTGGTCTGTAGAATGAGAAGGTTAATAATAGTACCTGCCTCATTAGATTATTATGAGTTATGAGGGTCAAATAAGTCTTTACAGGGAAAAACTTACAATAATATCTGGCACACAGCACCATGCTAATTGCTATTACTGCAGCCAGTGACAATAACAAGCCAGAAGTTAAGTCTAGTTACATGTCTTAGGACATTGGCTGTTACAAAAGCAGACTTACCTAGCATGTAGGAGACCATGCACGGCCAATAGGACCTATTCCTCACCTCAGTCATGACCTTTTGGAGCTTTTCTATTAACACAACGACTCTTGGCAAACAGAATGTTAAATATTTTCTTGATTTCATAATGTGTTCAATGCCATAGGGATGAGGCAAAGTCCTGATTTGTTCAAGACTAACTGATATGAAAGAAAGAAAGAGAGAGAAAAAGAAGAAGAGACATATGTTTTCACCAAGCTGCACCAGAAGGTAAACTTTATGAAGATAGGGATTTTGTTCTGTTCTGTTTGGTCACAAGCTCCTAGAACAGTGCCTTGTACCCAGCGGATACCCACTAAAAATCTATTGGATGAATAAATGTTGTAAGTGGTTCCAAATACCTTCCCAGTCCCATACTTCTTAAAAAAAAAGTCAAAGCAGTTCTAAAGGTAACTTATTCTAAAGCACATTCAATTCAGTTAACCAATAAGCATTTTCTGCAGTGCTATCGACAGAAGCTTCAGAGCTGCACTGGGGTCTTTTTCACTCTAGAAACCGAGAAGCCAGCTCCCAGCCAGATGTGGCAGCTCATTGCATCTACCTGAGGTTTTGAAAGGTCCCTTGATTTCCTATTTCTGGTGTTGCTTTTGAGAAGCTGAGAGCTTATGAGAGAAAGGAAGCAGGTAAGCTGGTTGTATGAGGATTACAATACAGAGATTTCTCTGCTAAGTAGAAAAGGATTCAGTGAAGCCCAGGCTAGTATCCTGAGTAACACTGTGAGTAGCTGAAAAATGATGCTGTTGATTTGTAGTTTCATTACTCGTGAAAAACAAAAGGCAGATCTCAGCAAAGACTCTATATTGACATTTTTCTGGGATCATTTGCCTCCCAAGAGAGACTGGCACTTTTCAATCAGTTTGGATCCCTGGGGGGAAAAAAGCAAATAAGTACATCTGTAAGAAAGAGAAAAACAAAACAAAACAAAACAAAACACCTGAACATCTATGATCCCCAAATAGAAAATCTTTAAGACTTACCTGTTATATGCCTGAAAGTGGCTTTAACATGCCCGTGGGTTAAGGTCTTAGGATTTCTCATGGCCTAGTCTTTGACCTTAAGGATTTAACTAACTGCAATACCTCTTCTACTCCCAGGACCTCAGATTTAGAATTTTAAAAAGTTGATTTTCCTCACAAAAATATGGGACCCTTTTGCTACAGGGTAAAAACGGACAATCTATATCAGTTTCTCTTTGCATTTTAAAACTTCCCAAGGCTAATCCCACACTAAATCATTGTATAATCAAGTGCAAGAACTCAAGAGGAACAAGACCACTAACATTGATCAGAGTGTCTCTACTGCCTTCATATATATTGGTGTTGGCCTCTATGTTAAGCCCATCAGTTTCCCCCAATTTTTACCATATAGTCTTTATTCAAGTAAAAGGCATTTGTGGAAGCCCACAGAGATCAGTGAAAGTTATTTCATCTTTAGTGAAGTGGGAATGGGAGCCCCTGAACTCCACCGCTAAGATTAGCACATACACATACACATGCACACACACACCCTAGGTGATGGATGACTTGCACTCCTAAGGGCTCCTAGCACCCTGTGGGACATGGTTAGAAGTCTATTAATTTAGTCCTTCTTCCAACCCTCAAACAGTACCACATCTAAATAATCTAGAGACTGGAATCTTTTTAAGTTTGCTTTTAAAAATAGCTGTGAACTTTAAACTATCCTTGTTTTTTTGGTCACCCATGACTTTTAAGAGTCCATCTTCATGGAAAGTTTTCCAATAAGCTTAACCTCAAGACCCTCACACTTAATCTTGTTCATTGGCTCTGAACCTAACACTAGTAGTGTAAGTCATATTTCTCCACATCCGTCCTTCCTGGCTTTATTTATTCCATAATTCCTCAGTAAGTTTCTAATTTGTAATGATAACAAATGTGAGGGCAAGGGGGAAGTTTCTGGTAAAGGTGGGGTAGAAGAAAGGCATCTGAGGAACAACTATAATAATGAGAAATGTCCTGCATGAAATAAGGGATGATAACTCTATATCTTGAGGCAAAGCCCAAGCAAGACTTTGAACTAGAAAACATGAACTCACATGATGGAATGCAGAGAGCACAGAAAAGAAAGAGGAAACATTTTCCTTACACTGACCCCAAATTAGTCACTCTGATTTCTTATAATCCTGGACATGTTGATAGACTGTTGCCATGTCACCCATCTTAAGATTTTGGAATAAATATTACCGATTTCTCCATATCCCTTTGACATGCTTTTCAATACTTTTTTCATTCTAGATACTCTCTGGACATAACAATTCACCACTGTCCTTATAAAATGTATTGTCTCTCATCTCTTCCAAAATCCCTGTGCAATAATGGTAAAATTATTATATAAAAAAAGAAGAAAGCCTTATTGATACTAAAAAGAAAAAAAGCAATGTAACAAATATTGATGAACTGCTAGAAAAAGAAAAAAGAGAAAGTCATCAGTATGACACTGACCAATATTTCAAAGTACAAAAATAGGAGCTCAGAATAATAAAATGGTGATATGTCATAGCAGTAAAAGAGCAGAAAGTCACTGATTTCTTAGTTGCTTATGCTTCTTGTCTGCTGCCCAGCCTGCTTTTCAAACATCCTAAAGATTCCGGCAGCCACCACTATCCTTTCAATAAACTGATCTTTACTTAGCCAGAATTTGACCCCATGATTTACACCTAAAGAATCCCTATTCAGCAAAAGCGCTGTGCAAATAAATAAACAAAATAATATTTTAAAATGCAAGGTCTCAGAAAGTTTATCTCCCAAGTGCCCATTTGGAAATAACACAAACATACATGTGCACGTATATGTTAAGAATGTAGCCCATGGGCAGCCCGGGTGGCTCAGAGGTTTAGCGTCGCCTTCAGCCCAGGGCATGATCCTGGAGACCTGGGATTGAGTCCAGAGTCGGGCTCCCTGCATGGAGCCTGCTGCTCTCTCTGACTGTGTCTCTGCCTCTCTCTCTGTGTCTCTCATGAATAAATAAATAAAATCTTAAAAAAGAAAAAGAAAAAGAATGTAGCCCAGCACAGGATACAAAATCAATGTCCATAATCAGTGGCATTTCTGTACACTAACAATGAGACTGAGGAAAGAGAAATTAAGGAGTCAATCCCATTTACAATTGCACCCAAAAGCATAAGATACCTAGGAATAAACCTAACCAAAGAGGTAAAGGATCTATACCCTAAAAACTATAGAACACTTCTGAAAGAAATGGAGGAAGACACAAAGAGATGGAAAAATATTCCATGCTCATGGATTGGCAGAATTAATATTGTGAAAATGTCCATGTTACCCAGGGCAATGTACACGTTCAATGCAATCCCTATCAAAATACCATGGACTTTCTTCAGAGAGTTGGAACAAATCATCTTAAGATTTGTGTGGAATCAGAAGGACCCCGAATAGCAGGGGAATATTAAAAAAGAAAACCAGAGCCAGGGGCATCACAATGCCAGATTTCAGGTTGTACTACAAAGCTGTGGTCATCAAGACAGTGTGGTCCTGGCACAAAGACAGACACATAGATCAATGGAGCAGAATAGAGAACCCAGAAATGGGCCCTCAACTCTATGGTCAACTAATATTCGACAAAGCACGAAAGACTATCCACTGGATAAAGGACAGTCTCTTCAATAAATGGTGCTGGGAAAATTGGACATCCACATGCAGAAGAATGAAACTAGACCACTCTCTTGCACCAGACACAAAGATAAACTCAAAATGGATGAAAGATCTAAATGTGAGACAAGAGTCCATCACAATCCTAGAGGAGAACACAGGCAACACCTTTTTTGAACTCAGCCACAGCAACTTCTTGCAAGATACATCCATGAAGGCAAAAGAAACAAAAGCAAAAATGAACTATTGGGACTTCATCAAGATAAGAAGCTTTTGCACAGCAAAGGATACAGTCAACAAAACTCAAAGACAACCTACAGAATGGGAGAAGGTATTTGCAAATGACGTATCAGATAAAGGGCTAGTTTCCAAGATCTATAAAGAACTTATTAAACTCAACACCAAAGAAACAAACAATCCAATCATGAAATGGGCAAAAGACATGAAGAGAAATCTCACAGAGGAAGACATAGACACGGCCAACACGCACATGAGAAAATGCTCCGCATCACTGGCCATCAGGGAAATACAAATCAAAACCACAATGAGATCCCACCTCACACCAGTGAGAATGGGGAAAATTAACAAGGCAGGAAACCAGAAATGTTGGAGAGGATGAGGAGAAAAGGGAACCCTCTTACACTGTTGGTGGGAATGTGAACTGGTGCAGCCACTCTGGAAAACTGTGTGGAGGCTCCTCAAAGAGTTAAAAATAGACCTGCCCTACGACCCGGCAATTGCACTGTTGGGGATTTACCCCAAAGATTCAGATGCAGTGAAACACCAGGACACCTGCACCCAATGTTTCTAGCAGCAATGTCCACAACAGCCAAACTGTGGAAGGAGCCTCGGTGTCCATCGAAAGATGAATGGATAAAGAAGCTGTGGTCTATGTATACAATGGAATATTCCTCAGCCATTAGAAACGACAAATACCCACCATTTGCTTCGACGTGGATGGAACTGGAGGGTATTATGCTGAGTGAAGTAAATTAATTGGAGAAGGACAAACATTATATGGTGTCATTCATTTGGGGAATATAAAAATAGTGAAAGGGAATAAAGAGGAAAGGAGAGAAAATGAGTGAAAATATCAGAAAGAGAGACAGAACATAAGAGACTCCTAACTCTGGGAAACGAACAAGGGGTAGTGGAAGGGGAGATGGGCGGGGGGTTGGGGTGACTGGGTGACAGGCACTGAGGGGGGCACTTGGTGGGATGAGCACGGGGTATTATGCTCTAATTTGGCAAATTGAACCCCAATAAAAAAAGAATGTAGCCCAGCAAAACATAAAATGCTCCAAGAAAAAAACATAGTATTTTAGAAATAATTCAATTTACCCAGGATCACATTAAAATGAGATCCTATGTGGACAGCCATGAATCAGTCCTAGAAATAACTAGATCCAATTGGAAGATTAAGCCAGAGGACTTTTTGAAATTTACTTTTAAGATAACAGAATATTCTATTACAAAAACTGCATTATTAAGAGACTGAAACAGTTTAGTGGTGTGATGAAAGTAGATGCTTTATTTGCCAACACAGGAAAAGAAAGACAATTGGTAACTCTCAAAAACAGAAGGATATACTAGGAAATTATAGTCCAAATGTCCCAAAATGAATAAAAGTGGCATGATTTTCTGTAGCTTAGTAGGTAAGAAAGAGATTTTAATGGTAAGTCATACTGTTGGTCAATCCATTTGTGGTATTGATGTAAATAATATTGCAGATAAACACACAATTAAATAGACTATTTAATGGTTTCCAGTTTTTAGCATCAACTTACGAACAAAGCATAAAAACCTTATATTTAATAAGCAGATAAATAAACTCAGACAATGTAGAAGTAATGGTATATACAGCTTTAAAAAGAAAAGCTGGCAAGGAAGTCAAAGGAAGTTTAGACATATTAACTATGTTTTGGAAAAATCAATAGATGTTGACTGGAATTAAAGGGCCAAGGAATATAACATATAACTAATAAGAGAACTAAAAACACTCAAACAGATTAAGACGGCATTCACAGATAGGGTTCTTGATGTTAGTGTAAGTGCACTATATTCATTACGTGATGTTAATATTTTAAGAAACTATTAAAGTGATGCTGGTGTGGCTCAGTCAGTTACGTGTCAGCCTTTGGCTCAGGTCATGATCCCGGCGGCCTGAGATCCAGCCCCGTGTCAGGCTCCCCGCTCAGTGGGGCGTCTGTTTCTCCCTCTCCCTCTGCCTCTCTGCCCTGCTCATACTCTCTCTCTCATTCTTGCTCTTTGAAATCAATAAATAAAATATTTTAAAAATAAAAAATAAATAAAACAATGATGGTTATCACTAGGAGAACTAAAAGTGAAAACCTAACATTGGTTACCTTTTGGGAATGGGAAACGTACCCTGCTGTTCTGCTTGAGCTTTTACCATATTCATGTATTACTTCTATAATTTTCAAAGCTTGTGGAATGTGTTATAAGAAACTGAACATAGTAACTAAGAATGACCTGATTTACATAGGTTGGGGTTATCACGTTGCTTAATCTGATCTTTGTCTTTTTCTTTGGAAACACATCCGAGATTGCAGCAGCTCTGGGTCAGTAGACCCATCCAGTTGTTAAGTTCAGGCTATTTAACCAGCAGATCTTTTCACATGAACCTGTGTTAAATCATGTCTAAAAGTAGAACCTTGCTTTTTTTTCCCATTGCTAAATTTCACGTTATTATTTTCAAAGCATTGTTTCAACCTGCACACATTTCTGCTAATTCATGTTTAATTTCCTCTGTAGTATATTCTATTGGCTGATAGAGAAATATCACAGGCTATAATTATCGTTGCCACTGACCTGGCAAAGAGAATTTCTCCTTGGACCTGAATTTTCTCCTTGAACCTGCTGATGTCTACAATTTGTGTTATTATTTCATGAAATGTGAGATGCTTCTTCTTTGGATGATCCGAATTCACCCTGTATAGCTGAGTTTCTTCTTTTTTTCTCCTTTTATATATTTCGGTTTTACTCTTGCCCGCATTCCAACATTGACTTTAGTTCACCCTTTTTCTCCTTAGAATTTGGCTTGCTTCTCAAAATATGTTTTCCATCTTGCCTAAAATGCTTTATCCTCCCAATAGCCAAAGCAGGAAAGGCAGTCTTCAAACCTGCCCACTTTCTCTTTTAATAGGCAGAACAGGTTCGCGTAAGTGACTATTATAATCTCAGAAACAAAAACAAAGAAAATGCCTGTAGGTCCCTGGAGCAGTTAGTCTTTTATAGCTAACTTGGAACATGCCCAGACTGCCAATTGACTGAGTCTTTTCACTTCTGGGGTCTTGGTTGCATGGGGGTTCCTGGGGTATCTAGGTATTCCTCTGCACTATAGTCAAACCTAGACTCCTTTCATAAACATAGAAGCACAAAGACAAGAATTCTTGACGATAAGATTCTAAAATAGTTTGATCACCTATTCCCACATTTTTTGCTACACTATAAGATTATTTTTTAAATATTCTAGTCTTATCTTTATATTCAATACCTTCAAATTCTTTCCCTTTCTTTCATAAATGTTATTTTCCAATTGTTTCATTATTTCTGCTGCCATCTTTGGTACCAGCTTCACACTGAGAGTTGGGCCTATGAAAATATGAGGAGGGAATTGGGGAAGAGTTTATGATTAGCTGCTTGCACCTTAGCAATGTGATTCTTAAAGTGGTCCTCAAACCAGCCAGCATCAGCAGCACCTAGGAACTTGTTAGAAGCGCAAATTATCACACCCCACCCCAGAATTACTGATTCAAGTGGTGAAATTGTAGGTGGGAAATTCTGAATTTGTTTTAATAAGCTCCGGAATTGATTCTGATGCACACTATAATTTCAGAAACACTGCCTTAGAATAAGCATACAAGGGAAAACTTGACCAAACTTTAGAGATAATGCATAATTACAGATAATAAGCATTTTTATTATCTGTAATTAATTCTGGCAAATTTTAATTAACATGATACATTCTTCAGAGAGCTGCTTCTTCTTCCTCTTTTTAAGATTTTACTTATTTATTCATGAGAGACACACAGAGAAAGGCAGAGACACAGGCAGAGGGAGAAGGCTCCCTGCCGGGAGCCTGATGCAGGACTCAATCCCAGGACCCTGGGATCAAGACCACAGCCAAAGGCAGACGCTCAACCACTGAGCTACCCAGGTGCCCCTCCAGAGACCTTCTATTTTCTCCTTTAATTTGGGGGACAAATCCTAAAAGAAAATAGGGAAGGAAGGGGAAGGAAGGGGAAGATAGTTGGGCTTTTCAACCACTAAGTTAAAGATTGCTGTTAGGTAAAAAGCATGGGAAAAAAGCACACAGAAATCTTCCTGTCACGCTGTTCACCAATAATATTTTGAGCAAGTAGTATTCTTATTCAGGAGCAAGATATAAGCACAGGCCCTTCTTCAAAGTGTTGATCTATGTGGCTATGGGGTTGTTACCCAGGTGGAGACATGTTTTCTGAATGCTTTACAAAAAGCAAGAAGGCTTTAAAATAAACAACTAGACTCTAGCATAAGTGATGACTTTGATTGTGTATCAGCTAGTCTGGGAATCAGTAAAACTTTTCTGTAAGCAGCCTGAGAGTCATTTGGGGCTTTGCAGTTCAATACAGTCCCTGTCACAGCCATTCAGTTTGGCAATTACTTAATTCAGCTGTTGTGGACAGAAAGGCAGCAGTAGACAATATGCAAATAAATGGGCATGACTGTATGTCAATGCAACCTTATTTATATAAACAGGAAGTAGAGTCCAGCAGCCTGAGGGCTGCAGTTTGCCTAACCTTGACTAGACTACAGGTATATGATTTTTAACATAAACACATGTCCAGTTTAGCTAAATAGGTAAAAAAGAGCCATGAAGGTAATTAAGGCATTCATGAAAATTATTTCCTGTGAAAACATTTCCCTGGGCCACCACTAGACTTAACCTTGGTCCAAACCATCCCCAGCCACTTTTCTCTATAAAGGCTGCTTTATTATTTTTTTTCTTAACTACATTTTTGCATTCCTCTACTCAGATACTATAATCTACTATATCTGAGTTTCTGCTCTTCAAGTCATGTCTCTGGGAGAGCAGTTCGTCCTGGGGTCCCTGTGTGAATTTACATGGATTTTCTGTGCCACATCCTATCATGATATTCTTAGGAATTGAAGTCCTACAACTTAAAATGAAATCACTTACTTGTCAACTACATGCAATTAAATTAATTACAGAAAACAATCTGTGGGTAGTCAGTGTGGTGGGTGAGCATAGATAGATACTCTTCATTGCTCTTTCCTCTCTATGTTCTTCAATCCCCATTCTTTTTTTTTTTTTTCAACCCCTGTTCTAATGATCTTTTGGCCACTGAGGATATAAAACCCTTTTCACTGGTCCCTTCATTAAGCCCCACTCCATTCGATGACTATTCCTAACTGTGACCCCATAAATTTCTAGAACAAAACTACAGTTTTCCCAAAGGTTTTTAAACTGTTATTTCTTTAAAATTTCACTACATTTCCAAGGACACCATTTCTCTACAATTACCAAAGTCTTCGGTTCATCCTTCCTCCTCGCACCCCCAATCCTGTACATCTCCACTCCATCTGGTGTTATGACTCTGGTATTCATCTCTATCTGTGTCAAACCCTGCTATTTTCCTCAACTAAACATAAATATTAACATATCTGAAACCCAAATATAATTGATTACACCAAGCCATCCAGACTATGATTTTCTTCTCATTCATTCACAATGGGAATGGAGAACGTATTGGTTTTTTAATTTCAGTATATCCTAAGTACCCTGAGAGAACAGAGAAGGAAATAGAGATACCAGACCTCTTCTCGGAAACACATTTCACTCGACTCTGCTTGGCAGCACGTCTCCACCAGGTGGGCAAAATCTGCAATAATTGATTGGAACTGCATCTCTGTCGCGTATGGTTTCTGCTTCACGAGATTGCTGAGGAGCCTGCATCAGAAAGGAATGGCAGAAACACAAGTAGTCCCTGAGTCTAGAAGGCCACCTGGCATACCTGCCTTACTGATTTAAAGCTGGACACCCCCCATGCCTCCTGGTTGCTCCCACTCTGCAGCTGGGAAGCCCTGAAAATGCCATGATGTGTCCCCAGATTTCACACTGCCCATCTCCATCTCCGTGTTTTATCCAACACACTTTAATTCCAGCACATCTCTTTTACATAGTTCATATATTGAATTTAATTATTTTATACAATTATTACTAGGGTAAATATTTTTGTTTTCTATTTTTATTGCATTGGATGATAGATAAATTATACAGTAAATTAAATATATTTTCTTTAATAATTTGTTATGAACATTTATTCTGAACAACTGACTTCCAAATAAATATTACAAGTATAACACACCTGGAAGTTGAGGGTCCTACAGGCGTTATTAATGATAGGTCAGTAAACTAACTTGAAACTATAGTGGCTTGAGCATCATCATCTCTGATTTCTTTCACCGGAGTTTCCCCTAGAACTGTAGTTTCAACCACTTTGAATATTCAAAAATGTGACCTGGTTTCTGTCTCTCTAATTAATAATACAGTATTCCTGGGGATCCCTGGGTGGCTCAGCAGTTTAGCGCCTGCCTTTGGCCCAGGGCATGATCCTGGAGTCCCAGGATCGAGTCCCACATTGGGCTCCCTGCGTGGGCCCTGCTTCTCCCTCTGCCTGTGTCTCTGCCTCTCTATGTGTCTCTCATGAATAAATAAATAAAATCTTTAAAAAAATAGTATTCCAAATCTTCCAGTGTTATCTTCTCTCTCTCTCTTTACTGTTTAGACCAAGACAGATTTAACCAATACATTAATCAGCATTTTACTGTTCAACCAAAAACCTTTGCATATTCTTCATTTTCAAGTCACATTGATAATACCCAGTGGCCTTATTTCCACCTTGAATGGGTGTAAAATAAAATATCTCAAGGCTCTAAGTAGTTACTTCTTTATTTTTTTTTAAAGATTTTATTTATTTATTCATGAGAGACACACACAGAGAGAGAGAAAGGCAGAGGGAGAAGCAGGCCCCATGCAGGGAGCCCGATGTGGGACTCAATCCTGGGACCCCAGGATCACACCCTGAGCCCAAGGCAGGTGCTAAACCGCTGAGCCATCCAGGGATCCCCTAAGTAGCTACTTCTATGACAATTTAAACCAGAGGTCCAGTAAAATTGCAGACAGTAAATATTTTAGGCTTTGCCCACAGAGAGGCAAAATGAAGGATACTATAGAAGTATAATGTTGTAAATGTATTGTATCTCAAGACAGAACACTCCAAACCTCTGCTTGTCTAGGGTGGGCTGCCCCTGTGGCAGGCGCAGTTTGTGTCCAGTTGCCATCAGCAGGCGAAGATAGAGAAGAGGGACCAGCCACTGAGGGAGAAGGTATGCCCTGGGGTCAGTGTCACTCTCCGCAGCAGACACGCCCTCCTCTGCTCCTGGCTGTCTCAATGTGGGCAGCTGGTCTGAGCCACTTTCTGAGTCATTTGACTTCTGGACTAAGATGACACGATGACACCACCTTTTGCTGCCCATAAATGGCCAACAGCAAAGTCCTCAATATATAGGTGGCATCAGCTCAGGCACTTGGCAGCAGAGATCACGGTCACCCGTAGGGAAGGCAGGCATGGGAGCGACCTGGAGTCATGGGTGAAGCACACTGGGCCCTCTGAAGCTCTGAGCCTTGCCCAGTGAAGCAGTGCCTCAGAACCTAAAAAACAGCCACACCCAGCTGTCTACAGCATGCTGATCCCATTAAACAACAAAACAAGACATCCAACTTAACATGGTAGCCCACTGGACATGCCTCTTTGAACTTGCCATTTCAACTCTACCCTCTCCCACCACCCGCAATGCTCACACCCCTACGCTGCCTTGAGGATAGACAAAGCTAAACAACAGAATGACTAAAAATATTAGCAAAGCACAAGCTAATGATTTCTTTTCAGAAACTGCCTCAAAAAAAAAAAAAAAAACCTAAAAAAAAAAAAAAAAAAAAGAGGGCTGGTTTGAAGAACACATAATTGCTGCCCCTTGGCTGCCAGACAGAGCTGAAAGAAGCAAAGAGATTTTAACTGCCTCCATGTTTGCCTCTAATTTTATGTCCTAGGAATATAGGAGAGAAAATCAGATATGGGAACAAAGACTCATGTGCAAAAATGCTCATTGTCACAATGTATAATGGGTAGAGATTGAAAACAATTTTCACGTCCAATAATTAGGAATGGCTAAATTCATTATGGTACCCAGATGGTGGAATATTACATTGCCATTGAATGTGATTTTGAAGAAAAATTGGTGACCAAAATGTATACGTTATAATTTTTAAAAGCTATATTAGAAAATAATGGCAAAAGCCAACATCATTTGAGTGTACTGATATTTAATGTGATCCAGGCAATGTGCTGAGAATTTATAAATATTATGCCATGTAATACTGTCTTCTACCTTTTTAATAAGGCTCTATGTCATCTCCATTTTACATTAGTAATGGTGATTTCAGACCTCCTGGGAATATTATAGTTCTGGGCGTATATAGCAAACCAGTGAGGTCAGTCTTCCTTCTAGAATGCCTGAGGATTGGGAACCACTCGGGAGGACTCCTCCTGAGACAGAAATCAGCCTCACAGACTTCCATCGGATAAGAAAGGTCAGCGGAAGACAAGAATGACTCCTTGGTTCCCCAACTGAGCCTTCATTAGACTCATTTCTGAGTTATATAGGACCAGGATGACTTAGAAAATTTGCCGAAAGAGAACTTTCACTTGAGTCCTGCCAACCATGGAGACGCACACAAACTGCACTGCCCTAGTACCCCCTGAAAGTGTATGATCTTGGGGTCAGGGGAAAGGGACTATTTCCTTTTTAGGACAAAACATAATGCAGCTTTGTCATTTCAAGGGATCCGGTCTGCAGCTGAGCAGGAGAGAGCAGCACCTGGAGGGCATGAGTGTTCCCAGCAGCCCAGGAGTGGTGCCAGGGAAAGCATGCTTGGGGAATTACAGAGGGTGAAGGGAGTTTCATAAGCTCTCCCCTAAGGACTCTAGGGATAATTGCTGGAACTGAAATTTTTGCATAAGCAGGTAGTCACAAGACTGTGCAAAAATAGTATTATTAAATATTAGAACCATTGACTAACAGGCAAAGGGCAACCGTGGGAGTGTGCACTGGTGTACATATGTGACATGGCATTGTATACATGTGGACAGGTATGTGACATTGTGCTTGTATACATATGTGACATCATATACAAATGTGACAACTACACCGATGTTTATAATGGGCACCTCTGCCGTGTTGGAGTAAAAGGGTCATGATTTCCTTCTCTCTTCTTTATATTCTCAATTTTCCGCAATGATTATGCATTACTGTAATAATAACATAAATTGATGTTTTAAAAGGAAATAGAATAGTATAAGGATTACTTTTTCTTTTCAACTGTTCTGTACATATTTAATCTTCTGATTAGACATAAACTTGATCCCACTTGAAAAAAAATGCTGTACTTGTTTTTAAGTGTCTCTATGTAATTTAAGTCTGCATGGTTCTATATATCATCAAACCAGTCTCTACTATCTTTGAATAATAATTACCTGTCTTTAAGAGACTGATTAGTAAAAGTGAGAAACACAGGCTATTTCCCATTGGAATTTGGCGAATTTTATCTTAGAAAATATTTTCCTACAAAAACAATATTACTCCTGATGCTGAAATTCACTGTCCAATCCATGAAAGCATAGGATTGCTTAAGTCCCAGGCAATAGAAACTGTCATGGGTAACCTACACTGTGGGAATACCCTGTTTCCAAACATCGTTTGGGGCTTTTTACAGTCTGGCTTAGGGGATTCAGCACCGAAAGGGCAGGAGCTGACATGGGAAGGGGACAGAGTTTACTACCACAAAATCTGGACTTTTCTTTCCTTCTACTGTCATAAAAAGGGCACTAATTTTGAAGTCAAACTTACTTTGGTTCAATGAGTTCGTGTGAGGGTGGAGAAGATACTTATCCTCTCTGACCTTTATCTATGAAAAGAAAATGTGAACACCTACATTGCAAGGTATTTGTAAGGACCAAAAATAAGATATTAAAAGATTGAGAGTATAGTAATTGGCATTCTTAAGGCGACAAATAATGGCAAAGATAATAGTAATGGTGAATAGTTAATAATGGCACAACTTGGGACACCTGGGTGGTCAGCAGTTGAGCGCCTGCCTTCGGCCCAGGGCGTGATCCTGAGGTCCGGGGATGGAGTCCCTGATGGGGCTCCCCGCAGGGAGCCTGCTTCTCCCTCTGCCTGTGTCTCTGCCTCTCTCTCTCTCTCTTTCTCTCTCCTCTCTCTCATGAATAAATAAATATTAAAAATAAAATAATGACACAACTTGCTTCCATTTCAAATTGTCAGTTGCTTCCAACCACAGTCTCCTTCTTCTCTGACTCCCACAATAAATAGTACCTTGTCACAGCTTTTCTCCTACTTATTTATTTACTCATTCAGTCAATAATTGATGAGCATCTTTACAATTTCCCTAAGGATTTGAGCTGTAGATTCAACAGTAATAGAGAAACCTAATGGGAGAGGCAGGAAAGCTCCCCTGTCTATAGTCTCCTCTTTTCTCACTTATAAGTGGGGTCCAAATGCCTTCATGGCTTGGCCTCTCCCTAACCCTCTAGGCCCACCCAGAAGTGTCTCTCCCTTCTCTCACTTATACCTCAGTCACACTGAATCACTCTGCTCTCCTTTTCTCCCTGCTGGGTGGGCTGGTGGCCAAATGCACTTCCCCAGAGGGACCAGTAGGGAGAAGACTGGGTTTCCAGAACATCAGTGAGCAGCTGCTTATTTAAACCAGGAGAAATACCCCAATTGTACTGGAATAGGCAAGTGAAAATAGACACTTCCCATTATGAGAAAACAGATGATCTGGAAGTGAGATTCAGAGCTGGGGTATCAGGAGCCATGTTATCTCTCCTTGGAACTCCAGATATAAAGACAGTCATTTCTACAACTGGGGTCTCTGCCACTTAGAAGCTTGACTTCCTCCCCAAAAAACTGTCAAACACTTGTGATCTGCTTGCAGGTGATTTACCTCCCCTGCCCACTTCCTCCTTCCACCACCCTGATCTCTCTGCCTACCAACCTGACTGCTGTTATTTCAAAATAGTTCTCTTAATTCTATTTTATAGCTTAAAAATTTTAATTTGCCTTTTAAAAACTTAAATCCCATTTTCAATTCAAAACCATCAACTTGTTTTCAGTTTTTCATTTCTATGATATTAATCTTTTATTTTCATTACATTTACCCACATTTCACTTAAAGTACATTCTAGTCATTCTAGTCTTTATTCTAGTCTAAAGTACATAAAGAGAGAGAAAAGTCTTCACATTTCAACTCAATATTTTTAATTGGATTTTTAATCATTTTGCTTTGAACTTCCATTTCCTTTTGATTGTCTCTGTCTTTTTACATGATCTCAACTTCTACCTTCTTTTCTAATTGCTGAAGTTTTCTTTTTCTTCCAGGAGCCCCTTCACTGTTTTCTTTCTTTGCTTGTCTTTGCGTTTATGCTGTGAAAGTCAGCCCGAATTACAAATGGATGAAAGTGGTAGAGACCCCTGGCCACTATCCCAGGAAGTAACAGGGATTTTTTTTTTTTTTTCCAGTTTGGCCCTTGACTCCCAATATGGATTCTCCCAGAATATTCCAGAAATGTCTACATTAACTGTCTCTATGCTACTGCTTTCTCCATACAGAGAATATAGTGAATTCACTAGGACAAGGATAATTCCTAATATTTCATGCTTTTTATTTTTTAGCCCTTAGCTAGGGGCTCAGTGTTTGTTTGTTTGTTTGTTTGTTTTGAGAGAGAGAGAGAGAGTGCCAATGCATGTGAACAGGAGGGGAGGGGCAGAAGGAGAGGGAGAGAGAATCTTAAGCAGGCTCCACACTCAGCACAGAGCCCTACTGAGGGTTTGATCTCACAAGCCTGAGATCACGACCTGAGTTGAAATCAAGAGATGGACACTTAACCTACTGAGACCCCAAGTGCCCCAAGAACTCAGTGTTTTAAAAATTATAACCAATATTATAAGCCCTTGATTAGGGCACACTAGAAGCTGTATGTTGATAGTTAAAGCATATGTGCCTTGAGCCAGGTAGCTTGGGTGAAAATTCTACCTCAACGACCTATTTACCTGTTGTGTGATCTAATACCAAGTCTTCTTGCCTTCTGAGCCTTGGTTTCCTTACAATTAAAATGGCATACAATGTTATCTACCTCATAAATTTGTGGTATTTGGTGAGTTGCCATATATAGAGCAGTACCTAGCTATGCCTGGAGAACTTCCTCAAGAGAAAGCAAACCTGCACAATAGAAGTGACAGAGACCTCATTTTCCTATGTTCTCACATTAAGCCTGAGCTAACGAAAGAATGGCTAGCTAAATGTTAACGATGGTCTTTGGGTGTTTATTGGGAAGTGTCAACATCTAGTTTGTGGTTGGCTCACCTTGGGACTGCAGAAAGGATTCCAAGGGTCAGTTGGCTTAAGAATTGCAAGTGCTATGGTAAAACAGAGCAAGCAACAGCCTGTGCTTGCTGCCCACGAGTAAATGGATGTTCCAGAGGCAACAAAAACTTTGCCTCACTTGGAAAGATGATATTGTTGGATGAGTAATATTGAGATCCTGCAAGTGGATATTGTAGAGTAAATAAATTAATTACAAATATAGTAGGCTACCAATTCTAATGATCCTGAGGGAGAAAGAACAATGAGGACTAGAGCTCACTTGCTTTCTCCTAAGGACAGGCTCAGGGGCACTATAAGGAATCACCCCACCATTGGGGGTTGGAGCACTTTCAATGCATGCTGCTGATTCAGGGAAAACCAAATTTCACCCTTTGGCTTTTCCTAGAACAGTCACCTTTGGTCAACTCCAGATGGGGCCTCTAACATCATACTCATCAGAAGCAGAATTCATTCCTGGGGAAAATGCCTGGACCATGGGAGTATCTTGGCTCCAAGCTCAGGAGCAGAATAGGGATAAAAAGATGGGTGATTTGATGCCACTAAGAAAGGCAGTCCTTAGGTCTGCAGCAGCAAACAAGTAGCCTCTTTTCTAAGACCTGACAATAAGTGTTCCGTTCAATCCATCTATGCAGGAGTGGAGAGAATTGGAAAAAAGGCCAACAACTATCTGTGAGATCTTAATCACCTCATGCTCTCAGTGGCAAAGGGCAAATCAGCTGCCTACAGTTGGGTGTGCTGATTTGCTACTTCTACAGCCAAGCCCCTGATGCCTCAGTCACCTCAGCCTCAGTCAGAGTCTGAAATCTGAGCCTCTCAGGTCATCTGTCATCATACTGACATTTGTACATTCCTAATCTGACCCATCTACTGCTCTCCTGATCCTCTGTCTCTTTTGTAACTTGAGGCTTTCTCAAGAAAACGTCCCTATATCCACAGCTTCTCTTCTGAAGCTTCTCTTCCTCCGTCTTGCTCTACATCAAAACATGAGGCTCCCCAGAGGACACAGCTTCCCCCAGGACCTTCCAAGAGGAGCTCTTTTTGCTTGAACTCCACTTACCTTAGTATCTAAGTCTCCTACTGCTTCCAGCTTCTCTTCTCTGCATCCTCTTTTATTTTTTTTATTTTTTTAAAGATTTTATTTATTTATTCATAGATGCACAGAGAGAGGCAGAGGCACAGGCAGAGGGAGAAGCAGGCTCCATGCAGGGAGCCCGACATGGGACTCGATTCCGGGTCTCCAGGATCACACCCCAGGATGCAGGCGGCGCCAAACTGCTGTGCCACCGGGGCTGCCCTCTGCATCCTCTTTTAAAAAAGCCATAGCTCCTTTGAGTACATATTATCAAACTCTAACATTTTTCATCCCTACTTATTCCTGCCACATAGAGAGAGTCTTATTCTCCCTCAATTCTGATGACTTCAGACCCAGTTAATCACCTCTCTTTCCACCATTTATAATTTTCTGTAGTTTTGACAACTGCTTTAATGATCCACATGTGGCAGATTGATTACAAAAAATAGACCCATTGTCCATCTTTCTCTGTATTCATGACCTTTACAATGTGACTTTCCAACTCTTCCTATCAAGAAATGAAGTCTTTTTCTATACCCCTTTCATCTGGGCTGGCCCTATCCTACCTTACATGCAGGGTCTCAAACGTGGGCCTCAAGAGACCTCCACACATCCACCTTCTCCCGGCTATCGTGAAGAAGCCTGGGTTAGCCTGCTGGGAGCAAAAAGATCGCGTGCAGCAGAGACAAAGCATCCTAGACAAGGCCATCTTAGGCCAACCAGCTCCCAGCTCACTTAGCAGCTGACTCTTGAGCAAGCCCAGCTGAGAATGGTTGAGGCTGGCCCAGGTCAACAGACTCTCCAGTCAACCTACATACTCCATTACTGACTTCATCCAGAAGCCCTTTTCACATAGATTGCATATTGGGAAACTCTGCTTAAATGTCTGGACATTGTATTCTACTGGCAACATTTCTGACCACTAGGCTTCAGTATTGGTAACGGCAACCAAATCAGAATAACACTTTGCAAAATAATAACATATTCATAAAATTGTCTAATTTATAAATGTTTTCATATGCATTATATATGTGTATGTAATATACACACACACTTACAAATGTTCCAAATTTCCCATTTTAGGAAAAATACGTTAGTATACTTCTCTGTCAATATTTTCTGATCAATAGACTTCAAAAAATGTTCTAATTGAGGAAACAACCCACGATAGCCATATTGCAAAACTGCAGAATATTCTCAATTCTAGTTGACCTTCAATGTAACATTTAACTGATCCATTCATTGCATAATACTTATATCTGGGCCCAGTTTACAGTTCTCTATACCGGATCCCTTGTTGGCAGAACAAATTAATGAACAAATTAAACAAAGATTCTTACTTTTGTTTTTCAGTTTGGAATTCCTCCTCCTGAGCTTTGCACAAGTTCTCTTTAAGGCTGATGACTTGGTCACAGGATAAAGGAGGAGAAATGTAAGTTCCATCAACTTGCAGATCATCAAAGCATGGCTTCCTGAAGGCATATGAGTCATCACAGCAGTGGCCCACAGCAGCATTGATAGGCTCTGCCTCATGTCTTCTGCATAAAGCTCCAAGAATTAGTTTTGCCTTTCTCAGAAGAGAATTAAAATAAGAGCCATAAGGTTTGGTAATTATTTTTTTTCTTTTTTTTTTTTTTACTCCACAGAGAATAAGACTCCTAAGCATTCTCAAATTCTGGTTTCTACTAATTTGGCCTAGATTTCACTGTTTGAGAAAAAGTAGGAGTGTCAGATGCAGTCTGGTTCCCAGACTTGTCCCCCCTCTTCCTCTCAATAAGCTGAGTTCACTTGGACTCCACCTCTACGTTCCTTCCCAATCCAGCTTATAGACCAGTGTTGACTTAAGGTAGGAGTTTCTTATGCTTTTTTAAATTAGAATCAAGGGATCCCTGGGTGGCGCAGCGGTTTAGCGCCTGCCTTTGGCCCAGGGCGCGATCCTGGAGACCCGGGATCGAGTCCCACGTCGGGCTCCCGGTGCATGGAGCCGGCTTCTCCCTCTGCCTGTGTCTCTGCCTCTCTCTCTCTCTCTCTCTCTGTGACTATCATAAATAAATAAAAAAATAAATTAAAATCAAGCCTCAAGTCAACAGTACTATTAATTTGACTCAAATGTAAAATTGATGAGTGGAGTTCAAATTAAAAAGCTCAAATCCAATTTGTTTCTATTTCTTTAATGAATACCTGTAACCACCACAGAACTTGGCATATGGTAGGTGCTTGATGAGTATTTATTGAATGAATGAATGAATGAATGAATGAATGATGTAAGAAATTCTTGGATCCTATTTCAGTTATCTCTTTCATTTCCTTGTCTTCTTCTAGAACTGTCATCTTGCCTTGCTCCTTGTGTGTCTGATTCTTATCCTGATGCTGTCTGCAAGCCTGCCTATATGCCTTTCCAAGTATGACTACCCAAATTCCTGATCATTTATATATTTGGAGATAAAATAATTGAGACCAGTTAGCATCAACATTTCATGTATGAGTTTGTCATTTTTAAATGTACCAAAGAGATCACTTAAAAATAAGGTTTTAGGGGCAGCCCGGGTGGCTCAGAGGTTTACCACCACCTTCAGCCCAGGGCGCGATCCTGGAGACCCGGAATCGAGTCCCACGTCGGGCTCCCTGCATGGAGCCTGCTTCTCCCTCTGCCTGTGTCTCTGTCTCCCTCTCTGTGTCTCTCATGAATAAATAAATAAAATTTTGAAAGAAAAATAAGGTTTTAGGAACACATAAGTGTGATTGAAAGAGTTCCCCAAGAAAGGCATGATTAGATTTAAAAATTTATAATAAAATAAAAGGGAGAGAGAGCTAGGTGATTAATTTTTTTAAAAAATCTGCAATCAAAATATTTTATTTTATCAGAAGAAAGACAAATTTAGCAGAAAGATGTTCTATCAAGAACATAAGGCAGAGAAATCTGTCACCAAACAAGAATTCAGTAGTGTTAAAAGAATACCACTTGAGAGAGATCTGGAAACTACATCTTGGAGAAATGAGCATACAGGGGTCTGGAGGGATGTTCTCCGTTGTGAGGAAGACATAATTTCTCATTCTTCAGGATAGCCTCGAAGAAATATCCCTTAAGACTATCCGTTCCCTTCTTCTAATTCCATTTGCACAACTAACCATATTCTAATTCAACTTCCTAAGAATTTTGATTCAGGAAAAAGTGTCCTCTAGTTATTAGGCCCAATTATTGTGCCATTGGAAAGACATTTCTCATTGTAAATGGACACACTGGTGTTATTCTAATAAATTTAACACTTGTGAGTTTGATGTGAGATAATAGAAAATATAAATATTTGATTTTTGACCTCAGTCAGCAAGCCGTGATCAGAAGCTTGGATTTTCAGCACCACCCTCCCATTCTTAAGAGAGGGGAGAGGGGCTGGCAATGGAGTTAATAATTGATTATGTATACATAAGGAAGCTTTTATAAAATCCCAACAGTATGGGTGTTGGAGAGCTCCCAGGTAGGTGAACCCATCCATATACTAAGAGAATGACACACCCTAACTCTGCAGGAACAGAAGCTTCTGTACTCAGGATGGTCCCAGACCTCACCTTATGTATCTCTTCATTTGGAAGTTCACCTATTTCCTTTACCATATGTTTTACTTATCTGGTAAATTTAAGCAAGTGTTCCTCTGAGTTTTATGAACTGCTCTAACAAATTAATCAGAACTGAGGATGTGGTCATGGGAATCTTAGATTTATAGCTGATCAGTCAGAATCATAGGGAGCAACCTGAACTTGCGGTTGTTATCTGAAGCGGGATGGGAGCAGTCTTATAGGACTGAGCCCTTAACCTGTGGGATCTGACACTATCATCAGGTAGATAGTGTCAGAATGAGTTAAACTGTAGGACAGCCAGCTGGTGTCACAGAGAATTGCAAATCCAAGAATTAGACCCTGGGGTATGATCCAAGCAAAGACTCATTGAGTCTGACACCACCACCATTAAGGAAGTAACCATCTTACCTCTGCTGCTAATCAAGACAATTGGCATGAGCTGGCCTAAAAGAAATTCTTCTGGGGATGGGAATATTAAGCTCTATTGAGAGATCACAGAAGCATCCAAAAACATGAGATTGATTACTGGAGATTAGGACTTCAAGAACAGGCAAACATGAAGTCATGGATGTACTTACCAAGTCCTCCATGCAGGCAAATTGTTGCTCATCTCTAAGAGGGCAACATTTGGTGGCAGCAGCTGCCATATTCTTCGTGAACATAACCAACTCTTGTGCAGATAGTTGTGGGGCCTTCTTAGTATAAAGGATTATGAGCCTGAAAGAATAATTTTCTCTTACTCCTGGCAATGACTATTTGCCTAAAATGAAGAATTCTAGAGTTTCCTCATTATTTGACAATCTCTAGCTTAAGTTGAACAAAGCATTAAACAGGGTTTAAATAGTTTTAGTCCTTATTCTAATGGCCCGATTACTTATTCAGTATACCTGGAATCCTCTTCACACATCACACATTACTATGATCCTTTTGGGAAGAAGTACTTATCACAGACACTATGAGAGCTAATATGTATGGCTACAAAATCAGACTTAGTAAATAGCTTCAGAAATAAATGTATACACGGCCATTAAAGCTCGTGTTGGTAGTCTATAACGTGTAGGAATAGGGGGACAGCAACAATCAGCAAATAGGCTCTACTTTCATGGGGCTCACACCCTAATGGGTGAGATAGCAGGTACGCTCAATGTAGTGACTGTAGGCACTGACGGTACACAGAGAATGGCATCTAATCTGATCCCAGGGAGGTCGGGCAGGCCTCCTGGAGGAAATGGCATGTGAGCTAAGATCTAACAATAACATAAAGTGAGTCAGGTGAAGGGGAGTGAAAGTGGGAATGTGATTGTGTTTTGGCTTTGTGGGTTTTTTTTTGTTTTGTTTTGTTTTGTTTTTTTGCGGAGGGGGTTAGTGACGGGGGACTGGAGACAGGCAAAGGAAGAAAGCTTAGTTACAGATTCAGATTTGCATTGTTCTTAAAATATTTGTAGTTGCCATTTAAAAAAACGAATGAAAATGGGCAAGTTGTGATGTGAGGGAAAAAGCAGTTGAAGGCCATTCCAGAAATCCAGGTGAGAGATAGTGATAGCCTGCACTGAGAGTGGTTCTGGAAATAGAGGGATATGAGACAGATTTTAAGGAGAAAGTCTCTACTGACCTGGTTTGAAGACAACAAACAATCAGAATCAATCATTACATTTATATTATAGTGGAGTTGGGGAAAGAATTTAGCTGTAGCATCCAATGAACAGGAAACCTAATCCAGTGGTTCTCAGAGTGTAACTAATGGACTAGCAGTATCAGCAGCCCTGGGGACTTACTAGAAATGCAAATTCTCAGGCCCCATCCCAGACTTACTGAAAAAGAAACTCTGGGGACAGGGCTGTGTTTTAACAAGTCCTCCAGGTAATTCTGATGTACTCTAAATTTTGAGAACCATAGACCTAATCCTTAAACTAGACAGTAGCAACTGAACACAATATAGAAGTAATAAGCCAAATATTCTATTTGAGAAAATAATTTTTCTGGACCCATTATTCTGGACATTAATTTTATTTATGTATTTATTTGTTATTTTAAAATATCACTTAATTCCTGCACAATTTTTGTATTAGTTTAAATACACTAGGTTTTGTAACAATAACAAAAACCTCAACCTTGTTGCATGGCTTCAGACCACAAAGGTTTATTTCTTACTCAAGCCACATGTCTGGTGCAATTTGGCATGGTGGTTCTGCTTATCTGGATCATTGTGGAACCAAAGCAGATAGATGAGCTACCATCTCAAATGTATCTGGCTATTGTGTAAGAAGAAAAGGAGAAAATAGGAAAGTCTGCATTGGTTGTTAAAGCTTCTGCTCCCCAAATTTTAGCATTTCATTAGCCAAATCAAGTCATGTTGTGAGAAATATGTATTTTTTTAATGGACACAATATTTCGCAGATCTTTCAATCAGGAGGTTGAGTTTATTTCTCTACCTCTTGGCTCAGTTTGGCCATATGACTTACTTTGGCTGATGGGACAATAGCAGATGTAAGGTAAGTAGAGTCTTAATTTTAAGCTCAATTTATGGGACACTATTCAAATTGATTTTTTCTCAACACTCTTCTTCTAAATAGACTATTACAGTAAGACTCTAAAGATGACTAAAAACTGGTTTTTGGTTTTTAGCATATTAATCTTTGAAAGACAACAGACTTACCAGTCTCTCTGCACACAAGGGATTCGGGTATTCTCTCTGGCAAATAGTTATGGTATCTATTCATCTCTACCCTCCATGGTGAAAATACTAAATTTACTATATGACATGACTTGAAACTGACAAAGCAACCCTAAAACTGCAGGTGAAACCCCAAAATAAATGTCCAGTTGGGAGGGAGAAGACCCCAAAGAGAGTACAGGAAGGCAGCCAGGGCCTGCTTGGTTCCCTAACCTCTGGATATTGACCAGAATCCAGAAACCGGCCTAGAAAGCCACATAAAACACTTGAGACTATGTGGACATTTGTATCATCAAGACAAAGATAGCTAGGTTAATTTTGGACTCATTTAATTTTTTCTTTGGCCTCTGAGATTTTAAGGTTGGATGTAGACTCAGCAACTCTCAGCATCAGGAGTTAACAAAAACTCACAAGTATAAATCTGGACAATATCTTGAAAGCATACCTGTCATGGAAGTAAGCGTCTCCTAATTTCTCATGTAAATCACAATGATTTTTTACACGCTCGTGGCTTTCACGAATCACTCTTTGGAACATCTCTTTCTGGAAAATAAAGACATTCAGTGATTATCACTGTAACAGCGTATCTTGAGGTAAGATTGCAAAACCGTCTTCTGTAAAAGTTCAATGTAACTGTTTTCCTAAACCCAGGGCTTTATTTACTTAGTGATCTCGCAAGTCTTGAAAAACATGTTTTTGTAAAACAGGAATGGCCATGTACTTTGTGGAGAAAAGAAGCACCACAAGAGTGATATTTAGTTTCTGGTGATATAAACTCATGTGTGGGTAGAAATGGTGTATTTTACAAGCATAATGCACATCATTCATCAAGCCAAAAAGAGATCCTTAAAAGTAGTTTACAGGCCTAGTTTGGTCAGAGTGTGTGGTTATAATACAGCCTTTTTACATAAATAGCTTAGATACAAAGATACAGATATAGGCATAGAAATACAGATACATATTAAAAAGTCACAGTTTAATAAAAACATGTAACAGCCTCCTATTTAGTAAAACACCTCACAAATACACATTGAAGCAAAGCAAATGGAATTCTCAGAACTAACTGCTAGTTCAAAGAGTGCTTCAACCACACACATAAAGTTCCACTGGGAAAATACAAGTGACCTTTCAGGCTTAGCTCTTCACTAAGAGGATCAGTTATCATAACTTAAAAGACCCAGTCTATCTGATCTTACTAACCAGTGTTTGTTACAGCGAAAATGTTAGCAGATTTGCAAACTGTTTGCCTGAACTTTACCCTTAGCCTTGTCCTTACTGCCTGTGTGATGTTGGGCAAGTCTTTCAAGCCTTCTAAAACTCTATACTCTCATCTATAAAATGCAGTTAATAATTCTGGCATTTCCCATGTAACTGGGCTGGTGTTAGGATAAAATGGGACACTGGTTGTAAAGTTACTTTGTGAACTCTAAACATCCATGTCCCTGAAGGTGCTATTATCAATAATGACTATTGCGGAGGTCTACTGGGGCTGCCAAGAGTGCTCACTTACAGGGGAATAAATTACCTTCATTGATTCTTCTCTCTGGGAACAGAAAGGTGGTAGATGAACCTGCTTGAGCGCAGACTGGATAAGAGATGCCTTCAATCCTCTACCACCACCCCACCCTCTGTGAATATGTAAACCATTGCTTAGAATAACAAAAGCCAGAACCACCTGGCTCCTGGTAATCCAAGGATAAGTGATCTTCTGGTCAGATAGGTAAGGTCACCTGCTTTTCTTCATGTCACATGCATCACAGAGCTGCTGCCTGTGAACAATATGATTTCTGGCCTGAAACAGGGACAGTTTCTAGGACTGCTTAATGGAAATAGTCAACCTTTCCCTACCCTAATATCCTGTGCTTTTTTGTTTCCTGCTACAGTGCCAAGCAGACACCCATTAAAAGAGAAGATCGCACAGAGAAGTTTTCATGAATCATAGAATCTATATGACAATGACTCATGTACAGAGTTGTATGATGATGTGGCCTTTGGTTTAGATGGAAATCATACTTCTTGTGCAGTGTTGGCACTTAGCAAGAATACGCACAATTATTTTACAAAATATGGCACTACTAATAGCACTGGAATTTTTCCTATGTTGGTAATGGCTAATGAGCAACAAGTTAAAAAATAAAAAGGAATTTACCCCATGGCTATAGCATTCCAGAGGATTTTCTAATTTACAGCATTTTGCCAATAAATTCTGATATACTGTATCCACTCTTAAAATCACCGGAACTGCCAATTCTGAATGTCTTCTTGAATATTCATAAAGAAACCTGTACCCACATAAACCATATTAGAAACAGTAAAATTCAAAAGCCATGAGTTTTCTTTCAAAAGCCAATCATTATTATGAAATTTATCCAATATTTTAACTGATTTTAGGCATTTGGAAACCTTGGGAGGATGGCAGGGAGGTTTTATTGACTACATTTTGAGATAAGGAAATGGAATCAATAAACCTACATGATTTTTCCGAAGTCAGACAGGAGTGGTGTCCGATTCAGAACTTGAAATTAAAACAATCTGATTAGGGGATAGTTCCTGGCTCAGCGTCACTACTTACTTTTATGAGAAATTAATATCCAGTGTTTGGATGAGAGTACATCATCTTCAATCATCTTTGAGGCAAGATTATAAAAGTTTTAGATATTTTTTGATAGAAAGTACTAGCTAAGTATTAAATTGCCATCTTCTCCTCTTTTCTAGATAAGCTTTCAAGCTTGAGTAGTCCAAGCATAATCTACACATTCTTCTGGGTTACAAGAAATTTGGACCCTAGAATATTTACAAAGGAATCACAGAAAAATAAAAGACATCTTGGAAGGGATCTTATCCAACCACCTGAGTTAGTAGTTGGAACACAAGAGCCTAAGGAAATTAAGTGGCTTGACCTACATTCCAAAGTTTATGCACAACAAAGCTAGACTTGGAACTCTAGTCTCCTAACTCATGGCTGAATGTGATTTCCACTAGGAAGTTGTACCTATCGACTTCTCTGGTACCAAATGCAAATTTAGGAATGAGTGGGTTCAGGCAGTGCCATTTACTTTTATAAGCCGTATCAAATGTATTTTCAGAAATATAGTTAAAATCATCCTACAAAGAGCTTTGAGGAAAATTCAGATTCTTATGCTTTGTTGGAGTTTAATTGCTCCAAATAATGCTTCACAAAATGACTTAGGAAATACTTCAATCACACAGCAATATTGTTTTAATATTACATACCGAAATCAGTTTGTCTTGCACAAATTAATATGCATTTCTGAATGGACACTGGAGATGTTAATATTCCATCTCTCTAGTCTTTTAAGTGCCACACCATGGCTTTGGTAGTAGTTATTAAATTAATTAGAATAGAAGAGCTCTCCAGGCACACCAATCTGAAGCCCTTACCTAGGGGTGAGTACCTTAGGGCAAAGTTTGCAAACGCTTGACCCATACTGTGTTTTAAAAAATTCCTGTATTCGTTGTCAACGTTTAAAGATCAAGCAACTTCCAGCTTCTTTCAAAATACAGTAGACCTAACCACTCAAAGCCTTCATTCATATATGCTAATGAGTGGCTGGAACTGTATAGGTAGCTGCCATGTTAGACTCCATCAAGCATCTCCTCTTGATCACAGTTCCCATGTAGTCACTCATTTACATCATGGGCTAGCCTCTGATCATTCAAGTCTTCAATCTTTCCCATAAAAATCCATAAATATAATATTCCCTTACTAAGACTTTACAAAAATCTGTATTACTCTTGCAAGAAGTCGTCTTGCTTGTCGGAAAATTGTTTGCATACAAATCGATCTTCTGTAAATCTGCTGAGGGGCAAGGATGGAAGATCAGGTTTATCATCATTTTCTGAGTTGATAATGCATTCCCCTTGGAACGGCACAGGCAGAGCACAGCATGGAGCAATTTTACTGGATGGGATTGACTGTGAAGAACAGGTATAGTTCATAAGCTGGCTCTATAAAACATAAAAAGGAGCAGTTATTCTTGATGACTTCATTCTGAACTTATTTATCTTTATTGCTATTACTAGAAAGCCAGAGAAAAACTTGGCATCATGTGTTGCTTTATCCTTGGCAAACTGAGAGACCAAAAGGTCATTTATAGTGACTTGTTCTAAAAAAGAAGGTTTCTCTATTTGACCTTACTTAAGTGTCAACAAGCTCTTTAAACATCTCTTAAACAACTTAGGGGAGACAGATGATATTATTGTTTCCATGGTTAGCTCCACAAAATACAAATGAAGGTTTTATTGTCTTGCTATTGTTGCTATTGTTTTAGGATTCCAGCTTAGAATACGTTTTGTCCCTATAATTTACCACATATATTGCTATAATATTACTATTAAGCTTACATATTTAACATATTTATTTAAATAATAATACACAAATAATTATGTACATGTGTGTATGAATAAGTTAATCTCTAAACTTAAACTCACAATATAATTAGAGTCAAATAAGTAAACAACAATCATAATGCAGTATAATGGAAGTTGTAAGAGAAGCACATATGTGACACTCTGGAAGGAAAAAGATTGGAAATCCAGACTGGATGGAGGTCAGAGTGTAGATATTAAACAATTTGAGTCCTGAAAGACAAATAAAAGTTGCTTGGAAACTAATGAAGAGGAATAATATTCCAAAATTGTTCATCTTCATACATAAAAAATCCTGGAAGTGAGAGAATATGAAGTATTTGGGGAAATGATATATAAGATATTTGGGGGTTATTGAGAAAATGTAGTTGAGAAATGATGGGGCTTACTGGAAAACAGTTTGGAGCTTCCTCAGAAAGTTAAAAATAGAACTACCTTATGATCCAGAAACTGCACTACTAGATACTTACTTAAATACAAAAATACTAATTCAAAGGGACACATGCACCCCTATGTTCACAGCAGCAGTATTTACCATAGCCAAATTATGGAAGCAGCCCAAGTGTCCATTGACTGATGACTGGATAAAGAAGATGTAGTATATAAATACAATGGAATAATACTCAGCCATCAAAAGAATGAAATCTTGCCATTTGCAAGACAGGGATGGAGTTAGAGTGTATTATGCTAAGCGAAATCAATCAGAAAAAGACAACATATGATTTCACTCACCAGTGGAATTTAGAAAATGAAACAGATGAATATAGGCTGGAAAAAGAGGCAAACCATGAAACAAACTCTTAATGATAGAGAACAAACTGAAGGTTGCTAGAAGGGAGATGGGCAGGGGATGGGGTAGATGGGTGATGGGCATGAAGGAGGCACTTGTGATGGGCACTGGGTGTTGTATATAAGTGATGAACCACTGAATTCTACTCTTGAAACCACGGGCCAGCCATCTTGGACTATATGTGTAAAATAAGAAAGAAAAAAGGCCAAGAACAGACTACTGGCAATACAAATTTTTAAAGGGTAGTAGAAGAGGGGGAAGAAAAGAAACAAGAGCTTTAAATGATACACTGGACCAGATGGATTTCACAGATATTTACAGAACTTTACATCCAAATGCAACTGAATACCCATTCTTCTCAAGTGCACATGGAACTTTCTCCAGAATAGACCACATACTGGGTCACAAATCATGTCTTAACTGATACCAAAAGATTAGGATTGTCCCCTGCATATTTTCAGACCATAATGCTTTGAAACCTGAACTCAATCTCAAGAAGAAATTTGGAAGAAATTCAAACCCGTGGAGGTTAAAGACCATCCTGCTAAAAGATGAAAGGGTCAATCAGGAAATTAGAGAAGAATTAAAAAGATTCATGAAAACTAATGAGAATGAAGATACAAATGTTAAAAATCTTTGGGATACAGCAAAAGCAGTCCTGAGAGGGAAATACATTGCAATACAAGCATCCCTCAAAAAACTGGAAAAAAATCAAATACAAAAGCTAACCTTGCACCTAAAGGAGCTGGAGAAAGAACAGCAAATAAAACCTACACCCAGCAGAAGAAGAGAGTTAATAAAGATTCGAGCAGAAATCAATGAAATTGAGACCAGAAGAACTGTGGAACAGATCAACAAAACCAGGAGTTGGTTCTTTGAAAGAACTAATAAGATAGAGAAATCATTAGACAGCTTTGTTAAAAACAAAAGAGAAAAGACTCAAATTAATAAAATCATGAATGAAAAAGGGGAAATCACCACCAATACCAAGGAAATACAAACGATTTTATTCTTTTTTTTATTTTTATTTTTTTACAAATGATTTTAAAAACATATATGAGCAGCTATACGCCAATAAATTAGGCAATCTAGAAGAAATGGACGGATTTCTGGAAAACCATAAGCTACCAAAACTGGAACAAGAAGAAACAGAAAACCTGAACAGGCCGATAACCAGGGAGGAAATTGAAACAGTCATCAAAAAATTTCCAAGACACAAAAGTCCAGGGCCAGATGGCTTCCCAGGGGAATTCCATCAAACGTTTAAAGAAGCAGTAATACCTATTCTACTAAAGCTGTTCGAAAAGATAGAAAGAGATGGAGTACTTCCAAACTTGTTCTATGAGGCCAGCATCACCTTCATTCCAAAACCAGACAAAGACCCAACCAAAAAGGAGAATTATAGACCAATATACTTGATGAACACAGATGCAAAAACTCTCAACAAGATACTAGCCAATAGGATCCAACAGTACATTAAGAAGATTATTCACCATGACCAAGTGGGATTTATCCCCGGGATGGAAGGCTGGTTCAACATTCGTAAAGCCATTAGTGATCATATCAACAAGAGAAAAATCAAGAACCATATTATCCTCTCAATAGATGCAGAGAAAGCATTTAACAAAATACAGCATCCATTCCTGATCAAAACTCTTCAGAGTGTAGGGATAGAGGGAACATTCCTCAGCATCTTAAAAGCCATCTATGAAAAGCCCACAGCAAATATCATTCTCAATGGGGAAGCACTGGGAGCCTTTCCCCTAAGATCAGGAACAAGACAGGGATGTCCACTCTCACCACTGCTATTCAACATAGTACTAGAAACCCTAGCCTCAGCAATCAGGCAACAAAAAGAAATACAAGGCAAAGAAGAAGTCAAACTCTCCCTCTTTGCAGATGAAATGATACTGTACATTGAAAATCCAAAAGACTCCACCATAAGATTGCTAGAACTCATACAGGAATTCTGCAGTGTGGCAGGATACAAAATCAATGCCCAGAAATCAATGGCATTTCTGTACACAAGCAATGAGACTGAAGAAAGAGAAATTAAGGACTCCGTTCCAATTACAATTGCACCCAAAAGCATAAGATACCTAGGAATAAACCTAACCAAAGAGGTAAAGGATCTATACCTTAAAAACTACAGAACACTTCTGAAAGAAATGGAGGAAGACACAAAGAGATGGAAAAATATTCCATGCTCATGGATTGGAAGAATTAATATGGTGAAAATGTCAAGGCTACCCAGGGAAATTTACACATCCCTATCAAAATACCATGGACTTTCTTCAGAGAGTTGGAACAAATCATCTTAAGATTTGTGTGGAATCAGAAAAGACCCCGAATAGCAGGGGAATATTGAAAAAGAAAACCAGAGCCGGGGGCATCACAATGCCAGATTTCAGGTTGTACTACAAAGCTGTGGTCATCAAGACAGTGTGGTCCTGGCACAAAGACAGACACATAGATCAATGGAGCAGAATAGAGAACCCAGAAATGGGCCCTCAACTCTATGGTCAACTAACATTTGAAAAAGCAGGAAAGACTATCCACTGGAAGAAAGACAGTCTCTTCAATAAATGGTGCTGGGAAAATTGGACAGCCACATGCAGAAGAATAAAATTAGACCATTCTCTTATACTATACAGAAAGATAAACTCAAAATGGATGAAAGATCTAAATGTAAGGCAAGATTCCATCAAAATCCTAGAGGAGAACACAGGCAACACCCTTTTTGAACTTGGCCACAGCAACTTCTTGCAAGATACATCTATGAAGGCAAGGGAACCTAAAGCAAAAATGAATTATTGGGACTTCATCAAGATAAAAAGCTTCTGCACAGCAAAAGAAACAGTCCACAAAACTCAAAGACAACCTACAGAATGGGAGAAGAGATTTGCAAATGACGTATCAGATAAAGGGCTAGTTTCCAAGATGTATAAGGAACTTATTAAACTCAACAGCAAAGAAACAAACAATCCAACCATGAAATGGGCAGAAGACATGAACAGAAATTTCACAGAGGAAGACAGAGACATGGCCAACAAGCACATGAGAAAATAAATGCTCCCCATCACTTGCCATCAGGGAAATACAAATCAAAACCACAATGAGATACCACCTCCCACCAGTGAGAATGGGGAACATTAACAAGACAGGAAACAACAAATTTTGGAGAGGATGTGGATAACGGGGAACATTCTTGCACTGATGGTAGGAATGTGAACTGGTGCATCCACTCTGGAAAATTGTGTGGAGGTTCCTCAAAGAGTTAAAAATAGATCTGCCCTACGACCAGCAATTGAACTGCTGGGGATTTACCCCAAAGATACAGAGGCAGAGAAAAACCGAGACACCTGCACCCCAACATTTATAGCAGCAATGTCCACAATAGCCAAACTGTGGAAGGAGCCTCGGTGTCCATGGAAAGATGAATGGATAAAGAAGATGTGGTCTATGTATACAATGGAATATTCCTCAGCCATTAGAAATGACAAATACCCACCATTCGTTTCAACGTGGAGGGACCTGCAGGGTATTATGCTGAGTGAAGTAAGTCAATCGGAGAAGGACAAACATTATATGTTCTCATTCGTTTGGGGAATATAAAAAATAGTGAAAGGGAATATAAGGGGAAAGGAGAGAAATGAGTGAAAATATCAGAACATGAGAGACTCCTAACTCTGGGAAATGAACAAGGGGTAGTGGAAAGGGAGGTGGGTGGGGGTATGGGGTGACTGGGTGACGGGCACTGAGGGGGGCACTTGGCGGATGAGCACTGGGTGATATGCTATATGTTGGCAAATTGAACTCCAATAAAAAAAAAAGAGGGGGAAGAAAATTGATGAAAGAAACTGTAAGAATACAGTCTTTCTCCCTATCATCTTCTGCAATCATCACTGGAAAAATAAACCAGTACAGTGATTGACAGCTTTGGGTCTGAAGTCAGACTTCTTGATTTCTAGTCTTGACTGCTATCTTCCAACTGAGTGACCTAGGCAAGGTACTTAGCCTTTTCTCCTTCAATTTCCTCATCTATAAAATGGGGTTAAAATAATACTTGCTAAGATTATGGGAATTAAATGGATTAATAATTATTAGGAAGAAAAAAAAGAGCCTGGCACAGGTAAAGTACTAAAAAAGTGTTTTCTGAATAAGAGTGAAGTGCTTAGAATTAGCAGTTGGCACAAAGAAATTGTTTTTTTAAAAGTCTGTACTATAGCAATTATTATACAACCCCAAAATGTTGGTCCAATAGTGCTTTGAAGTCAAAGAACGAGAGAGAACTCGGCAATGTAAAATTGAATTATGTTGACTGAGTGATTAGGTAGAGTTAACATTAAAAATTAACATCTACAATACAGATTACTTGCTTTTTGAATTGATGTGATGTTGTGAAGTATCATGTAATGTTATAAGCAGTGATAAGTATAGAAAACTTTCTAGGACATACAGTTCAAAGGTAATAAATAACCCATGTATCATTCCTAAAAGCATTGGGAGAAATACTCTAATAAAAAGACAATTAAATCAATATGAAAAATAAACAGTAGAAAAGGTGCACTTATCATGATGAGCATTGGGTAATGCACAGAATTGCTGTATCACTACACTGTATACCTGGAACTAATATGACACTATGTTGACTATCTTGGAATTAACATTCTTAAAATGAATAAATAAATAAACAAACTGGAAAATAGTGTATCAAAGAAATGATGTTCAACTGAAATCATTCTTGTTAACAATGTTATTGAAAAAGAATGAGTACAGAAAAAGTAAGAAGTCAATCCAAACAACTGAACTAAAAACAGCTACACAAACCTGAGAAGGCTAATAAAATTAAAAGCAGAAACCTAGCAGAATTAGTAAATAAGTCCAAAAACTTTCCCTGGGAGAAGACCAGTACATTAGGTAGGACCTTTGCAAAGCTAAATAAAGGCGAAAACGCAACTACATGGAGAAAAGAACTATAATTATATGCTTGATGTTTTTAGTTATCCAATAGCAATATTATGTAGAACCCAATACCTCAGTGAGAAGATGCTCATAAAGGAAACTTTATTTTAAAAATGTATATTATAAAACCTGACCCAAAAATGGTACAATTGATGCTCATTAGTCACAACAGTTATAAATTCACTGAATTTGTGAATACGAACTCATCAGCTCTAAGGGGAATCCAAGACTAGTTTCCTATAAGCCTCTGTCACATTTTTGTTGTCAACAGATCAAGATATAGCCTTGTTTTATGTGTGTTTCTATTTAAATACCCCTTATTTAATATGTATTGATGATTTGTTAATGTTGAACTAATACATCTAACACATTAGCTTGTCCTTAAGGTACATCGTGACTTTTTTTGTGTTTTGGAACCCCAGTCAGCACTTCAGCACTTACTATGCTTGAGGGCCATTTCAAACAGCTAAATCACACATACGCACACACACACACACACACACACAAATGTGAAAAATGTGGCACTAGACTGCAGAAAGGACACTTATTTACAGTATGAGAGCTAAAACAAGAAGGCATTCCCTAGGGCTGTTGACTCAGTAGTCCCCCCCAGCCAGGATTATGGGCATCACACAACTCCCAATTCTTCGCGGCTCTGAGCACACACCGGTCAGCCTGCAGATGACCATAAAAGTGCTGAGTGCTGATTTGGGGCTTACAAATGAATTTTGACAAATAGGTGAATTCACAAGTGCGTGAATAAGTAGTGAGGATCGACTGAAAAATGTCAAAATAAATCTATAGCAAAAGAAATGGAAAAGCTGTCACCCAGGTTTCTGTCTCCAGTCCTGCTCCAGTTTCATGGACAAGTTCTTTCAAACCTTCACAAAGCAGGTAATTCTCAATACTATGAAGTTATTTCAGAGATTTTGAAAGGAAAAACAGTGTAATTTTTGGAAGTTAGCATAACTGAATACCAAAAGTATTGGTAGTTCTAGACTACCAAATACTGGAAGTTCTAGACCAATTTTATGTAAACAGAAATGCAAAAATTTGAAAATTATATATATGTAAAATCCAGAAATATAACAAAATTAAATTGATTTAAGCAACCTAAAGATGGTTAAAAATTAAGAAATCTTTAAATATAATTCACCAATGGATAAGTTAAATGGAAATCAAATGATCATCCTAAGAAAACAAAACATTTACTAATGTTCAGAAATCAAACTAATTAAAACAAAACAACCTCAGGATGCCTGGGTGGCTCAGTTGGTTAAGCGTGGAACTCTTGATTTTGGCTCAGGTCATGATCTCAGGGCCATGAGATGGAGCCCTTCATTGGGCTCCGTGCTTAGTGTGGAGTCTGCTCTAGATTCTCTCCCCTCACACGCATTACCCACCCCCACCCCCATCCCTACCCTGTTGCTCATGCACATGCACATTCTCTCTCTCAAATACATAAATAAAATCTTTTAAAAAACTCAAACCTCTAAAATAAGAGTGAAAAATCCCTTAACATGTAAACAATACCATTGTCAAGCCAGTAACTTTAAACCTGTTTCCTTAAAGTCTGGACCAAGACAGGAATACTAGAACCATTTATAGTTATCTATATTGTTTGTGAATACTAGCCAATACAATGAAATCATTGAAGATTGTTCTGGCATTCCTGACATGATGTAGAACCAGAAATGGAGTTACTGGTTTGGCATAGGTTTTTTTTTTTTTTTTTTAATTTATTTTTATTGGTGTTCAATTTACTAACATATCGAATAATCCCCAGTGCCCGTCACCCATTCACTCCCCGCCCTCCTCCCCTTCTACCACCCCTAGTTCATTTCCCAGAGTTCGCAGTCTTTACGTTCTGTCTCCCTTTCTGATATTTCCCACACATTTCTTCTCCCTTCCCTTATATTCCCTTTCACTATTATTTATATTCCCCAAATGAATGAGAACATATAATGTTTGTCCTTCTCCGATTGACTTACTTCACTCAGCATAATACCCTCCAGTTCCATCCACGTGGAAGCAAATGGTGGGTATTTGTCATTTCTAATGGCTGAGGAATATTCCATTGTATACATAGACCACATCTTCTTTATCCACTCATCTTTCGATGGACACCGAGGCTCCTTATTTATGTTTTAAAGGATATTAGAGATTTTGTTTTATTTTCTTTAACTATGATTGCGTCTGTCAGGCCTCCACTTTCTTTTAACTCTACTCCCAAGTTCACCCAACCTTCATGCAAATAACATTCTAATTGCCTGTCCTGAAAAGCCAGGACTCCTTCTAAGTATGCAAGGTAGTGTTTCTTCCAGCACTAGTTGGGATTACTGCCATACAGAAAGTAACTCAAGAAAAACATTATATTGTCTATCTCCAAGATGAAAGTAGCAGTGGCTCCTGTCACCTTTCCCAGCAGTAGGGCTGAATGTGGCACTGATTTGACAACCACAATGGTACCAAAGGATACGTGTGGTCTGACCCCGGCTCCATTCCATTCCATTCACAAAGTAAATAGTTGAGGCTGCAGAATCCAAGGGATTCTACTGAGTGTCTATGCAATGGCTTTCTATTTTAATTTCCACTGTTACTCACATCCTTTAATCTTTCATGGAATGGGACTAAAATAGTTGAAGGTGGGGGCTCCTGTCCATAAGAGTCATAGATATCCCCATGAAATTAGGATTCTAGCTTCTCTTTGTTCCTGGGTTTTATTTATCATGATGAAAATTAATCAATGTTCTAATTTGCGGAAATAATAAGAACAGGACTTGTAATCTGTGATTTACTAAAGCCTCGTTGAATTTTTGACAGTTAAAATTTTTCCTTCTCTGGCATTTGAAGACTTTACACTTGGATGAGGGGCGGGCGAATTCTATGGTGTCCGTGCCCCCAAACCCCAGACCGACCTCTTTGTCTTCATGCTTCTTTTATCCTCCAGGCTGATATGGCCTGGGCCCTCAGTTGCAATTCTTGGGATTCAAAGATGAATGAAATACAAACCCTATTTCTAAGGAAATTAAAGGTCAGCTCTAAAAATTAAAGAGTAACAGAATAAAGTGAAGAAGGACAGGATAAGTAAGGAGGAAAGGAAGTGGGGGAGGAAGAGATGGAGGAGTAGAAGGAGAAAAGTAGGGAAGGAAGGAAGAAAAAAATCATTGCCTGACTTGGGATGAGAGAAGAGGGGAGACACTACTGTCAACTCTACTGGTAATATTGAGAAGTGCTCATTACTTCATTTTAGATTCATTACATATCATGGTCACCTTTTTTTAAGAGTTGTAAGGTTTGTTGTTATTGTTTCGAATTTTAGAGTTTTTAGAATTGTAAGTTTTTTTAAAGCCTGAAGTGAATTTTAAGAAAGGAGAGGCTCTCACCCTGCCAAGTACACATGCGACTACATCTCCTTCACAACATGTCTGATGCAGATTTTTAATATACACGGCCAGTCTGGCAATTTCAGAAAAGTTAGTTTTTGGTTGTTTTTTAGTCAGCAGAACCAATTCCCTGAAAAGAAAAATAAGTACATTTTAGACCATATTTTGAGTTCAATCCTTTCTAAAATTAGTTCTAGTTCATTGAGTAACCAAAATAATAGAAACACATTTGCAAATGTAGGATGAAGAGAGTATATTTTAAATATATACTTTTAAATGCCTTCTATTTCTTCAGTGATAGCACTCAGAGCCACACAAAGATCTAAATCATAAAACAAACACCATTCAATTCATAATCATGCAAAACATAGTCATTTTCATCATTGAAGTTATCACTTAAAGAAGCTGAGTTGCTTAGATGCATAACTTGGAAATTTATCTGACCTGAATTTCCAAGTAAAATTCTTCATCATAAAGACAATGATTACAAGAGTCTTGGGTCTCCCTTGCCTCTCCCTATTGACAGCTGAGCAACATCCCCAAAATGTCTCTGGCAAGAGGAAAAATGAGACTGCCTTGTAAGGAGAACTAAGCTCCCGTGCAGCCCAATGCTGTCCCAGATTGGGAAAGGAGGTGATATAAGGGAAGATACATCTCTTCACAGGTAAACTTGGACAGAAATACAATCTGGACCAGGAAATAGGCACACTGAGTAAAACAAATTCTCCTCACCCCACACTCTTCCATCAAAACACCTACAAAACACCACTAAATTTTTCTGTTCTGCATTTCACTGGAGCCAAAATCTTTCCTATCTTCTCAGAGGAAAGAAAATATTTTGTCTTCCAGCCTTTATCATGTGGAACAATTAAGTGCCTGCATCTTCATGTACAGAATCTTTTGTGCACTAAAGGCAGAGGCTAAGGGATCTGACCAGATGGAAGAAACTGAGGCAGGAGATAGTGGGTAGAGAGAAGGATTGGGCGGTCTCAAGCCCAGCTCTCTGTGTCCTATCAAATGGGCAAATAGCATATGTGTAGAGAAAGGAAACAAGTTTGCATTGAGAGACATTATTAAATAAAAGAAAAATAATTTTTCACATGAGTTTGATCAAATGGGGTAATCCAAAAGCAAT
Source organism: Canis lupus baileyi (assembly GCF_048164855.1). NCBI lineage: Eukaryota > Metazoa > Chordata > Mammalia > Carnivora > Canidae > Canis > Canis lupus. Next base: position 64,550,561 of record NC_132851.1, on the reverse strand, counting down.
AAAATTCATGTATCTCAATCAGTAACTTACACTGCTTTTGCTACTTTATGGTTGAATTTAATTCCAATTTCACATAAATGGTGATGCCTCCAAGATAGTTCTCTAATGTATTTTCTGATGGGTTCTAGCTGTAATTAGAAAAACAACTCATCACAGAAATGTGGTAGTAACAGAAAAAGCCACTCGTGTAATCAGTAAACAAGAAAGGAAAGTACAAGTTGTTTATCTCCTCAGAATTAGAAAGTCCTTATTGCCTTATTTAAAAGAGATCAAATGTGGTTGGTTGGTTGGTTGGTTTTATAAAATAGTATCTTACTTCCCAGAAATCACTTGTTCTAGAACCTCAAACATTTGGAATGAAAAGAAGACATGAAATTAAGCAAACAAAAGTCCAGAGAGCCAAAGGAATACATTTCAATTAGGTCTTATACTTGTATCTTGTTTTTATTCAAGTTCCTAGCTCTGTCATCTTAGACATGTCTCCTACTGCTTATCTAAAATATATGCTCCAGTTTCGCAATATACATTAATGAAGTCCCCCTCCCCCACAAATATGTTCATAGTTTTTAACCCAGGATTTTTACTTTTGAAACTATTGCAAATAAATTCTTCTACATAAATAAAAACATAATTATGCAAAAAGAAGAGCATGCATATTTTGTTATGATGGTAAAATTTTGGAAACAAATAAAATGTGTCTCAACATAGTGATGGTAAAGTAAATAATGGCACATTAATTTTGACAAAATTTATACTTCTACTAAAAAGAAAGTTTAAGTCTTCAGTATGATCACAACATACAAAAGAAAATCTGTGGATAGAGAAATGAACAAAAGGAAAAATCTAAAATTGGTATCTCTATGTGTTGGAAATATTAGCAATATTTTTAAATTTCAGAACAGCTCTATATTTTCACTTAAACATTATAATGACCAGTTGGCTAACTGTACCTTAGAGTACTATTTTTAAGAACAAATTAAAAAAATATACACAAAAGTAATATTCAAACCACAAAACTGGCACAATAATCATAATTTAATAATTATTATTAAATATAACTAATTATATTTTTAATCAATTATAAATATAATTATTACTTTAATCCTTATTTTGTTGTATTCTACCCATTTAAAATCTAGTACAAATAAGATTGTCTACTTCTCCAAGAGTCTGTGAAGACTTAATTCATAAACCATATTCTCTGATCATAGACTTAATTTTTACACACTTGGTTATGTCATTTTCCCTGAGAAGAAGCCAGAACCATTAGGAATAGACATCCTGGTATCAGCAATACTGTAAAGATCATAAAGTAGGATAGAGGAGGGAAGAACTCTAAGGTAACTTTATAGGTGCATGTTATACATGAAGGAAACTTCTCCACTGAGAAGGATTAAAATTAAGAAAACTTTGTAACTTAAAAGAGTAAGCACAAGTTACTTAAAAAAAAAAAAAACTTAACCTCTACAAAAACGTTCATTCTTTAGAAATGTGAAGTAATAAGACATAAGTGTGCATGATCATTTGTTTTTCTGTTTTTAATTAATATAAACCAAAAAGCAAAAAAACTGTCCTGCTTAGGAATTCAAAATTGACTTCTGAAGGAGTCACTAGGGAACAAACAGAGAGGGAGATAATAAATTTATATAATAAATATATTTATATATAAAGTATATAATATAAATTAAAGCTATATATTATAATGATATCATTAATATTATCTTTAATGATAATAGCTATAATTATTGAGTACTTAGCATATGACAGAAACTCTTTAGATATATTATTTAATTTCTTACAGAAAGCAGACAAAGAGGAGCTCAATATGAAAAATAGGTTTAGAGAAATAGAGAAATAGGGGTTTTGAAGAATATGAAATAAATTTACACTGAGAAGATCAAAGAAAACAGTAAGAACAAAGTGGTCCTGTATTTAATCTTGAGAATTCATCAAAATGATTATCAAACTACTACTCATTTCAGTACAACCTTTGGAAAATCCATCTGGTGCCCTCTCTAGTAAAGATGGTCATTTTATGTTAATATTTAAATCCTGAAACGAGCATGCATGAAAAGTACTTTTATCATAGAACTAATCACTGATTCATATCCATTCAATGAAAGAGAAAGGCTACATGGTTAAAATTAAGTGTGGTAGATTGTATTTTCCAAAGATTGCTGTAGGGATATCTTCTATTCCTTGCCCTTCTTACAATGAGACTTTGACAGTCTTCCCAATCAAAAGGTACAGTATATATACTGTCCCCTTCAAACTGGTAAGGTTTTATGGTGTTTCAACTAATAGTGTATGACAGAAGTAACTTCTGAGACTAGTTCATTAAAGGCCATTCGACTTCTGCTTTAGCCACTATTATATGCGTTCTTGAAGTCTTTGGCCACGTAAGCAATTCATCTGCCCTGAAGCTACCATGCTGCGAGGAATCCCAAACTAACCAAGACCACGTGGAGAGGCCCTGAGATTCTGGGAGAAGAAAGAGATCTTGAACTAGCCCCTAGGTGATTCAGGCCCCCGGAGTCCTAAATTCAGCCGTTGTCTGACTGCAACCACAAGAAAGATCATGAGCCAGAACTGCTCAGATGAACCCTTCCTGGACTCCCGACCCACAGAAATCATGAGAGATAATAAAATGATCCTTGGTTTTGAGTCAATAAATTTTGGGGTATTTTGATATGCAACAATGGTAACTTGAATATTAAATTTTTATGACAAAGTAGTGTCTATGCTAATTCACACTTTTCAAATTTTAATAACAATATGAATTGCTTCAGTATCTCTTTACAATGGAGTCTTATTTCGTATGTCTGGAGAAGAGCTTCAGATTCTGCATTTCCAATGAGACGCCAGGTAATGCGTATGTTGCTGGTACACAGTCCACACACCGCAGAACAAGGCTCTAAATAACAGTTGACATATGAATATTTTACCTTCATCTGGAAGCATTCAGTTTTATTTTCTTCTTGGCAACATGAGTGAATAGCTGTTTCATAGCAAGCAGACATTGTCAGAATAGTGGGTCCATACAAGAATGGATACTTTCTAGACATTTCATAAATGTACCTGTAATTTGGCAAATACAAAGTCGTGTAATTTAGAATCCAAGAACATGTGCCAACACAGTTTCTGCATTTAGTTTTGTCGACCTGAAACTTCTAGAATTTCATGATGAAAGAGATAAGATAGCACTATACTATGTAAAGACATCATCACGTGTTCACGTCACTCTGGACAGATCACTATGAAATTAGACATTCACAGAATGCCCAGAAAGTGACCAACTGTGACTTCCAGGCTGGTGGGGAAAGAAAAAGTAATTAAAACTTGTCATTTTTATATAAATGGAAGAAGTGGAAGATAGAAAGTTCAGTAGGCCAAAATGAATTGTAAATGCAGGATTGTACATCTGGTGCAGGAGGATTAAATTTAGAAGCTATTAGTGGGGTGAGGGGAGTCTCTCAAGATCATCCAGAAGTTCTTTCTAGACTAGGAAATGCCAGTCCTCCAAGATGTGTCCCTCAGTATTTTGGTTTGTTACTAAGCCCCCATCTTTATTTCCCTCTCTAGTTCATTTATCCCTCACACACAGAGCCTGGGCATCAGGTCTGCCTTTCACTTATAATGCATGTCTCCTCTTATTTTTGCAAAGTTTGCTTAAAGACCCCACAGACACAAATGCAAAAATACTGAACAAGAGGACATTATAGGCATGCGGGGTGCCTGGGTGGCTCAGTCAGTTAGGCATCTGTCTTCCACTCGGGTCCTGATATTACGGTGCTGGGGTCTAGCCCCTATGTCATGCTCCCTGCTCAGCACAGAGTCTGCCTGGCCTTCTCTCTCTTACTCTCCCTTTCCTTCTGTCCCTCCCTCTAAACGCTCATACTGTCTCTCTAATTAAAAACAAAAACAAAAACCCAGATGCCATTACAGGCAAAAACTGGCTTAATGCTCACACAAATCCATTTTTTTTTTCCGTGTGCACAGGGAGACTCCTTTTCCAGACTCCCTTGCAGTTAGGTCAAGAACATGTAACTGAATTCTGGAGGATGAAATGTGAATGAATGTGCTCCACAATGCTTTGAGGTGTGGCTGGTAATGTCTCAGCACAGTTCCCTGCTCTCGCTCTCTTTTTTTTTCCCTGCTCTCTTTTTTTCTATTTTGATGACCTTGGAAACACATGCTCCAGATAATATAGAGCTGGAAACACTTGCTTTCCTGGGTTACCCGTGGGAGGAGAACTGTCAGCAGCTGAGCCAAGATAGAGAGAGATGAGATGTCAAGTGTCAGGATAGCCAATTAAAACGAAATGAAAGTAACACTCAAGACTCATACTGATTATTATAATACTATTCTTAATGCAAGTTTAAGATGTAGTGTCTGTAGAGTTGGCCTATATCACCAGAAAAATGGTGACACCAGAAAATCAGGTTTTCAACATTGAAAGGATAATGGAGGAAGTGATAGAATAGGAACTTGGTTCTTGTTTTAACTTCCATCCACCACCAGTTCCTTGGATAATACATAAATCTATATCCCTGCTCCTTTGGGATCTAACTCCAAGTCCTTTTGGGATCCTAGAGAAAAATACAGCTGCAGAAGCCAATGAAGTCAAATGAAAAATTGCTACCATTGCCCTCCCTGAAATGATTGAAAAAGCAATGGTATCTCATGACAAATATCCAAGGAAATGCTTAAAATATTTTATAGAAATCCCTTAGTGCTGCAGGGTCTAGAAAACAATAACCGAAGGAGGTGGCTAGAGTTTCTGGGGTCAGGGACTATATCCATATGTGACTTCATCAGAAGAGTATTTGTTACTGCCCTCTGCCCAGATATGAATCCTGGGGCCCTAATAAAGACAAGATTTGCAGGAGACCTGAAGCGCTAACCAAACGTCAACAGACACCTTATCTAACAACTGGTGTGTAGCAATTCTGTGGTAACATTTCCTTTCGGTTAAAGGTAGAAAATCATTTTTTGTGTGTGGGTGGATGACCGAGGCAGTTGCCAGTAGAGTTGTTTACCAAATATTTCCAGCTCCCCTCCTTTCAGGCAAATGGTAGGATTGCACATTTCTGCCTCCTGTGAGATGAGGTATGACAATGTGACTTGCTGGTTAATGATGTGTGAGTAAAAATGATGAGTGCTGTTTCTAAACAAGCTTAAGAAGCAATACATGATTTACTATTATCCCCTTCCTTTGCCATAGTAATCAAGGAAGTAAGTGTTGAGATGGTATCTTTGTCAACCTAAGTCCCTAAGTGACTATGATAAGCAGACTGCCTACCAATTTTCATTGGACAGATAGCATGAGTGAAAAAAAATTCTGTTTTTTTGTTATACTGAGCTGCTGAAAATTAGAGATTATTTGCTACCACACTAAAGTTAGCTTACCCTGTAAAAGTATTATTACTTTTGCTTTTTAAAAACCTATAAAGAAAAAAGTCATCCGCAAACTATGGAGGTGGAAAAATAGGCCAAATAATAGAACCAAACATCATTCATTAACAATACTTAGAAAAGTAGGTCTGTGATCCTCCCTCCCCCCATCCCCCCAAAAAATTCCTCTTCACTCTCACTAAGCGGCCCCAAAGCCCTGGAAGTTTAGTCAATGGGCTTCTATCAGCAGAGTCTCTCAAGCCCAACCTATAGAAACAGAACGACAGAACTGGTATTATCAACATACAGCTGCCTCCTAACATAAGGAATTGTATTCCTTGAGAACTGAAGCCTTGTGTTTCTCTTGTCAATACCAAATTTCACCAAAGCCATTCAATACCTCTGCTCTTTATTGTCTATGCCGAATTAAGAGTTCATTTTTGTACTATGGTAACTTAGTTCCCTTGGAAGATATTCAATATGAGCCAATTCTAATTTTAAATCTCCAAAGACAAAGTTTAACTCAATATAAGGAAAAGCTTTCTACTAATTAGAGACATTAAAAAAATGGAATGTCCCTATAGTAAGATATCATAGGGTCACACTTAATTAGAAGTGGGTTTCTACAGTCAGATATTCAATAGAAGCTTATAATAAATTAAAACTGTTATCGAAAATTCCTTAGATAATCCAAAGATACAGTAACGATGGTTTTGTGTATCTGTATACTATGCCGTCTTTTGAAAAATCTGAAATAGCTGACTTTTCCTCCCAGCTCTGATATATGGTTACTGTTTCCTTGGTTGAGAATTAAATGAAGTTGTTGCCTTATAATTATGAAACAAGTAATTAGAAAATTATTTTTCCTCTCAGTATTTATAGTTGTCTGCATATTAAGATTAGCGTTTAAAATAACTCCTTATATTGACTTCATTGTAAATATTCAAGAAGAGATTAGATTCACTGTCTGAGTATAGGTTAGATTTTGTAATCTCTGAATGTTCAACCCAAACCTGATTTTATAATTCTCTCTTAGAATGGAAGCATCATAGTAAATAGGTAGCTGGGTCCTGTTTTGGTTCCCATTCAGTTGCCCCTAATGCCAGACAGGTTGTAACCTGCCCAACCCCCAGTCTCTTAGTCCTTTCTTTTTCTTTTTTCTTTTTTGGTAAGATTTATTTATTTGAGAGAGAGAGAGATTGGGGGGAGGGAGGGAGAGAATGAGCTTGCGCTCTCTCTCTCTCTCTCTCTCTCAAGCAGCGGGGAAGGGTAGAGTCTTAAGCAGACCCCATCCTGACTGCAGAGCTGTATGCAGGGCTTATTCTCGAGACCCTGAGAACATGATCCTAGCTGAAATAAAAAGTTGAATGCTTAATCGACTGAGACACCTAGGGATCTAGTCCTTTCTACCTAAGGATGCAGGTCCAATTAATTTCTTCTTCAAGGCTCAGTAATTCTGTACCCAAATAAGTGAATTAAAGTAGTTTATGTAATTCGGCATCAAGTCACTCTGCTCATTTATCTCTGATCAAAAGTTTCATGTCTAAAATCTGAAATCAAATCATCACCATGCTCCTTGCCCTCTAGAACAAGCATCAGATCTTTGCCTTATTCCCATTATCTGAGCCTGTCTTGATAAGACAGCCAGAATTGCATTCCTTGAGAACTGAAGTCTTGTGTTTCTCTTGTCATTTCTACCTCTCTAGGCATTGGTTACCTACCTCTAAACCCAGGCACTTGCTCATACCCCACTCTTAACAGATAGACCTCTTTGCTCATTAGGAAAACGAAATAAGAACTCCCCTACGCATCTGCTATAATGCTATCCACTCTAGGTGGGAATTATAAAATGAGAGTTTATGAGCAGAAAACTCATCTCTGTCTAATCTGCAATTGCCACTTACTCCTAGTTCTCACCAAGCCTATCAGATACCCTCTCTGCTATCCCTTGATGGATCTTCCAAATGCCAGCCCCTTGCCAGAGCTATCACCCACTCTCTGTCCCTAGTACTCTCTGTGAATTATGCTCTGCTTACTTGCTGTACCTTTCAACATCATTTGCTACGGGTCTGACTAATTTAACCTAAGGAGATGGGTCTTTCACATTGTCCTAGTCATTTTTAAAATTATCTTTAAAAATGTTTTTGTCCTAGTCATTTGTAATGTTCTACATACAGATGTTTCTATGCCCTGTCTGGTTTCACTAAGGTTGTAACTGTCATTCTGAGGGAGAAAATATATATATTGTAGCTCAAAATTTTACTCTAATTCCAAGTAATAAAGCATTGTGTTCTCAGAGGCCCATATATATAAAAAAAGATCTGTCTTCAAAATTTGAAAACACTCTTCTTCAGAGAGAAATGGCTTACCTCTCCTTCACTGACACTTGATTCTCTTTGTGCGTCTCACAGATCTGCTCAGGATTTGGAATTTGGAATACATCACTGTCATCTGCATCATCTTTTTTGTATAATAGGAAGCACTTGAGTCTTGCTTTGTTATTTATATTGCAACAGTCAGAAAACTCCTGTCTCTCAGCCTTTCCTTGGTTATTACAAATGTGTTCCAGAAAAGTAGTCATCTGCAGGAGGAAATAATAATGTAAAGGGGAAGCAGGTGTGATCTACACTCTTAGGAAAGGTAAAGGATTATTATAAGAAAAGTCCCCTGAGCATATGATCATACACTCTGTATTTAGTAATCCCTGGACATAGCTCTCTAGAGCAGAAGTTTTTTATGTTTTTAAGTCTAAATTTCCACATGTTAGACATGGGCTAAATGGAATTTATCATTCTTTCATTTCCAAAATAATTGTGATTTTGAATATGTTTTCATATAGTCATTAAAAGGCATTAAACAGAAGCCAAAATTTCAGAGCCCAGCAAAATCAAAGTATTTCTTGTAACTATCCACCAAGAAAGAAAAAGATGGTAGTTTTCTTTCCTTGCTTCCTAATTGTTTTTAGTTTGGTTTCCATGGGAAGTTATTTTAAGAATTGAACTCTGAGACAGTATGTATTCAGTGTCAAATGTTCAAATGAAAATGTAATAATTCAGTTACTTTTCAAATACCTTTGAGTGGCAGTAAATGTGTGGGATGCTACAAACTTCAAACAATACATGCCCAGATTTAGGGGATAAAGGTTAAAAAAAAAAAAAGGCCATCTTTTGAAGTAGAATTAAAAAGGAATCACTATTAAAATAAGTGAGACTAGTCACTAGGAGAACTTCATTTCAAATGTGTTTCTAGGGGCACCTGGTGCAGTCAGTTAAGCAGCTAACTCTGGATTTCAGCTAAGGTCATGGTGTTTAAAAATAAAATAAAATGTGTTTCTAATAAGACTGATGATTTTTTTTAAAGATTTTATTTATGTATTCATGAGTGACACAGATAGAGAGAGAGGAAGAGACAAAGGCAGAGAGAGAAGCAGGCTCCATGCAGGAAGCCTGATGTGGGACTTGATCCCAAGACTCCAGGATCACACCCTGGTCCAAAGGCAGACGCTCAACCGCTGAGCCACCCAGGTGTCCTAAGACTGATGGTTTTCTATGTCTACTAAGAGTCTAGTAAGTAGGTGGGTAGGTTTTAGCCCCAAGAAGGTGGGTTAAAAAAAAAAAACTTACCGACAAAAAAGAAAACTATTAATTTGTAATTTAAAATGTTTGGCATGATATAAGTGATCCAAAAAATATGTGGATTGTACAAATATGTTAGTGTTCATCAAAATTTGCTCATCACAAGATAGATATACTTTATGAGACAGTAGTAATCCCCAAGATTTTTTGCTGGCTAAGAAAAAGGCCTATAATAATATTCACTTCTTTCTTATTTTTCAAGTACTTTTAAAAACTTTTTAAAATTAGTACTTTGATTTCCCAGGGACCTTTATATGAGGATGTCAGACAACAATATTCCAGTGAGAGAGGCAAAGCAACCAACTTAAACGAACAAATTGGCATTCTAGGTTATAATTCATTCTCTTGAGTGTTTGGGTTCTCTGAGTCTGAGCCCTCAGAGATGAAGTGAAAAACTGTAGATTTATAAACCTACAAAGATTATATTTTGAGTGTGATTGATATACATATTGTTCCCTTAAAATTTCATACCTAATTATTCAACATCCCACTTCATGATAACACCTTTTGGTTGGAATTTTAGTTTAAAAAAAAAGAGAGAAAGGCAAAACATGATTTACCTACCAATTGGTGAGCGCATTCTGACGGTGATTCATGTGGCTTGAGAATCTTGCACTTGTCTGTTAGATCTACCAACTCTTCAACTATGGTTTGTACTTCTTCATAAGTTAACTTCTGAAGAAACTGAGCAACCATAATGCTGGTGCTGAAACATACCACTTGTAAGAGTGTTAAAGATAAAATCAAACTCTTCCTCCGTTATTGTTAGATCAAATAACAATGCCCTTCTCCCCCTTCCGAAATAATCGTGATTTCAAATTTCAGATAAGAGAATATTGATAAGACTCACATGTCTCTTAAGTTCTCCTGCAGATAATTCTGGCTATTAATGTGGCGCAAGGCTGAAAAAAAAAAAAAAAAAACGAGATTTTTTTTTTTTTTTTTGCATTAAGAGGATATTTTCAAAATTGAAATCTCCCTTTATAATTCTGAAATCCATATTTATTCACTTATAAACTTCCAGACCTATTTTATTTGCCATCAAAATTAAAATGAATTGCTAGAATATACCTTCACCCGTGTTTCAACTGCATTCTGTAAATAACTTATTTCTATTCAAATATACTGTGTACTTGAAATCTGTCATTTGCTTACAAATGAGTTGCATGTACTTGTGTTGACACATCTGAATTAATTAACATGATTTGGCTATTTGGCTATTTAACTCTTTGTATTAGAAGCTACTAGCGTATCCAAGGAATATTAAGAAAATTAAACATTGGGAGCAAACGTATAAATATTAGCACTTTGCCAGGCTTCATTTGGCAAAGACAGCATCTCAAGCATCTTGGATTTACTATCAACTTTATCTTTCTTATCACCTCCACTTACAAGTTCTCTATTAAAAACAATATCTTCTCAGGACACCTGGGTGGCTCAGCGGTTGAGCGTCTGCCTTTGGCTCAGGTCGTGATCCCAGGATCCTGGGATCGAGTCTTGCATCCAGCTCCCTGCATGGAGCCTGCTTCTCCCTTTGCCTGTGTCTCTGCCTCTCTCTATGTGACTCTTGTGAATAAATAAATAAAATCTTTAAAAAAACTCAACAAAACAATGTCTTCTTATACTAATGGTTTCTTAAGAGCTGAACAGCTTTCTGTTAAATAAAGAAACATTATTATCGCTATTAATACAAAAGCTTTGGAGTCCGTTACTCTGAGTTCAACTTCTAGCTCTTATATTGAGTGTGGCCTTGGGAAAATTGTGTAAGCTCTCAAAATTTCTATTTCTCTACCTAGAAAACAGAAATAAACTCTACCACATTGGATAGTTATTAGGATTCAATGGAAACATAGATGTGAAGCTCCAAGCCCAGCACCTTGCACAGAATAGGTACTGAAAAAAGTGGGTCATAATATTTTTCTTGCTACTATGAACACAGTTGCTTTATCCAAAATTGTTTACCCAATTTCAAACACAAATTTGAAATGTATAGATCCCTCACCCAGAGTGCAAGCCAAGCTAAAACGAGATCTTTCTGTGTGTGTTGCCTCAATATATTCGCTCTCTTTCACATCCCTTCCACAAATTAATTTCTAGCAATTTCCAATGACTCTGTTGACAGTGATGAGCACTGAAGAATATAAGCCTTTTCTTCCATTTAAGTATATATTTTAGGAGTCATCATGCCTTATCTCCTGGCACATGGCATGTATAGATTGTAAATAGGATCCCTACCTGCAGCTAGTAAACTTCTCTGAAGAGTTTGACATTGAACGTAGCTGAAGAAAACAAGAAAACATATAGGTCTAAAAATCTTCATTGTTCCAGATGAACCTTTAAAGAAGGTGCTCTATCATCTGAAAGAACTGAGGAATCCCTTTATACTCTTTTCAAGTAATTACTATTAATAATTAACCTTTTCCTGGTGAATATTTTTTCTAGACCAATACAACCCTGATAAAATTGAAGAAATTCATGGCAATGAAGAAATATTGCTAATGGATGGCATTCATTAATGAATACTGGATTTTAAAATGAGTCATGTCAATCTACTTGTTTTTTCAAGATTATACTATGTAGGCCTTGTAATAATCAATAAGCACCTTTGGTAAATATTTCATTTCCTGGGAATGCCTGTTGACATGTACAAAGTTCTGAAGTGGTAGGAGGGAAGGTAAACATGTACTACCACAGATTCAAATAAATGGTTAAAGCCCTGGTTCCAGTGCTGGGCACATTTTCAAGTCCCTGGAGATAGTGGGGAGCATAGGCCTTGGGAGCAAACCCAAGGAAATGGGACCTAACTTATTGAGTGTTCATTGTGAATCTGGTGATTTTTATGACTTTATGCAGATAACAGAATTCTTATTCCTTGAAAAAGAAAATGGGACTCAAGATTATCTAGGCCTGCCTGCCATACTAGGTAACCACCTAAAAGCAGCACCTGGAAGACTCAAGTTCTGGAAATGGCCAAGAACACATCATGCAGTCCGTCTAAGGGCCATGGAGCTGTTGACAGCTCTGGCAAGGGTGAACCAAGACAACTGCTTAGGCAGGCTCTTAGCCCAGTAGCTGTATGAGATTGAGAACATCATGACACCCAAGGGCAGGCACAAGTACCACGTGGATCTACTGGACTAGTGAAGATGTCAAGAAGTGACAGTGCAGATGAAGCACATCCTGGTGCTGAAGGTGCTCTATGAGAAATGGGAGGTAGCAATGAGATTGGGCCTTTTCTTCTATCAGTTCAAGGAGTGAACTTATTCAATGTCCCAGGACAGGCAACCAGAAATCACTTCCGAGTGCATGCAGCTCTTGAGGCTTATATCTGAGGAGACCCAGAGAACTTGCATTTTCCCTGCCAAGTCAGGGCCTGCCCATAGGACTGAGAAGCCAGCCAAAGAAGCACCTGGGAGCCTCAAGCTCTGGGGAATCTTGAGAACACATCATGCAGCCTGTCTATAGGGTACAAGTAAAGGAGTCTGGACTACTTTGCAAGTATGACATTTTGTTGGGCTGCAGGAATATCCTTCACTCAGAGACACCCAGGAGCCATGATTACTGGCAGAGCAGACAAATCTGGAATCCTTGCAAGGGCTGATTCTAGTATGCTGACTATAGTATCCTCAACAAGAGACACTTGGGAGTCTTACTTGTTACAGAGGCCTGGGACTTCAGAAAATAGGCAGACCTGGAGGATTTGGATTGACCTGCCATGTTGGAAACAGGAAGAAACAGAAAATTTGAACAGACCAATTACCAACAATGAAATTGAATCAGTAATCAAAAAATCCCAACAAACAAAAGTCCAGGGCCAGAAGGCTTCACAGGCAAATTCTACCAAACATTTAAAGAAGAGTTAATCTATTCTATTTAGAAGAGTTAATCTATTCTTCTATTTAAAGCAGGAGAGCTAAGTTCTTGTCTCACAAAGATTGAATCTCGTGGACAAAGGAGAGTGAGCAAAGCAATAGAATTTTATTAAGCAAGGATACAGAAAAAGCTCTCAGGAGTGGGAGGGGTCCTGACAGGGTTACCAACATGGATCTCCACTGACAGTCTTTTATTTAGAACTGACCAGGGAGTTTGTGACCTTAACATTCTTGTGACAACTTGGCTTGAATAAGGACTGATAATAACATTTTTAATGGCTTCCTTCTATTTTTTTAATAAATTTATTTTTTATAGGTGTTCAATTTACCAACATACAGAATAACACCCAGTGCTCATCCCGTCAAGTGCCCCCCTCAGTGCCCGTCACCCACTCACCCCCACCCCCCGCCCTCCTCCCTTTCCACCACCCCTAGTTGGTTTCCCAGAGTTAGGAGTCTTCATGTTCTGTCTCCCTTTCTGATATTTCCCATACATTTCTTCTCCCTTCCCTTATATTCCCTTTCACTATTATTTATATTCCCCAAATGAAGGAGAACATATAATGTTTATCCTTCTCCGACTGACCTACTTCACTCACCATAATACCCTCCAGTTCCATCCACGTTGAAGCAAATGGTGGGTATTTGTTGTCTCTAATGGCTGAGGAATATTCCATTGTATACATAGACCACATCTTCTTTATCCATTCGTCTTTCGATGGACACTGAGGCTCCTTCCACAGTTTGGCTATTGTGGACATTGCTGCTAGAAACATCGGGGTGCAGGTGTCCCGGCGTTTCATTGCATCTGCATCTTTGGGGTAAATCCCCAGCAGGGCAATTGCTGGGTCGTAGGGCAGGTCTATTTTTAACTCTTTGAGGAACCTCCACACAATTTTCCAGAGTGGCTGCACCAGTTCACGTTCCCACCAACAGTGCAAGAGGGTTCCCTTTTCTCCACATCTTCTCCAACATTTGTTGTTTCCTGTCTTGTTAATTTTCCCCAATCTCACTGGTGTGAGGTGGGATCTCATTGTGGTTTTGATTTGTATTTCCCTGATGGCCACTGATGCGGAGCATTTTCTCATGTGCGTGTTGGCCATGTCTATGTCTTCCTCTGTGAGATTTCTCTTCATGTCTTTTGCCCATTTCATGATGGGATTATTTGTTTCTTTGCTGTTGAGTTTAATAAGTTCTTTATAGATCTTGGAAACTAGCCCTTTATCTGATACGTCATTTGCAAATATCTTCTCCCATTCTGTAGGTTGTCTTTTAGTTTTGTTGACTGTATCCTTTGCTGTGCAGAAGCTTTTTATCTTGATGAAGTCCCAATAGTTCATTTTTGCTTTTGTTTCTTTTGCCTTCGTGGATGTATCTTGCAAGAAGTTGCTGTGGCCGAGTTCAAAAAGGGTGTTGCCTGTGTTCTCCTCTAGGATTGTGATGGACTCTTGTCTCACATTTAGATCTTTCATCCATTTTGAGTTTATCTTTGTGTCTGGTGCAAGAGAGTGGTCTAGTTTCATTCTTCTGCATGTGGATGTCCAATTTTCCCAGCACCATTTATTGAAGAGACTGTCTTTCTTCCAATGGATAGTCTTTCCTCCTTTATCGAATATTAGTTGACCATAAAGTTCAGGGTCCACTTCTGGGTTCTCTATTCTGTTCCATTGATCTATGTGTCTGTGTTTGTGCCAGTACCACACTGTCTTGATGACCATAGCTTTGTAGTACAACCTGAAATCTGGCATTGTGATGCCTCAGATATGGTTTTCAAAAATTCTCAACAAGATACTAGCCAATAGGATCCAACAGTACATTAAGAAAATTATTCACCATGACCAAGTAGGATTTATCCCCGGGACACAAGGCTGGTTCAACACCCGTAAAACAATCAATGTGATTCATCATATCAGCAAGAGAAAAACCAAGAACCATATGATCCTCTCATTAGATGCAGAGAAAGCATTTGACAAAATACAGCATCCATTGCTGATCAAAACACTTCCGAGTGTAGGGATAGAGGGAACATTCCTCGACATCTTAAAAGCCATCTATGAAAAGCCCACATCAAATATTCACAATGGGGAAGCACTGGGAGCCTTTCCCCTTAGATCAGGAACAAGACAGGGATGTCCACTCTCACCACTGCTATTCAACATAGTACTGGAAGTCCTGGCCTCAGCAATCAGACAACAAAAAGACATTAAAGGCATTCAAATTGGCAAAGAAGAAGTCCAACTCTCCCTCTTTGCTGATGACATGATACTCTACATAGAAAACCCAAAAGTCTCCACCCCAAGATTGCTAGAACTCATACAGCAATTTGGTAGCGTGGCAGGATACAAAATCAATGCCCAGAAGTCAGTGGCATTTCTATACACTAACAATGAGACTGAAGAAAGAGAAATTAAGGAGTCAATCCCATTTACAATTGCACCCAAAAACATAAGATACCTAGGAATAAACCTAACCAAAGAGGTAAAGGATCTATACCCTAAAAACTACAGAACACTTCTGAAAGAAATTGAGGAGGACACAAAGAGATGGAAAAATATTCCACGCTCATGGATTGGCAGAATTAATATTGTGAAAATGTCAATGTTACCCAGGGCAATGTACACGTTTAATGCAATCCCTATCAAAATACCATGGACTTTCTTCAGAGAGTTAGAACAAATTATTTTAAGATTTGTGTGGAATCAGAAAAGACCCCGAATAGTCAGGGGAATTTTAAAAAAGAAATCCTTCTATTTTGCGATCTGTTTATTCTTTGTTGATCACAATGTGACTGCCATAAAAGGGCCCCACCTCAGATGCCTGAGGCAAGGTGGTCTGATTTGTTCCCATATCTCTGGTTTCTTTGCACCTTGGCATTTCTGGGATTGACCCCAGCATTGAGCATTCTGTTCAGTGGGGAGTCTGCTTCTCCCTCTGCCTCTGCTTCTCCCCTTGGCTCATACTCTCTGTCTCTCTCTCTTGCTCTCTCTCTCTCTGTTTTACAAAACTGTAGCAATAAAAGCAGTATGGTACTGGCAAAAAATAGACACAATGTTCAATGGAACATAATAGAAAACCCAGAAATAAACCCATAATTGTGTGGTCAATTAATCTTCTACAAAGGAGGAAAAATTATGCAATAGGAAAAAAAGATTCTCTTTAACAAATGATGTTGGGAAAACTGGACAGATACATGCGAAAGAATGAAACTAGACAACTCTCTTACATTATACACAAAAATAAACTCAAAATGGATTATAGACCTAAATGTGAGATCCGAAACCATAAAAATCCTAGAAGAGAGCACAGGCAGTAATTTCTTTGACATTGGCCATAGCAATATTTTACTAGGTATGTCTCCTGAGGCAAGGGAAATAAAAGCAAAAGTAAACTATTGGGACTACATCACAATAAAAAGCTTTGGCACAGTGAAGGAAGCAATCAATAGAACTAAAAGGAAACTACTGACTGGGAGAAGATATTTGCAAATGACATATCTGATAAAGGGTTAGTGTCCAAAATATGTAAAGAACTGATGCTACTCAACACCCAATAAAACAAACAATCCAATTTAAAAATGAGCAGAAGACATAAACAGACATTTCTTTAAAGAAGATATCCTGATGGCCAATAGACACATGAAAAGATGCTCAATATCACTCATCATCAGGGAAATAAAAATCAAAACCACAATGAGAACTCACCTTATATCTGTCAGAATAGCTAAAATAAAAAACACAAGAAACAACAGATATTGGTGAGGATGTAGAGAAAGACAAACTCATATGCTGCTGGCAGGAATGCAAACTGGTGCAACCACTGTGGACAATGGTATGGAGGTTCCTCAAAAAATTAAACATAGAAATACACTGTGCTCCGGTAATCACACAATTGAGTATGCATTCAAAAAGTACAAAAACACTAATTCAAAGGGATAAATGCATCCCTCTGTTTACTGGAGCATTATTTACAATAGCCAAATTATGGAAGCAGCCCAAGTTCCATGGACTGATGAATGGATAAAGAAGAAATGGTATACATATGCAATGGAATATTCAGCCACAAAAAGAATGAAATCTTACCACATGGATGGAGCTAAGGAGTATAATGCTGAGCAAAACAAGTCAGAGAAAGACAAATAACATATAATTTCACTTCATGTGGAATTAAATGAACAAAACAACAGCAAAGAAAAAAATAAGAGGAAGAGACATAGCAAGAAACAGAGTTTAGAGGACAAACAGTTAACAGAGGGGAGGTGGGTGAGGGATGCATGAAATAGGTGAAGGGGATTAAGGGTACACTACTGTACTCTTAACTGTGTACAATAAGCATAGAGTAATGTATAGAATTGCTGAATCACTATATTGTATACCTGAAACTAATATAACACTGCATGTTAGCAATACTGGAATCAAAACAAAAAGCTTAATTTAAAAAAAATGATCAATAGCAACAATAGACTCAAGAGCATGTAATTTGCTCATAGACTCACAGGTAGAAATTCAGGTCTGTCTGACTTTGGAGCCCACACCATCCAAGAGCTAGTATTGAAAACTAAGCTGTCGACATTCCTGAACTATTGTCACCTTTGCCTAACATCCAGATTGGGGGTTTAGGGGAGGAAACAGGTACTTACTGGTCAAATAAAAAGTCTAAGAAAAATGTGAAGTCCAAAAGTTTTGGAAATGGAAGATCACCAGTTACTACTTTAACAATTCCTGTCCTGAGTTTCCTTGTTTATATCTGGAGGATTTGGACCAAATAATATCTAAGACTGGCAGTCCATCACTTGATTATACTACCCATGTGTTCTTATTTCTGGTTTCCTAGAGAATAATAATAATAATAATAACCGCAGATCTGTTCTTATTTAGGTTTGGGACACATCGGCTAATGCTAAAGAATATGGATGATGTATGTGGAAAACTAGAGTCAGAAAAGGAAGAATTCTCTTTGGCAGGTTTCATCATCCTTCTCAGGGTCTTCTAAAGAGCGCTAATTCTCAGCATCTCTTCTGCTGTGCCCCTGAGATCTTCCTCCGAGCCTTATGGAAACATCAGAACTGGACCTATTATTACACTAGGAATGGCTAATCCTTTGGGTGAGTGCCCCAGAAGGTCACCTACTGCAGACATGACTAACTGATCACTGCCCTCTTTGTCTCTGCACCTTGGCTCAGCTTTAGCATTCACTGTGCAGTGCCACAAGAGAACCAGTATTAATTGATTGGGGCTGACACTTAAAAAAACAAACAAACAAACAAAAAACAGAAAAACTGTTGCATGTGTGTTAAACTAATTCCTCTTTTTTATAAAGAAAAAATTGGACAAAATTTACATCGTATTTGAATTCTCATCTCAGAGCAAGAGATTCTGAAAACAAAAGATCGTGTTAGGTCCTTTATCAGTGGCTAATGGAATTTCAGGCCAGAGGAAAAACAAGCAGCGAGGATTATCTAAACAAAAGCAAGGGGATGAGTTTTGTGGTAAGACTTGAAAGGTAGCACAGAATTTGTTCCATAAGAGAGTGAGATGTTTACACTGACATTTTTTTTTGTATATTTTTTTATTGGAGTTCAGTTTACCAACATACAGCATAACACCCAGTGCTCATCCCGTCAAGTGCCCCCCTCAGTGCCCGTCACCCAGTCACACTGACTTTTAAGATTAAAAATGGAAAGCATACAAGAGACAGTGACAATTTTTAATGAATATTATTTCACAGTAAACCTAATTCTTATATGAGTCATAGAAACAAGAGTTTGAAGGAACCTTAGAAAGACCAGGACTGGATCTCCAGATCCCACAGAAAACCTGGGTGAGGATTGCTTGCAGTCTGGGTACTCATTGCTGTACCATGAGGCTTACCCCACTTAGAATCACCTCTAGTACTAGAAAATTCTTCATGCACTGAGTACTGGTGTGTTCTAGTCATCGGTTTGGGTTCTGTCTGAGCAGAGAACATGTGATTTGCCCTCATTCCAAATCCTCTCTTCTCTAGACAAAATACATCTTTTGAATAAACCATTCCTCTCCCTCCTTTCCCCACATCACACCAGTTACCAGCTTTTTATTAGTATGTTCTCCGGCACAACAGCAGAGAGCTATATGGCAGTTTCCTCTGTGAGTATAGAGTCTTGTGATGACAAGCTCCTGGGACTCTGGTTTCACATCTGCTGTGTTCAGCACGGTATGGGACACATAGCAGAATCCACTAGTAGGGGATGGGACACACAGCAGAATCCACCAGCAGGTGGAAAATTGAATTAGCAAACTGTGCTCTGATTCACTTCTGTTTGCTATACTTATTATCCATTATCTAAGTAAAACTTTCTTCCTGTTCTCCTCATTAGTAAATGGAAGTTTGGAAAATGGCAAAAGGAAAAATAACTTCATGAAATAAACATCTATTGTCTGCTGGCCCTTGTATTAGGTACTTTATATAGTCATTTGATACAGTTCGCTAAAGCCTTTGTGATGTGATGTGGATATTATTCTTCCATGTTACACAAAAATATGGAGGTCTTGGATTGTAGGGAAATTGTCTGAGGATGTACAGCAAGTTAGTGGCAGTAGGAATGGGGTGCCCTCCCCTTCCTCTCCCCCTACACCTTCAGCTTAGATTGAGTGCCGATCAATGCAGTCCCACAGCAGGGACTTTTTCTATCCGTATGACATCACATGTGATTACTTGTTTACTATCCTTCTCCCCTGCCACGGGGAACCATCTCTAACCAGCTCACGTTTGTATGCACAATGTCTGACAAACAGTAGGAGTCTAATAAATACTTGTTGGTGAAATAAATAAAAATCCCAAAGACTACACTGTAATTGCTATGCCGAAAGGACTCTGTGACTATTCTCAAGTATTATTTCTTAAAGGTCATCACCTTCAGTTTCAGACATTGAAACACTAAAAACTTTAAAAGTTTAAAGAACAGTTGGGATAATCAGGCCACGAGCCCATGACCAACCCTCATTTCCTGGCTGCCCAGTTCCCCACACTCCCTCTCCTTAGACATCACTGACAAGCACTTACATCTCCAACATTAGCGGCAATTACGGCTTGGAATAGTAAGAGAAAGAGCCATTGTCACTGATGCCTTGGGTGCTCCTCCATTTCTATGAATGACAGATTTTATAAGTCATTCAACATGGCCACACCTAGGAGGTAGGGTGTACAGAGGTCAAGAATCTTGTTCAGGGATTAGAGGACTCAAATTCAAACCTTGGTTCTGCCAATTACCAGTTGCATGACATTGAACAGATTAGTTTAACTCCCCAAGACTCAAGTAGTCTGTTTGTAAAGTGGAAATTAAAATGATAACTACTTCAGGGGTGCCTGAGTGTCTTATTTAAGCATCTGACTCTTGGTTTTGGCTTAGGTGGTGACCGCAGGTTTGTGAGATCAAGCCTCGGGTTGGGCTATGTGCTCGGCGGGGAGTCTGCTTGAGGATTCTCTTTCTCCCTCTCCCTCTGCCCCTCCCACTTGTGCTCTCTCATTCTCTCTCTAAAATAAACAAATAAATCTTTTTAAAAAATGATATCTATGGGATCCCTGGGTGGCGCAGCAGTTTGGCGCCTGCCTTTGGCCCAGGGCGTGATCCTGGAGACCCGGGATCGAGTCCCACGTCGGGCTCCCGGTGCATGGGGCCTGCTTCTCCCTCTGCCTGTGTCTCAGCTTCTCTCTCTCTCTCTCTCTGTGACTATCATAAAAAAATAATAATAAAAAAAATTAAAAAAAAATTTTAAAAAATGATATCTATTCCATAGAGTTGTTAGGATTCCATGAGATAATGCATGGAAAGGACTTAGGCCAGTGTTTCAGTGCCAGCTGGTAATGCTAGAAGCAGCAGCAGCAGGAAGGCTGCCTGCCCTCAGCTCCACATGTCCTTTCCACCCAGTAGCAGCAAGCACAGCGTCTGTGAGGATCCCACCCATACCATTGCTGTTCCCTGCCTTCCTTCGAGCCATGTACGTTTGCCAGTGGGCTGAGGATGCTGATGGAATGGATGTGTCTTGATTGATTAATTTGGTTATCGAGTTGACACAGTACATCAGTCTTTGAGAAATAACTTTATGATTTCATTGTTTATTGCTCACTACAAGAACATGATTTCAGATAGAGGTTACAGAAGAATCTTCTCACTGGGTTCTTCTCAGAAAATAAAATCCACCACAGGACAGACAGGAAGCAGGTAAGTCAGGGTTCCTCTCTGTTCCCTAAAACCTGGGGAAAAAACATAGTGTCTTATGCAGCACAAGAATGTGAAATAGTGTAATTTGGGTGATGAGAAGTCTTGTATATAGAAAACTGTGAGTGATAAGGATGCTGGCTTCTCATAGACTCAAACCTACTCTCTGTGGCCTCTCTTCCTAGACACTGAACGTCATTTTGTTCCTAAAGTTTGTATATGAGGGGATCCCTGGGTGGTGCAGTGGTTTGGCGCCTGCCTTTGGCCCAGGGCGCGATCCTGGAGACCCGGGATCGAGTCCCACGTCGGGCTCCAGGTGCATGGAGCCTGCTTCTCCCTCTGCCTGTGTCTCTGCCTCTCTCTCTCTCTCCCTGTATGACTATCATAAATAAATAAATTTTTTAAAAAAGTTTGTATATGAGTCTTACATAAGCTGAAGAGAAGAGTGCATCCTTTATATAACTGTGAAATCACAAAGGTATTGATTTTCATTTATGTAAGTACTGCTGCAGCAAGACTCTTAGGACAGGTTTGCTGTCGGTATTTGCAGAAACAGTTGCTTCTCCATTCTGGTCCAGACAGCTGAGCTCAGTAGCAGAAAGACAGAGGACTGGGTACCTTTTGGCTAATCGGCAAAGCTGCTTGAATAGTGAGAGAAGTGCTACCGCAAACACACCACAAAGAGCGGTAGACACCCAGAAAGATGTTAGAAGACCAAGATGGGCCTACGAGGCACCAGGCACATGGGATGAACCAGAAATAGACATGGAAGCACCAGAACGGAAAAGCCCAGGTGACCACACAGGTTTTTCATTTGGCATTTGACTTAGAGGGCAGGTATTACCTTTGGTGGGTTTTACTTTGTACTTCTCAAGCAGCCTGGCTTTTGGCTACCACCTTGGGGCCCTGAGAGGGGGAAAAAAGAAACAAAAACACATAGAAAAAATTGAGACATTATTATTCGAATTTGGAGAAGTATGTTGCCTTGAATTTTGGAAAGAAAAAATAAGGCGTCCTATATTGTACAGGAAGACAATGAAGACCCTCTCTTCAAGGCCCTTTTATGAACTTCCAATGAATTCATCCCTCCTTTCCATGGCCTCAACGTACACACTCACTCAGGTAAATGCTAGATCTTGATTAATAATCTCTAATTACATTAAACATATGTTTTAAAAGCTAATAATTTGAAACACACACACACACACACACACGCACACAACTCCTCACAGATTAAGCGCTCATTTGGAAAAAGTAGAGGGCTCTCGGCCAGAACGAAAGCTGTGCGTGGGTATACGTGTCTGTGGCCACGCAGGAAGGATATGAGTGGCATGAATTTGCATGTGTGCAAATTGTGAGTCTGAGAGGGAGTGAGAGTCGCTAGGAAAGAAATAGTGAGAAAGGAAGTTGGGAATCGGTGAGGAGGCACTTCCAAGCAGCCCGCCGTCGGGGCGGCACTCATGGGTGCCCGAGAATCCCAGACCACCACAAGTCGGTGAGAGACTCCAGTCACTGGAGCGAGAACAAGCAGGGAGTGTGGCTCCTCTCGTCCCCCTGGCTACACTCATCAGCGCCCCCCCACCCCCAAACTCCTCACTTCCCACACCTGTCTGCTCACCTGAGGGATGCTGGGACAAGGCCTTGGAAGGTAAGACAGCCGCCCACCAGGAGACTGCACATACTGATACGTGATACCCTTCCTGCTCCCCTCCCTTTAGGGCTGATAAGGATTTCCTTTGCAAATCAGTTTGGCTGTTCGTTTTATTAAGCTAATGAGTGATTCAAAATGGAGAGTAAGGCCCAGTGGTAATACTCGAGGATAATTATCACCATCCTCATTTACAGATGGTGAAGTACAGGTCAGTTTAAGGTATATGACCAAAAGTACTGGAATTAGAACCGGGTGCCCCTGACATCTTCTCTCGCACCACGTCGTCACCAGGTAGACGGTGCCAAGGGCCTTCCACAGAAGCACCTGCATGTCAGCCTCGTAGGAGCTGTGCTCTCAGAGGCCTCAGAGACCTCGCAGGGGGGAAGCAGGATCCTACTGGGAGTTGTATTTTATGTAACCAGGAATACCAGCTGAACTTCAGTGGAAGAGAAATAGAAGTACCTCTTCGTTAAAGCAGGCTTCCGGCCCCTCGGCTTTGCAGCACGTCACCACCACGTTAGAGAAATCTGCAAGCAGTGACCGCAGCTCCTCCTCTGTAAGTTCAGGCTTTCGCTTCACCAGATTGACAAGAAACCTGTGACCCAGAGGTACCAAATAGAATTAATTAAAGACTTCTTTCTTAAGTCCCTCTTCTCCAAAGTGCTGGTCACAATATCACACGTCTTGAGGGTCTTGATTTGGGTGATTATAAAAAGTTAAAATATTCCATTTTGAAGGGGTCTCCTAAAGCTTTCCTATTGGACTTGTGGGCTGGATTTCATGGTAACATTCTCTGGAGGGTTATATAATTGTAAGCAAAATGATGTAAAAAACATTGATATATATTAGGTGTTCCTTATGTACAGTATTGTAGATTATGTGATTAGTTTTGATCTTTCTAGAAGATTTATTTTCAAAACAACCTCTATTCCTTTTTTCTCAGTAGCTGAATGCTATTTCCACTCTACTCGATACAGACACTACCTGAATCAAAAAAAAAAAAAAAAAAGGCTTATTCTTTAGCATTTATAACATTGCCTGATTGAGAAGATGAAAATAAAATTCTTGTCCCTTTTAGGTCTCTCATGTTTTCAAACATTAAGCAAATATCTATGACATTCTCTCAAGAAAGTCCAGTTCATTATGAACCTACTTATGAGCCTTTTTGCTGGTTGCCCTAACTCACTTTACCAAATCACAGTGTACTAGACACTCCACATCTAGCAAAAGAAGAGACTATCTAGGTTTTGACTTAAAAACAACAGCAATAAATAGCCTCCAGTGTTTTTCTGGGTTGGAGAGATTGGGCAATTTGAGGGAAGGAAGAGGATTATAACACCAAAATCACATATGCATTACAGTACATCTTCTCATTAATACATTACATGCCTTCAGGATGAAAGAAAGGTGGATGAAAAAGAATGCTTATACCTGTCTTTCTTTCTTTGGAGCTCCTCATTATGAGCCTGACATAAGTCTGTGTGAAAGGTAAATAAATCCTGAGACGTAGATGGAGGCACATATGTTTTATCAGCTTCCAGTCCCTCAAAGCAGGGCCTTCTGAAGGCAAAGTTGGTCTTACAACAGTGGTCCACATCAGGATTGATGTTCCGATTTTCATTTATTCCACATAACTCTCCAAGAACTAAATCCACCTGTGCCAATGAAAGTTGGAATTCAGATATGACTTTAAAACTTGAATAGGGTTTTGAAATATGGCTAGAGAAACATATTGTTCTATGGTAACTGTTAACTGTACTCAGAAAAACCCATGCTTTTGTAAACGTGATACTACATCCAAAGCAAAGCAGAAACTTGCATTATAATAAAATTTCAAGCCATTGCAATCCAAATCCCTATATATTAATTTCTTGTTAGTGTAATCATTCTGAAACAGTATGCTATTTCTGTCATTTGCCCTAACAATTTACAAATAACAAATAAGTAATAAGAAGATGTAAGAGGGGTGCCTAGGTGGCTCAGTTCATTGAGTGATGGACTCTTGACTTTGGCTCAGAGCATGATCTCAAGGTACTGGGATGGAGCCTTGCATCAGGCTCTGCACTCAGGATGGAGTCTCCTTGTCCCTCTCCCTCTGCTTCTCCACCAGCTTGCTCTCTCTTGTTTTCTCTCACTCTCTCTCAATAAAATAAAATAAAATAAAATAAAATAAAATAAAATAAAATAAAATAAAATAAAATAAAATAAATTTAAAAAATAGAAGTAAGATGATTTGGAGAACCCCAAGAAAATAAGACAATCCCTTTCGCTTCTTAGGATTGTGATGTGGTGAGCCCCGCCCCCCCCCCCCAAATTTTGACATTCCTTGCTTAACAGTGTGGAAAACAATGAAGAAAGGCGTATAACTTAACTGCATAACTGCTATGGATCAATGAGCGTGGCAGATGTCTTTTTTTTTTTTTTTAAGGAATAGTTAGGCTCATGGACCATACTCACCAAATTATCAACGCAGGCAAACTCTTCACTCAATGTGCAGCAGGTGGTCAAAGCCGCCACCATTTCTTTGCCAAGAAAGGTCAGTTCCTCAGTGGAGAGCTGGGGGGCTATCTTTGTGAGCTTGACAATGTAGCTGAAAGAACATTTGTCTCTGGTTCTAAACAGAAACAGATACCTACTTTCCCTTGTCTAGCTACTTTAAACCCTAACTCTTCAAGGCTAGGAACGGCCAAAGTAAGGACATGAACCTCAGCTTTCTCATGAAATGGCAGAGAACTCTTCCTCACTCCCTACTTCCCCATACCCTGCCTCCTAGATTCTGCATTTTTGGCTTCCTCCTAATTTCATGGTAATCTCAGAAATTCTCAGATTTGCTCATCCTGTCTTACCTGCAGGTACAGGAGCTCCCTGGCAGCAATACCTTAGTTGGTATGTAAAATCCTGCTTGAAATTGCTTGCATAGTTAGTAAATATTTTAAAGGGAGAATTTAATTAATAGATACATGTTGGAAAAGGATAATCTGAGATAAAGAAAACTGATATCTTTAACAGGCTTAGTTTTACCAGCCGGATTACAGAAAGAGTGAAATCATATTTTTCAAACTGCATTTTGATTCAAAGATGTTTGGTTTATCCTGTATGTTAGTAAATTGAACACCAATAAAAAAATAAATTAAAAAAAAATAAATTAAAAAAAAAAAAAAAAAAAAAAAAGATGTTTGGTTTAAATACACAGTATATTAGCCTGGTCATTAATTAAGAAAATCCAGAATAAACTGTATTATTCATTAATGCTCACAAAAGCACTAAAAGAAAATAAATATCAAAGTGTTAAACAAATCCAGAATTATTTCTATGAACTTGGCAAGGTGAGTTCAAATTCTGGGCAAACCATCTTTACTTGAGAAATTATAACGACCTGAATTTTTCTCTCTACCAAGCCTTTCCAAATGGGGCAGAATCCAGAGATTCTGGTTTGGGATTGAGAAAAGCAAGTAAAAACCAAGGCACTAGAGAATCAATTTCCTAGAATCTTGTATTTCTTTCATTTCTAGCCTCATTCCTGTTAAAGGCTGAATATGCATTCCATTAATATGCAAGGCTAATGTGCATTCTTGACTTTTGTATTTTTATTCTTTCCCAATCTATAGATTTACCATAACTGAAGGACAGAGCTGAATTTTTGACACTTTGTGGCACCCTTTATTTTATCCTGGTCACAAGTGTTAAGCAACTTGTGCAAACAACTTACTAGTATTTCAGGTCATCTTTCCCCAAATTCTGGAAATGTTCACATTCTCGCTGTACGATCTTGAGGCTTTTCTCAGTTGTTTCATTGAATTTGTATTCCTAAAAATAAGAGCAATCATAGTTATGAACATCTTATCTAAAATTTAATCATAAGCTTCATGTCAACTTGTCAAATAGTTTTATTTGCACAGTATTTTCAAACTATCATTACATATATTGCTTACTAAATTGAGAGTAGATTTTTTATGAGTGTGTAAAAATTTAAATTTTTTCAGCTCTAAACATAGATGTGGCTCTTACTAAAATTTGAAGATCCAAATTTTTCATCATCCTCTTGTACATTTTTTAGAGCTTTCCAGCTTATGAAGTACAAGTCAAATGTTATGTTGACAATGATCATACTTGATAATCACTTTCAAGTGCCAGGACAGTCTTTCATTTTTACATAAAGGAAATCAGGCTTATGAAGTCAGATGACTTGCCTAGAATGACCCAGCTAGTAAGTATTGCTATAGAACACTTTTAATTACAGAATAAATTTAGTAATTCATCTTTATTTTAGATCTTCGTTTTCATCAGTTAGAATTGGAACTTAAAAACTCAAATAATTGTATTGAAATATTTGACAAACTGTCTCCTTTAGCATGAAATTGGAGATCTACTGCGTGGCCACCAGAGAGAAAAAGTACACACCAGTGGACGGATGCTGTGAGGCAAACTGTGCCTCCACATGAAAAACGAATTTTCTAACACGTTAGTGATTCATTTAAAGGTCAGGAACAGATTCCTTTTAGGGACAGTGGTGGAGCTAGACTGGAAGTCAGGTCCTCTTCACTGTTCAAATATGGATGAATGTAAACTGGCTTTTATGGCAAGTGGATACAATTTTTTAAATAAAGCAAAAGCAGCACATATCAAATGAATGAGAAAAATCAGAAATGTCAAATAATGAATTTCTCTAATACTTAAGGAATACACATGAATCGATACTAAAACACACTAATTTCAATAGGAAAATGGATAACAGGCATGAGCAACCTGTTCACAAGAAATTTATAAGTACACTAGCTAAAATCATGTGGGAAAAACCTAACTTTATTTAAAAATCAAATAAATGCTTAAAACATAGTCACTATTTTTTACATATAAATCTAGCAGTTAATTTCCTAGGGTGGTGAAGGCAGAGGTGAAGTATTTTCTTTTTCTTTTTTTCTTTAAGATTTTATTTATGAGAGAAAGAGAGCACGTACAAGCGTACAAATGGAGCGGGGGGAGAGGGAGAAGCAGACTTGCTGCTGAGCAGGAAGCCCAATGTGGGGCTGGATCTGAGGACCCTGAGATCATGGCCTGAGCTGAAGGCAGACGCTTAACAAACTGAGCCACCCAGGTGCCCCTGATGTATTTTCAAGCACTGTTGTTGGACTGTATGCAAATAAAACTTTCTAAAAAGTAACTTGGGCATTTGTATCAAGTGCTGTTTTTTTTTTTTTTTTTTTAAGTCTATATGCTTTGACCTAATAATATCCCTGGGAAATTATTAAAGTCAATCTTAGGAAAATAATCATAAATATTAATAGAGATGAATGGAATGAGATATTCACTTAGGGTCACTTATAAAATTAAAAACCTAACTAAATGTTCACAATGTCCAACACACAGTAGAACATTTAAATAAATCATGATGATGAGATTTGATCATTTAAAATAAAGTACAAGGGCAGCCTGGGTGGCTCAGCGGTTTAGTGCCACCTTCAGTCCAGGGCGTGATCCTGGGGTCCTGGGATCGAGTCCCACATCAGGCTCTCAGCATGGAGCCTGTTTCTCCCTCTGCCTGTGTCTCTGCCTCTCTCTCTCTCTGTGGCTCTCATAAATAAATAAATAAAATCTTAAAAAATAAAATAAAGTACATTTTGAAGTCTGTTTAATGACATAAAAAGTTCTCTATGATAGTAACTAAAAAAATAGATCCAGAGGCACCTATGTGGTTCAATCAGTTAGGCAGTCAACTCTGGATTTCAGTTCAGGTCATGATCTCAGAGGCCTGGGATTGAGCCCGGCATCAGACTCCCAGCAGAGCGAAGTGTCTGCTTGAGGATTGTCTCTCTCCTTCTCCCTCTGCCCCTCCCCCTGCTGTAAATAAATAAATAAATAAATAAATAAATAAATAAATAAATTTAAAAACTAGATCCCAAAATTTCTTAAGAGATTGTTATTCTAATCTTATTGTTAGGCACACACACATGTGCATATATGCCTAGAAAAGATGCAAGACAATCTTAATTATAGCTATTTCTCAGTGACAGTATCAGAGCTTTTATTTTTATCTTTGCAACTTTTTTGGCACTTTCCTAATCAGCTTTGATAATCATTTATTACTTTATAATCATAGAAAATCCAATATGGCTCAATAAAATGCCGAGTACACGAATCTAGCTCTAAATGTGAAATATTGAATGGGAAGAGGGTTTTTTGCGTCAACACACAGCATTAGTAGTGCAGGACAGTGTGCAGAAACCTAACATCATTTCAATCTGCCCAAGAATCAGCCCCACTGTATTTAAAGTAGACTCAGATGGGTCAATCACATTTTCTACTCCCTAAACTGTAGTAAAGCTTTGATACCAATTTTGAAGTGTTTGTTGTGTGGCTGTGTTTTTAGTTCTGTGAGCCCAGAACGGTGGAACCTACCGCACGGCGGTAACAGTCGGGAGGGTTTTCTGTATGGCAACACTCTTTCAGAAGCTCCTCATACACCCCGGCAATTCTTAAAAGCTCCGGCGTAGACAGCTCTGGATGTCTCCTTGCGTGTTCATAAAGAAACCTGTGATGTGTAAAATGTTTCATACGTTAGACCTTAGGGAAAGAACAAAATATTAAATCCTGCAACCTTTTAAAGTAATCAGGGGTTGTGATACTGACTCTGCTTTCAATGCTAACTCCTTCCTCCGGTTTGCTCAGGGAGTGATTTCAGGGGCTACTGTGACTACAGGACATCATTTTGCAAAGGTTCTCTTCCACGGTATATTTTAAGCTAACAGTGCTTTTACTTGAGAGGACAGAATGATTAGGGTTATTCTGAGTTCATTATTAGGGGATTTGATGCGTAAAACATCAGAAATGGTGCATCATGCCATCAATCATTTAGAAAATACATATTGAGTCTAATTCTGTTGGAAACTGCATTCAGACCTCCCACTTGAGATGGTGGAAGTATGGCTTCCTCCCCACTCCAGGGCCACCTTGGTGAGAGATTGGGAAGCAGCTGTGCCCATGACTTCATCCCATCACTTGTCAAATATGGGAGTAACCCTGGAGCTCTAAGTCACTGACAGGGGTTTCCATGGCCCCAGTGAGAGCCTCCAAGGGTCCAGGCAGTGTGATGCGGGGCAGAAATGGCAAAGCGAAAGGAAAGAGGCTAACACTTATTAAGCCCTTAGTAGGTGCTAGCACTGGATCAAGCTCCGGGCATAAGAGATACAGAAATACTTCCGAGCCTCTGGAAACACTTTTCTTATTTAAGTTCACTTAGTCCTCAAGATCAGTACTATTTTACAGCTGAGAAAAGGAAGTCCCAGACCAGGTAAGCACCTTGCTGTTAATGGAAACGTAACATGTGAGCCTGAGTCTCCTGGGATGCCTACTTCATTCTTTTCTAAGCCAAGTTGACTCTCCTTGCAGGAGAGGGGTGTCTTCTCTAAGCACCTCAGCTGTGCTCTTTACAATCTTCTTCGTAAAAAAGAATCTTATCTATTCCATTCAAAATAAGTTAAGATGGCCTTCTATGTTTGGTGAGAGCAATACCTCACAAAAGTTCCTCAATTTCAGGGAACTCTACATCCCTTTTTGTTTTGCAGCCTTCGATTCTCCTGATTAACCTTACTTTTTCTGACATCATCTCTTCTGCTTCTCCACCTGCTTTCTCAATATTATTGTTGGGATATATCCTTAGACCCTAAAGCAGCAGTGTTTACCCTTCAGAGAATCAAGGACTCTTCTTAATATCTAATGAAAGCCATGGACCTTTCTACAGTAATAAAATCACACCAAAAAAAAAAAAAAAAAAACACCATCGAAAGGCTGTAAACAAAAAAATTCCTAGAAGCCTCCCCTAGCCTGGAAGATCCATTGAGGTCTTATGTCAAATGTTTACACCCAGAAAGACTGAATCTTAAACATCCCTTTCTGGCTTAGCGTGCTCACTGTTGCTCTGTGATTTCTCCTTAAACACTATGTTGTAATAAGATGGTGATGATGATGATGATGACGCTGATAAATTGCTTCCATTTGGTGAGCACATGTGCTAGGTACGAGGGAAACACACTACCTCTAACACTTTGTTAAGCTTAATCTGAGTTAATGCCCACAACTCATGAGAAGCAAAAGAGCACAACGGTTACAAGAACAAGAGTCTGCAGCCAGACTGCTCACGTTTGATTCCTGGCTCCACCACATATTATCTGTGCGACTTGGGAACAAATTACTTAACCTCTGTGCTTCAGTCTCCTCACCTGTAAAATGAGGATATTAAAAGTATTCTAACCTGAGAGAGTTGTTTTGAAAGTTAAAACTGGTTAGTGGATGAGAAGCACTTAAAATTTGGTAAGTTTTCAATAACCCGTGTCTTCCAGAGCCCCAGGTTCACATATAAAACTGTCTCGTGGTATTTGATACCACCTTGTTGGACCTGGAGGGCATCATGCCAAATGAAATAAGTCGGTCTGAGAAAGACAAATACCATATGATTCCACTATAAGTAGAATCTTAAAAAAAAAAAAAAGACCCAAAACAAAAAAACTACAAACAGATGAATAAACAAAGAGCAGAATTAGCCTATAAAGACACAGAACCAACTGATGGCTGCCAGGGTGGGGGGAGGGAGGATGGGCAAAGCAAGTGAAAGGGAGTGGGAGATACAGGCTTCCAGTTATGGAATGAATAAGTCACAAGAATAAAAGGCACACAATAGGGAATCCAGTGAATGGTATTGTGATAGTGATCCTGGGACCAGATGGTAGCTACACTTGGTGGTGAACCTATTATAATGCATGAACTTGTCAAACCGTTATGCTGTGCACCTGAAACTAATGAACATTGTGTGTCAACTATACTCAAGTAAAAAGAATTGTCTTGTGACTTCCCAATTGGTTAGTTCATGAGTATCTCAAAATCAGCGTGGTCAGATTCAAACATATTCTCTTTCCCACAAAACCTTCGACCCATACTTCCCATCTCATTGAATCTGAAAACTACTTACCCAACCACCTAAGCCCCAAACTGGGATTCATTCCAGATGAAGTTTCTAAAAAACAAAAGTGATTTTGTCCTTCCTTATTCTTCAGGGAAAGCCCTTCAGTGGCTTCTCATTACTTAGCCTGCGGTGTGATCTGACCACATATACTTCTCACTACCTTCCTCTGTCACTGCAAATACCCTATACGAAGCCACAAGTACATCCAGTGGTTTTATACTTCTATCCATGATCTGTCTCTTCTGTCTGGATAACCAAAATGGCTTTGAGCACCTCTTCCCTATCAAGCCTTTCCAGGTTTCCCAGGTATACTTGACCACTTCCTCCTCTGTCTTTCCATTAGAGATTACATAGTGCCATCAGAAATAAAAGAACGTGTCTCGCACTCATTTATTTCTCAAGTCTGTCTCTTCCCACATCACATTCCCTTGTTGATGAAAGCTTACTGAGGATAAAGGCCATGTCTAATGTATAATGCCTGGATTATATTTCATTACCAATAAAGTGGGAATGAATGAATATTCTCATATGAATTTTATGTATGATGATGTAAAACAGAGAGAGGCTAACTTGTTCAAGTGATGCAACCAAGACTCAAATCTGGTCTCTTTAGCTCCAAGTCCACTAGTTTTCCTTGAACGACTGCGGAGTGGCCGAGCATGGCAATTCAGCTTGCAACTTCCTAGGCCAGACTTCCTCTGGTCAAATCCTTACTCTGCCAGCTTTTAGCTGTGAACCTTCAACAAGTTATTTAGCTGCTCTGTACCTTTGTTTACTCATCTGAAAAAATGGGGGAAATCATACTGGTTTCACATGCCTGTTGTGAGAATTAAAACAGATCATTCACATTAAGTATTGAGCCCATTGTCTGGCACATATCAAGTACTCAATAAATGTTAGCCGTCCCTGAATAACACAGTTGCATCTTCTTAAAATCACGTGAAAATGCCATTATCTGTTGCTGTGATTTTTTAAAATTATGTGATATCCAATGATTTAAATGGTTCCCATTCCTTTCACCCAAATTAGCCAAAATAGATCAAATCATAAGTTTCTGTTTGCCTTATAAATTTCAGTATAGACTTATGTTACTCAGCCATGAAGATCGTTTGATTAGCATCTCGTTCTTCACACACATTTTCGCTTTCAGTAAATTTTGCTTCTCTTAGACCTAAGTCCTTTGGTCTATCATCTTTATTTGAGGAAATGATGCACTCGCCACGCTCTGGCATTTTCTTTTCACAGCACTCTCTGATTTTGCTGGAGATGGAATCTTGTTTGGAACAAATATGGTTCATAACCTTGCTCTGTATGACAGAAGAATGAAAAATTACTTTAGTTTCCTCATTTCTTCAGGGCTGGATTTTCCTACATGATAAATGGTTGCATGCAAAGCCCACCATGCTCCTCACATCTAGAATTGCTTCATCAGATGATTTGATCATAGTATTTAAATTTTGTATTAATGTAATACACATGAATTTTTCACATGAATGCAGGTTTTATTTCTGGGGATTTAAAATGATATAATTACAAAAATAGATACTTATAAATTCACATTTTATTGTAAAATATTAATTTTTAAAATACTTCTCTGATATATTGTAATTTTAAATTCTAAATGTTGTTTCATGCTCCTTCAATGAAGGCCACCCAAGACATGTGACTAGAATATCTAGAATCCTAGACGTCTTCTCTCATGTCCTGAAACTATGCCAAGCACACAGCAGAAACTCAATAAGTATTTGATGAGTGAATGAAAAAATGATAAACAAATGAACTACTATGGCAACTTCCAGATGAAGACTTCTCAAACAAAAAAAAGCTATCCTACTCATCGTTATGAGTTTCCTATGGTTACTGTTCATTTGAAGCTGTTCAAATTGTCAAATAATATACAAAACAAAAACCCTTACTGTACCCGCTCTCTACACTTCATCTCAATTCTCACCCCATGAAATTGTGGGAATAAAAAAAAAATTGTGGGAATAAGGGAGAAGGTGAAGTTTCCTTATTTACACGTTAGTTGGATACTTTTTAATAAGTTGATCTGGCCCCTAATCTCTCCTCCAGACTTTCCGATATGAGTCTGCACATTCTCCCTCCTTTCTGTTCCACTTTCACGTGTACTCTGCTGAGTTCCAGAAAATATCAAGCTATTCCAGGCCCCTCTGACTTTGCCCAAGCTGTTCTTCCTCCTCCTCTGGTGAACACTGAAGGCAGAGAATGGGATAAAGCTCTCTGGGTTGAAGTAAAAAAAAACAACAAAACAAAAAAACAAACCGGGGTTGGGGTTGTTGGCACCATGTTTCCAACAAGCCATATAGAACCAGGAAGCCAGTCCTTGCAAATATCTACACACTTTACTGAAAGCCATCACTGTTCTGGCAGCACATCTCTTTAACGTCTGGGATTCACTTCTGTTTTGAACAAACTGCAGTCTAACTTCCCTTATTTCTCCATGAAGGCATTAAAAGAAGACATATTAAGGACATAATATGATCTCTTAGCTTCAGCTACAAACTTCACCAAAAAAATCTTCAGTTATATTCTATTTCAGTATATAATAGTTAATATTATAAACCCACATTTCCATAATCAAACAATAAAAAATAGCGTGTGAGATTGCTTTTAATTGGAGTCTGATTAAGCACAAAATAATAATAATTCTGTTGTCTACTGCTTGAAATAAAATATATGTATCTTCATATTGTAAGATTCAAGTTAATTAACATACAGTTTCACTGTGAACTTAAAATAGTAAAACTAATTAAAGGTTGCTAAGAAAAACCCTCATTTCAACTAAGAAAGTAGGGTATATTTTCTTTTTTTTTTTTTTTAAGATTTTTTTTTTTTTTTTTAAAGAGAGAAAGAGAGCAGGAGCCAAGGGAGAGAGAGACAAGGACACTCCCTACTAAGTGGGAAGCCTGAGGCGGTGCTTGATTCCAGGACTCTGAGATGAGATCTGAGCTGACATCAAGAGTTGAACAGGGGGATCCCTGGGTGGCTCAGCGGTTTGGTGCCTGCCTTTGGCCCAGGGCGCGATCCTGGAGACCCGGGATCAAGTCCCACGTTGGGCTCCCTGCATGGAGCCTGCTTCTCCCTCTGCCTGTGTCTCTGCCTCTCTCTCTCTCTATGTCTATCATAAATAAATAAAAATAAGTTTTCAAACAACAACAACAAAAAGAGTTGAACAGTTAACGGACTGAGCCACCCAGGCACCTCGGAAGGTGAGATATTTTTAATGAAATTGTGTTCCTTTTGTATGCATTAACAACTTAAACCATCAACAATATATTTAACAGCATATACCCTTAGAAAGTCACTTTAAAGAATAACATAGGAGTTACTTTAACATCACTTATTTGACAAGAACTACTTTACAGTGGTAAAAATCATTCTCTGAGCTTGACTATTTAATTTTTAATATCTCTAAAAGAAGATGTGCAATATTAAAGAAAACTTCAATCTGCTTTAAATGAATGTCCACAAATTCTAAATCCTTAAAATTTTAGGTCAAGGACATTTACCATATGAAATAGAATCTGTTGAGTAATCTAACAACAATCTCGTGTATAAAAAACCCCAAAGTTTTATTTGAGCTTATTTGTAGATATTTTTAAATTTATTTTATGTCATTATTTGACATTTTATTACCATTTTAAAATATTTATTTTTATTTATTTATTTATTTATTTATTTATTTATTTATTTATTTTAGAGAGAGAGAGCAGAGAGAGGGGCAGAAAGAGGGAGAGAGAGAGAGAGAATCCTCAAGCTGACTCCCTGCTGAGCACAAAACCCAACTCAGGCCTGGATCCCTCAACCCTGAGATCATAATCTGAACTAAAACCAAGGAGGCAGTTTAGCTGACCGAACCACCCACCCCCCCCTATTAACATTCTTATTTCATGTGGTAAAGTAGTCACATATCAGGGCAACTTCAGGATAAAAAAATGGCTGCCCCAAATCACTATTTTCACTTGTTTTAGAGAATATTTACCCTGTCACGGATGCACTGCACAGCATCCCCTTCACAGCATCCATTGTACTTGGAAGAAACATCTTCTAGGAGGGAGGTAAGTTCCTTAAATTCAATCTTGGGAAATTTTTGACTAAGTATAGCAACATTTCTGGAAAAAGAATTGATAAAGCACTAAAACAATTTGGATAGCAAGTAAGACAAGAGGGAATTCTTTGCTGATACAGTTTAAGTAGCTGCAATAAGAATTGGTACCCTCGTTTTA
This sequence comes from Canis lupus baileyi, assembly GCF_048164855.1. Taxonomy (NCBI): domain Eukaryota; kingdom Metazoa; phylum Chordata; class Mammalia; order Carnivora; family Canidae; genus Canis; species Canis lupus. Next base: position 64,514,612 of record NC_132851.1, on the reverse strand, counting down.
TTCACAGATATCTTTACCAAACGGCTGTTTATATGTGGCACAGCCTGCAGGGTCACTCAGAAACTCCTAGGCTGATATTTTGAGTCCTAGACCAGGAACAGGATAAGAAGGGCTGAGATATATGGTCCCTTCCATAATTTTTATAGCAAAACACGTTTTGTCAGGACCACAGCTTCCTGTTTTGAGCTCATAGCAGGCATAGATAATCCATCCCAGAACTCTTTCCTGCTGATCTGTTTGAGATTTTGGAATTTTTCTCAAGACATTGCAATAGCACCATTACTAATTGGTCAGGGTGAGCACTGGAGATGAAATTTATCCTTATAAAGTTGTTTCCTGGTCACCAAATTCAAAGATGGATGGATACATCCCATTTTAAGCCTAGCTGAAAAAAAATAAAAATAATAAAGCCTAGCTGAGAACTCTCAGACCAATTCAGATTCCCAACTAACCAAAGAGTAGCTCAGAAGTAACCCTCTTTCTCTCTAGGGTCTCTCCCTCTCCCAGCTCTTCTCTTATCTGACCTAATGTCCCAGTTCTGAGCTACCCGAGTGGACTGAGAATCATCTCAACACCTCTGAAGAAAAGTAAAAATAAAAAGTCATCAACAAGTTAACAAAAACAGGACACAGAAGAGAAAATATAAGCAAAGACAAGACATATATTTGAAACTCACATGGATTCTAAGACTTGCAGGCCAAATTTCATAAGTGCCCCACAGACGTTTTTTTGAAAAGAAGATGATGCTTTTAAATACTGTATGACAAGTTCTGCCTGAAGGAGAAAAAGAAAATTCTATTGAAGCAAGAGCAAAATGTCACTATTCTCTTATTTCATAACTATGTATCAACCAAGTTTTCCAAAATTTGCTCAGAAACAGAAGGTCTTTTCGTTTTTTTTATCCTAATAAGTTTATATATCAAAAGAAATATGCGGGACGCCTGGGTGGCTCAGCGGTTGAGTGTCTGCCTTGGGCTCAGGGCGTGAATCTGGAGTCCCTGGATGGAGTCCCACGTCGGGCTCCCTGCATGGAGCCTGCTTCTCCTTCTGCCTGTGTCTCTGCCTCTCTCTCTCTCTCTCTCTTTCTGTGTGTGTGTATGTGTGTGTGTGTGTGTGTGTGTGTTATGAATAAATAAATAAAATCTTTTAAAGAAAAGAAATATGCATTTGTGGCACATTATAGAAGTTAGGCCAGTCTTCCTGATGACTGAATCATGCTTGGTGGAAAGATGAGGATTAAATTTTATGGGTAGCCAAAAGAGGGCTTCCCCCAGAATAAAAGGTAAAATGCCATCTTTACGCTAGATATTCACTCACTAGGGCTTTCTTCCAATTTCCAAGGAAGACAATGCTAGAAGAAAGACCCTGGAAATAGGCAATTGTCTTTCAAGGGTCTCAGGTAGTAAGAAATTTAGATCAGCAGCAGGTGGACAAAGGATCGAAAAAAACCAGTGAAAGTGGCAAGAAAAGGACTACTAAATGGTAAACAACCCTTTGCTATAATTTAACTTTAAGTAAGGATCTGCAGTTTGGGGTGATCCCTTATCATTTTAATGAAATAAATGCAATACTCACCTTTGTTCGAAAGCAGTTAGCTTTGTCTTGTTCTTCACAACATGTTTTAGTCATCTCCTCAAAACGAGCAGCAACAGTCAGAAGTGTAGGGGCAAAAACAAAGGGGTTCCTTCTGGAAACTTCATAGATATAACTATAAAAGAAAAAGGACAGAAGAGGGGAAAAGGGTAAAAACAGGAAAGAAAGGAAGAAAATGGTAGACAAAGGGTGAGAAGACAGGGAAAGGAAAGATAGGAAAAGACAAGAAGATCAAGTTGTAAAACTCAGAGGAAAGACTTTCCATTATGGAAGCCTTCAAAATAAGGCAACATTATCTACTCTCTAATAGAGTTTTATCAATTAACTTGCCAACTCCCAAATCAGAGTGAAGATGACAGTTTTCATCCTGAACACTGAACTATGGCTGCTCCAGTGGTCAGCAGCTATCCCTTCCACATGAAAGGAAGAGCTACCAATGCACACTCCAACTGAGATTCCAGGATTTTATTTGCTTTCATTCAAATACACTTGTAATTTAAGTTTCAATGAGCACACCAGCTTTCCAGAAAAAGTCTGTGCTTCTGCAATTACTGCACTACTGAAAACAGATTTTTTTTTTTTCTGAAAACAGATTTTTGGTAAACATCCATTGATTTAATGTTTACCCTCAGTAAAAGCTGCACGTTCCTAGGGCACCTGGGTGGCTCAGTCGGTTAAGCATCTGCTCTTGGCACAGGTCATGATCTCAGGGTTCTGGGATTGAGCCCCACATCATCAGGCTCCCTGTTCAGCACAGAGTCTGCTCCTCCCTCTCTCACTCAAATAAATAAATAAAGTCTTTAAAAAAAGAAAGAGCTGCACCTTCCCTTTGGGAAAACTAGATTATTTCCTCCAGTAACCATTTGGCACCGTTAGGGCCTTCTACGTTAGAAAATAAATATGTATCTTTATTAAGAGGATCTTGAAAGTCGATTTCATACCTTGTTCATCCTCAATGCTGAGCACAGAATGTGACTCACAATACACATTACATGAATTAATCCATCAATGAAACCAGCTATGTTCCTTTGGATTAGATTTTGGACTCAGGCTAAGAATAATTCTTCAATTAGATAATTCTTCCACTAAAAGAAAACTTACTTGTTTAGAAAGGATTCTCTGTTACTTTTATAAGTCTGGCATTTCTCTTCAGGATCCAGGGTAGGAAGAGGAGGCAGAAATCCGGCATCAGCTTTCTTATTATGGAAGAAGCAAAGTTTTCTTTCCAAGTCAACCTTACTGCAGCAGTGTGAAAAATTATGCTTTTGTGGCAGTCCCTCCAGAGCACATATATTTTCCAGTAGAACATCATTCTGGACAACAAGAAAAGTAAAAGACATCTTTTATTCGTTGTAAAGTTTTACAACCTTCTGAGATGACACAATGAACACAACGAGTGATGAGTGTCCCCCTTTGGGAAAGAGATTCTAATTTTCCCAGTATTGTCAACAAAGCATTGGTACCCACACCTGTGACAACCATCCCACACTTTGGAAAATGTTTTCTACTCTATCCTGGGGCCCTTCAACCTCTTACTCCTTTGCTACTTACATTTCCCTAATATAACAGCTTTTATCCTTTTCTCTCAAGGTGATAGGGTCAGAGTGTGAATGTGTTGATAAAGTATTAGCAGTAATGTTTAGTAGTAGCCTTCAAGAAATGCAGATGGTGACGCTATTTGGCAGAGGCTAAGAAAAAGCTGTGTGAAAATAGAGTATATATTGAGAAAGCAGCTAAGGATGGTACCTCTGTCCTTCTGTGCACGTTGTCAGACTATCTGCTACGTCCCTGCCTGTATGCATATGGCATGGACCATAATCTCATAGCCAATTCCTCTGGGGCAACAGAATACAGAATTGCATGTATCCAAGGAGAGGACCTTATCCTAAATTCCAAATTCAGGCAAAATTAAAAATGAGGGAGCATAGAACATCTCCTTTTTTTATATTTCAAGCCAAAAATTCTCTGTTTAACAAATATGCTTATTTGTTTAAGAAACGCAAACAATTTACTTACAGCTAATTTTGAACACACTGGGAGTGTCATGTCAACCAAGCATTTATCTCTATATTCTGTCATGGCTTTTACCAACATTTCTACTTCTTCAAAGGAGGCCTCCTGAACATATTGAGCAAATACGATGATAGTGCTGCAACAGTCCACACAGAGTACACCATGATCACCTGTGGAATTTCCACTTCTGTCCAACAAAAACTCATAGAAACATTCACTTGCTGACCAGTCTCAGGAAGTTATCAAAGTGTGAGGGCTATACATTTTGCAATTTCTTGGCAATTCAGCTGTCTCATCTGAATATTATGAGTAATGCTGTATTTACTTTTTAAATATAGCTTCCATTTAATTGAATTACTTTTGAGAAGCATTAACATTTCTGGAATATATCAAATAAGCTCATGTAAACACCATTATCATCAAAAATAGTTTAGAGAAACTCACATATATCCAACATTCTCTTCTATAAATTTCTGCGTGAAAATGACATCATCTGAAAAGCAACGATGTTTAAGTTAGTATGTATCTCAGTATTTTAACATTTTCCCACAAAATAACTATATGTGACATCTACATTTACAAGTGTAAAATAGAAAACTAATTATAGAAAATAATTTGGCATACTTAACAAGAAGGAGAAAAGTCATATGAACCAAATTTGAGATCTTAATCATAGCTTACAATGTACTCAAGAGAAATTCATTAAGTTGAATTGACTTAAATTAATTTCAAATTGACCAGACTTTAGATTTGCCATTGATGGCTTCTTAGTCACAAATGTCAAATCAAGCACCATTTCCATGCTAAGTATTTATCAGGTATTACTAGAAAAATAATATGAAAGTTAACTGATATATGATGAAATGCTACTACAGGGCCCAACAAGATAGGCCATAGTGTGCTAGTAGCTGGTATCATTTATAATACTAGCCAGACACAGATATTTAGATGGACTTTGGACTAGTCTAAAATCATTGATTCCCTCCCAAATAGTATATCTTAATCACAGCACACTTATATTTGTCTGTATAGACTACTTTTATGGAGTCCTTACTTTTGCAAGGTATTGTGCTGGAGAATAAAAGGCAATCAGTGATAATGAAGACATCTCCCCTGGACCTCAGGTTTCTAGGTACTCTCATAGTGCAAGTAACTTATAAATATGACTATAATCCAATTTAGAATGTATCGTGACATCCTAAAGTAATGTAAGTAAGTATATGACAGGAATGCTTCATGATCCCTGGGTGAGAAAATCAGAAAAGGATGATAGCGAGAGTGGCATATGAATTGAGTCTGAAAAAAAAATGTACAAGATATCAGCTAGCAGAGAAATCAGGAGGCTCATCTCTCTATGTGGCAAGAATAATGTAAGTGAAATCACAAAGGTAAGAAATCTTGGGATGTATTTGAAGAAAGTCAATTAATCTCCTTTCATGAGAGCGTGGGTCATAAAGAATGGACACTTGGATTCATATTATAGAGGTCTTGCATATAAAGCCTAAGAGTTTGGGCTTCAATTAGAAGCCATAAAGACCCATTGGAAATATTTATATAGGATAGAAATATGATTATTTTTTAAATGGAAGTATAATTAACATACAGTGTTATATTAGTTTCAGATGTACAGCATATTGCTTTGATAATTCTATATATTATTTAATGCTCACCACAATAAATATAGTCACTATCTGCCATTCATATAACATTACAATATTATTGACTATATTCCCTATGCTGTGATTTTCATCTCCATGACTTCTTATTTTATAACTGGAAGTTTATATCTCTTACTCCCATTTATTTCACCCATTCCTTTACCCACCTTCCTTTTGGCAACCACCAGTTTGTTCTCTGTTATTTGAGTCTGGGCTTTTTGTTTGTTTTGTATTTTAGATTCCACATATAAGTGAAATGACATGGTATTTGTCTTTCTCAGTCTGACTAATTTCACATAGGATAATACCCTAAAGTTCCACCCATGTTGTTACAAATGGCAAAATCTCATTCTTTTTTATGGCTGAGTAATATTCCATTATATATATACACCATATCTTATTTTTCCATTCATCTTTTGAGGGATATTTGGGTTGCTTCTATATCTTGGCTATTGCAAATAATGCTGCAATAAACATAGGGGTATATATATATATATATATATATATATATATATATATCTTCAAATTAGTGTTTTCATTTTCTTTGGGTAAATCCTCAGTAGCGGCATTACTGGATCATAAGGTATTTTTAATTTTTCAAGGAATCTCCATACTGCTTTTCACAAGGCTGCACCAATTTACATTCCCATCAGTAGTGTACAGGTGTTCATTTTTCTCCACATCCTCACCAATGCTTGTCATTTCTTATCTAACTTATATGAACCACAAATGACTCTGAATCACCAAAGCAATCTTGAGAAAGAAGAAAACTGGAAGTATCACAATCCAGAATTCAAGATATATTACAGAGTTATAAATCAAAATAGTATGATACTGGCACAAAAATAGACCTACAGATCAATGGAACAGAATAGAAAACCCAAAAATAAACTCACATTTCTATGGTCACATATAATATGTGACAAAGAAGGTAAGAATATACAATACGGAAAAGATAATCTCTTCAATAAATGGCGCTGGAAAAACTGGACAGCTACATGCAAGAAAATGAAACTGGACCATTTTCTAACACCATACACAAAAATAAACTCAAATGTATTAAAGACCTAAAGGTGAGACCTGAAACTATAAAACCTCTAGGACAAAACACAGGCAATAATCTTTTTGACATCAGGCTTAGCAGCATTTTTCTAGGTGTGTCTCCTGAGGCAAGGGAAGCAAAAGCAAAAATAAATTATTGAGACTATGTCAAAATAAAAAGCTTTTACACAGAGAAGTAAACCATCAACAAGATTAAAAGGCAACCTACTGAATGGGAGAAGATATTTGCAAATGATATTAAGGAGTTAATATCCAAAATAAATAAAGAGCTTAAACAACTCAATACAAAAACAAACAAAAAACCACACACACAAACAAAAAACAAAAAACCCCAAGCAATCCAAGTAAAAAATGGACAGAGGATCTGAATAGATATTTTTTCCAAAGAAGACATACATATGGTAAACAGATATATGAAAAGATGCTCAACATCACTAATCATCAGGGAAACACAAATCAAAACCACAATGAGGTATCACATAATATGATCATTTTATCTGCTACAAAATACCAGCCAGGTAGTGGTATATCTAATATGCAGGGATTAGAAATAGACACAGAGCCTGACAAAGAGAAAGTGACAATAACTATTTGCCAAATAGATAGGTGGGAGAATGAATGGATGAATAGAAAAAAAGCAAGAAGCCCATTAGGAGACCTTTGCAATTGTTCTATTAAGAAATCAGCAAGGCATGAATTTTTTTAGAAGTACTGGGAATGCAAAGCACAGATGCAAAATATATTGAAGAGACAAAAATCAACAGGATTTTTGAAGAAGTCACTACAAAGGGCAAAGGAGAAGAACTCAGAAATGACCATTCTTTAAGCCCGGTGACTGGTCTCACTAGCAGGCACTGTGGGGAGTATGAAATTAAGTCCGACACAATCCACATCTTCAGGGCCGCTGCAATGCTCATGGCACTTTTGCACAAGTTACAAAAAAGTCCTTCATCCATGCCAGAGCAATTACAAAAAGACATCATCTCTTCTAGACAGACGAAATTCAAAATGTTCCCCCTTTGGGAATTAAAAATGTATGTCACCCTTTCCCCCAGGATGACACTGCCTTGGCCAGATTCACAAGTGTGTACAAACTTGAGGACATTTATTTATAAACTGTCCGGTTGGAAGAAGCCGGGACCTGCGTACACTAAAGATGTTTGTCACCTAGTTGGGAGATACTTTAGACAACCAAAGATTATAGAAAAATCCCATCTCACATTTAATATTCCCCTGTTACCATACACCACATACATTTGCAAGAAATGCTAATATTTTCAAATCCAAATTATATATTGCAACAACACTTTCTAAATTGCCATTAAGCTGGTGATCATTTGCTGGGTGTTATAACTACTATCTCTGTCTATAGATTGGGTAACATGACCACAAAACAAAATCTGGGAAGGTTAGTTCAGCATATGTGACCAGTATATTTAAACTCATGGGGGGGGGGGGGGGAGTGAAAAATTAAATGGAATTAAAACAAGATTAAAAAATTAGAAATTATCCCAACATAGTCATTCCTTACCTATTATACAAGTAAATTTCTTACCTAAGTCTTGAGGCTGTGTGGGCAGTGTTAGAGATTCAGGCACAAAGAACAGGAAAATAACAAAACCTGTAAGTTTCAACTGTTTCATTTTTTTTTTTTTAAGAAATCACATTCACAAAAGAAAGTAATGTAACTGAGAAAGATCAAGTTTTTATATTATTCTTTGACACTATTAGTAAAAAAGTAACCTGTCTAACCTATTTCTCATATACCTCACGTTTGATTTTTATTTGATCACACTGCAGATTTTTTTGCTAATTATTAACTAGGAAAAAATTATCTCTGTGTTTTACTGGAAAAATCTATTGAGTTAGAAAAAAAAAGTCCACAGGTTAAGTATGCACAATACCTAATCAAATAGACAACTGAAAAAAAAAATCTTAAACCATTGCAAATGCTGAAGGAAAAGGGACTAAAATAATTCGTCAAAGAGGGAGGACAACTAGAAAGATGCTAACTTTCATTAGAAATCAAAGGAAATTAAATTTTTAAAAGTATAATTTTTATATACCTGACACAATTAGAAAAAAGAAAATAATTAAGATGTCTAATTTTGGAAAGCATATAATAAAACAAGTCTCACATTATCAAAGCTTTTGGAAAAAAGTTTATAATAAATAAATAAATAAATATAATAAATATATATTTATATATAAATAATAAATATATATAATAAATAAAATAAAATAAAAAGTTTATAATAAAGATCAATAATCTTGAAAATATTCATATTGTTTGAGCCAATCACTCAAATTCTGAGAATCTACACTAAGAAATGATCCTAAATATGGAAATATTTGTAAGTACATGGTAAACAGGAAGTCCATTTTTTAGTTATGCCCACTAAAAGGGCCTGAAAACAATAGCAACCCACTAGTAAGGAGCACATTTTGGGTTCTAAACAGTCTTCTCTAGTACAAGGATCCTGAACTTTTTTTTTTTAATTTTTATTTATTTATGATAGTCACAGAGAGAAAGAGGCAGAGACACAGGCAGAGGGAGAAGCAGGCCCCATGCAGGGAGCCCGGCGTGGGATTCGATCCCGGGTCTCCAGGATCACACCCTGGGCCAAAGGCAGGCGCCAAACCGCTGCGCCACCCAGGGATCCCGGATCCTGAACTTCTTAGAGAAATGAATAATTCCAGAGTTGGGACATGAAAGGTAGAAGATGAGCTGAGAACATGTCGCCAGAAACTAAGAAAGTGCTCAAAAATTGACGGGGTCATATGCCAAATGGTTAAAGCCAATAGGACAATTTGACATTATGAATAGTAGGAATGCATTATGACCCATTATGTTTTTGAGAGAGAGTTTTTGGATCTATACCAATCCAAAATTAAAGCAAAAGTAAGGAAAGGAAAGTTCTTCTCTACAGAAGAATGCCAACTAAAAACAAAGCATCACTCTTTGAAACACCATAGTATACACTAAACAGTGATATAGTCTCTATGTGGGTTACTATTGGTGTCTATAACTACTGAATCTAAAGAATATATAATGACCGGGGAAATATTTACTACATAATATTTGGAGAAAGAGTAGAATCTAAAACTGTTTACGTTATGTGTAGAAAGTGGTAATGTAAACAGACCTATTAAACCAGAAGAAAGGGAGAGAGAGAGAAGGAGGAGCATGTAATGAGCCATGAAGAGAGAGGAAGATACAACAGTTTCAAATAGCTGTCCTTATGCTGAGGTAATTCCAAATCGATCAGACATCCTAATGTAAAAAGGAAAAACAAGCAAACATAAAAGTACTAGAAGAAACACAAGTGAAGTGGGAACATTTTTTTTTTCTGACTATGATGTAAAATCCAGGAACAGTCATAAGTTCAACTACATAAAAAGAAATTTAGGGCAGCCCAGGTGGCTCAGCGGTTAGTGCTGCCTTCAGGCCAGGGTGTAATCTGGAGACCCGGGATCGAGTCCCACGTCAGGCATCCATGCATGGAGCCTGCTTCTCCCTCTGCCTGTGTCTCTGCCTCTCTCTCTCTCTCTCTTTCTCTCTGTCTCTCATGAATAAATAAATAAATCTTTAAAAAAAAAAAAAGAAAGAAATTTAAAGACTTTACATGGAAAACTCTGCAGGCAAAGTTGAAAACACAGAGGAAAAACCAGTAAGGTAACTGTCATCTATATCATACAAAGAACTCTGGAAATTCGAGGACGCAAAAAGAAACCAACAATCTGATAGAAAAATAGTAAAATGATCTAAGTCAATAGTACATAAGAGGAAAAAAAAACCCCATGGGTTCTAAACATAAAAAAAGATTTTCCTCATAAGAGAAATGCACATCTAAACAACACCACAGCAGCATTTCTCACCTATACGATTGGCAAAAATCTACAAGTTTGGCAATATTCTGTGCAGGTAAAACAGTGGGGAAATAGTTCTTGTCATCCATCACTGGTGGGAGTGCAAAATGGTGGCATAAGGCCGATGGAGGAGAATTTGGCAGTATCTAAAAATATGTGCATTTGTCCTCTGAGGCAATAGACTTTCTAGAAGGCACCTATCCTAAGAATACACTGCCAATATTCCTAAATGACCGAAGCACTAGGTTATTCGTAATGGCACTATTTGTAATAGCAAAAGGTTGGAAAGAATTCAAATACCCAGAATAGAAGGTCAGGTAATAAGCTATAGCTTATCCACACAAAGAAATTCTATGAAATTGTTTAAAATCATTGAAGAAAGAATTTATGCATCATATGGAGTTATCACCAAGATTATATTCTTAAGTGCAAAAGGCAAGGTATAGAACAATATAAGAAATATGTAACCTCTCATATAATAAAGATGGAATAGTATAATAGGAATATATTTATGCATGTTTGCTTAGATATTAAAAATAAAGAACAGAATGATTAAGAGAATTAAGGAAAGCTGCTATCTACCTGAGAAAGGGGAAAATGGAGACTAGGATAGAAGGAATGTTAGTTCTATTATAACAAAAATGCCATAAATTGCTAAACAAAATGCCATAAACAACAGAATTTTATTTCTCACACTTCTGGAAGCCGGGGTCTGCAACAGGGCACCAGTGTGGTGGGGTTTTGGGGAAAGCCTCTTGCAGACTGCTGACTTCCCATGGTATCCTCGTACTGCAGAAAGAGGGGGTCAGGGTAATGCTGGCCTCATGGACTGGGTTGGAAAACACTCCCTTCTCTTCATTTTCTGGAAATGTTGTGTAGAATTAGTATTATTTCTTCTTGATACGTCCAGTAGAATTCACCAGTGAAGCCTAAAGTTTTCTCTGTGGAATGACCTTAACTACATTTCCTTTGCTTTACTAGATCTATCACTAATCAGATTATCTCATTTTTCTTGACTGAGCTTTATTAATTTGGTGGTTAATGGCATTTGCCCACTTCCTCTAAGTTGTCGAATGTATTGGCAAAATATTTGTCAAAATAGCCCCTTATCATTTTAATTTTTAAGGAAATATCTCCTCTCCCATTCCTGAGATAGGTAATTTGTCTGTTCTCTTTTTACCTCCAAAAAATCTGGCGAGAAGTTTATCAATATTATTCACCTTCTCAAAGAACCAGCATGAGGTTTCATTTATGTTTTTGTGCTTTCTCTTTTGTTGATTTCTGTTTTGACCTTTATTATGTCCTTTCTCCAATTTATTTTGTTTTAATTTGCTCCTTTTTGTTATTGTTATTGTTGTTGTTGTTTCTGAAGGTGGAAGCTGGGTTTACTATTTGAGATCTTCCTTTTTTCTAATATATGTGCTATAAATTCCCTGTAAGCTTGTTTTACTCATATCCCACAAATTCTGATATGTTGCTTATTTTCATTCAGTTCAAAAAAATTTTTAAATTTTTTATTTATTTATTTGACAGAGAGAGCAAGGGTAGCAGCAGGCAGGGGAGAAGGAGAAACAGGCTCCCTTGTTGTGCAAAGAGCTCAATGTAGGGCTCAATCCCAGAACCCTGGGATCATGACCTGAGCAGAAGGCAGACGTTTAACCAGGTACCCCCAAATATTTTTAAATGCCCATTGTTTCCCCTTTCATATATGAACTCTTTAGAAGTGTATTATTTAATTCATGAGCTTTTTGGATTTCCAGAGATCTTACTATTACTCATTACCAACTTAATTCCATATTATCAAGCAATTCTCTTGAATCTCCCTTAACTCTTTGAAGTGGCATCACAGGGAGAAGACAAATTCATTATATGGAATCCATCAGGGGATCCCTGGGTGGCCCAGCAGTTTGGCCGCCTGCATTTGGCCCAGGGCGTGATCCTGGAGTCCCGGGATCGAGTCCCACATTGGGCTCCCTGCATGGAACCTGCTGCTCCCTCTTCCTGGGTCTTTGCTCCCCCCTCTCTCTGTCTCTCATGAATAAATAAATAAAATCTTAAAAAAAAAGAAAAAGAAATACACCAGCGCTGGTGCAATTGAAGAGTGGCAGGGAAGAAGCTGGAAGAGCTTATTCAGGCTGGTCTATATCCACCTGTTTTCAATATTTTGTCATCCCAACAGTTTAGTCCTATCCTGATATAGTGTTGTGAACGCCAAGCAATCAGGGCACCTGCTTCTGATTTATGGTAATGGGACAAGTGATGATCTTTGCAATTTAGTGTACAGACAAGATCACAAGTTAAAATCTATCCCCTCCCCAAACCCTCTTACATTGCTGATGGGAACCAAACTGGTGCAGCCACTCTGGAAAACAGGGTGGAGGTTCCTCAAAAAGTGAAAAATAGGGCAGCCCGGATGCCTCAGCGGTTTAGCACCACCTTCAGCGGTGGGCGTGATCCTGGAGACCCGGCATCGAGTCCCATGGAGTCCCACATCAGGTTCCCTGCATGAAGCCTGCTTGTGTCTCTGCCTCTCTCTCTCTCTCTCTCTCTCTCTCTCAATCTCTCTCTGTGTGTGTCATGAATAAATAAATAAAATCTTTTTTTAAAAAAAGTGAAAAATAGAACCACCCTATGATCCAGCAATTATACTACTGGGTATTTACCCAAAGGATACATAAATACTGATCCAAAGGGTTACATGTACCCCAACGTTTATAGCAGCATTATCAACAGTAGCCAATCATGTATGGAAAGAGCCCAAATATTCATTGACTGGCAAATGGGTAAAAAAAAGCTATAATACATATGTATGAATATATAGAATATATATAGAGAGAAATATTACTCCACCATAAAAAAGAATGAAATCTTTCCATTTGGAACGACGTGGGTAGAGCTAAAGAGTATAATGCTAAGTGAAATAAGTCAATCAGAGAAAGACAAATATCACGGTTTCACAGATATGTGGAATTTAAGAAACAAAACAAATGAACATGAAGAGAAAAAAAGAGATAAGCAGACTCAACTATCAAGAACAAACTGATGGTCACCAGAGGGTAAGTGGGGGTGGTGGTGAATGAACAATATGATGGTCGGGATTTGGGAAGGCACTTGTGGTGAGCACTGAGGGATGTATGGAAGTGTTGAATCACTAATTTCTATACCTGGAACTAATATTACACTGTATGTCAACTAACTGGAATTTCAATAAAAATGTAAAGAAAATAAATAAAATCTCTCCTCCATCCTCCCACCATCACCTACCCACCCTCTTTTTTTATTTTTAAAGATTTTATTTATTTATTTATTTATTTATTTATTTATTTATTTATTTATTTGACAGAGAGAGAAAGAGAGCATGAGTAGGGAGAGCTACAGAGGAAGAGAGGGAAGTAGACTCTCCATGGAGCAGGGAACCCCATGCAGGGCTTGATCCCGGGACTCTTAGCTAACTTAGCCACCCAGGTGCCACCCTATCCACCCTCTTAAAGCCAGCTGCCCTAAACTGCTACATTCACCAGATCTTAAGAATCTTCAACTTCCTCAGAGGTTTCTCATATTTTTATATTAATTTATCAGGTCTATGTTTCTCTTTCTTCCCAGTGTGACCTTTAGAAGATGGAGCTAGCAACCACTCTAGTTCACCGTGTTATTTAAAACAAAAAATACACCCCATGGCATGTGGGATTCACATATTCAACAAATATTTATAGAATGCTTTATGTTCCAGACACTGTTCTGTATGTTGAGGATAACAAGTGAATCAAACAGACAAAAATCCCTCTCTTCAGGGGCTTATACTAGTGGGGATAGACAGAAAATAAACAAACAAGGAAAATCTGGTGTATGTCAGATGGTAATAAGTGGTGCGGAAGATAGGTAAAGGGATGCAACTTAAAATAGGTCAGTCAAGGAAGCCAGCAGGTGATAATGAATAGAAGCCAGGGGAAGTGATGGAGAAAGCCCCACATATCTAAGGGTAGTTTTCCAAGCAAGAAGAATCACAGGTCAAAACTCTGAGCAGGAAATGAATTGGTAACTTGAAGAATAGCCTGAACAAAAAGACCCAATGGAAAGGGGAAAGAAAGGGGGCTAGGAAGATATCATTATGTAGGGTCAGTGAACAGACTTTGTACTTTACTCTGAAAGATATGGGAAGCCGTTTGAGGTTTTGAGTGGAAAAGTGCTGAATGTACTTATGTGTAAAGGATCATTTCAGTTACTAATACTGAGACTAGAGCTGGGGGTGGGTGAAGGGTATTTAAAAGGAAACCGTTTAGGAAGATATTGCAAAATCCACGTATTATTATTTTGGCTTGTACTAAGGGTATGGAGAAAGAGTAAAATTCTGGATTACTCTGAAGGTAGAACCAATAGGCATTGCTCATAGGTTGAATGTAGGGGTGATATGGAAAAAGAAACCATAGATATCTCTAGGGCTTCTGGCTTAAGCTACAAGAAGGATGGCAAGACGGAAGGAGACACAAGTTTGAGACAGGACAGAGTTCAGTTTGGAATGTGTTATGTTTAAGTTGTTTCTGCAATATCAACATGAAGATGTCAAGGAGAAAGTAACACATGAGCCTGGAAGGAAAGGAAGAAATCTAGGGTGGAGATAAAATACGTCAACATCTAGATGGCATTAATGCACAAAGTCTAGGTGAGATCACCTAGGGAGGGAATTTAGATTCAGGAGAGTTGCTTTGGGACGCTCCAACATTCAGAGGTCAAAGAGTTACAGGAAATGCAATGAGGACTAAGGAGATGCAGCCAATAAGATCAGAATAAAATGTAGATGCCAAGTAAGTAAATGTTTCAAGGAGAAAGAAGTGATCAAGTGTGTCATATTAAGCTAAGAGAAGCTGGGTAAACTGAGGACTGAGACTTGACCACAGCATTTTGCATCATGGAAATCATTATAACCTTGGCTATGCCACTTTCTACTTTACTGTTCGTCTAACTTGTTTTTTCAAAGAAGTAGAAATGCTCTAAAATTTCCAATTTGCTATTGTATTTGTGATACTTTGTCCTTGTGTTTCCAATCATTTCTTTTCTTTATATATGTCAGCGAAATGTAATTTGGCTCATAAATTTCCCTAATAGTTTTATCTTCATTAAATTTTCCTCTTAATAGTAAACAAATATATTTTTCCCTGTTTAATGCTTTTAAATTGAATTCTGCTTCATCTCATTGTGATTTCTGATCTAAAGGTATTGTAACACCGAAATCAGACAAGGTCCACAGATGTTACAACAGAATTGCAAGAAAAATGTAGAGTACAAAGCAATTGAGTTAGAACAGAAAGCTCATTTTATTGCTCTGGAGCAATTGTTTTCTCCTGGAGCAGAGGCCAAACCATGAATGTGATTTTTAGATTTCTATTCAAAGCTAATATGATAAACAGCCTCCCTGCTGATGGGCTAATCTTTTTGCACCACTTGCTGACCTTGCCCCTCTGCTTTCTCTTGCATGTACTCCCCATACCCCATATCTCGTGAGTTATCTTCCTAAAAGCTAACCATGGTGACTCTTCTCTGCTTAGATGTCATTTTGGTCCCCTGGTACTTACACAATATTGCCCAAACCCTTTGGAATAAAACTCATGGGAGTCTTCTCAGTCCTACAGTTTCCATGTCTTGCTTCATCTCCTGTATCTATACCCTTCCTACCCACCAGTACTGCCCTAAAACCATTCATCATGTTTGGTCAAAAGCTGTTTTCCTGTTTAATGAATTGGACTTCTCCTTTACGTGAACTGATGAATGCCCATTCATCTTCTGAGGCTCTTCTTAAAAGTCTGTCTCTTCAGTGTGAGCATTTCCCCAGGCAGAATTGCCCTCTTCTACTCATTGATTGGCACCACAATTTGTTGCCACTTCTATAGTGATTATAATCTTGTTGAGTTGCTATTAATTGCTTCCTTCTCTTCCTTCTACCTGGAGGACAGTGACTGCACCCAGAACGGGACCTGGCACCCAGTCAGTGTTCAAGAAATACTTGTGAAATAAGAAAAATCAACTGCTAAAAATGTAAATTATATTTAATCAAAACAACTACAATAAACACTTACATTAAAAATATCTATGACCAATAGGGAACTGAACAAGATTGAGAAAAAAAGTAGATGTTAAATTTTGAGTAGCATCATTCTTGATGGATCCCATAAAAGCATAATAATTTCTTTTTTTTCATCTCTAGTGTATCTGTTAGAATACGTAAGTGGTCATTTAGTGAACAATACTCTGGCATCACAGTACTTAACTTGAACATTTTTATTAGTGCACCAAGAAATCTAACCTTAATTTTTTTAAAGATTTTATTTATTTATTCATGAGAAACACAGAGAGAGAGAGAGAGAGGCAGAGACACAGGCAGAGAGAGAAGCAGGCTCTATGCAGGGAGCCCAATGTGAGACTCAATTCCATGACTCCAGGATCATCCCCTGGGCCGAAGGCAGACACGCAACCACTGAGCCACCCAGGTGTCCTGAAATCTAGCCTTTAGGGTAGACTCCATCCTTGAGTGGCTTTAATCTCCTACAACAACCAACACCCAGTGCTTTTATATCAGAATCTGCTTCAGACAATGGTACACATAACTATTTTTAAAGGTTATCTATAAACGTTCATAAATAAGCAGGCTAAGAAAAAGGAAAATTTGGAGATACTTTATTTATACGATAGAGAAATCTCACATTAAAGTCTTCATCATTTCATTAATTCACAAAAAGCACTATCTCAGAATTAAAGGAAAAGATTCACACCAAACCATAAAGACTTGTTCTGGCTTCTTTTCTTCCCCCTGTAACACAAACAAAAATATATTATGTAGTAATTCAATGAATGGGTGCAGAAGGGGACTGGTTCTATTATTTTACATCAGAGAAAAACGAAATAGATGGGAAGGACTTCTGATGGTGCTCTCTGAAACTTTAGAAATAATCTAAGAGAATTTTGAGGTTGCTGATTCACTGATTTACCATTGTGGACACAGTTTTGTTCTAGTGTTTTTAAAATAAACTTTTTGTTGAATTGTAGTTTGTTTTTAAGAGAAGCATATTTTTTTTAAAGGTTTTATTTATTCACAGACACAGAGAGAGAGAGAGGCAGAGACACAGGCAGAGGGAGAGGGAGAAGCAGGCTCCACATAGGGAGCCCGACGTGGGACTCGATCCCGGGTCTCCAGGATCACACCCCAGGCTGCAGGCGGTGCCAAACCGCTGCACCACCGGGGCTGCCCAAGACAAGCATTTAATGGTAGGTCTTAGGACATATTTCACGATGGATCGCTATTTTGGGAGAATGACCATTATATTTACCCTTGTCTGAATTTTTTGTTACCTGAAGTGATTTAAACTCCCAAAGCAGCACGAGTTTTTGAAATCAATTTTGGACCCTGAAAATTAAAAACAAGTAAGAATCATTAGATGAAGAGATGGATGACTGTGTCAGTTATACAGTTAACCCTCCACTGTGTAGGGGTGAATTCTGGTACATCTCTGATGCCAACATGCTGGGCAATGGAAGTCAGAGAAAAAAAAAATCCACTCAAACCTACAGTAGAGATAGTTTGTTCTTATATCAATCTCCAAGCTGTTACTAATCTTCACCCCATTCCTCATCTTCCTCCACAAGTCAACCATAGAAATTGGAAGGTTTGCAAGAAAGTACAGCCATTGTGTGTTAATGGTCTCTACTTTTTTTTTTAAATTATTTATTCATGAGAGACACAGAGAAAGAGGCCGAGACACAGACCAAGGGAGAAGCAGGCTCCCTACAGGGAGCCTAATGTAGGACTTGATCCCAGAACCCTGGAATCATGCCCTGAGCCAAAGAAAGACGCTCAACCGCTGAGCCACCAGGCGTCCCTAATGGTCTCTACATCTAAATGAATGTCTTCTCACATCAAGGGACATTTATCTTTTTTGTATCATATTTATCAGAAATGATTTACATCAAACCTATTTTATCAGTTTTGTTTTATCTGATTTGCTCATCTGTGTTCCACCCTCTTCCACTAAAGACAGACACATACCAATTAATTGTGTACTTGGCGAAAAGGCTGAATTATAGGATATCTTTTAAAATTATAATGACGTTATATTCAAATATATCTAGTTACATAAAGACTTACAAAATGTAGCAAGTTACAAATCTACTAAATACAAAACTACTAAATACTACAAAACTACTAAATAACAAGATTAAGATAATTCCTAATTACTACTCTGTTGGAATACCAAGGCATGCCCCTAAAGGAGTTCAAGAATAGTTTTTATAAATATCTTCCCATATCTTGTTTGCACAATTAATTTGTTATTAAATCCTTTTAATCCATTTAGCTAAATTGATCAGTTTTAGGCCAGAAACTGTCTAAATTATCATCAATTAATTATATATTCACTTTATAGTTTCCTCTACCAGGAAATAAATTAAATTTACTGATTCTCTTAACACATTAAAAAATCATTCTTCTTCCTAATATTTAGTGGGAAAATTGGGATTATTTCTTAAATGTCATAAAATCCTTCAATCTATTTCTAAATACGTTGAAATCTCTCTGGCATTATTTTAAAGTTATAGATGTGTGGAATATTCTATTCATTTTTCATTACAGAAAATTTCCTCCCAAAGATTTTCAGTGTGAAAATGAGCTGCATGTACCTCTTCCTCAAAGCAGGCTTCCTGCTCTTGGCCTTGGCAGCACTTTTCCAGTAGACCAGAGAAATCTGCAATGACGGCCTCAAGTTGCTCTTCTGTTATTTGTGGCTTTTGCTTCACAAGGTTAATGAGAAATCTATAAAACAAAAGAGAAGTCTGTTATACAGAGGTTTTTTTCTAAAGCCTCCCTAGTGGAGAATTTTTAAAGCCCTCGCACTCCTCCCCCCAAGCCCTCACTGCATCAACCCATCACCAGACTTACAACATATACTCTGTAGAATGCCTTCATCAGAAATACTGAAGCTAGAAATAGATGCTCCACGGGTCGGGATTAGTGCAGATCATAGATTTTATAGTTCTACCATACTTACATGTTGGAAGACACAATCTTTTTCTTACTTGCCTAGAATATTGTCTCCAGTTCTCCACTCTAAAGTGTGTCCTCTCCATTCTCAAATGCCCAGATTTCCAAACTCCTGCCATCCGTAATTATCGCACTCTTACCTGCGCGTTGGCCCCACCAATCACCTGCACTACTCATTTAGCAACACTTTCATGCTGGAATTCATGTTGATGGGGGAATAGGGAAGACTTGCCAGAGGAGGCAGTATTCTTATTGTACCTTGGAACCCGACACAGGTTGTGACAGAGGAAAAGGGAGGAATAGGTTTTTCGAAATGAAGGAAGACCATTTCTAAAGCAAGTGAGTATTAAAATGTATGGGAATTTGGAGAATATAGGTTCCATTGACTTGGATTACCATCACCGTTACAGAATGTCTCCCACAATGAATTGTGCATTCCTACCTCATATCACGCACACTTCTTGGCTGAATCAATTACGGTTATTCTCTTCGAAAAGTAAATAGTGTGAAAAAAGATTCAATGGTGTTTTCCCAGTGTTTTGGAATGAAAGTACTTAAACTTACTACAAAGACATATCCTAATTCTCCAAAATAGATAGTCCACTTTCCCTCGGTCCCAACACGTAACACGACAATAGTTACAGTGGAACTATCTTTACAAACCAAAACTTGACTGCCCTAGTGTGTCTTTCCAAACCTGGGTTCCATGAGGCTGTGAAGACACTGAGACAAAACTATGTTAAAAGCCACTTGAAGTGCTTTGGGGCAATAGCATTCTACTAACGAGCCCAAGGTTGTTGGGTGTAGGGTAGAAACCTCAGCTACTATTTAGTGTTGCTGGTGTTCTCCATGCCAGAAAATAACAATTTCTTACTGTTGCTTCATTGTTTGTAGTGCTACACCCTGAGCCTGGCACAAATCCTTATGGAAGATGAACTTGTCAGCAGAGAAGGGTGAAGGGATATATGTTTCATCCACCACTAAGCTGCTGAAACACGGCCTCCTGTTGGCATATGAAGAACTGCAGCACTGGCCGACACCAGGATTTATAGGAGTCTCCTCATGCCTGATGCATAATTGTCCAATAATAAGATCAGCCTGGTTGGGAGAATGAGAAAGAAGGAAGCAAGGAGATTCAGCATTAGCCACTAAGTTGATTCAGGTTTCCAGAAAACTGTTGTGACTTTTAATGCCCAGTAATTTATAATCACTATTGCAGAAGAATTTGCTATCTCTGTAGGGTCATGTGTTGCTACATTGTGGATTCCTTTTTTATCCACTTGTTTGGAATAGACCTCACCATTTAGTGGCAGATACTCCATAGTGTGTTGATAGTCCTTGCAGCTAGTTGTGTCGGCTATTTGAAAACACTTCCACTTACATACATACTTTCAAAGGAGAAGAAATTATCTGCCCTGACCTAGGAAATCAATACATGGTTTAAAATTTTCACGTATTTCTAGTTGAGCTTTCCACTGTATTTTGGGGATCCAGAGAATCACTTTCTGAAGGTTAGAACAGCGTAAGCCTAGCATGTTCGTATATATACACACACGCACACGTGCATGCACACAGCTAATATATAATCCTAATTGAAAAGAAATAAGGCCGAGGAGTCTGGGTGGCCAGTCAGTGAAGTGTCCAACTCTTGATTTAGGCTCAGGTCATGACCTCACAGTCGTGGGATTGGCCCGGTCTCATGCTCCGTGCTCAGTGGGGAATCTGCTAGAGATTCTCTCTCCCTCTCCCTCTCACCTTCTCCCTACTCTCTCTCTCTCTCCTTCTAAAATAAGTAAATAATTCTTAAAAAGAAAAAAAGAAAAGAAATAAGGCTAAAGCATGTGTGTGTGCGGGTGTGTGTGCATGTGTGTGTCTTTGAAGGCTTTCCTGGTGTAGAATCCTCCTACCATCCACACTCAGAAATATTTCTTAAATACATACCAATAAGTTGTAATAAGGGCCAACATGTTTTGTGTGCATACTATGTATCAGGCTGGTGCTGAATGAGTTACAAGGATTACAAGGATTACTTCATTTAAGACAGTCATCCTATGTGGGCGGTACAATTCTTATTCCCAAATGTCAGATGAAAAAGCTCAAGCCCAGAGATATAACTAGCTTTCCAGAGTGACACCGCTAACAAGTGGTGAAAGTGGGATGGGGATGTAGGCAGGAGGCCTCCAGAACCTACATTCCTGATCTGTTACAACATCCTGTGTCCCTGCTGCCTCGCAACGTGTGGAATATAAAATGATAATGATGATGCTGAATCACAGGCATTCTTTCGCTCCTAACTCGTGGTGGAAAATTCCAAGACATAAGACTAGCCAGCAAATAAGCCCTCAGCACCAAAGAGAGGGAAAGGGCAACAATGAATGTATAATTTTGTTCACTGTTGTGACTTTAAGGGAAAAAAGCATGAAAAAAATTCAGCCTGTAATCTTATGTATGAGACTAGTGACATGAGAAAGTGAAGATGATTGAAATAACTAGGAAGTCATGTTATTATTCAGAAGGACTTAGCCTGTTCTATATTCTTTACCTTGTTAAAGGGGGGGAAACGTCCCTAATATCATAAGATTATACTATGAAAGGCAAAAAATATTAGTATGGCTGAAAATAAAATGACTGATTTTCATCTCTCAAAAGTGAAGCTTTCTATTTTTTAAAATTCAATTAACATTTTTTGTTCACTGTGTCCATTAGATCAAACTCAGTGCTCCCGGGTACACAGCAGAGTAACTGAGACACGTGTGTATACTAGAGTCGGTGGGCTAATAGCACCGCGGCAGTGGAGGCTTGTGTGACCAGCGAGGAAATTCTGAGGCAGGTATGGCACTGGGTGCTGGAGCTCGGGCTCCGGGGAGCATGTGCATTCAGATATCAGCCCTACCATTTACTACCTGGAAGACATCCATCCTAACGTAACTTCTTGGAGCCTCATTTTCTCTATCTATAAAATGAAGATGGTAATGGAGCATTTCAAGAGAGAGTATTATAATAGCTAAATGATAATACTTTTTTTTAAAAAAAAAAGTGCAGTTTGGGTCTTTAGCACAATCTTGAACAATTGCTATGTTGTTATTAGGGAGAAGTGATGGTCTCCACGTTGGTTCAGGAAAGGCGGCTGGTAAGATGCAGAGCATCAAGGTGTGGGTGAGTTTGAAGTACAACAGGCTCACTCCTTGGTTTTTCTTTTCTTTCTTTCTTTAACATTATTTAACATTAACATTAACATTAATGTTTCTTTTTTTAACATTATTTAGTGAACAAAAAGAAGAAATCGTGAAATGAATGATGTGTTGGTTATTCTATCCTTCCCATACACAGAGCTTGCTCAGACTGTGTTAGACACGTTGGCTGTGCTCCCACCAGCCATTCTAGAAGGAGGAAAGACTGGCCATGTGCCAGCAGTCCAGAGCCAAGTTCATGCCCTCTCCACCTGTAGCAAATTGAGCAAGTCTAGGAAAGCCATCTCCATAGTGGTTTTTACCATTTCCCCCAAACGGGAATTAAGGGACTATTTCAAGTAAAACAGGGCAGGAACAGAAGGGGACCACATAAAACACTCACCGCTCCCTCGCCACAGGCCAGTTGTCTGTCCTCACTGAGTTGGCAACAAGTGGCTGCTGCGGTCGCCATTTTCCTGGTGAAGGCCATCAGCTCAGGTGGGGTCAGCTGGGGGGCTTTCTTTGTGTAAGCAACAAGGAACCTGAAAGAAGCATTTTTCACCCAATCTTACTGAGCCATTTAGGAGCTTCTGGACTCCTCACTCCTTCTCAGAGACCCCTTTTCGGTACTGGAAGCCATGAAGTCAGCTCATTTGTTTAATCCACATGGTACTTGGACCACCTTCCACGATGTGTGTTCTCTGACAACCACCTCCCGTGCTTCTATTATATCGACATGACACAACGAAAACAAACCCTGGAGGGTAGGCTGACTTCAATTCCTAAACTCGAAGCTTCACTGATTTTAATTTTGATCAATTCAGTATTTCCACTCTGACACACTGTAACAGAATAAATGTCTTTCCTGCGACAATCTACATGATCTGGGGAACCCCAGCCAGTACCAAAGATCAGACTCTCCCAAGCCATTCCTCTCCCTTCCTAAAAGAGGGAGACGGGGATGCCTACTTTCACCCAAGGAAAATTGGGTGATCAGATTACACTGATTTTCGATCTGAAATAGGGGCTGAAATTAGAGCAGCGTGGGGTGACTAGTTTAGGTTGATAATTCCCTCACCAGTCCATCATTTTAAATCACTAAAAATGCTGTTTTAAAAAACATACGCATTTTGTAAGTAATATTCTCCTAGTTTCTGGAAGAGGCCACAGCTTCGCTTTGCCAGTGCTTGACTTTCTTGGATGTATTTCTCTAATTCTTCTTCCTGAAAATACAAGCATTATTATGTACTTTTTTCTCTTCCTGGACACAAAACCTTGTGTGTAGAAATTAATCGATAATGTATTATCCTATCACACTAATCTTAGGAAAAAAAACACAATTTTTAGAGGTTTTTTATATGAAAGGTAGTAAAGTGTGAATGGTGAGAATTAAAGCAAATGGACTTTGGGGAGATTACATTTAAAATTTTGTGCATCACAAAGTTATTTGATGACAGAATTCAATCTTTGTATAAAGGATTACAGTTCTTTCTGTATGAATTCTGGCTTCTCTGAGCTATTAAAAATGAATATTACTTTTCTTCTATGTGTCAAGGAACGTTTAGTTAACATTTTCACTTCTAAATAGGCCACTAGTTGTCGACTACTAGTTAATAACAAATTACTATGTAGATGACTACTTATTAGATGTAACTAGCTAGCTACTAGTTAATAGCTAGATGCCTTCAAACAAACAGCATTTTTAATGGATAATATCCATGCAGTTTTTCAGACTCTCTCTTTTTCAGTTTACCCCTTTATCCTGGCATTCAAGAGGGTTTTCAGACTGAGAGCACTTCTCCAATAACTCCTGGTATCCTTTAGCGACTCTTAGAACGACTGGGACAGCAAGTTTTGTATGTCTTCTCGAATATTCATAAGTAAATCTGAAATATGTATAAAAAAGCATGTTAGTGAAATAAGAGACAATTCATTCCTGTGTTACATGCCATGCAAAAGTTAACATTCAAATCCATAAACCTGGAAATCAAATTATGACTTAAACTATATGCATGGTAAAACCATTAACACAAATCACAATCCCTCCAATCGTTCTAAAACAATATTTTGTTTTCTTTTGCACTCTTCACCTGGGTTTTTCAGTTATGAGCTTGCCAGTCATTCATTCAACAAATGTTTTTCCAGGGCCCTGCTCTACGCAAGCATTTCTTTAAGCAGTAAGGATTCAATATGTATAAGATAAAATGCCTGACCTCTCAAAAGCATACATTAACAAGAAATAGGTCATCAAATTCAGGTGGTGATAAATCAGTGAGAAATAAAGGAAGATAGAATAGAGGGGGAAAAGTGACTCCTGATTGACAGCATTGGTTAAGAAATGTCTCTTTGGGCAGCTCTTTTGGAACAGAACCTGGGTGAAGGAAGTTACCCAAGGATCCAAGGGAGGATCATTCCCAGCTGAGAAAATTTCTACTGCAAAGAAATTTCCTAAGTAAAGAACTGCTTCTATTAAATAAACAATTTGTGTTGGATGCGTGGATGGGTATATTTAAAGATAATTCTTGGATTTTCTAATTGTGTTTCCAAGATGTAAGTCATATTTAGTTCTGCCACCGATAAATTTTCAATGCAGGTTTCTTCAATCTGGACTTTGTTCTTGTGTGCATGATTTTATTTAGCAGTGCAAACAGTGTATGAATGTCCAACCTGGAAGCAATGGTAGAGAGATATCCTTAGGGAATATTAAAAAGAAAACTAGGCCATTATTTTCATTCTTACATTAGAAGCAGACCCTTACATTTATAAAGACCCTTGCAGATCATTAAGCGTAATATCCTAAGAGTTGCAAAAATCCCCCCTCTGATGGTGTCCGTAGTTATACACTGCACTATAAAGGAAAATATATTAACTGGACTGCTTGCTTTCCTGAAAGGCAAATAGAATGAAAACACGTCCTATCAATTATACTGATACAATGAACTACTATCCTGCAAGTAATCTCTTACAGATGTATTGATTTTCTACAAAAATAAAACATACGTTAAATAAATAGCCAACAAACTGTTCTAAAAAAAAAAGCCTTTCTATCTACCACTATCTATTGAGTAACGCTTTGGGGGAAGTTCTTAAAACATGCATAATGAAAAAGCACATCCTTAACCATGAACCCTTCTTATCACAAAATATTCATATCTTTTGGGAAGCTCAGTGGTGGTCTTCTTATGAGCAATCCATACAAAGATGACAATGCTTCTGATCCCAGAGAAATCAATAGAAAATAAAATATAACTTCATTTAATAACAGCAATAGTGAAAGCCTTGGCAGTATAAGATAGATCCCATTTCCTTAATCTCTACTTATCTGCTTAAATAATTTGGGCTCAGAACATTCTAGCATCACCCTCACGTACTGAGCTCAAAAACCGTAGCCATCATTTCCCATTTCAGCCACACAAAGCTGTCAGCCGCATCCTAATCTTTACTTATGTGAACATACATTTGCAGAGTGTGTTACCTTGCCATGAAAAGGTCTTTTTCCCTTGAAGAAAATTGGTTGAAATCTCTCTCTCCTAAAAACCTATTTAGATTTGGAGATAAGCCTTCAGGTTTGCCATCATTTTCTGCATGAATTATGCATTGACCAAGTTCAAGTATGGGCAGCTTGCAGCAGTCTGCTATTTTGCTTGACAAAATATCTTGTTGAGAGCATATGTAGGACATAATTTTTTCCTGTTAATAGGAAAAATTAAGAATGACTGTAAAGGTTTATTTTTTTAACGCAGGACCTCAGGGCCAGTTCTAGGGAGGACAGGAAGGAGGGAAGGAGGGACGGAGAGAGGATACAAGGGTGGGAGGGAGGGTAGAAGGGAGAGAGGGGAGATAAGGGGGAGATAAGGAAGGAATGGAGAAAAGACATTTTACCTTGTCTCCCATCTTAGTGCTTCCTCCCTACTTTGCCTTTCCTCACTCCTTTTCCCCTACCCCCGTTTGTTCATTTCTTCTTTTCATAGTTGTCAGCTAAAACCTATTTCACTGGATTAGAAAGATTTTAAAAACAAAAGAGAGATATACTCTTCAAACCAAATGGCCCGCACTTTGGTATATATGTTTCTATTACTGTTGAAATTGCTTCTGGACAACATTTGGTGTTGATGTCCTAATACAGAGAGCAAACTTTCCTCTCCTTTTTCAGGACGATCTGCAGTGACTCCCTATGACCTCCAGAGGGCAGGCTCTAGATAATGAAATGGAGGCTCCTCCAAGAGGATAGAATGAAGCAGAGCTTGTACATCCCCCGCAAGGGACTAAAACTTCTATGCCTTCTGACTAGGGACAAATAGCAAGCATTATTCAGCCATTAAAATCAATTTACATACCATACAGAAGTTAATTTTTCCACTTTAAAGGAAAAGGGTATTTATGAGCTCCAAAAATTGAAAAATAATTTTTCAATGCCTATAGAAATTAGTAAAATTGTCAATTAAAACCAGGAAAACTAGCTTCAAAGAAAAACAAAATGTTCTAATTATGGTCCCTACTATGCAAGCAGAAACTTCTTAGAGGAAAAAGAAGTGACATAGGAAACCTGTCTTTGGGAATCTTCCTTGGCTCCTCACATCAGGCTCTCTGCCTGTGCCCGGAGACTGTCACCCTCAGGCCTGTCTTACAGCCTCAGCTTCTGGCTGACTTCCAGGACTCTTTCAGCCAAACTGCCAAGGGACTGGCTCAAATAAGCATTTTCCAAAAGGAAAATTTGGAAACCACATTCAAGCCCAGATTTTCTAGCCATTTGAATACCTAAGAGCGATGACTTTAAGCCTTCTTGGAGAAGAAAGTATATCACCAGGAACTGGAGAGGGAGCAACTGGGGATAGATAAGCCTCTTGAAGGGTATCTAGGAAGTCTAAGGTTGGCCCAAAATAGATGAATGCCACAATGCTTAAATGGTGACTATGACATGTTTGAGGATTCTGTACTGGAGGGTGTTTTGGTTTTGGTTGTTAATTCTCCTAGAGCTCTTTATTCACAGCTCTCTTTGGCATGGTTAGCTTTGTACCTTGTAGAACGGCTTCTTGTATTATCTTTGTTGTTTCTTGTGTTATTTTGTCGTATTCAAATAATAGATATCTCTATATGATACAGACAGCAGAGCCCCTTCCGTGTTTCAGGCATCATGCTGTCAGCCCTCGGAGATAACAGTAAACGGGACATAGTCCCTACGTGTCTCATCTCCATCAGACTGTGAACTCCTTGAGCCTAACTGGTGCCTTCATAACAAGTGTTCTTCACAGTGTCTAGCACACAGAGAGTAGTCGATATATATTTGTTAAATTAAATAATAAATGGGTAGAAAAACAAATTTGTTAAAAGTAAAAGAGTCTGCCCACCCCACCCCCCCATCCTAGATCCTATGTAGAGTTCTCAATTTCCTTCAGAAAAGAGAATGAGTGAGCACTGGTCTCACAAAAGGGAAGCACCTTTTAAGTGAAAGGTAAGCTCCACAAAAGATGGCTTCAGTCTTACTATCAAGAAGTCTGTGACTTTACTCAGCCAGCTAGGTGCCTCCCCTGTGAACAACTCAGACAGCCTTCTCCCATTTAGAATGAGTATAAAAGAGAGAAAACAAAGTGGGATTATCTCTTTTTTAGGAAGCAAGACTCTTTACCCCATCCTGCAGACACTCCAGCACATTTCCTCTGCAACATTCTTCATGGATGTGGGCCACATCCAGGACCAGTTTCTGAATTTCAGTAAAATTGGCTTTGGAGAACTTTTGACTCAGTTTAGTAACCGTTCTAAAGGGGGGGAAGGAAATAGAAGTCAGTCCTGGTTATCTACCAACATTAAATAATATTTAGAGGTATTGGTATAGTTGCTGCTCCCAAGAGAAAGAACTGAAGTGCTCTTACTGTCTAAAAAGAGAAAGTTATAAGTCTTGTGAATTCCAGCCCAATCTTTGAAGGCAACAGCTCTCCAGATTGACCTGTCCCCACAAATAGGTTGGACATGATTGATTTGTCTTCAAAACCTTTCCGGCGAATTGGGATAAAATCTATCTCTTTTGCTGCTCATCCGTGATGCTGGGTGTTTGGAAACACCGTAGTGAGTGGGTGGGAAAAAATTAAAAGGACAAGCAATTAAGAAATAGAAAATTTCATGAGAATAATAATCATTTCTTACTTGGGAGAAAAAAATACTTCTGGGAATATAGGGAGGGGTGTGTATGTGCAAATCAAATGAGGTGAGGCAAGAGAGTAGAGCAGACTAAACATCTTGGTCAGCATGCCAAGCCATGTAGTGTGGCCCAAAATGGAAATAAGAAGTAAAAATTCTTGTATCTTCTACCTGTTTCCTTAAATTTTAAGAGATGTCTAGATGAGATCACTACTAGAGCAACTGGTGTTACCATTCCTGATAAGGGTAGATTTTCTTTATGAATTTCTAACATTTAAGTTTAATCACTTATGTATAGTAAATGATAAATACAGTCATTATTATAATATTTTAATTTATATTTTATTAGCAAGATAAACTCAAAGCAGTTCATGAATCAATCTAAGTTTCTTTTTCTTTTAAAGATTTTATTTATTTATTCATGAGAGACAGAGAGAGAGAGAGAGAGAGAGGCAGAGACACAAGCGAGGGAGAAGCAGGCTCCATGCAGGGAGCCCGACGTGGGACTCGATCCCGGGTCTCCAGGATCAGGCCCTGGGCTAAAGGCAGCGCTAAACCACTGAGCCACCCAGGCTGCCTTCAATCTAAGTTTCTAATAGAGTTGTAAGGTAGTTAAAGCAAAATCTGACCTATTCCAAGAAACAAAATTCAGTCTTGAAACTAAGTTAATGATTAAAAACCTTAACCTAGATCTCCACTGTGTAAAATATTTTTAAATGTGTAATTTAACAAACAAACAAATAAATGAACCTTGGGTGCATGTACTTAACACTCTTCAATTAGCATTTCCGATATTTCCTTACACTAGAAATGTCTCATCATAAACGTTGAAAAGCATTTTAAACCAGTTACATAGTTTAACATTTTCTAGTAGCCACATTACAAGGTAAAAAGGAAAAAAGTTAAATTCACCTTAATAGTATTTTTTGCCCCCAACATATCAAAAATAATACCATTTCAACATATGACTTCATTCATATGTGGAATCTAAGAAAATAAAACAAATGAATAGACAAACAGAAAGCAGAATCAGACCTATTAATACAGAGAACAAACTGATGGTTGCTAGAGAAAAAGGGGGTTGGAGCGTGAGCAAAATGGGTGTAGGGGAGTGGACGATATGAGCATCTGGTCCTGGAATGAGTAAACCATGGGAATCAAAGGCCAGCACAGGGAGTAGAGTCAACGATATTGTAACAGCATCCTGTGCTGACAGATGGCAGCTACGTCTGTGATGAGCACAGCGTACGGAATAAAGAAGTTGAATCACTACGTTGTGCACCTGAAACTAACATAGCATTGTGTGTCAACCATACACAAATTAAGAAATTCTTTTAAAAAATTATTTCAATGTGCAATTAACATAAAAGCCTACTAAGAAGATATGGTGTGGCCTCTTTTTCATACAAAGTCTGTAAAATCTGGTGCATATTTTACACTTGGAGCACAATTCCACATTCACATCAGCTAGATTTCAAATGCTCAGGAGCTGCAAGTGGCTGGTGGTAGCCATGCCGTGTGGCACGGCCTGAAACCATTGGTGATTCTGATTCTTTACATCCAAAGCCAAAGTCTCAACTGTCCGGATACAGACAATTCAAGACCACTGACCTAGCACCTGGGTATAAGGAAAATAAATTATGATCAGAACCTAGAACACTGGGCTCTGATAACTGGCAGTGTGGTCTCGAGTAAATCGTTGTTTTTGGTTTTGTTTTAAGATTTTATTCATTTATTCATGAGAGACACACAGAGAGGCAGAGACATTAGGCAGAGGGAGAAGCAGGCTCCATGCAGGGAGCCTGATGCGGGACTCGATCCTGGGACTCCAGGATCACACTCTGGGCCAAAAAGGCAGACGCTTAACTGCTGAGCCACCCGGGCGTCCTGAGTAAATGGTTTTTAATTTCTCTGGGTCTCAGGTTATTCACATGTCAAAAATGAAGAGGTTGAACTAGATGATTAACTGGGTTTTTAAATTATTATTGTTATTCTGTATCCTAACAACAAAGATGGAATGTAAGACAGAGGTAAATTAGGTAGGCTTTAAGAAGTGTTGTAGCAGCAGACTATCGGCCAGCTTCCTTCCAGTCCTGAGATTTCGTGATCTAAATTGCATTAGCTCTGAGCAAAGGAACCTTCATTCTCTATGACAGTGACAATGAGAATGAGCTCAAACTGCAAAATGGGAGTTTTACACATCTCACCTTCTTCCCTAGACACAGTTTAAACTTACATGGCTCGGAAGGTGCGAGGTCCAAAATTTCTCATTACCGCACATATATGTTGATTTAACAAACTGCTTTCTCTTAATTCTTTTGTAATCAATGATGTCTAGATCCAGAAGAAACAAGGTATTAGGAAAGGATGCAATAAAAAAACAGATACAGGTAAAACATGAAACCATAAAAAATTTTACTAAAATTATAAGTGGGTTATATTTTTACAGAACTTCATTCATTCGTTCTCTCTTTTAGGCTGGTTTATACACACATCTATGCCAGACAGATTTATTTAAAATACCTTCAAACAAGAACATTATAACTTTCTTCTAGGGATAACAAGTAAACAACTGTACTTTTAAACTAATTGAAACCTGGCCACCTGGGTGGCTCAGTGGTTGAGCATCTGCCTTCAACTCAGAGCATGATCCCAGGGTCCTGGGATCGAGTCCCACGTCGGGCTCCCTGCATGGAGCTTGCTTCTCCTCCTGCCTGTGTTTCTGCCTCTCTGTGTGTTTCTCATGAATAAATAAATAAAATCTTAAAAATAATTAATTGAAACCTGATAATTTCTTAAATGTCTGCTCGGTCACAAAAGCAGAATGCCACAGTCCGACATTGTGGGAATAGTCACAGTTTCTAGGAAACTTTTCTTGAAGGACTTCCAGTGGCAAGTGATTAATTCTGGATGTTATTCTAGCTCTCCGAACCGAAGAAAGCTACTTCATTTCTCTGAACCTAAGTTTTCTTTTGTTAGATAATGTTTACACCTCACATTTGTTCTAAGGATCAAAAGCATAAAGTATTTGTCGTAGTTTCTTTCTCTTTTTTTTTTCTTTCTTCCTTATGCCTCCTTTTCTCCTCCTGCTCCTTCTACCCCATCTTCCTGCACCTTCTATTCCTCTCTCTTTCCTTTACGTTATCACGCATACCCCTGTCTTCCTTTATCCCCTCTCCTCCCAAACTCACATCCTTAGTCTTATAAAAATGTTCTGGCCAAAGGAATGAACACAAAACAGCAAGTCTAGCTATTTTAGCCCAAAGAATATCAGACGGCTGAAATATGTTCAATTCTGAACATGGTATTCTGCATGCAAAGCATATTTCCATTTTTAACTTCATTTGGTCTTAATGAGTCACAGCCAGATTAAAGTATTGGTTCAGGTATCTGTGCAAATAGAATACCTTTGTTTGGAAGCATTCGACAGCATTTTCAGCTTTGCAGCAAAGTGGAATTATTTTGCCATAGTGGGCAGCCAAAGAAAGAATCGTGGGTGCATACAGGAAGGGGTGCCTTCTTGCTATCTCATAGATGTACCTATGAAACGAAAAGGAGCTGTAAGAGTTGCAAACATATAAAAATAGGACTACTACTAGAACTGGACTCGAGTTTGCTTAAAGAGTCAGAAAACAGTCATATTTTTTCCACGTGCTGACCAAAATTGTACTTCCTACCGATCCGCGGGGGGAGAAACAATCTGACCACCAATACCACGTGTTATCATGACAGCCAAATAGGCAGAAATGCAGACTATGATTCTTATTAAGGTGCCCTTTTCAATAAGCACACTCAGACGCGTTTGGAGGGTCAGTAAATCCCGACCTCCACTAAGTAAAACAGAAAGGTGGAGTCTTTTTTTCCTCATCAGTACCGAATGGAATCATCCACCTTGCCAGTCTCCATAGCAGAGATGGTGTAAAGTCAGGCTCTCGGTTTCTCTGGCTCAGGCGTGCAAGACAGCAGCATGTCAGACCAACGTGATTGAGAGTCGGATACAGGATTCCCCAACAGAGAGCCTGAGTCCAAGTCCCTGCTTGGGAATGCACTAGCACTGTGCCCTCAGCCCTCAGTTTGAATTATCTTAACCTTCTAAACTTCAGTTTCCTCATCTGCAAAACGGGAAGAAGAATGAAGTGAAAGAGGACAGGAGACTCTAAAGGCAGGTAATGAGCATTAATCTGATCGGAAGTGCCAAGCACACACGGTCCTACAACATCCTGAATGCTCAGTAACTGGTAGGCATGCTTATGCACCTCAAGCTTTCTTGGTTTTCTAAAAATTTTTTCATTTCCAGGCAATCTGGTGAACGTGGCACACCAACTATTTGGCTCTGGAAGGAATCACTTTGTGTGGTACTGAACTATTCTTGGGCAAGCTAAAATGGAGAGATTAAAAGGGGGGGAAACAAAAGTATATCTCAAGAGACTAAAGGAAGAACCGATGGGTCTGCCATCTGGTCTGTACTGCATCTCCCAGGCACAAAGTTGCACTTAACATGGCTCACCTAACTTTCCCAGGTAGGACCTCAGCAGGTGCAACGTTACTGCCACTTCTCCATGTTTTAGAGTCCATCTGTAAGTCTCAGCAATACTAGATTCTGCTTGATACTGCTCTTCTTTGGGGGTTTTAATCTACCTTTGGATCTTTACCTGTTCATGAACATATCCCTGTTTTCTTCATATGCCTTACAACTGGTGACGGGTTCTGCAACTTGGAAGGGTGGGATGGATGGCGGAGCAGCCTTTTTGTGTGCTAGGAAACAGTTATGTCTTTCCTCTTCTCTTTGGCTGCAGCAATCTGCAAGTCCATACTTTTCGGAAATTTCCTTCTCATGGCAAATTTCTTCCAGAAAGGCAGGGAGCTATAAGAAAGATTTGTTTTTAATGAAAGACAATTAAGTTTACTTTGAGATTCTGTAAAACACATGAAGAGTTTTCTATTATTCCAAATTAGAACTACAGATTAAAAAACAATCCCCTATACAAATCCCCATATCTTTAATTTCAGCCTGATGAGAGCTTTCTTTCCTGACTTTTGGGCAATGGAATTTTAGTTTCCCACCCTGAGACATACACATGACTGTTAGACAAGATTACTTTATCTTAAAAGGAAGAGAGCCATGCAATATTGTATTTCTCCACCAAAATGTTTGAAATATTTTATTTTTCCCTTTTATATTATCAGCAGTTTGGCTCCGTGATGTCTAGAAGCTTTTTGAAAAATATATAAACCACTATTTATATTGCCCTAATTTTACCAAAATCAGATGATGACACCAATAGGTTAAAGAATGCCTCCAAGAAATACACATGTTTCATTCTTCTCTGGAAATTTTTATTTAGTTTTTATTACTGCTAAAATTTAGAGAACCCTAGAAATTTTAAGTAAGACTTTCGATTCCCAATCCACATAAAAATCATGCCTTTAAGTTTACAATGATAAATCACCAACCTGTAAACATTACTGTGAACCTCTCATTGGATGTAAAGTTGCAACACGGAATGTATTTTGCTTAATTTATACATGTTTTTAAATTAGCAAGACAAGCCAAAAATAGAGATGCAAAACATGGAGTTTTATTAAATCACCAATTTCAGAGTTGGAAAGTATTTTATATCTTTAAAAAGGCATCTTCTCTACAATATTCCAGATATACTGACTTTTGGCCACTCATCAATCCCACCGTGACAGAAGATTTTTTGGATCTTTCGTTCTATAATTGGGTAGCTCTAATCATTATAAAGTTCCTAGTTTTTTCCTATTGAGATAAAATAAACAACAATAACTTTTATTTATTGATCTTCTACATTAAGATATGCTTGTACTAAAAGAAAACCTATTTGTCGTTTAACTGAAATTCAAATTTAAGTGAATTTCATATTTTGTTATTGTTCATTTGCTAATTCTGGCAGCCTCAGCATGTGCTACACCCGTCAGGGTCACCGTAGTGTAGAGTACAGTGTAATGAAGCCACTCAAGGTGTTAGCCCTGGAGCCTGATGGCCTAGTTTGAATTCTGGGCTCCCTTTAAAAAGTTATTTAACCTCTCTGTGCCTCAGCTTCCTCAACAGGAAGAATAGCATTTATCTGCTAAGATTATTGTAAAGATCTAATAAATTTATATTGTAGGCAAAGAGGATATTCTGCCCCAGAGAGAGTCTCTTGGCTCCCTGGACATCCATCTGATTCATCAGGGCTATGTTCTGTGTCATAAAATATTTTTATTATCGATGGGTATAGAACACTCCCAAGAATAATGCCTGTCACACTGTGTGATTAGTAAAAAGTAACTTCTATTACTGTTATTATATCTGTCTTTATGAACAACAACCCTGAAATGGAAATGGAAGCTATTATTATTCCTTATTTTACAGATACGGAAACTAAATTTCAGAGAAGTTAAATAACATATTCGTGGTCACCCAGATACTCTAACTTCAGAAACTTAGCTCTTAGTCGTCACGCGCGTATATATTGTTTCTTTATAACAGGCACCCACTCTCTTCCGCCTTCTTCAGCAATTCAGAATTAATCTAATTCCCCTTTCATGCAACTGCTCTTCAAATATTTAATGTATCTCTGTATCTGCTCTTCTGCCTGCGAAACTTGGTTAAATATCCCAGTAGGATTGCATTATTATTATTATTCACTCACCTGGTTTTCTAAACATCCTCCGGGCTGCTCGCTGCCAGTAGATTTCTCAATTACAGTCAATATATCTTTCACCATTTTGCTTACTTCTTTGTAAGTGGCTTCTTGGACAAACTGAGCAAAAAATATGGTAGCTCTGAAACAAAAATACATACCAATGCTCAGGATCAGACATGTCAAGCTGCATTTTCTAAAGTGTACCTTTTGTTTGTTTCGGTTTTCTGTTATGTGACCTGTTTAGGGGGTGACTTTTGCTAAAAATTTATGTAAAAATAGATTCTAGCCATCCAGAAAAAAATGTCAGTCACCTTGCCACTCCCCGCTCCAAATATACATATATCTATTAAAACTCAGATTAGATTTCCCATAAGAGTGGTTCCTGCTTTTGTGGTCACTTACCCACTACAGTGTATCTATAGCTATATTCTATGGTTCCTTATAAATTTAAGCAAAGAATTAGTCATTAGACCTCTGCCTGTAGCTACTCTCAGCCTGATCAAGATTTAATCCAAGACGGCGTTCATGGATGGACCCAAATAATTGTTTTAACAGGTTTCTGGGTGCAAGTAGTAGCAGTAACCCACTACTTTAACTTCCTTCCTTTTTTTTTTTTTGACACAGATAGTCTTTTTTTTTTTAAGATTTTATTTATTTATTCATGAGAGACACAGAAAGAGAGAGAGAGGCAGAGGCAAGCAGAGGGAGAAGCAGGCTCTTGGCAAGGAGCCCGTTGTGGGACTGGATTCCGGATCCTAGGATTACACCCTGAGCCAAAGGCAGATGCTCAACCACTGAGCCACCCAGGCTTCCCTTAACTTCCTTATTAGAAACTTCAGGCGTGTGGAATAGCATCAAAAGAAAAATGCACTCTACAAATAATAGAAGGTAGAATATTTTACCTCCTATTATCTGCTACTAGGATTTACATAGTATTCAGAAAAGAGAATATTGTAATATCATCCTATTGGTAATGATGTGGAAAATTCCTGTATTTCTGTATGGTGGTTACCATTGATCCAATATTAATCTTGAGTTTCTAAAATCTGATGTGGTTTTTCCCATGGAATTTCAAGGAATCAAGAGGTTAATATCTAAGGCATGGCCAACAGTTCAACCTTTTCAATATCAATATGAGTAACTTCTTCAATTTGCTTTTGTACTTTTCAGAACTCAAAGAGCTATTCAGGTCTATTTAATTACCTAACTAAAATTATCACTACTTCATATTTGAAGTGCATTTATATGAACAAAACTTACAGGTCAACTAAATTCATTTCTGCAGAACATTGGGAAGAATCCAAGATGGAAGCTGGAAAGCAAAATAAACTCCATGAGAAATGATGTTTTCAACTGCAACTGATGTTTTCAACTGATAACTGTTTTCAACTGTTATCATCATTGTTATACATAAATGTTTGTGTTAATGTTAGAACTATATAATTTTAGAACAATTTAGAAGTGTACAACTTTGTATTTAAGGTATAACTATACAATTTTAGAACCATACAACTGAGAAGATGTTAGGGAACATCTATCAAAACATCTTAATTTTGTACTTGAGAAAACTAGGAAACTAAAGAATAGCTAATTTAACAAGAATAATTTATGGTAGAGCTAGCACTAAAATCCAGTTGTTTGGATCCCCCCTTGTACTGTGATGTTCTAATTGGCTTGGAAACCAAAGGATTAAAAATACATTTCAGTCCTCCTTTTGAACATGATTATACCACAGTTCCCTTGCCTATTTCTATCCCAGTCACACCATTTCTTCTTTAGTTAAATAATGACTCATTTTTCTGAAGTAAAGAATAAAGATATTACTTATTTTACCAGTCGGAGAGGATTTTATATGTGAAGGAAGAATTATAGCCTCATATATAGAGATAGATAGAGATATATCAAAGACTTAGATATTTCAAAGTTAATATGTATATCAACTAAATAAACAAAGTACAAAACATTGATTCAATGTGGAATATATAAGCCATTCATAGGTAATGTTAAGCACCACCATGATTTTGTAAACCTCTTGTAAAGTCACAAGTTTATCATTCATTTAAAGATATTCACCGTTAAGTGTTTTTCCTCTATGTGGAACAGGAAGTATAAATAAATCAGGACAAATGAATAAATCCAAATTTAAGAACTCTCATATACAGAAAAGACATAAAAGAAAATACAAAATATCTTACCTATTCCATATGCATTTCTATGCATTGTCCTGGATTCAGAAAAATTTAGTAGGAAAATGGAAAAAAATGATACCACCCACTTCATGGTTGCTAGTTATTTTGTTGTTGGCAATGATGGGGGGGGGGGAGAATAATGAAAATCATGCTGTAATTCTTTTATATTCTTCTCAAGCAATGCTTGTTAATTAGTAATCTTTAGTTAGTGTATGGGGATATCTGTTGCTTGATTTCCTTAGGTTGTAAATGGGACAACTTGTCAATAATTAACAACACAGGGATTATTTGCATTTTATGTTCAAGGACACAGACTTCTTTTGGAGGAAGAGGGGGAAAACTTCAAATTTATCTCATTTTGCAAATATAACACTCTTCTCAACCTACAGTATTCTCAAAGAAATATTTTTCCCTAAATTGCACAATAATTAGCTCCTTTCAAATTAAAAAGTTAAAGGCTCCATAAAGATGAAGACTTCAGACTTTCTATGAAATTCAACTAAATGCATGAGGTCATTTAAAAAATACTAATTGAAAAAAAAAATTTAAAAAAAAGAAAAAAATTAAAAAAAAATTAAAAATACTAATTGAATGTTTATCATATGCCAGGCACTGGACATAGTATTTGACCAACTCAGACTTCACTGAAGAATTCATTGCTTGATTGTTATGTTGTTTAGCTTAAAAATCCTCTTCATCTGATTTTATGTCAATAAAATCCATTTTTAGGTATTTAGTATACTGCGTATGGCTTAACAGAAAATTTTGAGTACAAACTTTGATGAACCAAGCCCTATAATAATTTTATTTGTTACAAAATAATTTTACATGTATGTCAAACTGAAATGGATCAGCTGCACTGTTCATTCAGCAACTCAAATGATTATGTTAATACTAAGGAGCACTTACAAACACTGCCTGATTCTAGGAGCAGTCCACCTCATATCTTTCCTGTAAGGGCTCTCAATTTCAGCTGCACACTTAAACCGCTAGAGGAACTTTTGAAATCCCCATTGCCTAGACTGTACCCCACATCTGTTAAATCAGAAGCTTTGGAGGTGAGATCCATGTGTCAGTATTTTCTAAACATTTACAGATTATTCACTCTTCCAAAGTTAAGATTTAAAAAAAAATAATGAACCACAGGCAAAAGTAAATAACATGGTGCATTCATTGAGTGAGGTAATATACAGCCCTCAAAATAATTTTGTGGAAGAATATTTGATAATATGAAAATATGCTCATAGTATGTCCCTAAGTAAAAAACAGGAGAAAAGTCATCAAATAACCCCATTTTTTGTAATTCTCTGGTCCTTCCCCCTGCTCAAAAAAACAAACAAACAAAATATATATATATATATAGAAGACAGAAATAGTAGATCACAAGGTTTTAACACTGTTTTCTCTAGATAGTAAAAATTACCAGTGAATTCCTCTTCCTCACTCTTTCTCATTCAAAACTCGGTCAATGAAAGGTTGATTATATAATTTAAAAATAAAGATTAAAAAATTGTTTGTATCTTTAAAACATAAATTATGTGCATGAGTCAGTCAGGAAAAACAAATACCATATGATTTCACTCGTATGCGGAATATAAACAAGCAAAAGGAAAAGAAGAGAGAGGCACACCAAGAAACTGTTAACCGTACACAACAAACGGAATAAATCCATGGTTACCAGAGGGAGGTGGGTGGGGGCGTGGGTGAAAGAGGTGATGGGGATGAAGGAGGGCCCTTGCTGTAATGAGCACCTAGTGTTGTATGGACGTGTTGAATCACTATCTTGTACACCTGAAACTAATATTACACTGTTTGTTAACTTCCTGTAATTTAAATTAAAAATTTATTAAAAATAAATACATTTTACTGCAACTCACGAGGGCAAACATTTAGGTGAAGTTTTATCAAGATCTTTTTACTTAAACTTCTAGCACTTCCGGGAGATACAAAGATTTAGTATAGCATGGACAAGTTCTTCATTCCGGGTCAAGTAAAATTCCCATTTGTCTGATAATTTCTGTTAATTTTCTGCTACATGGGGGCACCCTAGGTTTTGGCTCCTAAAGAACATGCTAATGGGGACAAACCTCGTTCTTCCTCCCTACTGAGAGGCATTGCTGACCTCGTCCTCCCATTTGAGTATAAGTGGGTCACCACTCTCCTGCCATCCAGAAGAGGGCTCTTTACTCAAGTTTCTGGGGAAAAGGCATCATTAATCAGGAAGAACTAAACCCATTTTACAGAACAAACTATAAACAGGGTTGCTAAGCAGGGGCCAACTATCCCAAAGGCTTTCACAGTGCCTGGTCCACAGTTCACCCTTTGCGACATTTACTGAATGAATGCTGAGTATATTGGTTTAAAGACAGGAATTTAGGGTAGAGGAAGAAGGTGCATTTGGCAAATCTCAGATTCTATATGCTCTGGTATCTTTGTGACTTTACAACCCTTCTTTCAAGTTTTATGCTAATATATATATATATGCTAATATATATCATATATATCATATATATATATATATATATATATATATAATCGGCAAGGCTGGGCAATCCAATCTTCTTATTTCATCAAAAGATTAGAGGGGGAAAAAAAAGAAGATTAGAGGGGTCCTATGCAAAATGCCTGGCAAGTAGTAGGCATTTACTACAGTGAGACTATTTCAATATAATAGATAGACATCTAAATAGATGACTACAAATAATATGTGCACGTCAAGCTGAGGTGTAGTCTGTCAGCCACCAACTCATCAGGAAGCTGACAAGACTAAACCAGGCGTAACAACCTTCCCATCAGTCCAGGTCCTATTTGAATCTCTCCTCTGATAATGAGCTGGTTTTGTGCCATCCTTTGGTCTCCTTCCATATTCTCCCTTACAGAGCAGGTCACTGCCATTCCCTGCCCGGTGATCAGAAAGGCAGTAGAATGTCACTGTTAGACATGATGCAAGCTGGGGTTTGGATTTTTGCCCTACTACTTAGCCCAACATGACTTTGAGTGAGTTATTTAATTCTTCTGAGCTTTATTTTAATCATCCATAAAATGAGAGCAGTGATTATACCTTCTTTATGGCTGAATGAGGATTAAATAAATTAATGAATGTAAATGGCTCAGCATAGGGTCCTGCACAGAGTAGCACTTAATAAATGGAAGTTTTATTTATTCATTCAAAAGTCGAAGTCTGCATTCCAGACACTGTCCTTTGGTGGGAATCGTCAGCAAAACCTCTCCTTGGGGAATAAAAAGCAAAGACTGTTTCTGTTAGTATGGTCCTTAGGAGAAGAAATCTAGGGTGGCCACACGTAGCAGAAAATGAACAGAAACCATCAAATAAATTGGAGGTTTACTTGACAAGTAACAGGCACCATCCCTGCTTTCACTGAGCTACATCTAATAGGAGAGACAATTATGTCGGCAATCACAGTAGGCATGATGGATGCAGTGATAAGTAGAGTGAAAACCATTTTTCAAGGAAGTTAGGAAAGTCTTCTTGGAATAAATAACCTCTCAGGGGAGACTGGTAGAAAATATGGAGGTGGGCCAAATAAAGAGAGGGAAAGTGTCCCAGACAAATGTAGAGAGCAGTGCAAAGGCCCAGAGGTAGGAGCATGGCAGATTTACAGAACTAAAAGAAATGTCATTTCAATGAAATACAAAGTTTAAAAATGAGAAAACTTACTCTGTAAAGGGAATTTCTGCCATAGTTAGCAGGGTTACATCTCAGAGACCTTTTCAATCTAGTTTACACCTCATCCTAAGAGAATGGCAGACCAAAGAGGGAACTGATAAAAATCACATTTGTGTTTAGAAACCATCTCTCTTGTTATAAAAGGGAACAAGATTGTGAAGAAGACCACTTAGGAAGTTTTTTGCAATAAAGTGGTCCAGGAAGTGGCCTGCATGAGAGTAGTGCCAATGGTGGAAAATGAGAGTTATATGTAGAGTCAAGCGATATGAGGCACAAAACCACAGAGACTTACTGACCACATGTTCAGTGTGGGATATATTGGGCTTAAGACAGAGTGACCAGTGTGTTCAAACAGTTAGGGTTTTAGCCTGTTGACTTAGTGTAATTATTAAGCAGAACACCCCAGTTTTGCATGTCGAAGTATCTTTAAGATCTCCAAGTGGAGAAGTAGAATAGTGCTCCTTGTCCTTTGGGGCAAGATCAAGGCTGGAGATGGAGATTCAGGAATCATCAACTTGTAGAGGGTCATTGTAGCCACGTGATTGGAGGAGAAAGAGAGACCATAGTGAGGAGAGGTACCCTGAGGGACATGAGATTTTCCAAGACAACAAAAAGAAGAGCTTTGAACCACAGTTTACCTACTAACTACAAACAACCCTTGATCCATATGTCATTGCTCAAAGTGTAGCCCTAAGTACACAGTTCACATCAAACGCTTTTCCATTGCTGATTCTGTTTGCTTTTTCATAAATCTATGAAACTGCTCCAAAGCAACAGAGCATGGTAAACTGGATTTGGGTATCGGACAGATTCTAATCTTGGCTGTGCCAATAATTAGCTGTATAACAGCAGGCAAAGAACTTAATTTCTCCGGTTCTTAATTTTCTTACCTATATAATGAAATGATAATATTTCCCCTGGGTTTTTTATATATAGATGAAATACTACACTTAAAGTATCTGACACCTAAAAGACAGTTTTTTTTCAATGACAATAATTATGATCACGAGTATCATCGCTATCAGTGAGATGTACTCTTCTTCCAATCCGTTTGGCTGTCCATGTGACTTCTAGAAAAATGCCTTCACTGCAGACAATACCAGATGATTTATTCTTCTGAGATCTATTTTGATCTTTGTTGCTTTGAGTGGCTGGTTGTTTGAAAATTTGATTTTTATCTTTTATGTCACTTCCTCTTCCTCATCAATGCTTGTAAAAACTTTATCTGTCCTTTAAAGTCTGTATAAAATAATTTTCCATGAATTATGTCTGGTTACTCCCTAACTAGGAAAGAACCCTCTCCCTTTTGACAACTTATAACCCCCTTTAGACTGTTTTCACACGAGACTTCTTCGACCTTATATCATGTTTGTAAGCTTATGCGATTCTTCCTAGATAGCTGACTTCTTGGATTCAAAGACTCCTCTCAGCTCTCCTACAGTGCCCAGCACACTGGCTGGCACAAAGTGGAACCTTTGCAAGTAGGAAATGCATAGCACTGAATTAGACTGTTATGGTCGGGGTTTATGCACTAGTTGCCCTCACTCATTCGTTTGACTCAAATACCCTATTCATGTTGACATTTATATTTTCTCTGATATTTGGAGTCTAGAGGCCCTGGGACAGATCTGAGAAGAAGACAACAGCTGGGGCCTTGGGAGGAAGCTGATGAGTCTGTTT
Source organism: Canis lupus baileyi (assembly GCF_048164855.1). Lineage (NCBI taxonomy): Eukaryota > Metazoa > Chordata > Mammalia > Carnivora > Canidae > Canis > Canis lupus. Next base: position 64,471,879 of record NC_132851.1, on the reverse strand, counting down.
GCAAGTCCTGTAGCTTAAATCAAACTCCACACACCAGACATAACCAACATTCCAGTAGGATGAATGTCTTCAAAGTGCTTCCACCCAGTTAGGTCCCCTTGTCCCTTCACATTTAATTGCATTTAGCCCCATGCTGATCCCACGTATCGAGAGCAACCAGAATTACCACCATTACCCTCCCCAGTTTTCTAAGAATCCAAGAGTAGGGGAGGATTGCATGCATTTATCCTTGACTCCTCTGGTTCTTATTCTCTAGTGCTGCTAAATTCTCTTTCCATGTGCTTTATCTTCTCTCTTATACATGCTCTCTCTTCCCTGTCCTAAACCTCATGCTGCATATCCCCCAATCGCTTTTTCAAAAAGCCCCCAACACAAGTTTGTATTAAAGAACTTGAAATCAAACACGAAATTGACTTTTCAGCTGTATCAATACCACCTGAGTCCTCACGGAGCTCTGACCAACCTTCTCCTTTCTTGTGCTCTCTCCCCGCCTCCTTTCTTATCTTTTCTCATCTAGTTGTGTCTCCTACTCCCCTTCTTATTACTGTTTTCAGGCAGAACATAGCATCTCTCCCTTTGTTTCATTTGAGCCTGTCTAAATCATGCTTTGGAAGGAGGAGGCCACCTTTCACATTTGCTTCCTCCCACCCCCTACTCCCCACCCCCCCACTCCAAGAAGCTATCAAAGTATTTTCCTTCATTCCTTCATCAAAGGGATTTTGCCTCTGGTTGTCAAGGGGGAAAAACATGTTTTTCTTCCCTTCTAGACGGAGAACAAAGTGAGAGGGATCAGAGTCAGAAAAGGCTGGCAATCTGCCTGCCAAACTTGAAAGGATCACAGTGTCACAAGGTCAGCAAGGTGAAGTAAGACATCAGTGTGAGTCAAGCAGAGATAGAGCAAAGTCCGTTAAGGGTAAATTGGAAATACATTCCACAAAAACCTACGTCCCATTAAGAGCATTTCTCCTTATATGGGTCTGCTGCTCCTGCTAGGCTAGTTATGAGTCCTTGAAACAGCTGAACTGGCCCACATATTCAGACAGATGATAAACTACTTGAGGGAAACAATCATACTTTGAGGCCATCTCCAAAAAGTCTTAGAATGATAACTTGTACATAAAAAGCACTTTCTACATATTTTTTTGCATGGCATACACTTTCTCTGATGAGGAAATACTCATGACCCCTCTCTTCCTAGCGACTGTAGCAATGGCATGTTATGAAAAATAGTAAAGGGAGTCTTTGGCTTTATGCCATCATTGGCGCAATTGCTGGATACTCCCTTTCCTTGCCAAGGTTGAGAAATGGCTCATTGTCATAGGAAATTTAGAACAATCCCCTACGTGGTCCAGAGATTTCATATAACTGTTATAGACTAAATGTTTGTGCCCTCTCGAAATTCATATGTTGAAGTCCTATACCCCAATGTATGGTATTTGGAGATGGGGCCTTTGGGGAGTAATTAGATTTAGATAAGGTCACGAGAGTAGGACATTTGCCATGGCTTGATTATATTTATAAGAAAAGACACAAGAGAGCTCACTCTCTCTCTCTCTCTCTCTTTCTCTCTCTCTCTCTCTCTCCTGCCGTGTGAGGACATTGCAAGAAGGCAGCCATCTGCAAGCCAGGAAGCAAGTGCTCACCTGAAACTGAATCTTGGACTTTATAAAACTACAGCAAAATAAATTCCTGTTTAAGCCACCCAAGTTATGGCATTTTGTGTGGCAGCCCAAGCAGATTCACACACATTCATACACACACACACACACACGCACACACATCCCTGTAAATATATAGTCTTCTCGTAGGAAATACATGGAATACAAAACCTGGAATTATTATCTATTGTTCTTAAGCAAATTGTGCTGCTTCCCAGAACATAGACTTTGTATTTCTAAATAAGACCTCTTATTTAGGGCAATGCTGCTTGCTTTTGATGTTCCTAAAACAGAATAAGAACATCTGTGTTTCCAGTATTGTGTAGGAGACAAGAAGTTTGTGAGTGGATTGTACTGTGGTCCTGAAATTTCTGTCATGAAAAAAATAATAAGTATCCCTCCATTTCCATCCTCAATACCTCACAATTATCCTTGCATTGAATCCTTTGTGTCTCAAGAAATGAATCTGTGGGCCACCCCAATCACAAAGTTGGAGAGGCTAGCTCTCTCGTCTGAGACCATTTGGAATATAGAAGACACAATCTTTCAGCACTGAAAAGAAAGCAGTGAATCAAATACTTGGATATTTTTGGTGGTGGTCTACATTTTTTTCTTATTGCAATTTAAAAAAATAGAAACCAAGGGATCATCTTTCCAGGAATGCAGAGTCTTCTTAATTTGGGCACATAGTCTGTTTGATAGCCACTGGAGCCAACTCTATGCTCTGCTCCCTCGTGGCCTCTGCTCTTATGCCCAAGTATCAAGCCCAAAGGTATGGGCTAGCCATATCTGAAACTTTAGAGTGTTCTTCCACCTTGTTGATGTCTCCATCCATCACTGGAAATCCTTGTGGATCTTGATACTCAGATGTGCGTCTCCTCACATCACCGAACCAATTACTTTACCAGGGGTGGATGACAGCCTCCACTCACCCAAACAGGATGGACTTCCTCTCTCTGCCATTTACTGTACCCCCAGTGATGCTGCTCCTTAGTTTCCAGTGACACTATCTTTAATTCAATTCCTCCCTTGAGATTTTTTTTCAAGATTTCATTTTATTTATATGATTGAGAGAGAGCACAAGCAGGTGGAGTGGCAGGCAGAGGGAGAGGGAGAAGCAGGTTCCCCCCCAAGCAAAGACCCCAACTTAGGGCTCTATCCCAGAACCGCAGGATCATGACCTGAGCTGAAGGCAGATGCTTAACTGACTGAGCCGCCCAGGTGCCCCCTCCCTCCAGATTCTTAAGATCAGCTTTTTAAAGAACCAGCTCTTTGGGTGCATATATCAATTGACTAAGTGAATAAAGGAAGAAATATGCAACAGACAGAACTGAGTAAGACCTAAGTGGAGACAAAAAGTAAATATGGAAAAATGATCTGTTTGTTTGCATGCAGTATTTCTCAGATGTCCTGGCAACTGCTAATAGTCCAGTGCTAAAGAAATTTTTTTTAATAGACTTCTATGTCCCAGTTTCTTTTTTTTTATGATAGTCACAGAGAGAGAGAGAGAGAGAGAGAGAGAGAGAGAGGCAGAGACCCAGGCAGAGGGAGAAGCAGGCTCCATGCACCGGGAGCCCGACGTGGGATTCGATCCCGGGTCTCCAGGATCGCGCCCTGGGCCAAAGGCAGGCACCAAACCGCTGCGCCACCCAGGGATCCCCCAGTGCTGAAGAAATTACACGAGGTTCACATGAATTAAGTGGACAAAATGCTGTTTATCTATATGTCAACCATCATATGTAATATTTTATAAACAAAAAAAAATTTATTAGAAAAAGATTCTACTTTTCCCAAAAGATATATCTCAAAATACTAAAGCACCTTCTTTGGTGTCATATAAGTATTCATATACTTTTTTAAAAAAGTATTCATATACTTGTCAGTTACTCACATGAGAGATAATTTAGATAATTTTAGATCAATTGAGCTGGTGCAAAAGTGACACCACCAAATGGAACATTACTCGGTCAATCAGCTTTAAACATTCAGTTCTTGAGATATTGTAATTTGAAGTCATCTTCATTATTTCACATTTTTATTACCTTAAAGCATAAACTTGCATGATACAAATCTGCATAAAATTCCCTTTACTATTTTTACTGTTTTGGAAGTTCTAGAAATTATTATAAGCCAGGATTCTGTGATTTTTAGTTTAGAATATTTATAGCCCTTAGTATAAATAAATTTATTCCTCTAATTTTTATTGAATATGCACTAGGTGCCAGGTTTGATAAATGCAGACACATGGGCTTCCAATCCATGTCCCTTCTGATGAGAAATACTGGTTAGTAGAAGAGAGAAATACAAATGAACTGATACCATTAAATGAGCTTGCTCTCAAGAGTCAGCACCATGTGTGTTTAAATTTCAGGTCTAGAACTGGATTTTACATGTTTAAAGTGGATATAAAATCTCCCATAATTACAATAAAGGGTGAATGCCACAACAATTCAAGTTCAAAAGTGAAGGGGCATCAGGGAAGGAAGTGACTAACAATGCATGGAAATTTCCTCAAAGAAGGTGACCTTTCAGTTGAATTAAGGAGGTAAAGAAGAGACAGACAGACAGACATTCCAAGTAGAAGAAGAACATATGCACAAAAAAGGGACACCTGGGTGGCTCAATGGTTGAGCGTCCACCTTTGGCTCAGGGCGTGATCCCAGGGTCCTGGGATCGAGTGCCCCATCAGGCTCCCCGCAGGAAGCCTGCGTCTTCCTCTGCCTGTGTCTCTGCCTCTCTCTGTGTGTCCCTTGTGAATAAAAAATAAAATCTTAAAAAAAAGAAAGCACAAAAAAGCACGGTGTAGTAAGGAATAGTATGAAGTTCAAACTGCTTAGAATCTTGAAGGGGAGGTGAAAAAAGAGATGAGAAAGGTAATCACTTTATAAAGTGACTGAAGAGGAGCAAAGAGAGTTGTCAGGTGAGAAGCAAGGGTGGAAACTGTGTGATTCCATGCGTAATGTCCACATAGCCCACACATCCGGTATAAAACCGTGTTCATCACACTGTCAGCCACAACCTTTGGAAACCAAATCCCTAAAATGTTAACAACAGCAATAAAATAACTGGGCCCCTGTTGTTCAACTCCAGGTGGCACTCTTCACATTTTATTCCATACTAATAATGTCCTCTGGATTTATGCAACACCAGCATGGGCCCATGTGAGATTCATTAATTTATCACTTAAGATTTAAAATAATGGAGAGAGAGAGAAGTGATACTTACATGCTTGATTGTCCAGTAAGTGCACATGAAGATTCATCCTAATGTCCAGACAGCATATCCTCCTATTCAGGTCCCGATACTCTCTTTGTTGGTACTGTCCTCTTTATTGTCAAATGCATCTCATTTCTGGCTAATTTTCTATCTATAATCTCAAGGAAAAGGTAGCAGTGCTGTTATTATTCATGGCGTGATCGCTCCTTGGAGCTTATTTGTATTGAGACAAAAGAAGAAATGTGTGGGAAATATCAGAAAGGGAGACAGAACATAAAGACTGCGAACTCTGGGAAACGAACTAGGGGTGGTGGAAGGGGAGGAGGGCAGGGGGTGGGAGTGAATGGGTGACGGGCACTGGGGGTTATTCTGTATGTTAGTAAATTGAACACCAATAAAAAATAAATTAAAAAAAAAAGAATCTCCCTTCTTGCCTCTATGGTTCTCAATTATCACCTATTTAAAGTAGTACTGGTCACATCATTCTTCACAATGACACGTCATTCATCATGTCACCATAAGTTCTGGCTTCCGAGGATTCTCTTGAATGTTATCATTGTGCCTCATTGATGATAACCACAAATGTCTCTGGTCTTTTTAAATGTATCATTATGACTTTCTTAGCATAAACATAGATCAGCACATCTTCCACCCATATTTCTACTGAACTTTTAGATCATAATCACTGCATTTCTAGAATGCAAACTCTTTCAATGTTAACTCCACTCCTGGTTTCCACACACAGCCACCAACAGGGATGATAGGTGAGGGCCCCGTGAGGACGCAAGAGTAATTCCATTCCAACAAGGGGTATTTGGCAGGGTTTAAGATATTTGGCAGAGGGGCATGACATAACCAAACTGACAGGAGAAAGAGAGGACCTCCACTGGAAAGGCCCAGTGACATTGCAAAGCAATTGTCTACAAAGCCCTTGGAATAGATAGACATGTAAACCCCTGAAGACTACATGACACTTGATGTGGAGTTTGTGGAAGGATTAGAATGACCATCCTGGGTGCCAATGGAAGGAAGTACACAAAGGACACCTGTCACCACTTCCCACCTTTGCATACGGAAGACAGAGGCTGTCTTATTGGAACACAGACAGGAAAAAACTGCTGGATGGACCCAAAAGTCAGTCAACCTCCCAAACCCTAAGTTCATCTTGTGTCCAATATGAGTGAGTCACCCAAAACTCACCAGTCACAACCTCACTAACGAGGGTAGAAAAAAATGGAGCTCAGTAACTGAAAAATAGGGTTATAAGGTATATAGACACTGTACTCTAGTCAGTAAATTTGTTTCCTATGGAGGTATGGGTCAATAATTTTGAAACTTTTCATACGTATCCCGGGGTTGAACAAATAAGTAAATTCATGGTAAGTAATGGGAGCCAAGCTTCTATGAAAGAGCTAAGTAATAAATATGCAAGAAAGGAAGGTTTGAATGAACTTTGTGGTTCTGGGAATGGTCAGAGACATCAGTATGAACCCTATCTATCTATGTAGATGATGATAGATAGATAAATGATAGATCGATGATAGATAATACAGAAATAATTACAGGTATGTGTTTGTAAATGAGCTAATATACAAACCCACATTTCTTAGCTCTCTTCCCTGAAAGAGTCTAGAAGCAGTGAGACCCCATTAACGAGTACAACCAGGCTCAGATTATTGTTTAAACACCACTATGGATTCAACAGAACCAGAGATCCTTGTAGAAATGACTGTTTCCAGGTCTGAGGAAAGGAAAGTAACAAGATGAGCCTGGAGTATCTCTGAGTGCCAGAGAGTAAAGAAATGCTCAAAAAGTCAAGTATGGGGGCAGGTAAGAGGGACTCAGAAGCCAAACTGAAAGAACTCATAAAGGCCAAAGCTGAAATAATTTGAGCAACAACAACAACAACAAAAATATGTAGCATTGAATTATAACCCAAAGTACAAAGTAAATATACATGAATCCATACTAGCATAAAGTGAACAAGTAAATAAATGGAGTGAAGTGACATATCTTCCTTACAGAAAAATTCTAAACACACACACACACACACACACACACCAGTGAGTCTGCACCATTCTGGTGGCCCAAATTTCTGCACCGTGCAGCAAAAGGCACACTGCAACCGCCATCCAGCCAGAATAATGCGCTTACTAGGCTGCCCTGTCAGAAGTAGAGCAGGCCTCGGGCTCCTGAACCACTCAGCCTCAAATGTCTGAGCTCCCCAGGGGAATCTTACCCCTTAGGAAGCAGGGAAGCTGAACTCTGGGAGTTCTGTGTTTTGGGGCTTCTTCCTTCAAAAGTTTTAAGTCCTCCTTCACTGACCAAGTGACAATGCCATCCAGGTAGGGCACCCAGACCTGATCCTGTGTGGGCCCAGTTCTGTGAAAACATCTTATTCAAAATTTTCTAGATCTGTCTCCAGGGTCTTTGATGAGCCAGTGCCTACCATCTCCACTTTTCCCCTTCTAGGATCTCTCTCAACTTTGTGATGATTGCATCCAATGTGGAAAAGTATTTGATATAGTCAGTGGTGAGGCCAAAGTAGGTGGTGTGTGGAAATGGGTGGAGATAGAGGGATGGAGGGGAGGAGGCTGTGGGATGCAACATTCCAGAAATGAAAGGAGACTTTCTAAACTTGGTACAAAAGTCTTTTGCAAGCATCATGCTTAAAATGAAACTATAAAACATCATTAGGGAAAAGATAAATTGCGGATGGCAGGTACATATGAGACCTATTCTATAAAAAATTCTAAAGTACACAACCTAAAAAGGTTATAAATGACTTTATGCTTGTAAATTCATAGATAACTGTCTTATATCAGTGGTTACCTCTGGGAACAGGGACAAGAGGCTCAATTTTGAGTGTAACATCTCAATTCTTACATTTCACCTTTCAACTCTTGCACTCTCTCAGTCCTATATGTCTTTCTCACTCTTCTATTGCATCCGTGTTCAGATCTTTTGATCCCCCCTCCAACAATGCTCCTCCAAACAGGTGGTGAACTTAAACTTCTTACACCTGTTCATGTATTGTCATCCTAAACTGCCTTACCTTTTTTTTGAGGCTCAGTTTTTTTTTTTCCAGTTCAATTAACCACTCTTACAATCATCTCTATCCTCTTTGTCCGTCACATACCCTAGTCCTGGTAGTAAGGAAAAGCCTATACCAGTTTTCATTCTTTTATTCAGAGTTATCATAATGTTAAAATATTTATTTGAATGTTTATGATCCATAACTCAGAAGATTATTAATGTTTCTTTTCATCAGTTAGCCCCTAAAGAACTAGACTGAAGTGGGAAAAGAGAGAACAGTGGGATATTCACAGATCCTACACAATTTTCAGGATGGCAATACATCTGTGAAAAATAACACTCCTGGACAATAATGTTAGATTCTTTTCATTTTTTATTAATTGCAGCACAGAGAAAAGAGGCAAAATGTTTAAAAGAATTTGTGTTCTTAAGACAGAGGGTTGGTTTTACACCAACAGAAAAGAAAAACAGATGAATAAGCTCTAGGTCTTCATTTCTCTTTTTTTCTCTTATTCTCAGGGAAGGCTAAAAGACAAAAAGACAAATGTAAGTATTGTTTGTAAAATGGTCTGAGCTTTGAAATCTATTCAAATCAATGTTGAATTGCTTAGATTGTCTTCCTGCAATTTCCACAAAAGAAAATCATTCAGCCTGTCCTAGACTCTGAATTCTTCTATTGGGCTGGGGCAGAGGACACACCAATAAGTATTGTAAAGTCCTCTCTTTGTCTCTGATGTCATCAGTTCTTCAGGCTTCAAAATCCCAAGCTTGTCATCATCACTTACTTAATACCTACTTCTTATCTAAATTAATTACCAACAAAACAAGTGTCTTCTCAAAGTTAGAACTTTCCGAAGAAAATCTTGCCATTTAGGATGAAAACAAATCACATTTTAAGAAGATTGAATTTACAAAGATACAAAGTTGCTTCCTCCCTTGAATGCACAATATATAGGTATTATCAGGTGGGCAAAGAGTAAGTGAAAACCTAGTAGTGGGGACAGAAAATAATTCATGCTAGAAAATAGTTGGACAATTTGTTTTTAAAAAGAAAGTTGATACTATTTTTTTTAATTTCCCCCAGAATATTACAACCAAAATGGATGAATATGTTTATGTTCAAGCATTTAACTTTTAAAGTGGGCTTAGTAGCAAGTTACTCACTATAAAGTACAAATTTACATAAGGTAGATCTATCACATTCTCCAATAAAATTACTTTGTTACCGGGCTGTTAGATTGAACCGTGTGAAATTATTGCTATTAAACTGTTTTTTACCTTAAAACTTTCATACGGTCCAGCCTACTATCTAAATACCCCACTGTTAAACCATTGCTCAGTTGAATGATTCTATCTACTGTGTCACATTAGGTCAGAATAGGAAACTGGTTAACTCTCAAGCATCGGTCTGAATTTTGAATTGGGGCTCCACCCCTCATGAGCTGGATGGTCCTTGGGTAAATTATGGAACCTATGTCTATCTGTGCCTTCACTTTCTCATCTGAAAAATGGGAAAACTAATGGCACTCAATCCAGGCTACTATTTTGAGAATTAAATAAGTTAATACATATAAAAGTCTTAGAACGGTGACTGGCACTGGTCTATATGGCTCTTGGTAAATGATTGGTCAATCTTTGCTATTTTAATAGTGACTATTATAATTACTTTTTAAAAACCAAAATCCAAAGTATAGTTACCTGAGATGTTTGTTATTGTGTTCTTTCAGACTAAGGCAGCTTGAGCAGCAGCAACGAGTTTTGGACCCTGAGTACAGAGAGATGACAGATTAGGGAAAAATATTAGCATCACTATTAGGATAAAAAATTATATAGCCATCTGTAATTACAAACTAATTTTACACGAATCACATTCTTTAATTCCACTTTGGTAGTAGAATCTCTACAAGGAGCGTTACTGGCATCCATTGTTCCCAAAGGAATAAAAACATTACCCTCAAGTCATAGGGGGAATAGTAAATGATTCAGACATTTAAATATAAAGTTCCCCCATTAACCTAGAAAATCAAACTCAAATTCAACCAAATCACAAACCAGCATTTTCTCAAAAATATGTTTAAATAAATTAATGTATCGGCTCAAAAACTTGAGCCTTACAAATATTTCTATCTGTATTTATAAACATCACAACTTTGGAAACAGAACAAACACTATAAATGTTTACTAATATGCTCCAGTGCAGCAGGAGATAAAAAATGAGAACTATTGAAGTAATTTTGTCAGATAATTGTATGTGGAATAAGATTCTGGTCTTGAATATACAGTGTCCTTCAGATATATAAAACCCTAAGTCCTGGCCAGATCAAATGCAACAAGAAAGGAAATTAGTCATGTCGCAATGAAGAAACTGCAGTACCTCTTCAGAAAAGCAGCCCTCTTTATTTTCAGCTGCGCAGCACTTCTCTACAAAGGCTCCAAAATCTCCCATAACAGTTTTCAGTTGTTCATCTGTTGCCTTGGGCTTGTGTTTCAGCAGTTCAACAAGTGCACTGCATTAGAATGAAAAGAAAACAAAACAACAGCAAAAATCAGGAAAAAAAAAGTTTGCCTACGTATAGAAAGCAATGGAATGAGTAAATCGTAGGATTAAAAGGCACAGCAGAGGGAATATGGTCAATGATACTGTAATAGTGTTGTATGGTGAAGGATGGTCGCTATACTTGTGGTGAGCACAGTATAATGTACAGACTTGTCAAATCACTGTGTTGTACACCTGAAGCTAATGTAACCTTGTGTGTCAATTACACTTCAATTTTCTAAAAAGGGAGAAAGAAAAATAGAGATGGTAAAGACAGTTGCATTATTGTTTAAGATTATAAGTCGTGGAGCCTGGCAACTCTGAGCTTGAGGCCCAGGCTTACCACTCTAAGCTTTAATAGTCTCGCTTGCATAATGAGAATAAAGTCCACCCTCCCAGAGTTGGTGGAAGGATCAAAAGAGATAATCAATGTAAATTGCTCAACATCTGTAGTATCAATAAATCAATAGATCTCTTTTCAGTAAGTCTCTGGAAAGGATGTCATTGAATTTATACATTATTCAGATCTTAGTAGTTATACGATATTAAATAGAAAAAAAGCAGTTATACCATATTGAACGGAATTTTCTTGTGATTTAGGAGCTAAAACTGATCCTTAAAAACTTAATTATCCTGTTGGACTCCATCTTAAAAGTTTATAATCTGAGAGTCTTTATATTTGGTCTGCAAAATTTACCCCAATCAGTTAATATGGGAGAGGCCACAGATAATAAAACTATCCAAACTGACGGAAGCTGGTAGTGGTTCTCTTTTATGGACATCCACAAGGATAACAGTGCTAGAGAGAGGTTGGGGGTTTTGCAATATTACCCATAAGTCTATGGCCATGATTAGAACCCCCAAGATAACACTATAAACATTTACTAATATGCTCCAAGTTAACAACTTTATGGTGCTAAATTTCATGCATTTCCAACTCCTGTGACGGCAATAGGGTTTCAAGCCTCAGAACTCATTTTCCTAGATATTTTTCACTCAAGTCCAATTCTCAAAAGTTATATGTTGAGGATTTGCCTTGCCTGTGGGTTGCCATTGAACAAACTTAAAATAACCATTCATGCCTAGAAATAAATTCCATGATTTCTAATAACTAATTTGTTATTTGCACAAACGCATCAGTTAATTGTTCATCTTTTTCTGATGAACTTGTCTTAAGACACTATTCCACTGTAGCTTTTATCCATATGATTATTCTGAACGATTTGTAGACAAGATTATACCACAGAGGGTTTTTTGCTAAGAAAACAAAACGCTATCCATTTTATTCTTGACATTTTTATCAGCTTACTAAGACCAATACATAAATACTATTTTCTAAAGAACATAATCTCTACCTCAGAAAAAGTTACACATTTCAATTTACAACTCTCACTCTCAAGACTCTAAACGCTTGCAGTAATGAAATATTACTCACGTTTGTTTCTTGACTTGTTTCTCAGCCTCAGGAAGTGTGCATAAATCTGCATGGAAAGTGAATGTTTCAGCATTAAACTCTTTGGGAACATAGGTCTCATCGACTTCCAGACCAGAAAAGCATGGTCGTCTGTTCACCAAGGACTCTGAGCAGCATTTGGTAACTCTCTCGCTCACTGGGGTCTTCTCGTGCAACACACACAACCGGTTCAGGACCACGGACAGCTAAAGAACAGGTAGGAGGGTAGAAATTCAAAAGAAGCATTAAAAAGTTTTCCATGAAAAAAAAAAAAAAAGTTTTCCATGAACTCCTACTTTCCAATGGACTAAAAGGTATGTTATATTTTAACTAGCAATGTTTAATCTAAGGTTGATTTGAGGAAGTGATTTGCTTAACTTTGGAACTACAAATAATGAGGGACTTTTAAAAGTATTTTCTCTTAAATATGTCTACATTTTAAGAATAATTCACTTGAGAAAATAATTGATTAAAATAATTTGACATGAGTCTTAAGATATGTATTAGAGTAGGAAGGAAATAGTCTTACACTGATACATATTTTAAAAATACCCTAAAGAATATGAAAGTTTTAACTGCTAGGATTAAACATAGAAAATTCATGGAATTTTTGTCAATTTATCATTTTGGGGATCTTATACAAATCCTCGTTCAGGATACTATAGATGACCAAGTCCCGGCTGCCACTACCAAATACACACACGTGCATGCACATACATGTTAGTTCAGCCCTGTTTCTGAAAGTTAGCTTTGTCCATTTCTAAAGGCAAAAATTAATTATTAATTTATTATACATAAAAGACTCACAAAGTCATCAGCACAGGACATTCTCTCTGATTCAGGTTTCTTACAACATTTGGTGCCCACTTTTCCTAGTTTTCTTGAGACCTCCACGAGAGTTGGAGTTGACACTTGGGGTGCTTTCTTGGTGTAACGAACTAAGAGCCTGTAACAAAATAGTCCATGTGTTTTCAGCCAGGCAAGAAACTGTCTTTCTCTAACATAGTAAGTCAAGCAGAGAACGCTTAGGTAAAATTAACTAAAATGACTTTCCGTCCATAAAATTATCTCTGTCTCCAGGTTGGTTGAGTAGTATGTGGGAGGACTTGGTCCTGAGTAACTAGTTAAGCTTATCTTTGTTTCCACCTGTGCTATTCAATCTTAGGAAAGTGACTTACTTTATCATAACTCAATGACACTAGTATATTTATTTATTGTTTCTTTCTTTCAATAAAACCTACTGACATCTTAATATATGTCAATATCATGCTAAATTTGAAAGATACGTATAAGTTTTCTCATCTATAAAATGGAAAAAAATTATATCTGACTCAATAGGGATGGTGCAAGCATTAAAGTATGCGATCAACCTGGCATAGTATCTAGCACATAATAATCACTTATTAAGAGTTCAAATCACCACCAAAAGTCATGTGTGACTACAATCTACTCAAGAGAAGATACTATATCTGGTTTTCTGTTCTTATCCCCAGCACCCATAGTTAGAAGAATGCTAACATATGTAAACTGAACAGTAAATATCTACTGAATGATGTGTCTTTTATCTTTACCTCCATAGATAAGGCTCTATGTGGATCAGGACATTCGTCTATCAGCTTATATATTACTTCTGAGCTACTATTATTCAAAGTCTACCACTGCCTCCTTTGTAAAGCATTGCTATGTTTTGTTTGCCCACAAGCTGTTCCTTAACCTTCAAGGGGCATCCTTGGTTCCTATATTCCATGATTTGCTATTTCCCTTTCTAATCTCAAGAGGCCAATTTTTTAAACTGCACTCAAATATAGGCCTCTCCATTCCATTAACCATTTTATCTCTCCCTCTCCAGTCTTTCTTGATAGAGAGAGATTAGGAATATATACTATATTTTCATGAATAAAATGTCTATGATAAGTGGTATATATATTGGGTCTTAAATAATAACAAATTGATCAAGAAAAAAAATCAGCCGATAAACAAAAATACTTACGCATTTTGGAAGCCATACTCTCCAAGTTTTTCAAAAAGTTCACAGTTTGTTTTGACTAAATTCTGAGGCTCATCCACAAGAGGTTTAAATTCATCAAGCTGAAAGGTAAAAGAATGGTGTTGATAGAATTCCGCCTGAGGACCAAACACAGGGTTTTTTTACACCCCTCTAGGCAGAATGAGATCCTTCCTCCTTTCTGCTCAAAGTCATGTAATTAGATCTTTGATGCCAAATCTATCAAACATGTTCAAACTGTTATTTTATTCAGGGAGGGCGTACAGTATAAGAGATTAAGAATACTCAGGCTCTGGAGTGTTACTGCTGGTGTTAGAACCAGACCATCCAACTCATTTTCTAATTGTGTAATTACACCCCTCATCTCCAGACTTCAAAACCCTTGCTGCTAAAATGGGGATTAAAAAAAAGAAGAAGAAGAGGAAAAGAAATAAAAATACAAAAGAGGAGAAAAAGAAAAAAATTTTAAATTGGGATAAAGATGGTATTCACCTCAAGAATTGTTCTACAAACCACCTGAGCTAATGAATTTAAAACGGTGCCTGGCAGATAATAAAAGCTTAACAAATGATGCCTTTGACTATATCATCATTATTAAGCCATCTATCTAGTTGGATTCTGAGCTCCCTGAGATAAGAGAGTTTACCTTAGTCATTGGCTCCAGTATGGTGTTTGGCATATAGTAGGTTCTTGATAGAGGAAAGAATGACTTTCCTTTGATTTTGAAGTTTGGAAACTACTTACTATATATGCCAGGAGTGCTAAATATCTTAAACATGTTAAAATCCTCTTAAACTATAGCTGAATATGGCAAAAATCCTCAAGATTTCCTCTCCTTACTTAAAGTCTTGTAAAACAATCTCTAAACCTTTTCCAAAAAATCTGAAAATATTCTAAATGAATAGATTTCACAATCTTCCTTAAGATGCTAATTCTTGATATTTGGTAAGTCTTAGAATCTGGTTAACTTTATATCTAAGTTAAGCCTCTTAACACTTAAATTTATCTTATTTTGTTCTTAGGAGTGTAAAAATGAAAAAAAAGCATGGTCAAAATTTTGTGAAATTAGAGGCTGTTCTCTTTAGATCTTTCCTTTCTAGACTATTCTAGGTTTTATTAACCATTCCATTTAAAGCTACTTTTCCTGTAATATTTAAGAGCACAAAACTGAAACCACACCAAGAAAAGATCTAAATTGCACTATTTAGCAACTCACATTCTTGGATTATTTGTTTTTCTCATTATTAAGGATCATCAGCCAGAGGATGACACTTTTTCCCTTTGAGAAACCTACCACTTTGGCATAGCATGTAGGAGGATCATCGGTGGCACAGCATTTCTCTAGTGTGGCTTCATATTCCTTGGCGAGTCTCAAAAGCAATGAGACAGAGTACTCTGGATGCCTTCTTGCGTATTCATACAAAAACCTGATTCAGATGAAAATAAAATAGTTTTACTTGGATTTAGTTAGATACCAACAAGAAAGGTCACATAACTAACTCAAGAGTAACTCATATCACAAAGGTCTGAATTTGACCAGACCCCATGCAGGGAAGTTTAGTGGCTAAGGGGCTGCAGTTCAGAATGAAAGCTACCTGCATTCCAATCCTGGCTCTGCCACTTATTTTACTATATCACCTTAAGCAATTTATTAAAACCATCATGGCCTTAGTTGCCTTCTTTGTAGAATGTGGATAATAACAGTACCTATCTCATAAGATGGGTTGTGGGAAACACATGACGTAATCAATGCAAATACACATTGTCTGGCACATAGTAAATGTTTGATGAGTGACACCTGTTATTATTATGTGTATTTTTAAGAAATTTGAACTATACCACAAAAGGGTTTTGATGGAGATATATTCTTAAATTTTTCTTTTTCCTCTCTGAATGAGTGAAATCTTGAAGGGTACATGATTATGTAAAATATGTAGTGCACATTACACTCTTATAATCCAACAATAAGGGCATGATCCTGGATTCCCAGGTTCAAGTCCCACATCAGGCTCCTTGCATGGAGCCTGCTTCTCCCTCTACCTGTGTCTTTGCCTTTATCTCTCTGTCTCTCATGAATAAATAAATAAAATCATTAAAAAAAAAACAATCTGACAATAAAAATGCGAAGTTTATCATCAAACTTACTGACTATATATACTCATTTATTTTGTCACTTAATTTCATGCTATCCTGCCATGCTACTGTATTTCTAGTCTGTTCAACCAAATATAAAGCACCTAGTTAGTAGCAGACTCCACATTTCTTTTTATACTTCCTTATATAGGCGAATAAATGGCAGATGGAGAGACAGATACATAAACACAGAGATAAAAGGATGCATGACATATATTCACACATATCTATTGTAGTAAGTTCAAGAAATACTCTTTGAGTGAACAAATGAATAATATGTATATAATTTATGTATACACAGAATGTTCCTAGACATATTTCCAGAAATATCCCTAAGGAGAAAATGAATGGGGTGAGGGATAAAGATAGAAATTTTTATTACTTCTCTTCCCTATTCTCTTTTCTACTGATTGAGTTTTTGCCATAAGCGTGTATTATAATACACAGTTTATAATAATTTTTTAAGCTAATTAATTTTTCCCCCAAAAAATTAAAAGCTAGGAGAGGGAAGGATAAAGAAATACTGTAGACAACATGGAAATTGTAGCAATGCCTATAGAAAGCCCAGTTTATTTATCTTCCTGAATCCTGAGACCACATAAAAGCTATGGAAGGATTATTCCTTATCCACTTACGTGCCCAGGAACACATCCTTTGCCTCCTGATAGTTTTTGCAAACCTCCTTATCTTCAACAAAATCAGCAGCTAATGAGGGCAGGTCACCAGGTAACTCATCTCTTTCCACCTCAGCAAGACACTGGGATTTTTCCAACACAGGCTTATCACAGCATTCCTTCAGTTTAGTGGAGATTGAATCTTGATTTTCACACATATACTTGGCAAGATCCGCCTATAAGCAAGTTGATAAAGATTTTTCAATGTAAATCGACATTTCTGCACTTTCTCTTTATTATGTTGGCAAAACATGTTTATTGTATTCAAAGACCATACACACACCAACATGACTCCTATGAACACTTTTAGTCCATGTTCCTAAGACTAGAGACTCAGATAGAACTACTATATAATATTTCCCCTCATTTACAAGAGACTGGTCGGTAACAGGGGCCCATCTCGGCTATTAATAATTTTATATTTCAACTGTTAAGGTATTTAAAAATTTTTTTTTGGCATTTAAGTTTCTAAATTAAAACTCAGGGGATCCCTGGGTGGCGCAGCGGTTTAGCGCCTGCCTTTGGCCCAGGGCGCGATCCTGGAGACCCGGGATCGAATCCCACGTCAGGCTCCCGGTGCATGGAGCCTGCTTCTCCCTCTGCCTGTGTCTCTGCCTCTCCTTCTGCCTGTGTCTCTGCCTCTCTCTCTCTCTGTGTGACTATCATAAATAAATAAAAATTAAAAAAAAAGTAAAACTCAGTAGTGTTTTTCAAATATTCCCCTCAAATTAAGTACAGGCATTTTGAAACCAAATAATGAAATAAAATGTGAGAGATCTTTGAAAAATTAGTCAGGACCATAGTCACAGGCCCTACTCATACATGTAAAATCTTTGCCTTAGTATTCCAGAAAGAATTCTGAGAGATTAAGATTCTGGTATTTGGTCAAATTTTTAAGTTTGGAGAAAAGTGATATCATGCTAAACATATTTGTATAGGTAGCACAGATAGTTAAGTAAGAGAGAATATAAAGTGGGAAAAACTACATCATTTCCAAAGATCTCTTCAGATAGCAGAACTTCTCGAACTCCACCCACCCCCCAAAAAAGAAGTCTTCTTAGAAATCTACCTTTATATCAGCTGTCCTACTTCAGTGTAAGACTTTGCCTCAGAATAGGACTGAAATGGTTACAAATTAGTGAATGTGTTTATCAGATCATTTAGTGAGTGAGATAGCCAGGTTAAAAAAGAAAAGAAAAGAAAAAAGTCCATAAGGCAGGGAAAGAATTGAGCAGATTAGGCACAGGAAATAATCTCAACCCACTGTTGGCTTCAGCGATGGATCATCCCAAGCAAATTCACCCTCCCAACTGACGCATGTAAGTCACCAAAGAGCATACTGCGGATTTTTTACCCTGTCATCTGCACACTCCAGCAGGTCACCATGGCAGCATTCCTTGTGGACTTTGGTAAGATCTGTCACCACCTTGGAGATCTCTGCAAAGTCAGCTTTGGGAAATCGCTGGCTCAGGCGAGCTACTGACCTAAAAAGAAAATTCGCCCGTGAAAACATTATTGACGTGCAATATTTTATGTGAAAGCATTAGGAAAGTCCTATTTAGAACAAGAAAATTCAGGGCAAAATAGCATATCAATAAACTTTGTACAATTTATTTGTTCTTCTGTTAATGCTAGTTCCGTACCACATGGTTATCTGAGGGCAAAGCGTTTCCTTAGGGCAGAACTAGCTATTGTGAGTGTGTATGTGGTGGATGGAAGTCAAGCGATTCATAAAAGCAGAAATCAAAGAGGGATTCTAGAAGAGGCAACATGGGGAGAGGCACCAGGTTTGGAGTCCAGACCCCGCTCCTAGATCTGGCTGGGACACTAGGCGAGTTCCCTAGCCTCTGTGAACCTCAGCCTCTACACCATGGCAGCGGCCCACGACATTGCAGGACTGATGTGAGAATTAAACTAATCCATGTGTAAGCATTTTATAAACTAGAATATGCCGTGCAAACTCCCGTTATCTTTTTAAACTCAATCTTTCTGACATCTAAGAGTCTCTGAGAAAAGAAATTTTGTAACTTCTACAAAATGAGGGAGTTTTGATGAAGCATGCTTTGACTAAGCCATTGATCCAGCACAGTATCTAAGCTTTCTGACAACATGTTAATATCCATATGCGTTCCCAAATCATGTCAGTGTCTCCTAAATCTGATAAAAGCTTCCTCCTCCCCCAAAACCGATCCCAGCCTGTTTAACTGCATATCATTTCATGTTGGGGCGGGGGTTGTTTACTGATTTCATTAGCTGATCTTGGTGGTGTGGGTGTAGGGATAGCAGGCAAAGATAGCTCAAATGATGGTTTCTAGAGTGCTTGCAAGATGTCTATTATTTTCATTTTATACCCTGTTGCTGTCAATTCATTGTTGACTAGCAAGTGAGGCATGGGGGAGGGGATTTTTCTTGGTTTAGGAATTGGAGGATGTTCCTAAAACCGGCTAAGTTAATATAAAAACAGAGGCCCAGACAAATAGAAGAGATTGACAACAGAGCTAGAGCTGTGAGAGACTGAGAACTAACCTTGATGGCTAAATTTAATTATCAGAACATGAAAGGACAAACATATTCAGATAATTGTGTTGTTTGGGGGATAAATTTAGGTAGAGGACCCTGACTACTGCTTTATAAAATGAATGGATCATTAGTATAAGGTCTCTAGTCTTTCTAAATAAATAGAAGTTTAAATACCTGTCCTATAAGGACAAAAAAAAAAAAAAAAAGACACCCTCTAAATTCTTTGACTACTTAGAAAAAATACAATAAAAAATAATGAGGAATTCTCACTGACGCTCTGATTTTCACCACTGTTAAATTTCTACCTTTTAAATGACTAGAAAGATGTATGGGAAAGCACCATATAAAATGCCACGTAAATGTACATTTTTGTCTACTGGATCATAACCATTTACATCCTTATAAAGATTTAAACTAAGTTTGAAATACCAGGCTTTAAAGGCTCTATCTCCGAATTTTTGGAGGCTGGCACACTTGAATCTCTCCTTGGCAGATGAAAGCAGTACTTTTTCCCTCAAAGCCTCAATCTGCAAACAAAAACAAATAAATAAAAAATAATGATAGTAATATTTTGGAAAAATTAGAAAAGGAAAATTCTACACAAAATGCTCTTTCAAAACTTCAGATGTGACTTCTTAGTTTTTCATGGAATTCATCTCAACCGGTCGGGCACCAAGCCTCACGTCATAAGCTCCCTAGAGATGAGAAGGCAGTGTGTACGGGATATTTATGGGATGAACGGATAAACCCAGCCTTCTGGGTACAGCTGGAGTCTCCGGTCTGAATTCCCTCCCCA
Source organism: Canis lupus baileyi (assembly GCF_048164855.1). NCBI lineage: Eukaryota > Metazoa > Chordata > Mammalia > Carnivora > Canidae > Canis > Canis lupus. The sequence continues at coordinate 64,451,852 of NC_132851.1, read as the reverse complement.
ATAAAATGGGCTCATGAAAAGATAAACAGTTTCTGTGCTTCATTAGAGAGACCGACTCCATGAAAGAAGTGAGATATTCAGACACATGCATTCCTCTGCCAGGTTCACGTTGGCAAATCCGAGAAGGAGGCAGGAGGAGGTCAGGGGCCTTAGACGGTGAAAGATCTTGGGGTGAGCGGAGAGGGAGGGCGGCTTTGTTCACCGTGTAAAGAAGCTTGTAAGGGAGACGCCCATCCCCTGGATGCGGCCCTAAGATGCTCAGAGAGTGGGGCCTGATGATGGGCGCCCCCCGCCCCGGCCTACCTTGGGGCCCAGGCAGGCGGCCTTGTCTGCGGCCTGGCAGCACTCCGCAAAGACTCCTTTATACTGTTGAGCATAGTACAGGAGTTCTGGGGCGTAGAAGTACGGATGTCTTCTGGCAATTTCGTACAGGTACCTAGTTTCCCAAAAGAAGAGCAGGCGGTCATTCTGCCCTACGAGCATCTCGGGCACCTCGGGCACCTCGAGCATCTCGAGCATCTCGGGTACCTCAGGCACCTCGAGCATCTCGGGCATCTCGGGCACCTCGGGCACCTCGAGCACCTCGGGCATCTCGGGCACCTCGAGCACCTCGGGCATCTCGGGCACCTCGGGCACCTCGAGCATCTCGGGCATCTCGGGCACCTCGGGCATCTCGGGCATCTCGGGCACCTCGGGCACCTCGAGCATCTCGGGCACCTCGGGCACCTCGAGCATCTCGGGCACCTCGGGCACCTCGAGCATCTCGAGCATCTCGGGTACCTCAGGCACCTCGAGCATCTCGGGCACCTCGGGCACCTCGAGCACCTCGGGCATCTCGGGCACCTCGGGCATCTCGAGCGCCTCGGGCACCTCGGGCACCTCGAGCATCTCGGGCACCTCGGGCACCTCGGGCATCTCGAGCATCTCGGGCATCTCGGGCACCTCGGGCACCTCGAGCATCTCGGGCATCTCGGGCATCTCGGGCACCTCGAGCACCTCGGGCATCTCGGGCACCTCGAGCATCTCGGGCATCTCGGGCACCTCGGGCATCTCGAGCGCCTCGGGCACCTCGGGCACCTCGAGCATCTCGGGCACCTCGGGCACCTCGGGCATCTCGAGCATCTCGGGTACCTCAGGCACCTCGAGCATCTCGGGCACCTCGGGCACCTCGAGCACCTCGGGCATCTCAGGCACCTCGGGCATCTCGAGCGCCTCGGGCACCTCGGGCACCTCGAGCATCTCAGGCATCTCGGGCACCTCGGGCATCTCGGGCACCTCGGGCATCTCGGTCCGACACCGGTCCCTGCAGCGGAGGGCCCAGGCCCGGGGGAGCGCGGCCCGCGGACTTACTTCCCCAGGAACAGCTGCTCGTTGTCCTGGAAGGCGGCGCACAGCGCGTCGGGCTCGGGGGCCACCAGCGGGGGGAAGCCCGGGTTGTCGTCCTTGTGCGCCAGGAAGCACTCGTTCCTGTCGGGCTCCTGCTTCTCGCAGCAGTCGGCCATGTCCCCGTACTTGTCCCGGAGGGAGGCCACCGTGCACAGCTTGTCCCCGAACAGGGTGTGCTGGGCGGGAGGGAGCAGCCAGGTCACCCGCAGGCCCTGGGCGCTCCTTGGGCCCAAAGAACGGTATGGAGAAGTCAAAGCATCGGTGCACCCTGGTTAGGAAGTCATGCAAACGTCCCCCTTTTTTCCTTAGCTTTGGACAGTTTCTCTTGAGCTGACCATCCGTGGGATCCTCCTAGGAATTGCCCACCACACCACTAGGAAGAGCAGGTGCACCCGGGGCAACCAGAAGGAAGGAGCATCGCCTCTGCTTCTAGCTGGCGCTGCACACAGGCCGGGAAAAGTAGTAGAAATAGATAGATAGATAGATAGATAGATAGATAGATAGATAGATAGATGATAGATAGATAGATAAATAGATGATTGATAGATAGATAGATAAATAGTTCTGTATTTTATAGACCTCACTATTAGCCAGAAAGTCTATTCACATCAGCTGTTATCAGATAGATAGATAGATAAATAGATAGATAAATAAATAGATGAATAGATAGATAGATACATAGATAGATAAATAAATAGATAAATAAATAGATAGATACATACATACATACATACATAGATAGATGATAGATAGATAAAAAAAATAAGAGGAAGATAGTCCTCTATGCAGCAGGCGAATTCACATCAAGGAAGAAAGGCCGCAGATAGTTTCTCACTTTATCTGCTCCTCTCCGAAAGGTCCAGTTCTTAAGTAGATAAAGCTTAAACACTGAGGAGTAACACAATTCACTGTTTATTGCTATGTTGAAATATAGATCTTCTGTTCTAGAAACATTTTTGCCTCAAAACGTGTTCCATTAGATGTATTCTTTCTGTCCCCATCAACGTTTATCATGAAAGTAACTGGAACTTCAGGGGAAAATATATGGCTGAAGACAGGATTTATTAATTTTCCATAAGTACATTTTTAAGAATTCATATTTACAGCCGTAACTCTGTGTTAAAGACATCGAGTTAAAGTACTGATTCTACCTTGAGGGAGAGATACGTAGAGAGAAAGAAATAAAAGGAGAAAAGAATTCTGGGATACATAAAAACTGGCCTTGCCCCAGAAAGGTTGAGCGGTGAGAGAAACATAAACCTCTCCTTGAATTGAACACCTCCCTGGAAATACCAAAACGTCAAAGTCCTTCAAAATGAGTAAATGCCCTTATTTTTTATTCTATGTGAAAATGCAACTATCCCTAAAATGAAGACTATACATCTGTACTATTATTTTAACTAATAAACAAAATTACCACAGAAATCCTACGAGTGCCTCCGGAAGATAAAAAAAACCATGCTTTCACTGTTAGCCTCCAGGAGAAGAAGTCAAATCTCAGATTTTAAAAAGAGACTTTCACAAATAAAAAATTTCCACTTAAATACATTACAACCATTGTGTGTGGTCTTCATAAAAAAAAAAAAAAGGCTTTGAAAACTGTGGATTTAGCTAGAGCATCTCTTTTTTTTATTTATTTTTTTTTATTGGTGTTCAATTTACTAACATACAGAAGAAACAATGGCAATGCTCGCTTTTGAGACTTATGAATCAGTGATTGAGGATATTAAGTGGGATTTTTTTCCCCTTTGAAATAATCAGGATCACTTATGAGAAGAAGAAATAATCCCCCAAATTGAATGTACTCACAAGGGATTTGTCACAGTTGGCCCCTGACTCTTCAGCAGCACAGGCTTTTGCAAACTCAGTCACTTCCTTGGCTAGTTTCACATGATCCTCAAATGGACACTGCTGGAGATACTGAGAAAAGGCAACCAGCACCCTGAAACAAAGGACACAGAAAAATGTAACATGATGAAATTTTAATATAAAGTAGCTTGCTGGGTACCTGGATGGCTCAGTGGTTGACCATCTGCATTTGGCTCAGGTCGTGATCCCAGGGTCCTGGGATCCAGTTTCACATCGGGCTCCCCACAGGGACCCTTTTTCTCCTTCTGCCTGTGTCTCTGCTTCTCTCTGTGTGTCTCTCATGAACATAAATAAAATCAAGAAAAAATAAAGGAGCTTGCTATGCTGGATAGCAAACTGTGTGTCTGTATATGTTCTGTATTTTACAGACCTCACTATTAGCCAGAAAGTCTATTCACATCAGCTGTTATCAGAAGCTAAGCAGGCATATTTGGCTTTCTGGACAGAGGACAGTATCTACACCATGTATAAATACATGTGTGCGCATGTCAGTAGATGCACAAACATAGAGCAGGGAAGTGAAATGTATTCTAAATAAATCTAATTATTATGACCAGGGACATTACATAGGCCCTTTGACTATTTACAGCAACCTCCCCCCCCACACACACACACACACACATCCCTCTCTTTTCATCAGGCTGTAGCATGAGATTGACCTCTAAAAAAGAAACTTCTCATTTTATAGTGGATTAAAAAATATTAAAATACTCTCAAGAAGCCATAGATCTGTTTGCTAGGTAAAAGAACTAAGTGAGCTGCCACAGGAATCAGGTATTAAAGTCTTTCCCACCATGCAGGTTGGATAGGAGTTCCAGGGCTACAGTAGGCACATGGGGCTACAGAGATTCAAATAACCCAAAATCAAATGCAACTTTAATTTCTGACCCTCAGTTGCACTTGACACATTTAAAGCATTCAATAGCCACATGTGGTGTGGCCAGTGGCTACCATATCGAACAGTATTGATATAGAGCACTTCCATCAATGCAGACACTTTGATTGGATAGTGTGGTTCTAGAACCTGGTCTCTGATGACTGAGGAATATAAGAACTTCAGAATGATAACCAACACTATTAGAAAAAACAAATTTGACTTTTCACTGTCTTAACTTACAGGCCTCTGAAATGTTCTTCTCCCAAATCATTGTACCGATGAGCAATCTCACTCTTATCTGGAGAGGAAAAAAGAAAAAAATAAAAATAAAACAGATTTGTTACATTCTGAAGAAAATGACCTCGTTATGATGTTACTCTTTGTGTTTCTCTCCACATGACTTAAGTATTCGTTTGCTCCAAAATATTTGCCTCTTATCCTGACAGAAAAATCTTAGAATGATGAAGTATTCATTCTGCATTAAAACAGATAAGTTATTCAATCACGAATGATATGATTTCAAAAAATCATTAAAATCATTAAATATTTGTAGCCTTATATTCAAACTTGGATAAGATCTAATGCTCTTGTAATGTCTATTAACAGCTGCTGAGAGGACAGACTGAAATGAAAAATATAAATACAAGTTCTATTTACAAGATTAGCAACACAGGTTTGTGGTTTTTTTTTTTCCCATAAATCACAGTGCAATAGCCTTTGGGAATACGGAGCTATCAATTCTAACGTCAACTATATTCTGTGAAGTTTAAGGCACTCTAAGCTCCTTCATGTACAGAAGGTAGTTACAGCTACTAAATAATTCTATTTTTTTTCACATAGGATGTTGGAAATATATTAATAAGATAACTTCCTCAGGCTCCCTGCTTCTCCCTCTCCCTGCCCCCACCACTTCATGCTCTCTCGCAGATCTTAAAAAATAATAACTTTCAAAGGGGTCACAAATATAAAATATCATCACTGTCTAGAAATAAATGCTAAAGAAAAGCAATTCTGGAAAGATGCAGGGTTTTCTAAAAATTTCTTTTACAAAAAAAAATTTATTTTACTAGGAAACTAAAATAAAGTTGAACAATAGGAAAATAGAATTCTTACATGCTTCTCGTCGAACCAAGCCCCTGGAATAAGCAGAGCTAAAGAGAAAGAAGAGGGAAATAAAAGTTACCCACTTCATTGTGCCAAAGGCTTGTGGGGTTGATAGAAGAGAAAAGGTAGGACGAACAGAGGGAAATTCACACTAATATACTTCTTTAACCAATAATTGTAGATTATTAACCAGACTCATCTTTGTATTTCATTGGCTCCCAACTGATTACAAAATTCATATCATTCTTGCCAAAAAAATTGTTTGACTAAATCCGTTGCGTATGTTTGCCATCTGGAACTGTTTTTACCACAAGACCTTGTCAATTCATTAGTTATGTAAAACAGCTTATCAAATTTTACATAAGAGTTTAAACGATTTGTCCCTATTATTCATTACCATGTTCTTTATCCATGATTTACTATTTGAACTTTTTAGTTTTTAATATTTGCAAAATTCTAACCAAACCAATGACAAAGCTTGGAAATAAGACTCACTAAAAGAGCTAAACTTTGAACTGTATCTATTATTAACTCCAAATATGCTTTTGACAATAAATAATGAAAAATTCACACACACACACACACACACACACACATACACAAGGTTTCCATGTCTTTTTCATTCTCCTAAAACTGTTCTAAAAAAAGTTTATGTTGCCTCAGATTAAAACTGAGAAAAAGCCACAGGAACAGTAACAATGAAAATGGATGTTCAAAAGTTCTACACTCCCACCCCAGCTCTGGCCCACATGTGCAATTCAGGTCCTGCAGTAGGACGCTTAGGTACAATGTGGCATAACTCATGGAATTTTCAGTTAACGAGATATGGGGAAGAAAATGGACACAATGACAGTAATGACAACTTTGTCATAAAACTATAGATAGGATAGGAATACCTGGATGGCATCCGACTCTTGATCTTAGCTCAGATTTTTATTTCAGAGTGAGTTCAAGCTCTGCATTGGACTCTACATTGCATGAAGCCTACTAAAAAAAATTTTTATAGATATATATAAAATTGCATATATATACATTATATATATATATATATATAATATGTATGTATATGACAGGTTGAGCCTTGATTATACCTCTAGAGGTTAGAAGAATCCTAAACCTTCACCAGGTATCCTATTTTTTCCATCCCTGCTTCACACTTTTTTCTTTTCTCCCTTTTAATAAAAAAGTCACAGGTTCTTCTTTAATGTTACTTTTTATTTCAAAATAAATTTCACATTATTTCTAAAAACAAAGCAAAGGGAAGATAATTTTCAAAGATGTTTTTCTCAAACTGCTTTCCTTTTTGTTCCCCACCCAAGTTTCTGATCTCAACCTCTGAAAGGCTACTCCATCTCTGTCCTTTTGCTTTAAAGATAAAGAACTACACATTTCAACCAGTAGGAAATGGAATTTCTCTGATACTATAAAACAACAATTAGGTTTTAAGTAGTCATTTAATTTAATTAAATAACTGAGTCAAAACTGTCAGGTGCCCTATGACACGTATAGGGACAGAGAGCAACAAATACTGAAGAGAAGCATTACTTTTTTATTCAGTCATGATGAAAGAAGTATACTTTCTTTGAACATATTTTATTTTATGTCATTTTCAGGTATGAGTGCTAATTAAATAATCAAACAGAAGAAACCATAGATACATAGAAGATAGGAGATAATAGGTGATAGATGATAGATGGATAGAGATGGAATTTCTTACGTAGCACAAAGGAGTCCTGAATAATGGAGCCTGAGTTATCTTTCATGCCACAGATGGACAGAAATAAAAGAATGTCTGCCTGTGGAATTATTCCCATTGGAGAAAACTATTTTGTTTAAATCTGAAACCCTATATTAGAAAAGAAAAAAAAGGATACTATTCTAACTTTCTAACTTCATAAATAGAAAAAATAATTCCTTTTTTGGTAAATTATATATCATTTCTTTTGGCCTCTGGGAAAAAGTAGGCACCTTTGATTTGAAGTCAGTGTGTAACTCTAGCTTTTTCTTTATATAAATCCTTGGGGAAAGCTTGCTCAAACATGCTATCCTTATCATTGGATGTAATTGTAGTGCTAATTCACAAAATCAGGCCTTTGTCATCCACACATATATTTTGTCCATGTTTTTTTTTCATTTAACAAATGAAAATAATATTAGTCTCTCCATCTACTTTGCATAGCAATGCTATATTGTAATACAATGGTAAATATAGAACACCCAAAAGATCAAATTTATCACTGATCTAGAAACTTAGAATTGATTTTCCTGTATTTTATGAAGATCCCATAGTTTTCAACCCCATAATTTCAAATATAAATTGAAAACACCTGAAAAACTTTTTCCTTACAGTACCAATAGATATTTCCATGAATGCATCCTTATTAGAGATTAGTAGATGGTTGGTAAATTAAAATATTTAATTTTTAACACTATATACATGCTTAAAGTCCATCTTAATTAATAAGAAACCCTTGAGCATTTACATTTTGTGGATTTCCAAAGTAAGAGTTCCTATATTTATCTTCTATTAGTTCTGCATGTACATTCTATACTGAAAGAAATAAAACTACACAATTGTTATTATTTCTAAATATTTCTATATTATTTCTAAATATTCTGTTCTTCAAGCTTTTAAACGCTCAGGTTTAGTCAGTCATCAAAGGACTCTGGCATGAGAGTAAATGTAAATGTTTAAACCAGGAGTTATAAATATGGCCTACAGAATTGAGTTTCTAAGTAAATAGGAAACTAGCTCCAATGACTTTTAAATGTTTTCCCATTTTTGTGGGAGAAGTTTAAAAAGAGAGAGTGGTTAAGAAAATTACTTCATCTGGAAAGAATATGCTAATATACTGATCATTTAGAAGAGAAAAAATAGCTCAGTTGAAATATAAATATACCTGGAAATTAAATCTGATTCTTTATCCCTTTTCTCTAATATTTTGCACTTTTTTTTTTTTTTTTGACAGGATAGAAAAGGCACATGAAGCATGTGAAACATCTCTTTGGACTAGTCCCTCACTTCCATGTCACCATAATCATTACCTTAAATCTATGCCTTTCGATTATCTCTGAAATCTGGAAGCTTCTCACCGAGTTATTCAAACCAAGTTTCCCTCTATTTGGCCATCTTCTTAGGTTAGTCCTTAATGCTGTCTCCCTCTGTAATAGATTACTACTTCTGAATTACCTTCTCTTGGAAATAAAGTGGAACATGCATAAAAATGGGGGGGAAATGTCTAATAACAGCCTCAGTATTTTAACAGATACTTTCTAGAAACAATCACTTAACCCTAAGGCACTCCAAAATACAAGAAATTTGGATCCACTCAGAAAAAAACTTGGAGACAGAAAAATATTTTCTTAGCCTTCTTCCTCTATCTTATGGACATATGCAGATCCTCCCTATCATGAAGGACCTGGACTGCTATAAGGAATACAGAAGAGTAGACAAGTGAAAGATCGTGAAGCATCAAACTAATCAGTTGAAACACTTAAGTAGTTTAATTTCTTGTTCATTTGTTAAGGAACATTTCCCATTAAAAAATAAGAAATAAATTGTCCAAAATGTATAGACTTTCATAGATGTTTCAAATGCAAATTAAAAAGTTGTAATATAATCCAAATATCAGTTGTTCCTTTATCTCCTCCATAAGCCAATTTTTCTCCAAAATACCCACTTGCATTAATGAGAGATATAGAATTTGCTGGAGATATCACAGAAAACAATGAGAACACCACTTACATTATAAAACCCACACTAGATAACCATCTTTGCCTTGTTCCATCTCTTAAGTCCCTCCCTCTAAAGCCCCCATGACAAAGGATCCCTTTTTCTGCCTTTTCTTATGGTACAATGGACCTGTGGAATTTACTTCAAATTTTACATTTTACTATGCAGTTTAATTCAGCTCAATGTCAATTTCTAGCTCCAAACTCAAACACACAGATCCATATAGATCTCCATGTCATATGGGTCAAGTTGGATGAAATTATCTTTGGGAACTCTTCACTTTGAACATTCTCTGATTCCATATTTCCAATGTAAAAATCTTATAGAATGGTAAAAGGGCCTGACTGATAGAAGGTAGAATTAATTTTTCAAGTTAGGGAATTGGAACCAAATTTGAGAATTTATTCATTGCTGACTTACCCAATGGCTCTTCAGGCATTACTCTGTATCTAGTTCACCTTGACATTTGTAAGAAATAAAAAGATCCTTTAAACTTGCCTAAACTGTACAAGTAAAATGAAACTTTCCCATTTTTTATCATTTTTCTATTCCAAGAAAAATATAGCTAATGTTTGAAAGCCATGCTTATTACTCATTCTTCATATAAGTTAACAACCAATATAATCTATAAACATGTAAATTGAAGTTGATGCTAGTAATTCCTCTGTCATAATAATAGCTATGGATGGAAATCAAATAAATGAATATGCTACTGAGAATTTGAAAGTGCTTTGACTATTCATATTCCATATTTTTTTCCAAACATAATTCAAGAGACTTACTACCTAAAAAAAAAGAGGTTAAAGTTACAAAACTGGACTTTTAAAAATTTCTTGTGAAATAACAAAAGTTGGGTCACTAAAATATTCCTAAGCTAAAACCTCAGTGGATCATACACCTGAAACTAATGTAGTATTGCATGTGAACTATACCCAAATTTAAAAACTAACACAATAGAGGAATGGATAAAGAATATGTGAGCTATAGGTATTATATATAAATATATATAATGTAATATTATTTAGTCATAAAAAATAATGAAATCTTGCCATTTGCAATGACATGATGGAGCTAGAGAGCATAATGCTAAGCAAAATAAACTGTCAGAGAAACACAAAAACCATGTGATTTCACTCATTTGTGAAATTTAAGAAACAAAGCAAAAGGAAAAAATAGCAAAAGAGAGAAACCAAGACACAGACTCTAGAGGCCAAACTGATGGTACCAGAAGAGAGGCGGATGGGGGAATGAGTGAAATAGGTGATGGGGATTGAATGTACACTTACCTTGATAAGTACTACATAATGTATAGCATTATTGAATCACTGTATTGTATTGTACACATGAAACTAATATAACATTGTGTGTTAACTATACTGGAGTTAAAATAAGAAACCTAATTTTAAAAACTAACAAAAACTAACCACAAAAAAAACTTCAGTGGATCAGGTTTAGAAAGTTTTCATTAAAGTATGATGTTTTTTTCTTGGTGTCCTCTAAAGCTTAGAATTTATTAGATTTTTTGTAATCTCCCATTGCCAGACTCTAACTAAAACTTCTCTGGCCTGCCACCCACCTGAGCCTTGGATGTTAAGTCTGAAAATTCTCATCAACTTTTCAAGCATCTGTGTATGGACTAACATTAATAAGTGAATTATTTGATTAAAAAAAACTTGTAACTCTTAAGAAATATATTAAATAAATAATTGGACTAGTTCTCTTTTTTAAAAGAAATTCACCTGTAGCATAATTATAATAAGCTATATAATGTAAATGTTTTCAAAATTATTTTTAAATATAATTATTGCACATTTTGAATTTTTCAAAATTAGCTTTTCATTATATGGACACTGAAAATAAGAAAACTCTATTATTAGAATAGTATTTACAGGACTGAAGTTTTTATATGTAAATAAAGTTCATTTAATAATTTATCACAACAAAAAATATATATTCAAGTAGCATAAAGAATAATTTCAGTAATATATGATGTCAATAATGACACTCTCTTTCCAAAACACTTCTTTTATGATTTTATTTATTTATTTGGCAGAGAGAGTACAAGCAAGGGGAGCAGGAAAGGGAGAAGAAGAAGCAGGCTCCCCACTGAGCAGAGATGCTGTGGGGCTCAATCCCTGGGATCAGGACCTGAGCCAAAGGCAGATGCTTAACCACCTGAGCCACCCAGATGCCACTCAAAACACTTCTGATTTAGTTAGGAGACATCCAGTATATTAACATCAATAGCTTAAATTATTAGACAAAATACATACAATTACTATTTCAATTAAATTTAATTTTATATTCACACTAAATATTTATTCTTCATTAAAATTATATGAATTAATCTTGTGGCATTTAATGTCTTGAAGGCAAATGACTGTTATTGATGAGTCCAAATTTCTCTTTGTGGTTACATGGAAAATTGGCAAAAAATGCACATCAAGAAAGATGGTATCTAAAGCAAACATTGTCCTGACATCAACAAACCCACTATTTATTTAAGAACACCAGAGTTCTTGCTGACAGGGCACGACCCAGAAATTAATGTTTTATACTTATTTTAAGTAGCACAATCTAGTCTTTTGTTCATGCTAAAAATGTATTGACCACTGAAGGCAAAGTATTTGCTAGGTTACGAGGATACAAAATATTTTTTTTTAATTTTTTAAATTTTTTGGGGGGATTTTATTTATTTATTCATGAGAGAGAGAGAGGCAGAGACACAGGCAGAGGGAGAAGCAGGCTCCATACAGGGAGCCTGACGTGGGACTCGATCTTGGGTCTCCAGGATCAGGCCCTGGGCTGAAGGTGGTGCTAAACCCCTGAGCCACCGGGGCTGCCCAGATACAAAAGATTAATAAGACAGTTGCTGACTTCAAGGAGCTCAGGGTCTAATAAAGCAGACAGACAAATAGAAAGATAATTATAATGCAACACTGTAAATTACTGTGCACTGTAGGATACAAGATACTTTATCCTGGACTGATAAAGTAGTAGCAGAGAAGCCCCAAACACAAAGTCAGTCTCATGCATAAATAAGATGTGTGGGTTCTTAACCTCTTAACTAACTATAACTTAACAGACTGTAAAGCTTCAAATTTGCATTCTCTGGGTTCATTTTTGCTTGTGAAGTTAACTTCCTGAGGAAATGGGATGAATAGGTATAGCGGACTGAGGAAAGTAAGAAGGGTATGAACATATGTAATTTCTAAATGTTTGATAAAAGACCAAAATGCAGAAAGCAAAGAGTTAGGCCTCAATTTAAAAAGTGATAGGAATTCTTGCAGGAGCAAGAAAGAAAAGAAAAGCAGGCTAGCTGCAGAAAAGAAGAGCAGAATTTGCAATTATTTAGATTTCCAGGTAAAGCTAAAGATGAGATTGAACATTTTAATATTATAAGCACACACAAAAATTATTCTTATGGAAAGTTACAAAACATCCATGAGAAAATAGTTTATCTAAGATGATTGACAAAATTGCATAACATTCAAATATTTAGTGATGAAAAGTTGTTTCTGATTCAAGACCTATTTATTTAACAATACTATGTCCCTAGAAGTCTGAGAGGGCTTTTCCAGGGATCTCACCTTTAAACTGAGAATTTTTTAGGTGGACTTGAAGAATGAGGGAAGAAAATAGCCTTGAAGGCACACATCACGTGCAAATGCTTGAGGCAAGAGAGAACATGAAAGAAACTAAGGAACTACACAGACTTGGAGGGGAGCACTGTGTGAGATGAGATATGAGACTACATGCCTTTGTGTGTCATCCTAGCCACAGTATTTTTGTATTATTCTGAAAGCAATGAAAAGAAGCTGAATGATTTTATTAGCTCAATGATATAATCTTATTTCTGTTTCAGAATGATTACCTTGACTACAGCATAGGGAAGAGACTAGAGAGGGCAAAGCATGTATTTAGGAAGACTAGTCAGGGGACTAATGCAATAGTTCTACCAACAGATGGTGAGATCTTGAGTTACATCAATGATGTAGAAACAAAGACAGGTAGATAAGTTGAAAAGATGTTTAGGGATAGTACTGGCCTTGGACCCATGCAAGAAATCCTCTTCTCTAAAATCCATGCTAAATTTAGAAGTCCTCCTCTGGCTATCCTGTGAGTCAGACGGCAGAGAGTCTATATAAAACAAGGGGTATGTGCCCACCAAAATCTGTCTTCCTCCTTTTGGAGCTGTGATACTCAGGCCCGAGAAATCCCTGTCTAAACAACCCTGAAACTTTTTGAGAGCCTGAGAGGGTCTCTAATATGAGTGTAGATTCCCAAGAGCAAGCCACGTCATTGATGTATTCACTCCTAGGCCTGAGAAGTGGCCAGGAGACAACTGTTTGGAGGAGATGTGGATAAAACTGGGACCTATGAGGAGGCATTTCCACATGCACTACCTGATACATAATACAGAATGAAACCAGAGATAGGCAGAAAGGAGAGATGGGCCAGAGGTTGGAGCTGGTTCTTCCCAGCACAAAATTCCAAGGAGATAAAATAAGCAAGGACTTGATGGATTGAAAATGAGCCGTGAGAAAAACTGAGGTGTCATAATGATTTCTGGCTTTCTGCCTTGTATAATTCAATGCTTGTAGTGCATTGGACAAAGACCAGAGTTATGTAGAAAGATCATTAGTATGATCTAGATGTGTTTGATTTCAGACATCTTTGAGACATCTAAGAAGAGATGTCAAGTAAATGGTTAGAGTCTAGAGGTCAGTGGTAAGGCCTAAGGTTGGAATATTATTTGTGAGTCGTCAAACAGTGCAGGATTGAGATAACCTGGGGAGAGAGTAACAGGAGACAAAGAGAGGCCTATTATGGAGTCTTGAGAAAGATCAAAGATCAAAGAACAGGTAGTCAAAGAAGAGGGAGTAAAGAAAATCAAAGCAATGTTATACTGGGGAACATAAGGGAAAAGGATGTTTAAAGTGGAATAGATAAAGAGTTACAAATATTACTGACAAGGACAGTAGACAACAATCGAAAAAAGGAAAAAAAAAACTGTGGGGTGGAGGTTACCAATATCCTAAATAAAGCTGTGTCTGTTAGAATGATGAGACCGAAAACCAGATTGGAGTGGCTAGAGAAAAACAGGAGGTGAGGAATATAATCTGCAGTATAGACAACTCTACCCAGAAATTCGGATGTGAAGGGGCCCAAGGGAAGAGGGCTGAGAGTCAATGACTGATTACTTGTGATCATTTAGAGGCCAGTGAGAAGGATTCCACTGATTGTGGCTTTATTTTCTCTGTAAAAGAGCAATTGTTAAGAATGAAGGGTTTGGGTGTCAACCATACTCAAAAAAAACAAAAGAAGGAGGGGGGCAGGAGGAGAAGGAAGGGCTTGGAGCTGAATATTTGGGGGAAATGGAGAAATCTGTAGTCATAAGAAATGAGGGCATGCACTGAGCAGAGACTTACTGCCTCGAGCTAAATTGAAAAGCAAGAATATTTCATCCACGCCACTCATCTCCCTCTCTGACCCCTTGCTAGGGCTCCTGATAATCCCTCTCTCCCATTCCACTGCCCTCTGCAAACCTCAAACACATGGATTAGACTAAACCCAGCACTACTCTTATTCTAGGTACCCCAAACCCCACTGGTACCCTGCCTCTAGGTTCCACTTGCCCCCTCTCTAACAGACACCCTCATGCCAAAACTTCATTTCTGAACTAATGGGCAAATACAGGTAGGTGTTAAAGATCCACAATCACATGAAACTAAATCCACAAAATCTAAGAGCCCCTCCTTATCTTAGGCCCAGGCTCTCAATCTGTGTTGCCTCCACAAAACCATATCTAACTTTCCTAGAAATAGAGCCATTTTAGAAGGGACTGCTGTTCTGTTGGTGAAGTCCTAGTGGATGGAATCTTAGAGAGCTAACAAAGTAAAAAGTAAAGGACAGAACCTGAGGCCGTGGTCCCATGGTTCTTCGAATCTCACCAGGTTGATCCTAACCCACCAGGACAGAAGGCTCACCGACCCTTATAAATAACCACTGGGGTCTGAACTTGGTTCCTGTACTGTGGAATCTCTCTTTGGTTGTTTAGAAACCTCTCTCTCTCTCTCTCTTCCTTATTGACCATTGACCTCAATGCCAATGTTTCCTTACAGATAAAATGCTGCAATTTGTGTCCTACATCCCCAATATCATAAGGTTCTGGAAGGCATAAAGTATGTCTTATGTTCACCATATCTAACATCAGATCCAAACAATCCTTGGTTAGAGGAGCCATTCAAAACTTTAATTCAATGTCAGTTGACTAATCAAGAGGCAACTGCACCCATATGGTGAAAGGCCTTAAGTAAACTGATATTCCTACTGTATGCCCTCCCACATTTTTAATTCTCATTGAACTTCAACCTGGGAATTCATTTAGTTTGAGAGAGGAAATCAAGGTAAACAGGTTACC
Organism: Canis lupus baileyi; assembly: GCF_048164855.1. Taxonomy (NCBI): domain Eukaryota; kingdom Metazoa; phylum Chordata; class Mammalia; order Carnivora; family Canidae; genus Canis; species Canis lupus. Next base: position 64,436,459 of record NC_132851.1, on the reverse strand, counting down.
AGAGGTTGATCTTGACCAACTTAAGAAATGAAAAACATTCTGTCCAGTAGGCATACCAGTTCTATTTAAATAACCCGATGGTATATCCTATTAGCCCAGGAGCCACATTCATTGCCCAGAATGTTGCTCAATTCTCAGCATGTACCATACAGCTGATATTTCTTTGCCCTCCCCCTCCATATCCAGGCAAGTCCAAAGCCAATACTAATTCACATTTATATTCTTCTGTGTTCAGTTTAGGTAAGTAAGCAAAGTTCAAATATGGAGTCCAAATATGAAAATCTTCCCAATGACTCAACCACCCTGTGAAGCAAGGTCTGCAGAGAAGCTTTGTCAGGGCCACTGATGACATGGGTGCCACTGCTTCTTCATCAGCCAAATAAAACATTAACCTAAATCAGTCCATTTGCAAGTTATCTTTTGGTTCATTCTAACTATACCTTAAAGTTGTAAATACTCTCCTGGGAAATATCAAATATGAAATATGTCTACCAGGATGGGGAGGGGAGGATATGAGGAACATTCCTTTACTCTGTAGGAAAAATCTTGCAGATTACTTAATGCAGTCAGCCATTAACACAGACAAGCTTCTTAAACTCAAGCATGTTTTTATAGGGAAAAATTATCATATTGCATAATATTACTTATTATCCATACTCTGTAGTATATCTAACTAACTTATCCATATGTTGGAGTCCTTTTTGTAGCCATGACCATCTAGGAAGAATTTCTATACCCTGTGAACTTTAACTTATTTCCTGATGCCCTATAGCACAATCCCAAATCTATATTAGCTTGCTCCTTATTGCCAAAAATCGCTGCAATCCACCAACTACAAAAAGATACTGATTTTCAACTATATTTAGAACAGTTTTTCAAACAAGGTGTCAAACCATGACCCTCAATCTAATTATTTTCCAAATTTATCCATGAGCCTCATTATACCATAATTCTCCATGTCATTCATTTTATAACCTTATAGTAATTTAATATCTCTTTCTCCATAACCTCAAGTATCCGATCTATACTTGAATATTTCTGATCCATCCTTCAAAATCTCACATTTATCCTTATCCCAGGACAAGGCTACTGACACAACTTTGTTTCAGGCTTTCACAAAATTATGCCTTAGTTATGATAATAAACTCATGACCAATGTTCATACCTTGAGTCCCTATAGACTCTGATTAATCCTAAAATTTTCCTCTTCTTAAAATCTTGTAATATTTATTTTAAATAAACTCCAGGCTCCTTTTCCCCTAGTATTCAAAATATTCAGGAATCAGGTTCCACTGGTTTATAACACCCATAAAAGCAGAGGCTTTATTTTTCCTTATCGCTGCAATACTCCCACTGAATAGCACATGACTGGCACATAATATGTGTTCAATAATATTTGTTGAATGGATGAGTAAATGAATGAACAAAGAAATGAAGAAACAGTCTCTGTAGTGTATCTTACCTTCCTCTTTCACATGTCAGTTCCCCCCATTAAAGTCAGTGATACTCAATGTAACATTTTTGTAGGCCTACAAAGTACCAAAGTTTACAATATTGTATAGATGCGAAGACTGTGTAAGGAGCTGAGAGGTCACCCTCATGGTTTCCTGGAATTCCAAGTTCATTTCCAGACTGAAAGGCGTCTGCCTGTTAAGCTGCTTCCCATCATACCATGACGGCTGCTCCTGCTTTCTATTTATAGAAATCCTCCTCCTCTTCAGAACATACCTTAGAACCTTCTCTCCTTAGTCTCACATTCTTTTCACTCTCTTCTGGTAATCTTTATTACTTCTTCAGTTCTTAGTCATATCTTTTGAATTTTTATGGTTTTATTAAATGTAAATTATTTTATAAAATAAGAATTTTTCCAGTCCATTGTATTCCCCACAAAATCTCAGTTTATTATTAAATACTTAGTTATCACATTTTTTTGGGAAAGATTTTATTTTTTATTCATGAGAGACACAGAGAGAGAGGCAGAGACACAGACAGAGGGAGAAGCAGGCTCCATGCAGGGAGGCTGATGTGGGACTCGATCCTAAGACTCCAGGATCACGCCCTGGGCCAAAGGCAGACGCTCAACTGCTGAGCCACCCGGGCATCCCAGTAGATAGTTGTTAAACCCATGAATTAAATCAAATGAGTAAAAATTTGCCAATTTATTATATTGTGGAAAACACCAAGGAAGTTTATTGAATATCCATCTTTGGTAAACTTAAGATCATGTAAGTAATCACATACACTCCTGGCATGGAGTAGATGCTACAAAAATATTCATTGCATGAATGAATGAACAGTTACTAGTCTAGCGTCCATCAACTCCTTGATATCCATGACAGCATAATAAAAGTTTATGGGCTTATTGTCAATGTTACAAGTAATACTAATAGAAATTTTGTGTTTATTCATGCTAAGGATGCAAATGCAAAAATCTCAAGTTGCTTTACACTAAGTTAAAACTATCAAATCTGGGGTACCTGGGTGGCTCAGTTGGTTATAAACACCTGACTCTTGATCTCAGCTCAGGTCTTGATCTCAGCATTGTAAGTTCAAGCCCTGCACTGGGTTCCACACTGGATGTGGAGCCTACTTAAAAACAAGAAGAGGAAGGGAAGGGAAGGGAAGGGAAGGGAAGGGAAGGGAAGGGAAGGGAAGGGAAGAGGGGAGGGGAGGGGAGGGGAGGGGAGGGGAGGGGAGGGGAGAGAAGAGAAGAGAAGAGAAGAGAAGAGAAGAGAAGAGAAGAGAAGAGAAGAGAAGAGAAGAGAAAGAAGAGAAGAGAAGAGAAGAGAAGAGAAGAGAAGAGAAGAGAAGAGAAGAAAAAAACCCAACTACATCAACTCTGCTAAAGCACTGCTGAATATATCAGAAGAAAAATGACAGCCATTTTTTTTAAACATTATAAAGTGCCTATGATTGCCCTATTGTCCCTATTCTCAGCAGTGCTCAGCATTAGCTCATTTACTCTTCAAAACAATCTTATGAGGGCAGCACATTATTATCTCTATTTTGCAGATGAGGAAACTGAGTTTAAAGTAAACTAACTGAGATTAAGTAACTTGGCCAAGGTCAAAAGTTAGTGAACAACAAAGCAAGGATTATGAGCTCATGCTGTCTTGGGACAGGAGGATATAGATCTGATCTATGTACAAATTTAATCTCGGTATAGATCTAATCTCTGATGTCTTTCAAAACATAAGGGCAGTTATTCTCTCCTGATGGTCCCTAAAAACTTTCCATCTTTTCACAAAGCTATATCCCTTGGCATTGGCAGTCAAAATATTGTTCCTTGGGTCTGAGCAATAGAGGCTGGCATCAGGATATATCCCGTTTGTTTTATGCTTTATTTTTTGTTTCCTTAAAATAAGGTCTCCAAGAGTCACACAGGCCTTGCTTTTTATGATCCCAGTGGCTATAGCAGCAGATAGATGGTAGAGGTAGTAGTGCAAGCTGGAGAAGACAGGCACTGGCCACGCTGTTGGGAATTCAGCACTAAAATATCTACTGAGTGTCCTAGGAATCTGCTTGATCGACTGAGCAACCTTAGCCTTTGGCTCAGGTTGTGATCCTGGAGCCCTGGGATCTAGCCCCAAGGCAGGCTCCCTGCTCAGCAGGAGCTCTGCTTCTTCCTCTCCCTTCCTTTTTTTTTTTTTTTTAAAGATTTTATTTATTCATGAGCGACAGAGAGAGAGAGAGAGAGAGAGAGAGGCAGAGACACAGGCAGAGGGAGAAGCAGGCTCCATGCAGGGAGAGCCCAACGTGGAACTTGATCCTGGGACTCCAGGATCACGCCCTGAGCTGAAGGCAGATGCTCAACCACTGAGCCACCCACGTGTCCCTCCCTCTCCCTTCCTGCTGCTTCTTCTCTCTCTGTCACTCACTCTATCTCAAATAGATAAATAAAATATTTTTCAAAAATTAAAAAAATAAAATATCCATGAGTATTTTGAGTTTCAGGCAATCTGACAATATGTTACAGCTGTTTCATATTATTTTATTCTACTCTTTTTAAAATAGTCATAATACAAAGTTTTGTTTTAAAATATCTTAACCAATATTCTTTTCAGTTATTGCTTTGCCACTTCTAGAAGACATGGAGAAAGAACACTCTTTCATAACTCTAGAAGCAAAGTCCTTCCTCTAACCCACATAAAGACCTGCTCCTTTAGGAAGATTAGGTTTGAGTTTGTTTTCAGGTTAGCTGTACTAATGATTGCCTTTCAAGTTGAGTAGGTTAGATGAAACATTTTTGGAATTTGAAGACAGATGGGTGCTCAGATACAAAACTGTTGGATTAAGCAGAGACAGAATGGACTGGAGTGATAAATACAAATCTAAGCCACGTGAAGGCTGCAACCAGAAAACAACAAAACAAGGTACTCATGGTAATGAGCATCCTTTTCATAATAATTACTGAGGAGTGTTCTGGGTGACATATACAGGTACTTCATAGAACTGCTATTGCACATTTTTCTCTCACTCTCACTTTTATTCAGGTCATTTGAATGAATATCTAGTGTCCATTAGATTTCCCATATATTTCTAGGGTCTATGCTAGATGCTGTACGAGGCATTATCATGTGTTGGTTAAGAGCACAGTTACTTCAACTCTCTGTGCCTTGATTTTTCTCACCTCCATATTGGAGATAATGTTAATTCATGGGTTTACTATGAAGATTAAATTACTTAATGCATGTCAAGTATACACAGTGCCTGGCACATATTGGCATTCAACGAATTTTAACTAGCATTCTCATTACTACCATGAGAAAAAACAAGCTGGGACCAGCAAAGTCTCTTACCTAAAAGGTGTTCAAATGAAATTGCACCTATAGACATACATGCACGAGTATTTTAACTAAGAAGACAGAACAGCATGCAGCTAACCACAGACTGGACTTTAGAGACTCTACAGTTATCCGCACAGCAATGGCTGCAGAGAGGTCCAGGGACAGCATACTCAGAAATGTGACTTGATCTAGGTCCAAGAATATCTGTTCAATGTGGACATTTTGCCGTCCTCGTTATTCAGAACAATACAATTTTAAGAGGCTAGAGCAAGTCTTGAGACTGCAAAAGTCCTTAGAGATAACTGGTTCGGTCCTTCTGTTTGAAAGGTAAGAATCTAGCACTGAAAAAAGTAAATAAATAAAGGTAAGAATATAAAGACCAGTTAGCCAGCCCATCAACAGATATTTTTTGATGGCCTACCACCAGCACCTTCTATTCTAGGTGCTAGAGATCGAGCATTGAGTAAAACATACACATTCCTTGACCTCAAAGAGATTATATTCCAGCAGGAAAGATACAAATCAACAAGTAAACAAATGAACAAATAGCTACTTTCACCCACTGATAAATTGAAGTTCATAAAATTAGGTACAGAGAGAGAATCTGACTGGTGAAGGGCTACAGCTTTAAAAAAGGGACTCAGGCAAGGCCTGCCTGGGGAGGTGACATTTCACTTGAGTTCTAAATAATGAAGAGACAGGCATGGTGAGATTGGGGCAGGAGGCAAGGGATGTTCAAAGGAAAAGAATCCGTAAGTGAGAAGGCTCTCAGAAGGGCTGGAGAGGAGACCAGCATGGCTGTACTGCAGTGAACAACAGGAGAGTTTAAAGAAATGAGGTCCAGAGGGAGGCAGAAACTGGGCTCTGTGGACCTCAGTAAAGTCATAGGTCAATTCCTAAGCAACAGCATGATGAGATCTAACTTAGAGCTTTAGAGACACCTCTGTCTGGATAGTCTAGGACACAGTGAGCAAGAACAGATGTGAGGAAACCAGCAGGCCACAGTACTATTTGATGGTTTCGACACGGATTCTGGCAGAGGAAATGATGATCAGTGGGGAGATTTTGAATATACTTTTAGGAGTAGAGCTGTCAGCTCCTACTGACAAATTGGAGATGAGGTGTCAGGAAAAAGAAGGACTCAGTAAAGAATCTTAGATTTTGAGCTAAACAAATAAAAGAATCCTGGAGCCATTCATGGAGATGGAGAAGGTTTAGAGGGGGGATGGAGAGAGGAAGGTGAGAGAAGATAAACCCGGTTTAAGGGAGGTGATTGATAGTGCCATTTGGCCCTGTTAAGTTTGAAATATCTGTTAGACATCCTGATAGAAATATCATCTTGTTCAATATGTGATTCTGGAACTCAAGGCAGAAGTCTTGGCTGTAGATAAAAATTTGAAAAAAATAATACAGAGATTTTTCCAAAGGCATGAGATTAAGTGAGATTATCTTATCACCCAGAAGGAGAGTGTCGTCAGAGAAGAGATGGCTGCTGAGGACAGAACCCTCAGTGCTATAGGAGGTAGGGGTATTAGGGGGGAGGAGGAACTCTCGTTAGAGAGAGCTAAGGAGAGGGTTGGAGTAACAGGAAAACTCAAGAGAGTCTGTGCTGTAGCAGTCTAGAAAAAAAAAAAAAAAAGACCCAGATACTTATGCAAAGTACCGGCAATTAGGATGGCTGTTGTTACTTTACGAGTACCTTGAAGACAGCAGAGGCCTTAAATCTCTATTTCTCTTGTTTCTACATCACTGAAAGCACTTGGCAGAGCTAAATATATGGTGAAACACACAGTGAGAACTCACTAAGTAATTGTTGATTGATTATACATATATGTGACATGATCAAAACTGAGTTTACCTTGATAGGAAAAATAATAAATCTCTATTTTAACTTTTCTGTAGTTCCACTGAATTGCAAATGGATATCTCTGTGTAAACTCATTTGGTTATCTTCATGAGCAATTATTAATTATTGACTAGTCACATCGCACTCTGATTTAGTGATGCAATTGGTGACCATACCTGTGTATCTTGACCCTTAGATTTAAATATTCTGATGCAAACAATGAGATGGACTTGTAGGTATGTTTGATTTGGACAAACAGTTAATTCAAAATCTTTCTGGACCTTTCTTTCATTCATGGTGACTTAAAATTTTAATATATAGAAATATCCAGCCCCTTAAGCTTTAGAATCACATCTGAACTTTCTCCTAATTCCTTTTGCACACAACAAAATATCCTGTAGAAATCCCTCAATGTATCAAAGAATGAATTCATTTAAAGATTTTAAAACTATAATATCGGACCACCCATTGCATTGAGGGTCAATGACCTGATGTTTACACTTTAATACTTTACCACTGATAATTTGCAAAACTCAGGTGAACAGCAAATACTTTACAACTCTAATCAACAAAGAGTGAACTATGTTCATTGAAAAGTATACTCTGGGCAAATGAATTACAGAAAGTCCACACAAAATAGTGACCCTCGGGGAGTAGCTTAGCTTTTGGGAGAAGGAGAAATGCTGAGCCCAGTATTTGTATTATCAGTCGGGGAGATCTAATGGGCAGAGTTTCAACAAATGAATCCCAACATTCTATAAGGGGGGGGGGGGACAGCTAACAGCTTGAAACACATCAATAGTAAATACAATGAAACAATCACTAATTTGAATATGACAGTGATCTAATTTGGAGAAACACTAAGAAATATTCATTATGTGTTACACATTCTGCTATGCCCATTTTAACACATCAGTGGAAAGACATTTGCAAGGGACAATGTGGTGAAGTAAAACTAGGGATTAGTTTTCTGTACCTGTGAAGATCACTTTACCTCTTCCAATGCGATTTTTTCTTTTTAATATTGCAGTGGGTGGCCATAGTACACCCAAATTAGTGAAATAGTTCCAGAGACATTAAACTCTACTTTCTCCCTCTAATCTTCTGTCAAAAACCCATGATGTACAAAGAGAACAGTTAGATCTTATTTTGCCACTTTGTATATCCGGGTAGGGAAGTGACTGAGCATATGGGTGTAATCCTGCCTCGGCCACTCAGTGGCTTTTGATATTGGACAAGGTACTTAACTTCCGTATGCCTCAGTTTCCTCAGCTATAAGTTGGGGGATATGAATTAGTTTGACAGGATTCGGTGATTTAATACATGTAAAGTGCCTAGAAAGTACCAGGCACATAGCAAGTAGCCTAATAAACTCTATTATTATTACAACTATTATTATTGTTATACATTGTAAGCACACAAGAACACGTGTATGTGGATATTGTGGTGTCTAAAAACACCAAGCAAACAAATGCGAATGAAGAGTCCCAGATAGTAAGCAGAACTCTTGTAGGTGGCAAGAGGAGAAAGAGGAAAAAAATCCACAGGCCCACTCACGTATATCCTGTTCTTCGTTACTGATATGTGCCGAGTGACTCTAGGAAATATTTTCAAGGCTAGTCTACACACTCTTTGTAAAGAGCCTTTATAATTTCTGTTTCAAAGTCTTAAAATGATAGTTAAAAACAGCCAGATAAACAAAAAGCCAGACTCTTAAATATAGAGAATTGGTGGTTGCCAATTCTATATTCTCAAAGGGGAGGTGGGGGGGATTAGTAAAATAGATAAAGGGGATTAAGAGATACAAACTTCCAGTTATAAATAAATAAGTCACAGAGACAAAAATCACAGCATAGGGAATATAGTCAACAATACTGTCGTAACATTGCATAGTGAGCATTTACTTATGGCAAGCACTGAGTAAGGTATAGAATTGTTCACTTAATATGCTGTACACCTGAAGCTTACATAACATTGTAGATCAGCTATATTTCAATTTAAAAGAAGCAGCCAAAATTAATCTGGAATTCTTAAAGAGGGAGTAATTTAAAAAAAAAAAACTAGAAAATATTTTATTTTATTGTATTTTATTTTATTTATTTTATTTTATTTTATTTTATTTTATTTTATTTTATTTCGTTTTGTATATACATGCTAAGTGCCTAGAACAGTCCCAGACATCTAACAGAATCCTGATATGAGTGTTAAACAGTTCTGACTGCCTCTAACAGGCTGTGCCCTTGGAGTGAATTACTTCTCTCTCTCAACATTACAGCAATAAATGCAAGAGATAATAGTTATTGTGTATAATTCATAAGTTTCCTCTAGTTTTCAGCATTCTTTAAATTTTTAAAAATAAATTAAGACTCACCGTTAGACAGTCCTACTTTATTATTCTGCCAATTATCATAGGAGAGATCATTTCTCTAAAGATTCTTACCTTCTATCCCAATATGACAATAAAGAATGACTCAAGATCTTCTTATTTTATATGGGAACTCCAAAAATCTTTGGGGTGGACACTACAATCAATCACTGGATATTTACCGAATAGAAATAAAAATTGAAACTGAAAATGACCCATCCCTACAAAATATCAGTACCTATGCAGTAGAATAACATTTGACCTGGTAAATTTTCTTCCTTTCTTTAAGAAAATGTTGACCTTTTTGGTCATATGTAATTAGGCTACTCTGTTCTGAATGCTTTGGAAGAGGGATGTGAAGGATGAAAAGCATGGTATAGACTTCCTTTTGATGCTGGCTTCTAAAGCTTAAGCTCTTAGATCTAAGGAGCTGAAAGTATTCCTGAAGTAGACAAAATGTTTGGGAGAAATACTTGGTGGAGCAACAGACATGGGAAAACATTAGAAATAACCTATGGATCTGGGGAGAGGAGAGAAGTGCAAGAATATGGTCCCTGGAAGTTGGAAAGAAAGGCTTGTCTGAGAAACTCTCTTTTTCTTGAAGAGCAGAGGGAAGGTAAAGAAAAAATTATTATCTTGAGAGAGAGGAGGGCCTCATGTTCTATCCCAGGAAGGGCTTTGGGACGAGGGCTCAAGACCCCAGAAGAAATGACTGTGTGGTGTGTCTTAAGCAATTCTAAATTGATGAAGATGAAACTTTCTCCACTTTAGCAGGTTGAAAGTTGGAATGCATTTGACTTACAAAAAAAAAAAAAATTAAGGAAAGTTACATTCTTACATAGCTACTTGATTTACAAAATATACACATAGACGTAAACATGCACACATATATATGTATACCTACATGTATTTAAGTAAATTAAAACTAATTTGCTTTGAAGACTCATCTATATCTCCCCTGATTTTTAGCAAACTCCAAGGTTTTCACAAATGCTTGATACAGGTAGAACCAAGATATCACATATAATGAAAAATAATCATGTGGGTTCATTTTTAAATTATTTATAAATCATATAATTTTGTGAAAATAAATAACATTCAAACATTTTCAGAAGAGGCCAGATGTAAGTTCCATTTTCAAAAGCCCTTCATTTTTATTACATTGTCAGTGTCTTGAAAGCAACATTTTGAACGTATAGTCACAAAATTGCATATATTTGCACATATTCAATGACTACACCTAAAATTTTTCCAGTTTCTATTAGTTATTACTATAGTTATTATCGTTAAACAATGAGAGTCAGATTTTTTATTATTGTTATTTTATTTAGTTATTCATGAGAGACACCCACAGACAGAGAGGCAGAGACATAGACAGAGGGAGAAACAGGCTCCATGCAAGGAGCCTGATGCGGCACTTGGTCCCGGATCCCAGGTTCATGACCTGAGCTAAAGGCAGATGCTCAACCCCTGAGTCATCCAGGCATACCAAGAGTCAGATTTCTGATTCAAATTGACAACCTGAATTTGCTACATCTTTCTGCTTTTATTTTATTATGTTCATATAATTTAATCATATGCTCCAGTTAAGATTTTTAGCTCATTTTGAAATATATTAAGCATTCACTGTTTTAGCCAATTATTTCCCAAATATTCATTGAGTGCTTGCACAGCACCAAGAATTATGCTAAGGGTGTAAGCAAAATGTTTTATTACCAACACACAATTGTTGAATAAAGTTAAGAGTAAATATTTTCAATGTGATATTTTTAACACATTTTCATAAAATCCAGGGTGTACGTAAAGATTATAGAGACCTGTGATTAACTACCAAAATTCTGTAATTTGCTAAAATTGTGAGAAATTGGAAATGTTAATGAAATGCCATTAATCCATAGGAATAGCTGCTCAATTTGTCTTTTGAATTACATATCATTCATGGAATTGAAATGAAATAAAAATTGATCATCTCATATTCCATTTGATTTACATTATTATTCCACTTTAATATACCATCAGTTATAGATATAATTTAATAGCAATTTAATTTAATAGTAACTTTTGGGAGGGAAGGAAAGAAGAGAAAAAGAAAGCACTAAGAAACACAAGTCCAAAAAAATAAAACCAAAAACATAAATCAATTGCAAGATACTTCCTAATTTTAGAAATGTTATAACAACAAAATAAATGCATGTCCTAGATTAGAGAATTATGGTGTTTTAAAGGCCATCTTTTGAAGTTAATATTTTATTTCTATCTAACAAGATTATTTGTACTATTCAGTTGAGCGCAGAGAATATAAATCTAAATGACCCTGTTCCTTGAAAATTAATAGACTTAGCTTTCCTCAGGGAAAAATCTAGCAAAACAGGAAGGTTCAGTGTTTCAAATAACAAATCTATTTGAATCTATCCATTGCCTTCAGAATTACTCAGCTGATTTTAATACATAAGAGATCACACATGCCCTCTTGTATACTCTATCAAGTTTAAATATATATCAAATCCATAGATCATCATAGTATCTGGTATTCTGGTCTCAATTTTAAAAGATTTTAAAGAATGTATTTATTTATTTATTTATTTATTTATTTATTTATTTATTTATTTATTTATGAGAGAGCATGAATGAGCAGGGAAGAGCAGAAGAGGAGGAGCAGAGGGGGGAGGAGAGGAAGAAAGAATCTGAAGCCAACTCTGCTGAGTATGGAGCCCAGGATGGGCTTTGATCCCAGGACTCATGAGATCATGAGCTGAACTGAAACCAAGAGCTAGAGGCTTAACCAATTGAGCCATCCAGGAACCCCACAATTATAAAAAATTTTAGAGTTGTAGCAAGCTTTATGTTTATAAGCACACACCCCATATAGTAAGCTTTCTACACCAACAGAGAAATTAGGGAGCTAATGAATTCAGGACCTTTTAATAGAATTTAATTCAGTTTGATTCAAATTAACACAAAAGATGGTATTCCAGGTGCTGGGAAAAAATAAACCAAGAGAATATGTGAAACCATTCAAATAATTCGAGAATCAAGCAATAGAAATAGTGTATCAGACCTAATAAACTTTTCATGTTAAATATCCTTTTAAGGATTGAAATATATGACAGAATGTAGACCAGATCTCAAAATTACCTCCGCATCTCTGAAACTGCTAATATCACACTAAGGAGTAATTGGATAAAGTCATGAAAAATAGAAACACACAAAGCAATATTGGAATATATGTACGGCTGGCTAGACCTTTTAGGTGCTTGATCAGCATATAGTAAACGCACAACAAACAGTAGTTCAGTGAATAAGAAAGTAAGTGAGTGATTCACTCCACATACCAACATCCTCAATTAAAATGTATATCTCAAGGCGATTATAAACTTGTGTACATACAAAGGACCTGTAGAGTAGCTTCAAAATAGTTAAAACTGTAAATGTTAAATCTGAATTTCCACCCTGCCTTTTAAAGCCTCTATCCTCACTCTTAATCATAAAACAATTCTCACTCTTGACTGTAGGCTCCTTGAGAATTGAAACTTATCTGTCTTGATCCTCACTCTGTCCCCAATGTGTATGATACTGGACATTTAATAAATATTCATTAAATGAGTAGATACCTAACAAATGTTTGTTGAATTAATAATATAAAACATGTAAAATGATTTTTAGACAAGTAACCGATTTCTTCTGCTCCCTCTTCTTATGACAAAGTAAATACATTTATGGAGATTAGTATTACCTCTAGAATTTTATTGATCAATTTACTGCATTCGGAACCAAATGAATTGATCCCTATGTATGACAAATCACTACATGAACTTTCTGAGACAAACTAATTTTTATATAATTTTATTCTGTACAGTACTGTCTTCACTTAAAAGAACAATGAATATGATTAAATTTAACACGTTTTAAAGCTTGCTATTTATACTCACAAATAAAAATGAAATTGTTGGGCAGCCCCGGTGGCCCACCGGTTTAGTGCCACCTTCTGCCCCGGGTGTGATCCTGGAGACCCGGGATCGAGTCCCACATCGGGGTCCCTGCATGGAGCCTGCTTCTCCCTCTGCCTGTGTCTCTGCCTCTCTCTGTGTGTGTCTGTCATGAATAAATAAATAAAATCTTTAAAAAAAATGAAATTGTTAGACCATGAATACTTACTTTTAGTTCAAAATATGATCTGCATAATTTAATTAAATAGCCACCTTATAATGATTGTAATAGTGTTATATATCAATGTAACATAATTTCTTGTATAATTTAAATATAATTCTACCAACAACACTGGAACACAATAAGAATAGTCCAGAAAGAAGAATAAATTTGTTTAAAATTAAAATTAAAATAGATGGTAGAGCAAAGACAAAAAATTCTTCTAGTTGGGGTCTCATAGTTTTCCATTATCCTGTTGTCATTTAAGATACCTAATATAGATAATCTATGAAAGAATAGTGTTGGGGAGGAAAAGTTTTCCTCTACTTTTTAAAGATTCTTCTGGCTCATCTCAGAATTAAACTGACATGAAACAGACTAACTAGAAAGAGAAAATAAAATTTAAATAAAATAAAATTTGATTTCTTGTGTATGGAACCCCACATACATGAGAGGTTCAAAGACAGAGAGGTAAAATGAGTTATATATGCATCCTGAGCTAAGGAGTGGAATAGGGGGCTGGAACTTCAAAGGGGAAGAGGGAATTACCCTGTGAATTCACCAGGTAATAAGTAGAGATGTTTGGTAGTTAGATGTTTGCCCTGCCAAACCCTGAGTTGGATCTCTCAGATAAAATATTATCTCTGGTAATAATTCTTATTCTTGGAAAGATCCCCAATTTAGATTCTTCTAGGTAGTTAACAGATAGGCAAAAGTTTCTCTTGAGCCCACAAGGTCTCTCAGTTACCTTCAGTTCAAAATAGTTCACGTGCCAGTCATACATTTTGGGGATTCTTGTTCTGAATCCCTTCAATAGGAAGATATACCAACTACTACCCAAACATCCAAGAAATACATACTTTATATATACATGTCAATTAATTTAAAAGCCACATCTGCATGTCATGGGAAAGAATGAAATCAGAAGATAATTCTGATCTGGTTATGTATTGTAGAGTAGAAAGGCACGTTTGTCGTTTTGGAAACTTTAAAGACAACTCAGAACCTATCACATGAAAACTGGAAAAGGGAAAAAAAAAAAAAAAGAAAACTGGAAAAGGGGAAAACCTGAATGAGTTTAGGAGGTGCTCACCGAGTAACTAAATGTGTAAGCATCTATTAAATGAGTTTTGATGGTGAATTCAAATCGCGACCAATTATTGTTGGTATGTTTTTATTGAAAGATCAGTCTCTGTTAGCCACTATGCAAAAGATCTCTTCATTTAAAAGTGAGATATCCAGAAAGAAAATGAGTGGGAAAATCAGAGAGGGAGACAAACATGAGAGACTCCTAACTCTGGGAAACTAACAAGGGGTAGTGGAAAGGGAGGTGGGCGGGAGGTTGGGGTGACTGGGTGAAGGCACTGAGGGGGGCACTTGACGGGATGAGCACTGGGTGATATGCTATATGTTGGCAAATTGAACTCCAATAAAAAAAATAATAATTTTTAAAAAGTGAGATATCTGGTTTATAGAATAAAATCAAGTTCTATTTCTCTTTCAGCAACTACGAAACTAATCACCAGAAAGCCCTGCATGGGACAAAGCAAACACATAATATAGTCACCCAACTGCAAGAATCAACTAATCCATAGTGGGTTATAATTACCTGAATCTTGAGGTAAACATTAATGATTAAATTGTGAATGATGGGCCTCAGATTAATAAATTTGTACTTTCACTGAAAGAGAGTCAAGGTTATCACTGCTTCTCTGAACAAATTCTAAAGCCCACGCATGGTAACCTTTGAAATTTTAACAGAACATCACCAGTCTTGCACTGATTGCTTCAGTTTACACGCCACTGGTCATAGAACTTTGAACTGGCCATTTTTGTTTGGAAAACTTGCAGATACTGTATCTCTTTAAGTTAAACAAACCCTTGGACATACACGCATGCTGTTTAATGAGCTTGTCCCCTACAAATGGAAAATTTCACTAGTAAAATAATTGAATGAAATAGTACAAACCAAATCTAATTGTCCCAAACTGAAAAATGTTCTCACATTTCCTGTCTTTTCTCTCACCTACACTTTATATGAAAAGATATCTCTACCTTTCTGTTATTCTTCCAGAGAATGATCTTGTATGATCTGCAGTTATACCTATTTAAAATTGATGTTAAAATATCTTACTATGATATCATAAATATTATAAAACTTCATTATTTTTGCTTTGCAATATCTCTTGATCAAATACAGAGGTGTTTCTAAGCAAATTTCTGGTAGTGTAATTCTATCTTTCTATTGGATTTCATGAAAAATCATAGGCAAATTTTTATGGGGAAAAAATATAACCCCTTTGATAAACTAAAGCCACATTTTATTCTATAGCAAATAAAATTTGAATTCTTTAAATAAAAGAAATTAATTTCCCATAAACATTGACAATAATGTTCAGAATACTAATAATATTATTGGCCTATAATTATAACATCTTGGAATAAAAATACTAAAGAGAAAATAAACAGCCACATTAAACTTTAACAGTATTCTTTTTTTTCTTTCAATGAAGTTTTAAATATATTTGTTTTTGCTTTTTGTGTAGGTTTTACTACTGCTTCAGACTAGACTAGAAGAAGTTGGAGGTTAAAATTAATTCAAGTACTAACAATGTAAAAATTAACCTATTCCAAGCCCTTGCATAACACTGTGGCTAGTCATAGTGACAATTCAATGAACTATTCTTATTGCCTTTTCATTTCCTAAACTTTTAACTCAATCACAAGCAAAATGTGTTATAAAAACTGAAGTTCCAGAGTGCCTGGGTGGCTCAGTTGGTTAAGAGTCTGACTCCTGATTTTGGCTCAGGTCAGGATCTTGGAATCCTGGGACTGCCACACACACAGACATACCCCGCTGCCACTGAGTCGGACTCCATGCTTAGCGGGGAGTCTACTTAAGGATTTGTCTCCCTTTCCCTCTGCCCCTCCCCCCATGCCCTCTCTCTTTCTCTCTCTCTTTCAAATAAATAAATCTTTTCTTAAAAAAAAAAAGCTGAGGTCCAACCTGTATGTCCATTTGCTATAGGACAAGTTGTATGAAAAGCCCATAATGTCACAGTAGCAGAAATCCAGTGGGAAGTCCTTCCCTCTACACTTCAACCCAACATAAGCATTGTCAAAACATGGTGTCCAAACCCATATATTTTCCTGTTGTTTACAGTAAAGAGTATTTTAAAAGCATTTTAATTTGTACGCCATTTGGTGGGGCTCCCTTTATCCAGTTTACTAGTGGATAGTCAGTCCCAATAACCTTATACCTAACCTCACTCAGACATTTGTGTCACATCTGCCTGGTCCCAGTAGACAGTTGATTTTCCAACTCTTGTGTTAAACTGACTGGTATCCATCAAAGCAAAGACAACTTCAGGAAGATTCTCTTTTATTATGACGACTAAGAAGAAATTGATTGTTTAAAAATCTAGAAACATTTACAATTTTTTAATTGCCCCAAATAAAAAAAAAAAAAAAGTATAGCTAGAGCAAGCAAGGGGAGTTTCAGGGAGCCTGGAGCTCTGCAAGCCTCGCTCCTGCTCCAGCAAAGGAATCCCAGGAGTACAGAATGCCTGTACAGCAGCAGAGGCAGGCTTCCCTACAGGTGACAGATTACCAGAATGAGAAATCCTTCAAGGCACATGACTCAACATACAGTGCTCAATTCTTAACAAGAATTTTCAGCTTAACTTGAAGGAAGATCCCACCAAAAGAAAAGTGTGTTCCTGCATCCACAATTACCTGCTAATGTCAGCTATATGGCAACTACTCATTTCCTCTTCAATTTCCCCCAAGTGATTTCTGTCTCCACCACCGCTCTGAAACTGCTTCTCATATCAAGCATTCACATCTACTAGAAAAGTATTTGCTAAGTGTTTCATGCAAATGAAAGGTATTTGACTTGTTTCTTTCATGTTGATCCTCATGAAATACCATTTATTCTAGCTCCTCATCTTCTTCTTGAACCAATTGTTCTCTTTCTCCTATGCTAACAGCTCTTTCCTTTTGATTTTCCAACAAGGGGCTCCTTTGCCTTCTATTGAATCAGTCAGAAATCATTTAGCTCTTTCTGTCTTCATTATCTTGTTCACTGTCATTTTGGTTTTGCTATTGTAATGTGGGAATGGGCCTCCATACTTCAGGCCATAAGGAATTCTGCACATTGCCCCCACAAATATCTTCTCAGAATGTCATGTGTTATCCTTACTCTCCTCCTGCTCAAAAATTTGTATTGACTCTCGCCATTGCCTCCAAAATAAAATCCAAACTAATAATGAGCTGAACCCTGCATTTGGTGCACAGAGAAAAGCTGCATCACTTTAGCCCAGAAATGAGGGCCTTTCAGAATCTGAATCACTCAACTAGCTTGGGACAAAAATGCAGGCTCTATGAAGGCAGTGAAAGTCAAAGGATTGGTGACATACAACATGTAAAAAGGAGAAGACTGTACATAACTGGTATTCAGCAAATGCTTCTCCATGAATGGGAGAACCAGGTTTCAATCAAAAGAGATAAGAAATAGGCTTGGGATAAAAAGGTTGAGAATCCAAATGTGCCCAATAGATAAAAAGGGGTAGATAAAAAGAAACTGCAAACTTAGAAATGACATGAGCTACATGAAGGTAAAAGAACTAATACCCATAAAGCTTTGGATATCAACAGTTATCCACAAGTATCTCACAGAGGCAGGGAGAGGGAAACCTTGAAGTGAAAGCATACAATTACTTCTGAAGTAAATGTTAAGGAATGGAGCCAATTTTCTTGAAGACAAGAAAGCAGAGACAAGATAGACATAAACAAGAAAATAAATACATATTTAACAAAGATGATATTTTTGGAAATATTTTATTTTTTGGCTTCCTTGCATATGATATTCCTCTTCATTACCTGGGAGAGAATTAAAACTGTTATAGCAGGAATACAAAGAGAACGAAGTGTTAATATTCATCTGTCATTATTAGATTTTCAAGTGACATGATTATCTTGAGAGATTTTTGTTCAGGGAAGAGATTTACCTTAATCTTGCTCATGCACATATCAGAATGGTCTCAACCTACAGTCTTTTTTTCGTCGTCTTTTACAGGCTTGAGATAGAGAGAATTCTGAATGTGAATAAGGGACATCCCACTATGTAGGAATAAAATGTGGAGCTGCCTCCCAGAGAAAGAACAGGAGGAACAAAAGGGAAATTCAAAAGAAATGAAGTGAGGATGAATACATGACTACCTTCACTCTGAGACCTATTTTCCCCAACAAAGGAAGTAAGATGAAGACGGAAAGTCAGAAAAGTTGAGGAGGAAGCCCGAAACTGTTTCTACCATTTCCCTTTTGGAACTCTTGGAAAAAAGACAGATGTTCACCTGGGCCAACATGAGGAAGCCTTTGCAGAGCAGAAATTAACACAATAGCATAATGACAGAGAATCCTGTCTTTGTAATATACAACACTGTTTCGTCCATTTATAATTACATTTTACGTGAATAACTGAGGTATGTGCAGTAAGTGAATATGCCTAGTTCATGGGTTTGAAGTTGAGGTAGGACAACCCTCTTTGGTGAATTCATCTGTTACTGTATCTGAGTGTAGTTCAGTGTGACCCTCACAGAACTTTATCCTACGTACATAAGACTGAATTTAGTATTTTTTGTCCAGTGTGGATAGTATACTATAGAATCTTGTGGAATTGGACAATTCAGGAATACTAGAGAAAAGACTAAAAAGAAGCCCATAGCTGTAATATTTGAGAAGTTAAATCCTAATCAAGTCTTTAAGTTATTCCAAATCAAAAAGAAATGAAATTCTAAACGGTGACCATCATTTTGATCATCAACACTGACCTTCTTGTACTGCCTTTGTGATAAGAACATGTTGTTCTGGGCAGGTCTCAAGCCAAGTAGCCCAAACCATTAGAGAGTAATAGTCCCTTTGGCAACAGTTTGATCACTAAGTCCAATGTCACATGGAAAAATAATCAAGAACATTCACAATGTGTCTTATTCCAGAGAACTCACCCACACATGTTTGCCTATTATGTGTTCTACCACAAAATTTTACTACTTCTAAGATAGCGTGTTGACTCTGGTCAGGAAACACTAACCACAGGTTTAGAGGTCACATACTACCTGCAGGAGAGCTCACTCATCTCCAGCCTCTACCACTCCCCTCCCAACACCAAAAAGAAAACCACTTAGGACAGACATCTCTTTCTTCTACTTTTACCACTCCTATTCCCAATATTTTCTGATCACTCTGAACAAAGTGCCATATCTCTTTTATTTCAAATAGACCTTTGGTATTTTCTTCTAGACAAGCTACAAGAATTACCGTTTCCGTTTTTTATTTATTTTTATTTTTTTATTTTGTTTTATTTTTTTTTACTGTTTCCTTTTTTAAAAAAAAATATGAGTAAAATAAACTTTACTTATATACTAAAAATACACTAAAAATGAACTTTTCCTAGTCTCACTTGCCTGAAGAGAATTTCCTCTCTCTAACCCTTTATTTACTTCTAAGTTTGATATTCAGTGGGATTTTAAAATACAGAGAAATAACCAATAGCATTTGCCATTCTGAAGCCACGAGATAAATGTGAACTAAAGTAACACATGTGTGATGCCACTAACATTTTAAGGAATAGGTCTCAATTTTTCGTGTTCTTAAAATCATCATTGAGGTGATAAGACATCTCATAGTAAATCATATTTTCCTGATGATACTCCACACTAATGATGATTTATTCCTGATTTTAAAATGATTGTCCATATCTAAAGGTAATATTGCATCAATTCAATGGAATACTATGCCTGTACAAAGAAGGAAAAAACTCTTATAAAATATATGAAATAACATCTGAAGTATAGCATTTAGAGAAAATATATACATAATAAAATAAAATAAGGATAGGGCACCTGGGTGGCTCAGTGATTGAGCATCTGCTTCTGGCTCAGGTTGTGATCCCAGGGTCCTGGGATGGAGTCCCGCATCAGCTACCCACAGGGAGCCTGCTTCTCCCTCTGCCTATGTCTCTGCCTCTCTCTGTGTGTCTTTCATGAATAAATAAATATTTAAAAAAATAAAATAAGGGCAGATATCAAAAAGGGGAGATACATATAAAATAAGAGCAATGTATAACATTCTACCACATAGGTTAAAAGGGGGCATGTCAGGAGGGACAAACCTAAGAACACCGAGTAGTTTGTGATAAAACAATCTGTGAAAGGATATGTAACAAAATGGTAAAGCTAACTCCTTGGGGAGGAGCTGGATGACTATGGAATAGCTATAGAATGGATACTTTCCATTTAATACTCCTTTACGACTTTCTAAAAACTTGAGTTATACTAATGCATTCTCCCTTCAAAAATAACTGAAACTAAAATTGAAAGAATATTTAAGACAAAAAAGATTGAAACTAAAATTAAATAAATATTTGTCATAAGCAGTCTTTTATGAAGCTAAGAAGTGGCAAATTTTCTCCCACCATCATATTAATTCTAGGAAAGTATGGATATGTCTGAGATCACATGTTTCAGATACCTTCTCATTTGGTTGACAGAAAAAATTCTGGTCTCCTACTTTTGAAAAAAAGCTGCCAGTGGGCTTGGTCTGCACATTTCCCTTTTGTTACACTGGTTATACTGACTGGGGAAGTTTGAGAAACTTCAGGAACACCTTTCAGAAATTACCTATGCCTTTGAAGTTTTTAAACTCAACATTAGGGACACCTGGGTGGCTCAGTCGGCTCAGGTAATGATCCTAGGGTGCTGGGTTCAAGCCCTGTGTTGGGCTTCCCGCTCAGCAGGGACTCTGCTTCTCCCTCTGCCCTTCCCCCCTGCTTGTGATATCTCGCTCTCTTATAAATATTTATAAATAAATAAATAAATAAATAAATAAATCTATCTTTAAGCTCAACATTAAATCTTAATTATTGCACATGATTTTTAAAAATTTTATAAGCACTGAAGGATGGTAAAAATGACGATTAATAGAGTAGGGAAAAACAAAACAAAAAGTACCTTTTCATTCTAGTTGGAAACTAGCCATCAAGCTAAATTGATGGGCACACTATTAAGCAGGCCTCTAGGACTGTGCAGTGTTCTCAGGAAGACACCTCCTCTTATTTATCCCTGTACACCCAGTATCTAGATCAGTAATTTTCAAGTTCTGTTCTATGGAACCCTGGGGTGCTTCAGACATTTTGCAAATACTTGATTTGGTTTACTTCTTTTAAAATATATATAGTTTTAGGCATATAGACATTTATATGTAAACATATATATGTAAACATGTCTTATATCCAAGTTGGAGACTTCAAAGACAATGAAAAATCAACTTTTATGGCAAGGCAGCTCATTGTTATACGAATTGAGGGAAAAAATCTTCTCTATGCATATGTTTGAACTTCTCAAAACCATCAGTGCTTAGGAAGGTTGTAACTTTGTAATTGTATTTTTCTAAAATTCAGAACCGAACATATCCTGGTATATAAAATTCTATGTAAAAGATTTGTTTCTGCTCCTCTGCTCTCCCAGCTGAATAGGCACTTCCAAACTGATTCCATCTAGTCCCTCCTGGGTCAAGAAAAAGATGTGGCTTCCAGTCACCATCTCTCCCAAAAATGGCTAAAATCTTCACCTTTTTTGAGACTGTGTATTACAAGTGTCCTGGGTCATTTCACCACCATGTGACATTAATAAGAGCAAGATAGAACTCTGGGAAACGAACTAGGGGTGGTAGAAGGGGAGGAGGGCTGGGGGTGGGAGTGAATGGGTGACGGGCACTGGGTGTTATTCTGTATGTTAGTAAATTGAACACCAATAAAAAATAAATTAAAAAAAAAAATAAGAGCAAGATAGAACTCAACCAAGTTCTGTGCAGCTTCCTGATGCTGGAACGTGTGATAAAAGGCATGACTGTGGCTGGTTTGTGGGAGTGGGTAGGGTATATCATTCCTTCTCTTCCCTCTTCTCTAGCTGTATTCCTTCTCTTAAAGATAAGGAAATTTACTGTTCAGTTACCCAAATTTTTCTATATTCTGTACTTCACTCCCCTCCTTTCAATAATAGCGCTTCGGCAGAAAGGGAAATATCCTTAGGTTATGAGTGAAAAAATTTTGTGAGCCCTGGTTGAGAAATTTGGGAGGGAAGAAGAAAAAAATTAATACTTAGAAATGCATGTGTCATGCTCACATAAATGTTAATTAACCTTTAGGTATATCTGCCTATTACATACTTTTCACAAGTCATAAATAATCATGTGCAAAGACCAATGAAATTCTAGCAGGTACCATTTTGAAAGCATTACAGTTTTATCACTCACTGTAAATTTCGATGGTTCTTGTCTGACTTTTATGATAAATAATGTAAATGGTTGTTAAATATTTTTGGTGATTAACCATGAAATAAAATTATTGCTATTTCTATTTACCACACTTTGAGATAGAAAACTATTTTATTTTTCCCTTTTTTAAATTTTTATTTTACTTTATTATTATTATTTTATTTACTTATTTTTTTTTTAGAGAGAGAGAGATTGAGATGGAGGGGAAGGGCAGAGGAAAAGGGAGAGAGATTAAATCTTACACAGCTCCATGCCCAGCTCAGAGATCAACAAGGGGCTCAATCTCACGACCCTGAGATCATGATCTTAGCAAAAGTAAAAGGGCTTAACCCATTAAGCCACCCCTAACTCCTTTTGTTTTATTTTTAATTATTTCCATTTGCAATTATTTTTCTTTTTATCCATTTATTGCAGTTTAATTAACAAAATGGTAATATATTTAAAATGTATAATGTGATGATTTGATATATGTATACATTATGAAAGATTTCCACAAAAAAGTTAATTAATATATCCATTACCTCATATAGTTACTTTTTTTCTTTAATTGAGAGAATGCTTAAGATCTATTCTCTCAGAAAATTTAAATTAAAACAATATAGTGTTATCAACCTTTATCAGTATTATAGTCATCATGCTATACAGTAGATACTCCACATTTATTTGTCTTATAACTGAAAGTTTGTACTCTTTTACCAGCCTCTCCTCATTTTCCCCACACATATCCCCCCACCTGCCACTAGCAACCACTACTCTATTCTGTTTCTATAAATTCAGTTTGGGATTTTTTTAAGACTCCACTTATAAGGGATAGGAAGCAGTATTTGTCTTTCTCTGTCTTATTTCACTGAACGTAATGCCCTCCAGTTTTAACCATTTTATTGCAAATTGCAGGAATTTCTTCTTTTTTAAGGCTGAAAAAATAGTGGTAATGAGTATATTTCTATTTACTTATATTCATTTTTATCATTTTATTTATCCACTCATTCCTCAGTGATTGGAGGTAATTCTCTTTTGATTGTGTCTATAGTGAAGTGAAGTACAAATCACAGTCATGGCTTAGAAAGATGGGGGAGGGGAGAGAGATTTGATCTGATTTCCTGACATTTTTTTCTGGGAGCCTGGGCCAGTTCATAAGTATATGACCTGTGCAGTCACACAGGACTCCACATCCAGAAGGGATTCACACTTGGTTTAATGACTTGCTATCACATTCTTGAATACTTACTAATTTTTGAACAAGGAGCCCCACATTTTGGTTTTTCACTAGGCTGCACAAATTATGTAGCTATCCCTCTTCAAGCTTTTGAATCTTTGTCACCGGTGTTCGAGAATTTCCTGTGGTACTTTGACATGGGTCTCTTTTAACTCTTGTACTGGATCACAGTTGTGATCAGAATAGCAACCAATTAATGTCCTTCAGGTCTAAGAAACTTCCTTGAATTGCTTCATTGACAATTTCCTCTTTTCCTTTTTCTAAGTCTTATAATGTGAATATTTAACTTCTTGTACAAATCTGATTTTTCTTATCATTTTCCATGTCTTTGTAGTTTTTGTTTTAATTTCTGGGCAATTTCCTCAACTCTGTATCCCAATGCGAATTCTGTTAAGCTTTTTTTCTCTTCTGTTACATTTTTTAATTTATTTTTATTTCCTAAATTTATGTTTTTGTAGTCACCTGTTCTTATTTAACAGCTTTTGTGATATCCTTGCTTGTTTTGGCTTTTTAAGTTTTTATTTTAATCCCATTATAGTTAACTTACAGTGTTATATTAGTTTCAAGTGTACAATAAGTGATTCAAAAATTCCATACATCACCTGGTGCTCATTAAAGTGCTCTCTTTAATCTCCATCACCTGTTTAACCTATCCCCCCCAACACCCAACCACTAGCTTGTTTCTGTAACTAGCAGTCTATTTCTTGGTTTATCTCTTGTGATATCCTCTCTTATGTCTGCATGATTAACTATAGTTTTTTCTTCTCTGCTAGTATTTTCTGTATCCTCTGAATTCTGTGTGCTTATTTTTTTCTCATCTCCCATGTAAGAGACTCCTCTCAAATGTATAATGATGTGTAATGATTCTTTGCTTTTCATACATATTTTAAAACAAGACAGAAGATATTACTTGGAATTTTTATAGGATTTGTAGGATTTATTGACTGTGGATTTTGCTGCAGTGTGATCATAGGTCCAGACATTTTGTCATTCTCTACTCTCGGGTCTGCCAATTTCCTCAGAGAGGAAATTTCTGAGTTTCTTGCTTAGTTATAAAAGTTTGGCAGCCAATGCTCTGGAGATCAATTGACAAAAAGAGGTTGGAATCTCACTATTTAAAGTACTGACTTTCATTTGTTTTTGTTATTTTTCAGTATGGTGTCTCATCCTTGCTTCTTCCTGAGCCCAGAGATTTTCTGGTTCAATAATTTTGTTGACTAAATCTTCAGTCTCCAGTTATAGGAAGAGAAGGGTAGCCATCTGAATGCCTAGAGAGGACAGGGGATCTGAAGAGATAATTGCCCTTTTAATTTCATGTAATCCTTCAGTTAGACCTACCATCTTTCACTCCTACCTTTGAAGTTGCCAGTTTCTCCCATTCATGATAGCCAGGCTAATGATAGCCTGAACTTGATTTTTATTGACCTTTAGGTTAGTTTGTTAGAGCTGCCATAAAAGTACCAAAAACTAGCTGGCTTAAAGCAACTGAAATGTACCTTCTCAAGAATAAAACCAGAAGTCTAAAATCAATGCATCAGTAGGGCCAGCTTCCCTACAAAGACAGTAGGGAAAAATCTGTTCTCTCCTGGCTTCTGGTAGCCTCAGACATTCTTTGGCTTACAGACATATCATTCCAAGTCTTCACTTGACATTCTCCCTACATGTTCCCCAACTCCTTCCTTTTGTGTGTACTTGCCTCTGTGTCCAAATTTCCCCTTTTTATAAGGACACCAGTCATGTTGGATTAGGGCCTATACTAATGACCTCATTCGTCTTAATTTGATTGAATCTGCAAAGACCCTATTTCCAAATAAGATCGCAGTCTGAGGTGACAGAAGTTTGGATTTCAATAAGTCTTCTTCTGGAGAACACAATTCATCCCATTGGCCAAAATGTAGTTACATGGACAAACCGAGTCCCAAGATTGGCAGAAAATGTAGTTGTTATGTAGGTCTACACAGCCACACTTGGGAGTCTATTATTAAGGAAAAGTGGTATTGGTGAACAACTGGCAGGGTCTCTCCCAGGGATTATTTATCTTGTATATGAAATGGCATCCCAGAAGCTAAGTAAGAGTCTAGTTTACCTGTTGGGTAAATGATTTCATGTGACTTGGAATAATTGCCATATATGTATATCACTGTAGTGGTATTAAAATTTATTCTCACTATACTCAGATATGTAATAAAAATATAGGTTTTTTTTGTTTTACTTTCTAAAAGTAGTGACGAATCCTTTCCCCACTGAGTAGTAGGGAAATGGATAAATCTTTAATTTTTGAAGTATGGTATCTGTATTAGTTCAGACTACTGTAACAAAATACCATAGACTGGGTGGCTTAAAGCACATAAATCTATTTTCTCGAAACTCTGGAGGCCGGAGATCCTAGATCATGGTTTCAGCATGGTCAGATTCTGGTGAGAGTTATCTTCTGGTTTGCAAATGTCACCTTCTCTCTGTGTTCTCAAATAGCAGAGAGATAGCAAGCTCTGGTGTCTCTACTTATAAATATCCCACATTCATGATCTCATCTAAACCAAATTATCTCTCAAATGTTCCATCTATAAATATAAGCACTTGAGGATTAGGGCCTCAACATAAGAATTTTAGTGGGAGACACAATTCAGTCCAATGTAGTAAATTTATCCCTCCTACTTTAAATAGTCCGCTTCATAACTCAGTCTTTTTTGTTTTGTTTTATCTTGTTTAAATGTCTACTCTTTCAACTTGTCCCCATCCCCAGCATTTTTCCTTCAGTGGCATCCAGCTGTAAGAATACAGAGTGTTCATAGCACTGGGGAAAGTGGAAGGTCTGTATTTGTAACTTGGTGCGCACTGCTCCTGAGACATAGCTGATAAGAACCCATCTCTGGACATTTCACTGTCTGTTCCTGAGTCTACAGCCTATGAAAAGACAGAATACAGAGGGTAGAGTGTGAGGAAGGGTCAAGAGTGTGAAGCATACCCTGACTCTGCCCATCCTTACTGCTCTACCTCCCCGCAGAGTGGTGAACACCCAGTAGACCAGAGAGAAGAATCCTAATTGCCGCTGCTGCCAACACCCATTCACCAAAATGAATGTACCCATGCCTTTAACTGATCTAGCATTTCTCCCCTCCAGGATTTCAGCCTGGAGCATGGAGATCAGGGCATGTGTATCTCATAGCTCTCTTCCTTTCTCTCCTTCCGACAATCTCCTGAGGACAGAATAGGTGGATTCAGACTTTTGTCTTTCCTCAAATCCCTCTTCTGTCCTAGTATAGCAAGGGCCATAGCCTAACCATCATCATTAGAGATAGTCAAAGTAGGAAAATCTATGATCTAAGTCCCTCTGATCTGGTTCTTGACATTAGTGGGACATTAACAATTTGGAAAACTGCTTTTCTCTCTTCACAAAACCTAGATTTCAAAGCTTTTCTAAGAATTTTTCTTGGCAGATAAAAATTGGTTCAGAAATTACCAACATTTTGTGATGATGTTTCATCTGTAACTCAACTTTTTCTTCTGGACTATTTTAAAACAAATTCCAGATATCATATTATTTTTATTTTCCTTTATAATCTTTCCATAAGTCCAAATTCTATGAGAAGTCCCCCAAAATAACAGTAAGTTGCTTTAGGCTAACTAAGATAAAAATTTAGAACATGGAAATGCAAGAGAAAAAACTTTCCTGGCAAATTAGAGAATCACCAAAAGATCCATGGTTTCCACTGCTAAGTGCTTTACATTAATTTTTTTTTCATTTTTACTAGTAAATATTATTTTGTAATAATTTTCTCACTTGGGCCTGAGAAGCGTCACTTAAAAGTCTTTCATATTCAAAGCTTTATCACCCTCTCAGTAACCAATTTGTCATTGACTCACAGTTAAACAAAAAGTATCTGAAAATATAATTTTTCCTTTTGAATTTTCTCATTTGAAAATATAATGCTCATTACATTATGATATTAAGTAAAGGAAATTCGGAATGGAAATTATGTATGTCCTGTGAATATAATTATATTTTTTAAAAAATAGACATATAGGGGAAGAGAGTGTGTAAGCCAGAAAACAAAACAGTGCTGTGATAACATTTCTTGAATTGAGGAAGAATTTTTCTCTCATTGAAGTTTCCAGATGTTCTATAATGTAGTTGTGACACTTCTATAGGAAAATATTGTTTTAAATAGAAAAAAATATAGATTCTAAGGACTTTCTTGATGCAATTCCCTAATTCCCTTGTTTTTCATTTCATCTGGTGTTTCACCAAATCACAAATTATTTCCAATGTTTACCCAGTTATGCAATGTATACCAAGAGCTCCAGGTGGCTTTTTACAACAAAGTTAAGGCAATCTTGTTTCTATTAAACACAATCTGTGAAAAATTTCAAAAGATAAATGATGCAAATATATTTTGACAGGGAGACCAAACCCGTTAAAATACTTAAATCTCTTATTTGAGCTCCTGGCTATGTGGGAAGGCTCTGCACTACTACTCATGTGGTAAGAAAATCCTGTAGAGTATACAAAAGACACTGGGCAGGGAGTTAGGGAGCCTGAGTTCCCATCTCTGATCTGCTCCAATTGCTCTGCAATTTAATGAGCTTTCTAACCCATCTGGGCCTCAGTCCTCATCTGTAAAACCTAAAGCTTATCAGCCTCTCTCACATCAGTGTGCTAGCAGGCAGACAAAGTTAAAGAACCTTATCATTATTTTAACATTATTGGTTGCAAATCACAATCCAAAGGCAACTGAAAAGGTAATCATGGAAAGCGTCTGATTAGCAGCAGTCCTAAAGAGGCCTAATTGAATTCTACAAGCTTAATGTAAATCAGAGTTTGTGGAAAAAAAAAAAAAAAAAACAGCAAGTTTAGTGATGAAGGGATAAGAAGAAGAAAATCAGTTGGAAAATTCCACAGAATATTCAAAAGAAAAACATGGAATTTTTCAGAAACACTAGCTTTAGTTAACCAAAAATGTGTGTGTTACTTGACTATTCATAAATTATGTTTGCTCACATAAATTATAAGGCAAGAAATTTACAAGTAATGTAATTCATATAAAAGAAAAAGAAATGACACTATGAAAAATCTTTCTCTTGGGCATCCCAGGTGGCTCAGCGGTTTAGTGCTGCCTTCCATCCAGGGTGTGATCCTGGAGACCCAGGACCTAATCCCATGTCAGGCTCCCGGCTTGGAGCCTGCTTCTCCCTCTGCCTGTGTCTCTGCCTCTCTCTCTGTGTCTCAAATAAATAAATAAATAAATAAATAAATAAATAAATAAATAAAATCTTTAAAAAAAAATCTTTCTCTTGAACTTCTAGGAATCAAAGAACTCAGGGTGAGCAAAACCTATATACTTAAAATCTACAAATAACTCCTTTCCCTAATTCTTAGGTACTTTAGAAAAAACTTAAAGGTAAAGATATCACATCTCTGAAAAGAGTGTTTTGCATTGCCTTTGTGCACCATTAAGCAACTCCAATTATGTTGTCAGCCAGCTAATATCTCAACCCCATTCGGCTTTCTTGGTGTTTATCCAAATATTTGTTTTTTCACATAATGTTCACTCCATGGACATGATGGCTTTTAAACACTAAGTTCCTCTACCTTTGAACTTGAGGGCATTAACAGGTGATAGGCATTTGTACAGTGATTTATATGAGAGGGAAAATATTCCATCATGGTTGAGTATGTATAAATATTATTTTAAAAAATAGCTTTACTGAGCACTGATCATACACCCAGCACTGACTTTTTTACAGATATTATTTCATTTAAGCTCTCATGGCAAATAAGGAAATTGAGGCTTAGAGGAGGTTGGTAACTAATCCAAGGCCATAGACCAAGTTTGTAAGTAAGTCAGGGATTCAAACCCAGATCTGACTTAAGCACCTGGCTCTTAGCACTCACCATGCTGTTAGTGCAAGAGCAGTTCATTAAATCTTGCAGCAAATGCAGTGTTTCAAGAATGCAATGTGTACTGGGAAAGACTTGGATAGCATAACCTTTCCTTTCCCGTTCTTCTATATGTAACCATTATCTTACCTGTGCTAGAACAAAGGAAGAAGGGGGAGGAGAAAGAGAAGGTGGGGATGGAGGAGAGGGAAAGGAGAAGAGGAAAAGGAGGAGGAGAAAAAATATTTTGTATTTCTCTGCCCTGGAAGATAAAAGTTAAATTCCAAAAATATATCATTTGGATCATATAGATTGGCTCATAAGGGAGTGCTCTCAGATCCAAATCCATTCTTCTTTTCTTGATTTTGCAAAGATGGGACTGTGACTCTGAAAGTTTCATTTCCCCTTTGCAAGCAAATTCCTGTTAAAATCTGTCAAAAGGGGCTGCAGAAGGAGATTAAGAGGTGGAAGAAGACTAATAGATGTAAGAAAGAGACAATATGGATAGAAACAGAAGCTGATGGAACAAAAAAAAAAAAAAAAGAAGCTGATGGAACAAGGAAACTTATCCAACACAAGAAATAGTTAACTAAAAATATAAAGAAAATTTTCCAACCTCTGATACAACTGATTAAGAAAAAAGAGAAAATACGCACACAATCTGAATGGAAATGAAATGATGATAATAATAACGAGGCTTCTGCCTCCAAGCATGAGGTACCAGGTGAGTTAACTCTTACAAATCAACAAAACTCCAACATCCAAAGGAAAATGGACTAGAAATAAAGTAAAAATGTGAGATCATCAGAACATATGATAGGAAGCTTCAAATATATACAAAATAGAATAGTATAATGAATCTGGAGGGAGGCAGGGACCCACACATCCAAGGAGAGAGCACCACTGGATCTGCTTGTACTTCTGTGGCAGCAGAATAAGGCTGGTTCTGGAAATATCTAAAGAAGGCAGAAACTGGAATCAATTGCTGTTGTCAGGGTAAAATGGCTATAGCAAAACTGATCTGAACGGCCACCCTAACAGGAAGGAGAAAACAAAAATTAGAAGGTACCAAAAAATATTATTCACAGTAATAGGGAAAGATGTGACATTTGTGTACAATCATGTATAACATTTCTGGAGGCAATGAGAACCATAAAAACGTTCATACCATTTGACATTGTAATCCATACTTTGTATTTTATCCAAAGACAGATTAAAAAATGTGCTCCCAAATTTATGTTCACAGTGAGTGGTTCATGACAGTATTACAATTTAACTACATGCACAAACATGTCCAATGATGATAGGGCACTCCCTTTTACCCTAGTTCATTGATTACTTGCATAAGTAGGTTCCACCTCCATAGACTGTCTTTAGCCCAGCTTCTAATTAAGCAATTCTAAAAACACCAAAATTTTCCTCAATAAAATCAACTAACCATTGATCACAATGGTCATTCTAAGTGTAAGATAATAAAAATAGCGCCAGAGATTTGCATTGTACAAATTGCTGATCTCAATTTCAAGGAACTGATAGAGCATAATTAAGAATTAAGAGGGTAAAATTGGAAAAGAAGCAAGGAAAAACCTCATAGCCAAATAACTGACTCTAGATCTTTGAAGGAGTGTCTATTTCTGTGCCCCCCCAAACCTGCTCAAAGAAAGATTTGATGACTGTTGACTGAATGAATTAGGGATGGAAAAATAAGGAGGAGAGGATATTCTTTCATGGAATGGGGACAGACTTGTAGACAAGACAACAAAGTGTAGGAACAAACTCACATTTCTTTCAGTTTCAAAGATATGAATCGCTACATTTCCTACTTTATGAACAAGGCCTATGCTGAGTTTCTTCCACTTGCTTCTCTAAATCCGTTCTACACCCTTCTCCACCCCAATCTATGTCACAGGAGGCTGGCCTGTGTGTACTGCATCAACTGAATCTCTTGCCCTCCAGATGCCAGGGGCTTCTGTCAATCCCCTGGTGACAGATGGGGATTGGTAGGAGAATGAGGTGAGGATATTATTTTCCCAGGCTCCCTCCCTGCTGGTCACCATGGACTGGCTGCGTCTCCCTGGGAAAAGTTGAACTTTCCCCAGGGAGACGTACAGCCCCCTTCTTTGACTTCTTGAAGCATTGGAAGGGTGCTCCCCCCCCCTTTTGCTAACCCTGGAAGAGTGTGTTTTCTCAACCCTGCCCACATGCTTAAAGAAGTTGTCCTTTCCAACTACCTACTTTGGGGTCCCTTCTGATTCTTGCCAGGATCTTGGCTATTCAAAGGCCTCAGTTCATAATTGTGTATAAAATCTTGAGAAGGGGACAAATTTTATGGCCATCATTGAGGTTCTCTAATAGGTTTGGGGAGGTTTTTCAATCAAAATAGATAATAATAAATATTAAGAGTGTATATTTATTTTGAGGTGGGGTTAATTAGCTGAAAAGTGTTAAGAGAAACACTGTGAGCAAAGGTTAATGCATTTGGGAATTACTAACATAAACTATTAGAAACTATAACTATAGTTAGAAAATAGTGGAAAAGAACCTATCAGGTATAATGCAGGAAAAAACATTATTATTATAAGTATACTAGTATAAGTATACCATCATAATAATGATGGAATTTGATTTTGAAATTTTAAAGAACAATAAAATATGAAGAATCACTATACAAAAAGCTTCTTCATTATGCTATCCATTTTTAAATTCTATACTCTCAGGGTTTAGAACAAGACCTTGTACATAGAAACTGAGAAAGTATTTATTGAATGAAATAATCAGGAAGGACACTGAAAACAAAACAGAAAATGTCATCTTACACTTGCATATTGCATTTTGGTCATTACCTAACAATAAAATATAACACCTAAAACCAGACCCAGAAAACAGTAAATGCTCTTGAATAAAAAGATGAAAATGATTGGACCCATACCATAACAACAGAGAGCATTTATTAGGTATCATATACTCTGCTAGATACTTTAGATAACGTTAGCTTCCATCCTCACATACCTGCCCAGTTGAAGCAGTCAAGGAAGGTTTCTAGGAGGAGTTAATGTCTTTGTTGACTCAGAAAGAAGGAGCAGGAATCATCCATAAAAATGAAAAGACAAAAAAAGCTTGAGGTAATATCATGCATAAAATCACAGAGAGAAGAGAGCAGGAAGCATTTCAGAAACTTTAGACATTTCAGTAATGAGGAAAGAGTAAAGATTGGAAAGGAAGTGGAATTTTATCCATCATTTAACCATCGTTTCTACCTAGAAATGTCATTAATCTAATGTTTGTTTTATGTATGTGTATAGAGCAGCAGTGAAAAGATTATTGTTATAAAGATTAAAATGCACAATAAAGGTGACTACGAAGTATACTAAAAACCACTGTCCAGACACCAGGTCTTTTTTTTACTTAGGTTGTCACCATACTAAGTGACTCCCTGCCCTCCTCTACAAATCAGTCCACTCTCTCAGGCCCACCCGTGGCTTTGTGCCCGGTTAACTGTTCAGTCTATCTGGCAGACTCCCAAAGGCGTTCAGACCAACCCTATCTTCTGAACTTGTCTGTCCTTTGTCCAATATACTGTTCTATGTAACTCAATGGGACAAGAGTGCCACCTCGTGTTGCATCATTGACTGTTCACAATCCCCAACATGCTGTCTTTTCACTTGATTTACTTGAGGATGAGGCCATTGAAGCTTCATCCCAGGAGTGATTTGGAAAGGAAAACTGTTAACAAATGTTCTCACAAAGACAGCAGAAAGGGAGCCCAGGACCTTTTCAATACAGTGATAATGCTAAAGCTTGAATTTAGTAGATTAATTGTTCTGTGCTAGAAAATACTTAGCTTATGTGCTTTAAACTCCTGCTATTATTGTTTTTAACAGATTTATGGGTTTTTAAAAACTTGTGTTTAAATAAATTTAAAAATTTAAATTTGTGTTTAAATTCCCATTATAATGGGAATTATAATGTAGGAACCGAAATAGATTAAATAAAAACCTGCCCTGCTTTCCCTCATAAAGGCCCCATTCAATAATAAGTTCTGAGAAGGGATTCCAAGAGGTTGTTTGAAAGTACATTCCTTGATGTCTGCAAAAGAGGTTGCAAGCCTTTGCATGCAGACCAACTATTTAAACTATTTTAAAAGAATTATTGGAGAAAGAGTTTCCTTAAATTCCTGGAGAAGGACCATGCATGGATTCTATTTGCCTCCTCCTCCCCACACTTCTCCACAGGCAGTTTTGCTTTATTTTTCTCCTTTTCAAGCTTCATTTTTTCCCTCACTATTTATTGAAAAATGAACTCCCAATACCTGGGAGTTTATAGCTATTTCTTAATCAAAATATAAGCCAATACCTTGCTACTGTACACACACAATGCTGTGTCCAAGAAAATAAAAACTATCTCTACTGAGCACTTTCAATATATTAACTCATTTAATCCTCACAAAAGTCCACGAATGTAAGTCCAAGAAATATAAAAACGATCTTTACTGAGCACTTTCAATATATTAACTCCTTTAATCTTCACAAAAGTCCACCAATGTAAGTACTATTGTTCTCATTTTATTTTTTTAAAGATTTTATTTATTTATTCATGAGAGAGAGAGAGAGAGACAGAGACACAAGCAGACTCCATGCAGGGAGCCCAACGTGGGACATGGGACTTGATCTCTGGCCTCCAGCATCACACCCTGGGCTGAAGGCGGCACTAAACCATTGAGCCGAGGCTGCCCTGCTCTCATTTTAAAATGGAAATTGAAGGGGCACTCGGTGGCCCTGCTCAGGTCAGTTAAGCACCTGCTCAGGTCATGATCCCAGGGATGGAGTCCCACATCAGGCTCCCTGCTGAGCAGGGAGTCTGCCTCTCCCTCTGCCCCTCTCCGCACTCACACTTGCGCACGTACTCTCTCTCTCTCTCTCTCTCTCTCTCTCTCTCTCTCTCTCTCTCGTTTCTCTGAAATAAATAAGTAAATAAATACATAAATAAATTTTTAAAATATAGAATAAAATAAAACGGGAAACTGAAACTCAGAGATGATTATGCAAGTCACACATCTAGGACATAGTACAGTCAGTTCAGATCCAGGTTTCTCTGACTCTAAATACCTATGCCCATAACCATTATGACTTACTGACTCTAACCATAAAATCCCAAATCACAAGGATATACTAGGACCAATAACTTCTTAAGTACAACCAAAAGATAATCAAATTCTGTGTAAATGTCAACACTTTATACATTTGCAAATTAGATGATCATTCAAAACTTACTGCAAAGCTATAGTAATCAAGATAATGTGATACTGGCATAATGATAGACATATAAATTAATATAGTAGAATTGGGAAATCAGAAATAAACCCTTAAATCTATGGTCAACAGATTTTAGGCAAGAGTGCCATGACCACTCATAGTCTTATCAACACATGGTCCTGTGACAACTAAATAGCCACATGCAAAATAATAAGGCTGGACCCTTACCTCACACCGTATTCAAAAATTAATCCAAAATGAATCAAAGACCTACATGTAAGAGCTACATGTAGCTACACGAGCTTCTACTTTTAGAAGAAAACATAGGCATAAATCTTGGTGATCTTGTGTTAGGTAATGATTTTTTTAAAATGACAACAAAGTATAAGCAACAAAAGAAAAAATAGACAAATTGGACTTCATCAAAATTAAAAACTTTTGTGGCTCCAAAGGACACCACCAAGAATGTGAAAAGTCAACCCACAGAATAGGAGAGAATTTTTGTAAATCCTATATCTGATTTGTATCTAGAACATAAAAAGAACTTATAACTCAATGATAAAGTCAAATAACCCCAATTTTAAAATGAGCAGAGGATCTGAATAGACAGTTCTCCAAAAAATATATACAAATGATCAGTAAACACATGAAAAGCTGCACAACATCATTAGTCATCAGAGAAAATGCAAATCAAAACCACAATGAGACACCATTTCATATGCAGTAGGATGATAATAATCAAAGGACAGATAATAACGTGTTATTTTTTTAAGATTTTTTTTTATTTATTTGAGAGAGAGAGAGAGAGACAGAGACAGAGAGAGACAGCACAAGCAAGGGGAGAGGCAAAAGGACAAGCAGACTCCCCACTGAATGCAGTGCCAGATCTGGGGCTCAATCCCAAGACCTTGAGATCATGACCTGAGCTGAAGTCAGTCACTTAACCAACAAAGCCACCCAGGTGCCCCAATAAGTGTTATGAATGATGTAGAGAAATTAGAACCTTCATACATTGCTTGTAAGGCTACAAAATGCTGCAGTCACTTTGGGAAACAGTATGCAAGTTCCTCAAACAGTTAAACATAGAATTACTACATGATCTACCAGTTCCATTCCTGGGTACATACCCAGGGAAAATGAAAATATATTCACACAAAACGGGTTCACAAATGATCATAGCAACATTATACAAAATAGCCAATGTTGGAAAACCCAAATGTGGGTGGAAAAACCCAAATTTCGTCAACTAGTGAATAAATAAACAAATGTGGTACATCCGTAGAATGGCATATTATTCAGTAGTAAAAAGAAACGAAGTGATGATATATGTCACAACATGAATGAATCTTCAAAAGATTATGCTAGGTGAAAAAAATAGTCACAGAAGACCACATCTTACAGATTACACTTATAACAATTGTCAGGAATGGATAAATTGATAGAGACAGGAAGTACATTAACAGCTGTGTAGGTCTGTGGAAGATGAGAAGATGGAGGGGTAACAGCTAAGGGGATGCAGATGGCTTTTTTTCAAGGTAATGAAAATGTTCTAACATCAATTGCAGTAATGGATCCATAACTGTGAATACTACAGGCCCTTAATAAGTAGAGTTGAAATGAATGAATTGTATAGCATGTGAATTGATCTCAATAAAACCATAAAAACAGGGGCACCTGGGTGGCTCAGTGGTTGAGCGTCTGCCTTTGGCTCAGGTCATGATCCCGGGGTCCTGGGATCAAGTCCTGCCTGCATCAGGCTCCCTGTAGGGAGCCTGCTTCTCCCTTTGCCTGTGTCTCTGCCTCTCTGTGTGTCTCTCATGAATAAATAAATAAAATATTTTTAAAAGTTTAAGAAAACAAGTTATTTGTATGTGACGGTCATTCAGGAATATTTTGCCTTGAACACAGAAGCAGAGAATCACATGCTGATTGTGAAAGAATGTCATAAGTCAAATGTGAATGTAAAATATTGCAAGTCTCTGAGCCTCACATAGCTGCCATTCAGAAATGCAATAAAGACATTACTGGCTTCCAAAACCAAGGGAGATAATGAGCAAACAAAGGAAAGGTACATAAAGTAGTGAAAATGCTGCAAAACATTACCTTGGTGATGTTGAAGATACAAGTTCACGCAGAAGTCATTGACATAGACATTTAGAGTTTGTTTTCAGGTTCCCTTTATTACGGGAGCAAAGAGGAAAAAGAGTCCATTTCTTGTGCCACAAATGAAGCACTGGTAAGCTTGGAGACTTCTCAGCTTCTTTACTCAACTTTAAAATGACAACAAATAGAGGATCAAGAAATCCTATCACTTCAGAAGGACTCCTGCTCTTGAATTAATATTTGGAAATCATGAATTACTAAGGAACACTGTCATTTAGGGTAAACAGGTGAACTTGACGATGAAGAATGATTTTTGAAAAATATTCATTTTTACTCGAAAGAACCATTCAAGGATCCAAGGCAGAAATTACAAGAAATATCCTGAGTAGATATGTAAAATATTTATATATAATAGTAAATATACTAATATAGTATCTATAGTAGAATTTAATATAAGTTCCATACTTATGTTATTTTTTAAATTG
Organism: Canis lupus baileyi; assembly: GCF_048164855.1. Taxonomy (NCBI): domain Eukaryota; kingdom Metazoa; phylum Chordata; class Mammalia; order Carnivora; family Canidae; genus Canis; species Canis lupus. Next base: position 64,399,048 of record NC_132851.1, on the reverse strand, counting down.
CTTTATAATATATGTGTATGTTTAATTAAGTTAAGAGATCCTGAAGGGAAGAGAAGGGCTGGGGGAGATAAGGAGATTGATGGATGATAGCTGGGGATGCATACATGTATCAAGATATAGATAGATATTATCTTTATTCATGTTATATTAACTTTTAATTGGAAATTATTTCAAGTAAGAACTGACATCCAATTATTGATGAATTTACACATTAATCATCTTTTGCTAGATAATGCGGCGGTAACAAATCCCAGTCTCTAAGGAGCTTACAATAACAAAGAGGTTATTTTACTTGTCAGGTGGAAGCTGTCTGTGTACTCCACATTCTCTCTCCTTCAAAATCCAGATAGAGAAGAGCCTCTGCGTGGAGATTTGTCATTGTTGTGGCAGACGGAGAAGCGACAGAGCAGAACCTAGGATAACCCTTAGAGCTTCTAATGAGAGCAACGATACGCGGAACTTTTGCTTATGTCCCATTGACCAATGCATGTTGCTGGTGATGCCTGATATCACTAAGCTGAGTGTAATCTTTCCACAGGAGGGTACTGCTGGTCACGTGGCTGAGCCTGACATCACAGAATGGGGGATTATCAATTTTTCACAGGAAGAAGAAGCAAATACGTAAAAACAATAATCTACCATCACCACAAATCATAGAATCTGAAGGAAAACTTAGAGACCATCTATTTTAACTCATTCAATATTATCTGTGGTTGAGAAGTCACAGGCCCAGAAAGAGGAAAGTGATTTCCTCAGTTATATAACTAACTTAGGGCCAAATCTCTGATACTCTTTCCCCACAGTAGGATTCACCTTTTTGTTTACATGAACAATTTATAAACAAAAAAAGGAATAGATGGGTAGACCAACTTTGAACCTGCACAATAGATACTGAGAGTACCTTCAATCAGCAAATTCGAATTTATGCTACTATTGGGGAGTATCATTTATATCCAACAGGGTACTTAAACAGAAGAAGAGAGAAAGCATTTCTATTTATTTTTAGAAACACTACAGGTCTTGATTTGTTGCTTTAATGATAGATCTTAAAAACTGTGAAGAAGGGCAGCCCGGGTGGCTCAGCGGTTTGGTGCCACCTTTGGCCCAGGGCGTGACCCTGGAGACCCGGGATCAAGTCCCACGTCAGGCTCCCTGCATGGAGCCTGCTTCTCCCTCTGCCTGTGTCTCTGCCTCTCTCTCTCTCTCTCTCTCTCTCTCTCTCTCTGTCTCTCATGAATAAATAAATAAAATCTTTTTAAAAAATTGTGGAGAAAATGTTAAAAATTTTGGTAAAGGCCAATGAAAGAATTCTGAGAATCAATTGGCTATGTGAAATTCTCAATAAAGAACATTATTTATTTTATTATAATTTACAAATTTTGTGCTATACATCCTTTCTCTTAATATACTTTATAACAAACTTATGTACCTATATGTATACTTTTTTACAGAGAGCTTGTTAATTTACCAGCAAGCACCAGGAATATAGAAAGCTTCTGCTATTTATCAAATGCTTTTCTGTTTATATATTTAAGTACCTACAAAGTGTTAAAGATCTGTTTCTAACTGTTATGTCAAATACAACAATGTAGTCTCCTTAAGGAGTTAAAAATCCAACAAAAGAAATAAGTGACATAAATATAACGATCATACAAAGCAGTATGAGCAGCCAGAAAGAGCAGCAAAAGCTGCAATGAAGCAATGTTCTAATGCACTTCTATTAGAAACTTCAAATATGGAATGAGGAATTATGTTTATATACATTCCTAGTCATGAGAAAAAGTTTTACTGTGAACTACTATTTAGAATTAGTGCTTATCAACAGTGACTTGTGAAATAGTAAATGGTCAACATATGTCTCCTAAATTATGCTAAAGGTAAATGTGCCAGAAAATAAATAAATAAGTAAACAAACTAACAGTAGAGTGAGAGAGAATAGCAAAGATCGGGTTTAAGAAGAGGCCTAAAAAAAAAAAAAAAAGAAGAAGAAGAAGAGGCCTACTGATGATTAGGCACAAAAGCAGCAAGAAGCATGGAAGGCAGATGGTAGAACCAACCAAACTCGAAGGGCTAGGTTGTTGGCGTCCTCGGTTCTAGGAACTGGGCTCTAGCTTGGAGTTTCCTCAAAGGAGCAGGTTTGAAGGGAGATAAAGAAAGATAAATTAATTTGTGTGCCCCCCCCCCCCCCCATTTCAAGTTACACTGAAAGAGAAACTTCAGGATTCTTTTCAGGGCTTTCAGTTTTATTTGCTTCATGAGATTTCAAGGGTCTCATGGACTCTCCTCTTAATATAGTCTCACCTCTTATGGATACTTTTAAAACCCACAAATATAGAATAGGATTTAAATGCAGATGGATGGTTGAAATTCAAATTAGCTTCAGAATGAGCACAACCAGACAGCAAAGAAGCGTCAATGATAATTTGTCTGATTTTTCCTCGTTTTGATGGGATGAATAAATAAAGAAAGAAAGCTTGAAGAATCTGAAGAAGGGAAAAGATTGCAAAAAGAAAAATCTAGGAACAAGAAAAGACTCTGAGCCTTCACATTTTTACCTCAAAAAAAAAGTTGTGAGGACTGGGTGTTTTATGTAAGTGATGAATCGCTAAATTCTACACCTGAAACTAATATTGCACTGTATGTTAGCTAGCTGTAATTTAAATTAAAGCTTAAAAAAAATAAAAATAAATAAATTAAAGCTTGAAAAAATATAAGTGAACTAAGAAAATTTGTGTAATAGGTTATTTTATGGCATAACTGCAATGATACTACAGTATAGGTTTCTTTTTTTTATAGTATAGGTTTCATAAAGATTTTTTGGTTTTTATCATTTTTAAGCTAAGGAGGCCTCCTGGGCATTTAACTGAGATATTAAAATGAATGGATTGATTTCATTTCCTGGATTTCCACATCAGAATGATGTATCTATCATTCTGTGTTATAATGTGATGCACGGAAATAAGATGACATATACATAGAGTGTAGTGCATTTAAAAGATTAACTTATATAAACAAGAGGGTTTGTTAACTTGTTAAAATGAATAATAAAAAATGGCTTTGACAGTTTAAAAGGCAAAGAAATAAAGTACTATATATAAAGTACTACATAAATGTATAGGGTGCACCCAGAGTGCATCTAAGGAGAAATCTAAAACTTCAACTGCATTCATGGGGAGTGGGAGGGGGAGAAGAATTAAATTTGTTAAGTAAGTATTCAAATTAGAGAGAAAGGAGAGAAAACCCAAAAAAGCAGATCCAGGAAGGAAATAATAAAGTTAAACTCTAAAACTGAAGAAATGTCAAAGAAACAAAAAAGAATAGAAAACCTAAACTAATTGTGAAAAGGCTAATAAAATGAACTAGTTTTTAGCAATCAAGGGGAAAAGATAAAAGAAAGAAGTTTAAAAAAAACATATTAGGAATAAGTGAAGAAGAAATTTTTAAAATCATAAAGAAATGGCATGCCAATAATTGTTATATATTTTATATTTCAATAGATAGTATTCACATGATTCTAAACTCAAAATACTTCAAGTACATACAGTAAAAATTCTCTCTCCCACCATATCCTCCAACCACCCTGTATCTTTCCCAAAAACATATTAACATTTGTCATTTATTTGTGAATGCTTCCAAGGACATTTCACTCATTTCCAGGTTAATATAAATATGACTTCTCTTACCCTTTTTCTCACATATAAATTAAACTACATGAGTTTAAAAGGCCTTTCAGATCAAAATGTACAGGTATATTTCACAAAACCTTACAGAAACAGATAATCCCTGTCCTATACAAGTTGTTTTAGATCACAGAAAATAAGAAAGAGTTACACATGTACATCAGTGTGGATTGGCTTATTTAATACCTATTTCACTTACTTAAAGCAGGCTGAAACCATTAAAAAAAAACATTGCATTTCCATATATGATTCAGTCTCTGCTACGTAACTTAAGTCATATGAAACTTCAATTTGGAAAGGAATCAAATGGGAAGGAAGGCAGAGCCTAGGACATCTCCTATGCTGCAAGCTGGTTGTGATAAACTCAGGGCTGGTTCCCGAGTCAGTAGCTGGCAGCAGCTTCCTGACTGTAGATGACTTAATGGTTAGCAGAAGCAATGCGATTGCCCAGCTGGCAATAGAGAAGTCTCTGTTGCCAACTAGCAAGTAACTTCCTGAGTCAGTGGCTTCCTGATCATGGCAGAGACGGTAGCTTCTTAATTTTTCAAATTCTCGGTTGCATGACTGGCATGATCTATCTTGATGATCCACTTCTGCAATATGGATTTGGGTGTAATTCCTGAAAATTCAGATAAAAGTCTTTTTCGTTCTTAGTGATGTATGTCTAAGTAAGCCATTTCACTACCGATAGGATAAATCCCTTTTTGTGTAGCAGAGAATCTGTTGCCTTGAACTGAACCCTAACTAATATACTATCCAGTTTACCTCAAAACTAAAACTGGACAAGAACAATATGAGACTGGAATACTGTATGTGAATGCCATTTATAAATACAGGTGCAAAATCCTAAATTAAAATTTAATAAATCACATTCAGCATTGAACAGATGGATATAGAGGTAGTCAAGTGGGGTATATTCCAGGAACTTCAAAATGACTCAACCTTAGAAAACTAATTGATGTGATTCACCGTATTAATAGATTAAAGGAATGACTTATGATTATTTCAATTAATGAAAGAATGCACTAGAAAAAGTCAATATATATTCATGAGTTTTTAGAGTAGCAAACCAAAAATAGAAAAAATGTGCTTAACTATAAGTCATTTTTAAAAAACCTTCCATAAACATCATACTTAGTGATAAAAAACTAGAAATATTACTTTTAGAGTTATAATACACAGATGTTAACTAAAACATTGCTTTTCAACAATGTGCTGGAGCTCTAATAAAATGTAATTAGAAGAGAGAAGTTTTTAAAAATTATAAGACTTAGGAAGAAAGAATTTTGTCCATATTGTTCTTCGTCCTCATTGTGTAGCAATAAGCCTATTACCCATAATAAACAGCACTGATCACCTCTGTCAACACCCAAACCTCCTTTTTTTCTTGTTTGTCCAGTGGCATGAATTTCCCAAATGGCCAGTTGGCTCTGTGCACTTTTAATTCAGTTGAATTTTACTTACGTTCACCAATGGAACCATTTATTTTAGATATTAAGACCTCTACACTAGTAAAAACTAGTGTTCTGAAGACAAGATGCAAAAAAATTTATAAGCAGAGTATTGGGTATAATTTTGTGAACTGCCACTTAAAAACATTGTTTCTCAAATCCGTGCATTCTGGCTGTGAGAAAAACTGCACCACATCCTGGTTCCTGGTTCCAAACATATAATGCATCATACAAGACGGCATCCTGACTTCTCAAGATACTGCATTCCCACCTAGCACTCTAAGTTGGTATTTAGTAGTACATTTTGACAATTTAGAAGGCAAATCGTAAGGGATAAACTATAAAATATAAAATCAATTCCTTGGAGGCAATGTTGTGTGGGATACAACAACTGTAAATAATAGTCAGAAATTTCATGCAATAATGGTGCTAACAAAAGCACAGCAGGCAGAGAAATCCAATCTATATTCTTTCTAGTGACCTGCCCTCCACCTACTCTGCTCCATTTTTATGGTATCATAGCAGGAAAACTCCAGGGGTGGCCCATGTCATCTCCACCTCCTTGTATTCATGGCTTTTTATAATTCCCACCCCTTGAGTGTGGGCAGGACTTGTGATTTGGTTCTAACATACTATAGCAAAGGTAATGGAATGTCATTCTTGTGATTACATTATATGGCAGAAGGTGATGGTTATCATTTTGTGATTAAATCATGTTATGAAAGACTACATCTTCACACTAAAGCTAGAGATTCTCCTCACACATAGGATTGATTCCATAATTTGTGGAGCTCAGTGCATAAGCAAAATGTAGGACTCCTTATTCAAAAATTAAGAATTTCAGAACAGCTACAGAAGAACATAAACCAAGTGTGGGGCCTTTTAAGCACAGGACCTGTGTGACAGCATAGAATACATGCCCATAAAGCCAGCTCTGCTTCTTGGTTTGATGAAATAAGTGCCCATGTTCATGAAAACTGTATGTCAGGGAAATCTGACAGCTTACAGACAACTGCTTCCAGTCAGCAAAAAGCCAAGGCCCTCAGTCATATAGCCAAGAAACTGAGCTTAGAATTGGATTCTTCCTGGGGCACTTGGTGGCTCAGTTGGTTAAGTGGCTGCCTTCAACTCAGGTCATAATCTCAAGATCCTGGGATTGAACCCCACAAAAGGCTTCCTGCTCAGTGGGGAGTCTGCTTCTCCCTCTGCCTTGTCTCTGCCTCTCTCTCTTTCTCTCTCTCTGTGTCTGTCATGAATAAATAAATAAAATCTTTTTGAAAAAATTGGATTCTTGTCCATTCAAGGCTCCAAATGAGAATGCAGTCTGTTCAACACCTTGCAGCCTTACAAAACCCTGAGCAAAGGACCCAGCTACACCATGTGCAAATTTATAAGCCATGGAAACTGTGAAATAATAGATGTCTGTTGTTATAAGCTGCTAGCTTTGTGATATTTTTTATGCAGCAATAGAAAACTAGTGGATTTATCACATAAAAGGCTGAGGATAAGTCGCTGCTGTCAGCAAATTAGGCATTGAGTAATGATGACAATATCCCCCTTCAGGAGTAAACATGGATGTTGCGGAGTCCCTATATAACCTCTATTCCTGCAGGATGGTCATTTTGTTCATGAGCCCATTGAAAAAGTAATGATGAGGCCATGGAAAAAGGCTGACTCACAGCTAAAGGAATTGTCATTTTGTCCATGTGATTATTAAGATACTCTTCTTTTTTTTTTAATTTTTTATTTATTTTTATTTATTTTTTTATTTTTTTAATTTATTTTTTATTGGTGTTCAATTTACTAACATACAGAATAACCCCCAGTGCCCGTCACCCATTCAGTCCCACCCCCCGCCCTCCTCCCCTTCTACCACCCCTAGTTCGTTTCCCAGAGTTAGCAGTCTTTATGTTCTGTCTCCCTTTCTGATATTTCCCACACATTTCTTCTCCCTTCCCTTATATTCCCTTTCACTATTATTTATATTCCCCAAATGAATGAGAACATACAATGTTTGTCCTTCTCCGACTGACTTACTTCACTCAGCATAATACCCTCCAGTTCCATCCACGTTGAAGCAAATGGTGGGTATTTGTCATTTCTAATGGCTGAGGAATATTCCATTGTATACATAAACCACATCTTCTTTATCCATTCATCTTTCGTTGGACACCGAGGCTCCTTCCACAGTTTGGCTATTGTGGCCATTGCTGCTAGAAACATCGGGGTGCAGGTGTCCCGGCGTTTCATTGCATTTGTATCTTTGGGATAAATCCCCAACAGTGCAATTCCTGGGTCGTAGGGCAGGTCTATTTTTAACTGTTTGAGGAACCTCCACACAGTTTCCAGAGTGGCTGCACCAGGTCACATTCCCACCAACAGTGTAAGAGGGTTCCCTTTTCTCTGCATCCTCTTCCACATTTGTGGTTTCCTGCCTTATTAATTTACCCCATTCTCACTAGTGTGAGGTGGTGTCTCGTTGTGGTTTTGATTTGTATTTCCCTGATGGCAAGTGATGCAGAGCATTTTCTCATATGCATGTTGGCCATGTCTATGTCTTCCTCTGTGAGATTTCTGTTCATGTCTTTTGCCCATTTCATGATTGGATTGTTTCTGTGCTGTTGAGTTTAATAAGTTCTTTATAGATCTTGGAAACTAGCCCTTTATCTAATATGTCATTTGCAAATATCTTCTCCCATTCTGTAGGTTGTCTTTGAGTTTTTTTTTTTTTAATTTTATTTATTTATGATAGTCACACACAGAGAGAGAGAGAGAGGCAGAGACACAGGCAGAGGGAGAAGCAGGCTCCATGCACCGGGAGCCCGACGTGGGACTCGATCCCGGGTCTCCAGGATCGCGCCCTGGGCCGAAGGCAGGCGCTAAACCGCTGCGCCACCCAGGGATCCCTGTCTTTGAGTTTTGTTGACTGTATCCTTTGCTGTGCAAAAGCTTCTTATCTTGATGAAGTCCCAATAGTTCATTTTTGCTTTTGTTTCTTTTGCCTTCGTGGATGTATCTTGCAAGAAGTTACTGTGGCCGAGTTCAAAAAGGGTGTTGCCTGTGTTCTTCTCTAGGATTTTGATGGAATCTTGTCTCACATTTAGATCTTTCATCCATTTTGAGTTTATCTTTGTGTCTGGTGCAAGAGAGTGGTCTAGTTTCATTCTTCTGCATGTGGATGTCCAATTTTCCCAGCACCATTTATTGAAGAGACTGTCTTTCTTCCAATGGATAGTCTTTCCTCCTTTATCGAATATTAGTTGCCCATAAAGTTCAGGGTCCACTTCTGGGTTCTCTATTCTGTTCCACTGATCTATGTGTCTGTTTTTGTGCCAGGACCACACTGTCTTGATGACCACAGCTTTGTAGTACAACCTGAAATCTGGCATTGTGATGCCCCCAGCTATGGTTTTCTTTTTTAAAATTCCCCTGGCTATTCGGGGTCTTTTCTGATTCCACACAAATCTTAAAATAATTTGTTCTAACTCTCTGAAGAAAGTCCATGGTATTTTGATAGGGATTGCATTAAACGTGTATATTGCCCTGGGTAACATTGACATTTTCACAATATTAATTCTGCCAATCCATGAGCATGGAATATTTTTCCATAAGATACTCTTCTATGGTAAAAGTTTTTTGATGAACAATCAGGACAATACTCTTATGTTTTAGGTCCACTAAAAAAGGTCTATCCATGTATTTTACTTCTCAAACCTCCCTATTTCTAAGATTACAATCTTCTTCCTTCTGGTTACATTAGCCAATGACCATGAATAAGTGTAGATTTGTGACTGATACCACATCTTTCATAAAAATTGGAAAACAATCTGAAATACTAAAAATTCCACCTATTAGGAGGAATTCCTTCTTATGATCCTTATGGGCCAACCCTGACATGTGGTTGTAAGGCAGTAGCAGTTCACTTCCACTTGGTGCCAACAAATCATCTGGACTAATCTGTTAACCAGGGTCATGTATGTAGGCAATGAAGAATTTCCTGAGTCCCTAAATGAAGTTGAGGGAGAAATGACAGTGTTGCAGAAGTAGCATAGTCAGAATGTGAGTCATCTGCAACTTGTGCCTCTAGATATTCTGAAGCTTGGTTCCATATATATTACTTCCATTAGATGATGGAATACTGCTGGGCATGATCAACTTTTTGGTTATTTTGATCTGAAAACATGCTGTTAATCATGGGCAGCTCTGATCAAATAGTTACTTGGTCTCATGGTCAAGAATTTACTGTCTCTCACTATTATAACCATGCCAATTTGCCTCTATTGATTAAGTGCTTCTAGTTAGCTTCCGCCAGTCTACAATCTCCTCATCCTCACTGAAATGAAAAGAGTACATAATATGCTGGAATTCTCCACTCCAATGTATTTCTAAGAACTTAGTGAAAGGGTTGTCTTCTGGATCCACTTGAAGAATAGAGTTAGGAATGAGAAAAGTAGATGTACATAACAAATCAATCCAACATTTCTACTTCCTAAATCTTTTAACTAGTTTCTCTTTTCTTTTTTGTACTATGTCTATTTCTTTTACTATGAGATATTGTCTAGATTCAAGTCATCCAAAACAAAACAAAACAAAACAAAACAAAACCACTAAGAATACCTATAATAGGAAAATTCAATTAAATCTTATATTCTTCCTTTTTATTGGTCTAGCATGATCAGATTCCATTATCATATGTATTTACCATATTTATTTTAGCTAATTTTAAACCTATGCCCTAAGTTAAAAATTTGAACATGTCATTCCTTTTTTTAACTGTTCAGTGTATTTAGAAACACTTCCAGCCTACTCCTGGTACTTATCTATATCAATCAGAATGTTTAGTTGGAAACAAACAAACAAACAAACAAACAAAAAAACAAGTTCAACTGACTTAAGCAAAATAGGAAATTATTAAATGGATTTTGAGTAACTCATTGAATTATTAGGAAGCCTAGACAATTAGAGTCAGGACTTCACTAAAGAATATTTGTTCCTGCTCACAATGCAAACAGTTGGCTCTGTAAACAAAATGCCAACAATAGCATGGATACTAATGCTGCTACAAAATTTAACCTTGCTGCAATGACCTACCTATCTGTCCAGAGTTCTTCTCATCTGATGCATTGACTCTTAATTTCAAGTACAAAACCAAGATCATATAACCATGTGCTAGGTGCAAGCAAAGCTAAGAAAGTATTTGACATTTCAGTGTTTATGGCGGAAAGTAGGCTCTGCCTTCCATAATATTTGTAAAATGGAAAGTTCCCAAGGCATAGGAAGGCAAATTAATTGATGAGCAGTCAAAATGAATGACAAATGTCAACTATGATTAAAATTATGTTTAGTATATGTACTCTATGATCCACAAATTCGGCTACTAGAATTTCTAAAGGAATTCTCATGCAAGCCCAACATGGAAACAAGGTTGTTGTTTTTTTTTTTTGAAACAGTGTATATAGTAACAAAAATGTGAAAAGAACTCAATATTAGTAAAGAATTTGATAGATTATATGTTAATATCATGTCATGTTTTTTGTTTATATATTGAGAAACCACTAATCAGATACAATGCTAAGCACTGTGGACAGACATTGGGATGGGATGAGGAGATATTTACAAATATGAATTTTTTAAAAGATTTCCTTTGGGACTGTCCTAATGGACTGGGAAGATAGACACATAAGGGTTTTTTTTTTGACACATAAATTTATCACCAGGATATATGCAACATATTAAAGGCTCAAATGGATCATGTATAATGGTGTTAGGAAGGTGAGTGAGAAGAATATAACTGCCTGCATAAGTGGAAGAAGCATTACTGAGGAAAAAGATACATATGTAAGTAAGACCTTAAAATATCTACAGGAGTATATAAGGTAAGGGAGGAGAGGTGCATTCCAAGTGTACAAATTCTATTTGTAAAGTCACTAAAGCTTGCTATATATAGAACACTGTTTTTCTGAAAAGTGCTTTCCATGCTTGATGTTAAACAAACAAACAATGCTTGGTGGCAGTACGGTGGCATGAGGGAAAATCTCTAAGAAGAAATTTTAAGTTCATAAGAACTTATTTTTAGCCTCAAACTAAAGTAAAGCATAAACGGAAAAAGCAACATAATACTCCAATTTTTGTCTACTTAAATCTCTGCCATAGCTATATTACATCATTCAAAAACTTTTCTATAAATAAAGCAATTATAATTTGTCCAACAAAAGATAATTTATTCATAGAAAACTAATCAATAATAAAATTGATGCCAACAAAGTGGAACACCTAAAAGAAATGGATAAATTCCTAGAAACATACAAACTACCAAAACTGAATCATGAGAAATAGAAAATCTAGACAGACCAATTACTAGTAATAAGGTTAAATAAGTAATCAAAAACTTCCTCACAAAGAAAAATCCAGGATCAGATGATTTTACCACTGAATTCTATCAAACACTTAAAGAAGAACTAATACTAAACCTTCTCAAACTCTTCCAAATAATCAAGGGGAGGAAACACTTGAAAACTTATTTTATGAGGCCAGAATTACCCTGGTACTGAAACTAGTCAAGGACACTACGAGAAAAGAAAATTATAAGTCAACACCTCTGAAGAATATTCAAAGGATCATATACTATGATCAAGTGGGATTTTTCCTAGGATGCAAGGATGGTTCAACATACACAAATCAATTTGTGAATGTGATATGCCACATTCACAAAATGAAGAATAAAAATTACATGATTATCTCTTTAGATGCAGAAAAAAGCATTTGACAAAATTCAACATCCATTCCTAATTTAAATAAAAAAAAGAAATGAAGTAGGCATAGAGGGACTATACCTCAACATAATAAAGGCCATTAATAACAAGCCACCATTAACATCATATTCAATGGTGAAAATAGAAAGCTTTTCCTGTAAGATCAGGTACAAGATAAATATACCTATTTTCACTACTCCTGTTCAACATAAGATTGGAAGTCCTAGCCAGAGCAGTTAAGCACAAAAAAGAAATAAAAGACATCCATTCTGAATACAAAGAAGTAAAACTGTCTCTATTTGCATATGACATTATATTATATGTCCAAAACTCTTTAGGAGTTTATCAAAAATTATTAGAACTAATAAATTCAATAGAGTTGCAGGATACATAAACAATATATAAAAATCAGTTGCTGCTCTATACAGTAACAGTGAACAATAATAAAGTGAAATTAAGAAAACAATTCCATTTACAATCGTGTCAAAAAGAATAAAGTACCTTAGAGTAAATTTAAACAAGGAAGTGAAAGAAAGAAGAATAAAGCTCAAGTGTCACATTTAAACTATATTACAAAACTATAGCAATCAAAACATATGGTTTTGGTGCAAAAAAAAGACATACATTAATGAAATGGAATAGAGAGCCCAGAAATAAACCCACATATATATGGTCAATTAATTTACAACAAAAGAGCTAAGGATACACAATGGGGAAAGGATAGTTTCTTCAATAAACAGTATTGGGAAAACTGAAGAGACATATGCAAAAGAATGAAATTATCTTTTTTTTTTTTTAGAATGAAACTATCTTATATCATAAACAAAAGTTAAGTCAAAACAGATTAAAGATTTGAAATAAAATTTGAAACCATTAGACTTCTACATGAAAATATAAAAAATAAACTCCTTGACATTGGTCTTAGCAATTTTTTTTTATTTAACCCCAAAAGTGAAGACAATAATAGCAAAATTAAATAAGTAGGAACACATCAAACTAAAAAAACTTCTGCAGAATAAATGAAACCACCAATAACATGAAAAGACAACCTACAGCAAGGAAAAAAAACGTAAATCATATATCTGATAAGGGGTTAACATCCAAAATACATAAAGAACTTATAACAGTTTCAAATCTTATAAAATTTATAAAAGCAAAAACTCTCAATTTAAAGCTGGGCAAAGGAACTGAGTAGACATTTTTTTTCAAAGAAGACATACAGATGGCCAACAGGTACATGAAAAGATGTTCAGTATCACTAAACATCAGGGAAATGCAAATCAAAACCACAATGAGATATCACCTCACAGCTGTTAGAATGGTTATCATCAAAAAGCCAAGAGTTAACAAGTGTTGGTAAGGATAGGGGAAAAAGGAGAACCCTAATCATTGTTGGTGAGTATGTAAATTGGTGTAGCCACTATGGAAAACAGAATGAAGATTCTTCTAGAAATTAAAAATGGAACTACCATATGATTCTGCTATTCTACTTCTGGTATATACCTACAATAAGTGAAACAGGATATCAAAGGGATATCTACATCCCCATGTTCATTGCAGCATTATTCACAATAGCTAAGATATGGAAAATTAAGTGTCCATCAATGAATGAATAAAAAAAATGTGAGGTGTGTGTGTGTGTGTACTATATGTATGTGATCTGTATGTATTTATGTACATATATGGTATATATCTACACACAATGCATACAATTGTATATATACAAACATAATATGTACACATAAGAGTGTACCTATGTGAATAAATATGTATATATATTATATATATGCAACGGAACATAACTCAGCTATGAGAAAGAAGGACATCCTGCCATTTGTGATAACACAGATGGACCTTGAGGACGTCATGCTAAGTGAGATAGGCCACACAGAGCAAGACAAATACTGCACAATATCACTTATAAATTAATCTCCCCCCAAAAATCAAACTCCTAGAAACAGAGTAGAAAAGTGGTTGCCTGCTACAGGGGAGGTAGTGGTGGGGGGAATGAAGAGCAGAAAGATAAGGTTTGAGGATCTAATGTAAAATATGGTGACCATAGTTGATAACACTGTATTGTATTGTTGAAATTTGCTAAGAGAGTAAAACTTAAGAGTTCTAAATTATAATTGATTAATTAATGGGATGATGGATGTGATAATTAACCAGATGGGGAAAATCCTTTCACGATTACGCATTTATCAAATCATCACGATGTACACTTTAAATATCCTACAATTTCATTTTTTATTTTTAATTGTTATTAGAGCTGAAATTTTTAAAAAATGAAATAGTTGTATTTACTTTTCCACCTTAAACTTTCAAAAGTTTTAATAAAACTTTTGAAAATGTTGCCATCTAGTGGTGTCAAACTTTTTTTTTTAAAGTTAATTAGTAAATCATTCAACCACATTTCCTAGGAAATGTTTCCCTAGTATTTTTCAAAGAAATGTTACACTTGTGCCTCTGCTTTAAGAGAAAGCATTCTGGATTTAGGCTACTGGGTTTTAGAATCTGGCTTCCAAATGAGCACAGACAAGTTGCTTAATCTCTCTGTAAATGCACATAATCATAGTACCTACTTCCCAAGACTGTTAAAGAGAATTAATGGAAAAATCCTTATAAAGTTGTTTAGCACAGTCTTTGGCTCATAGCATATACTCAATAAGTAGTAATTATTATATTACTTGATGGAGAAAGAGTTGCAATCTTTGGGCAGTCAGTTAAATTGAAGTTTGAGTGATATAGTACTTAAAAATATGGGACTTTATATTGTCAATTCTGATAACAGTATTAGACTTTTTTCTTGGGGTAGTAGAAACATTGTATTGGTATATGGTTGCTATGTAGATGGCAGTTATTAATGACTGGTATTATCTAATTTTGAAAGATCCTTGAATCAAACTATGATTGTGATTTACAGTCAAAATGTTTATAAAGTGCAATTTACCCCTGATTTGATCTCTTAGCTATTCTATAAGGAAATAGAAATCTTTCTATGATATCATGAATGGAAGTAAAGGAAAGACAGTTCCACTATTTGGCTAAAAAAATTCAGGCTCATATAAAATGCAGTCAGCCCTAAAACTGACTGTCAAGAATGCAAGGCAGATGGAACTGGTCCTCTCTATTTATGACATCCTTCGAGCTCTAGTAGTGCTATGATTTATTTTATTCTTTAGGACAGTCCTTGAATCTTATTTTAACTTGATTTCACCTGTCCAGTGAAGCATAGTGTGATTTTAAAAATCTAAATTTTAAAAATCTAAATCACAAAAATGTCTCCTGAGATCTCCAAGGATATGATGACAAAATATTAGTCAGACGACACTACTTTAGTGAATTTACAGATAGGCATCCAACAATATTCATAATATGAGTTAGTGGATTGGAGTCGGTTTGGAGGGAAAAACATGCCACAAGACTCTGTTATGAACACTCTTTAATATTTTTATCAGAAACTTGAATGAATAAAGCATGCTTTTGCTTAAGCGGCAGAAAATTCTGGATAGACTGATGTGGTAAATAGCCTGTAAAATAGCCCTAATGATTCCTGCCTCTTGGCATTCACACCTTCATGTAATCCTCTTCTCTTGTGTGTACTGGTCCTAATGACACACTTCTAATAAATATAATAGAGCAAAAGTGATGGGTGTCACTTCTGAAATTAGATTACAAAGAGATTAGGACTTCATTTTGCATTTCTTTCTTGTTCTCTCTTGCTATGATGGAATCATAGCTGCCTTATGGAAATGCCCATGTAGAAAGGAACCAAGGGAGACCTCTAGCCAACAGCTAGTGAGGACCTGAAACACTCAGTCATGAAAAACTAAATTCTGCCAACAACCTCGTGAAAGCTCAGACTGGATTCTCCCTCAGTTGAGGCTTTAAATGGACAGACCCAGACAACACCTGAAGCCTGATGAGGGCCTCTGATGCACAGGCAACCAGATAAGCCAAGCCCTGGATTCCTGATTCACAGGAATGGTGAGATAATGATAGGTATTTTTAGCCACGGAGTTGTGAACTGATTTGTTATACAGCAATAGATAACCAATACAATTCATCAAGAGTCAGCAAACTATAACCTGTGGCTAAATCTGGTCAGAGATCTGCATTGTATGGCCTTGGAGTGGCCTTGGAGCTAAGAGTGTTTTTTACATTGAAAAGACTCCTTCCTTCCTTCCTTCCTTCCTTCCTTCCTTCCTTCCTTCCTTCCTTCCTTCCATCTCTCTCTTTCTTTTTCTTTCTTCTTTCTTCCTTCCTTTCTTTCTTTCTTTTTCTTTCTTTCTTTCTTTCTTTCTTTCTTTCTTTCTTTCTTTCTTTCTTTCTTTTCTTTCTCTTTCCTTTTTTTTCCTTCTTGGAACATGTAACAAAGACCCCCCCTGATCCACAAAGCCTAAAATATTCATGATCTAGATTTTACAAATCTAGATAAAGTTTGCCAACTCCTGGAGTAAATAATATGACTGATAAAAGAATCGAGATTCAAAATGATTATCCTAACTGACTAAAATAAAGAAGTGAAGTGAATGAGATAAAATTTGGCAGTAGTTCATAAAATGTTTTGCCCTTAAGGTCAAAACTTCAATCTCAGAAACATAGGATAATGATCATATGAAAAGAATTAGAGGATTTTAGTAGACCCCAGGCTCCCAAAGAGCTAAAATAGAATATGGATGCTTAAATCATGTTTAATATAATCCAAGATTTCATTAACATAAATATAAAGCCAGTTCATAAAGAAATATAACCTCAAGACTACTCTACATTAATCAGACCACATGTAGAATATTTCAACATAGACCATTTAAAAGCTATTTAGAAAAAAAAAATAAAAAAAAATAAAAAAAAAATAAAAAATAAAAGCTATTTAGAGATCATGAAAAAGGCTTTTATATTTATTTTGATAGAAAAGGCTTTTAAATTTATTTCTTTAAATAATTGCAAGATACAATTTTTGAAATCAACATGATAGTGGAATCACTAGTATCCAAAATTATGCATTTTATCTGTATTAATCTATTTTTTACTCACTTCTTCTTCTGATACCTATTTGTATTTTATAACAGGAAGACATTATATAACTTGTCTTCCTGTTTTCTTTCTATGTATGCCCAAAGTTGTAAAAGGGAAGGGAAAGACATCTAAGGACATACCTATGTTTGACCAAGGAGGTGGGAGATGGTTGCTTATTTAAGAGGATTGTAGTTTTCGGTGAGGATGTAGAGGAAAAGGAAACTTCATGCACTATTGGTGGGAATGTAAATTGGTGCAGCCAATGGAGGTTCCTCAAAAAATTAAAAATAGAAATACTATATGATCCAGTAATTCTATTAAGTATTTACCCAAAGGGAACAAAAACACTAATTCAAAAAGATGTATGCTCCCCTATGTTTATTATAGCATTACTCAGAATAACCAAATATGGAAGGAATCTAAGTGTCTATCACTAGACTAATGGATAAAGAAAATGTGTTGTACAGACACACACACACACACACACGAATATCATGCAGCCATAAAAAGAATGAGATCATGCCATTGGAGACAATACGGATGGACTCAGAAGTTATTATATTAAAACAAATACTATATGATTCTACTCCTAGGCGTAATCTAAAAAACAAACAAACAAATGAATAAAAAAAGAAAAAGAAAAATCAGACCTATAAATACAGAAAATAAACTGATGGTTGCCAGAAGAGAGAGAAGTGGGGGTTGGATAAAATGAATGATTGGGAGAAGGAAATTGAGGCTTCCAGTTATGAAATGAATAAGCCCTAGATTAAAGAGATACAGTCAATGATATTGTAATAGGGAGGTAATGGGACAGATGGTAGTTTCCCTTGTGGTGAGCACAGCATCATGTATAAACTTTTCAAACCACTAAGTTGTATCCCTTTAACATGTGTGTCAACTACATTCAAAATTTTAAAAAAGAGTATTGTATTTTATAACCTCCTGAAATCAGGCCTTCTCTGAGTGCCTACATTTGTGTGTGCTGTACACATCTGTGCTTACAAAAGTATCCCAGAGTTTCAAGGTTAAATCCATTGCAGAATAAATGCACCCAGAAACAAACAAAAAGATAATTTTAAACGAACTCTAACTTCACATTTCTCCGTGTCACGATGAGAAGCATAGAGTCTAACCAAATATAATTCAACTTACTTGAATACAGGGTTTTGAGACTGACTGGGGATAGAACATACCTGAGAGGCTCAATTAGCTCCACTCTTTACTTATTTGCAATAAAATCTACTCATCCTTGCTTTTCTAGAAAGCTACTACAGTTTATTTTAACTTTATAGTCCATGACTCCTCACTGGTTACTCTTACCCATGAGAAATTGTTCTGATTGTAAGTAAGCAATGACTGACTCAGACCCAGTCAGAGTCCACACCAGGCAGAGGGAGAGCAGGCAAGGAGGACTGGTGATAAAAATAGCCTTTGCTGCCAAACCGTGGAAAGCAGAACTGTGAAGGCACTAACTTCCTCTTGGGAAGATGCTTTCTCCTTCAGAATGAGTGAAAAGTGACTGCTATTTTCATACTCTAGAGGGAGGTGCAGACTTGCACGAAGCTGACTCAGTGGTAAAAAGACAAAAGAGAGATTGAAGGAAAAAATAAACACACCAAGGAAAGAAAAGAATCAGAGTGATAGCACTTCTGCTTATATTGAATCCCTATTTGAATGAAATTACTTAAATATGTAAAGTTAAAATTTTAATTTCAAACCTACATTTGAGTAATGCTTACCTTTGACTTTATTTTGTTCCAACTTTATATAATATGTAAGTCAGAGATCACGATGCTCAAAAAAGAAAAAAAACTTTTAACTGCTATGGGTGTAGATGGACATCACCGCATGATAAGTTTCTTAATTACGAGTGTGTAAACAAATTATTCCTCATAAATTTTAATTTAACCATAAGAAACTAGGAGATGCAAATGCATATATTCTTTTAAGTTATTTTAATAATTGAGGGGGAAAAAAGAGAAAACCGGGAATGAAGTAAACTGTAAACCTGCTTATTCAAAAGGAAATTACAAGCATATATGACCAGTCTTTCTATTTTTATAGTTATTACAAAGCAATTCACCAAAGATTATTTGAAGTCTTTAATACATTTAAAAGATGACTCTTCATGCTCAATGTGCTTTCACTTGTCTGAAACTTGGGAAGCCACATGTTCAGAAAATACTCTTTTTTTGTTTTAAAGATTCTATTTATTTGAGAGAGGGAGAGAGAGCGCACATGGGGGGTTGGCGGGAGAAGCAGAGTCCCTGCTGAGTGCAGAGCCTGATATGGGGCTCAACCCCACAACCCTGAGATCATGACCTGAGCCAAAATCAATAATCAAGGGCTTAACCTACTGAGCTACCCAGATGCCCCTAGAAAATATTCTTTTTTGTATGAGGTATATAATTATGTGGCTATTGCAACTTCATTTTGAGTTTGAGTTTTCTCTGTTACCAGGTATAGGCATTATCAGATTCATAGGTAAATTAGAAATGAAAATGCCTCTAAAATTAATATGGCTTAATATATATTTTATCACGTAATTATTATTAAATATGATGTGTTTTGTATTATTCATATCATATTATTATAAATTTTATATTCATACAATGCAGAGCTTTTATTTCTTTTTCTCCTAATTTTTATGATATAAACAAAATAGCAGTAAATAAAATGAAATATCAGCATGCCTTTTTAATATAGTCATTGTTTCTTTTCCCTTGTTCCCTTATTATTATGCCCATATTCATGCATATTTTAAATTGTTGTTTTCATAGTAGACGAAATGTTATGCCTTACCTTTTTCACTTAAAGTTATGTCAAAATTGCTTTTCTACTTGCTGCATGGTTCCTAAATATCATCTTAATGTGTAGAAACTCAAAGGCACTGTAAAATGAGATAAGATAACACCTGTGGAAGGCCAAGTGACTGGCCATGTCCACAACATGCCACTGACCTTGATAGAGTTTTCACTGTCCCCTCATTTTACAGACTGGGACACCCAATTTGTCCCCTGCCCCAGAATTAATTGGATACAGGATATCAATTCATTCAATGAATCCTCCAAGACTGACATATGATGAGACTAAAATAGTAATTTATTAATCTACAATGGAAAGTAAGTGAGTAAACATGCCCCTGTGTTTGCTTTGACCTATCACATTCTCTCTCTCTAGACAAGCTATACAAGAGGTTGCTTGATTAGGAAGGACTCCAGACAGAGTCCCTAATACAATTAAATGCCTGTCCCCAATAGCTGCAAGTACTTCAAAAGAGGATAATAAAGTCCTAAACAGTGTTACATGGGCAGACCTGTTTTGTTTTTAAGACTTCTCCCTTTTCACTGGGGAGCAACCCTATCTTTAATTGATACATTCATTAGAAGTGTCAGTAAATTCATTCTGGTTACAGTTACATTCTTTAGGCCCTGGCAGCCATTCTCCTTCTTCTGACTTGACCCATTATAGTTTGATTTTACCATCTCTTTCTTGCAAAAATATTATTTTTCTTAAATCTTGGTTTTTGAAAAGCTCATCCCTTATTGTACCCATGTGCCCTAAATATCCCTTACAAATGGCAGCATAGTATTACATCCAGTTTCTCCATCATTAGCAATTTATAGTTTTCCTTTCTCCATCCTATGAAATTATAATGCATGCATTTTTTCTTCCTCAGAATTTTTTGAAAGAATAAATTCCTATGAGCATTAGAAATACAAAAAGGGAAGACATTATTTAACTTTTTATATTACAACCTAATTAGTTCACAAAATGATTTGAGTTTATCCTGATAACCAGTAACATAGAGCAATTTCAAAATAATCTCACTTGAGTTATTTAAATTACTTTGAAATTTTAGTTTGCGAATAGGAGTAAAAATATAATATGTTGCTATTTAAAATTGCATTTTTAAAAAGTAGGCTCCATGACCAGCGTGGAACCCAACATGGGGCTTGAAATCACAACCCTGAGACCAAGATCTGAGCAGAGATCAAGAGTTAGATGCTAAAAAAAAAAAAAAAAAAAGAAAAAAAAAAAAAAAAGAGTTAGATGCTTAACTGACTGAGCCACCCAGGTTCCCAAACTGCATTTTTAAATTCTACCGAAACTGGTCACTTTTGCAGTCTCATTATTAATTTTTTTTCTTGTTAAATAAGTCAAATTATATTCCTGGTTCATTTTTTTGAGAACTTGATATTTACCTTATCACTTTCTATGAATTCTGTATATAATATAGATACTGTTTCTATCAATAAAGAGGCTAAAATTTCCCAATTTGTTGTTTTAATTTAAAATATCCAGATATATTCTATGTTTTATAAATGTCTTTAAATTGTGTTCTGCTCATTTAATACATTTTAAGTTTTACTTTTTTGATAAAATCTTCCTCATTCACTTCTCCACTGTTTAAAAATACCTGATTTGTCATATGTTAAGATAAATGATTACATATAGCTAGTTTCCCTCTCCAGTATTGCTTAGGGAATTTATCAGCCATCCTTGATAATGAAAAAATTCCTGCAGCCTCACACTGCACCATATACTACATTGAGTTGTCCCTGAAAGAAGCAGCTCAATTGCAAATCAATGCCCAAAATAAAAACTTCCTTTGTGAATTTTGACTGAAACTCATATTCAAAATTCCTGTCTGTTCTCTTTGTTATGTTTTAATATGTATGACCTATCTTTCACAACTAAAGTAGCACGGGCCTCGATTTCATCTGTTACAGAGAATTACTGCCTATCTTTATGATGTGCTCTCTACAAAATCCTCAAAAGTGATTTATTTAGATTGGGTCTTTCTGAGTTTCTTTTTCTGAATACATATCATATCATATCATAACACATTTATTATATTACATTATATTACATATTACATAATATCTTAGTCTTTTGAATTCTTTTGCATTTTGGTTTGCATCTCAGTAGTGTGAAAGAATCTTGGAACTAAAATTATGCGTATTAAAACAGGTTAAAGATGACATTCCTCAAAGTACAGTAAATTCTCTCTGTTACTTACATCACCTAATCAACTCTACAGATAGATAAATGGATGGAAGAGGAAAGAAGAGAAGGAAAAGGGAGAATGAAAATAGAATTTACAATCAGAGTCATATATTTTTTAAAGCATATAAATGAAACATAAACTGCATTTCTACTATTATTTGTAAATGACTGTTGTTTACACTCTCACAATGCAAGGCTCTCTAGCATTCCCAATAATAAATACTATACTGGGTTCCAATCCCTCTTAGACATTCTGCAAGCGTAAGGTATGATTTCATATATCTTCCAAGCCTTGTATTCCCAAATTCTAAAAACAGGAATGTATAGATTTAGATATATACTGCCCAGGGCAACAAGAAGAGCCTTTCAACTATGCAAAGACAAGTCTTTTCCTGTTGGTCTGGTCTTGTCTGTTTCACTAAATCTCTTAAGTGTATCTTTAAATTGCCATCAGTAATATAGTACATGAATAGGGAAACAGTAAAAAATATTAGAACAGAAGACCCTGTATTAATGGCTCTGAAATAACTAAGGCACTTAATATATTATTATAACAGGGAGATACTGTTACAATGTCTCACTCTTAGTGTAACATGTATAAAAAAAAAAAGAGGTGGGGGTGGGGGACAGGGTGGAGAAAGCAATGGAATGCTATGATGCTTACACTACTCTTGGGTAAGCCCCGTGACCATGTTTAAGGATTCCGGTATTCACCTAATGTAGTCAGATTACTTTGGAGGACAATGATTTTTAAGTCTTTACCACCCTCAACAAACATACTTGAAGGTGGAATTTCACACTTAAGAGATTACAGCAAGGTATTCCAGTTAAGACACTTGGACCAATACATGGTTTTGTTTGCAACAACAACAAAAAGTATTATTTGCCTTGTGAACATGGAACCAACAGAAAGTGTTAAAAGTTATGTTAGTCAAGTTTGATTTTCTTATTTTGGATTTTTTTTTTAAGATTTTATGTATTTATTCATGAGAGACACAGAGAGAGGCAGAGACATAGGCAGAGGGAGAAGCAGGCTCCCTGTGGGTAGCCCGATGCGGGATTCAATTCCAGGATCCCAGAATCACGACCTGAACCAAAGGCAGATGCTCAACCACTGAGCCACCCAGGCATCCCTTTTATTTTGGATTTAACATAAACCCTAAAACCCTAATTGGAAAAAAAAGTTTTAATAAATCTGTCAAATATATAGATAAAGAGCTTTGATAATAACATGTAACTGAAATTCTCCAAAAGATATGATCTGCTCCTAAACATCCTGTAGGAAGTGATTTTTTAAAAAATCTATTTATGTTTTTAAAATATAAAATATTAATAGTCATGCCATATCTGAAAAAGATACTTTCTTAAATGTATATGACCTTCAGCTAAAGGAAGCAAAAATGCCAGCCTTTAGATTTTATGCACTGTTACATAATTTTTCCATTACTGTTTCATCATGCCTTTTTCTAAATGTTCTAACTTCAAGTTGGAGGTTGAGGTAGCAGGCACAGAACAGAAGTTGCACAAACTGTTGCCAATCTAATCTCATTTAAAAAGTGTTTTCAACAATGAATCCCTATTTCCAACCACCTCTAGGCTAAACTCTTCCTCAGGGTCCTAGAGTTTCCATAATCTGGATCTAACTTTTCTATTTTATTCCCAATAAATCCTTAGTGCCCTTCTTTTTTCCCAGTTGGGCCTATTAAATTAATTCATTTGATAAATCTTTGTTGAATGCTTACCATGTGGCAGTCACCAAGCCACAATGTAGTGGTGGCATAGGCTCCAGAATCAGGCAAAAAAACAAATAAAGATACAAGCTAAAATGCCACCTATTGTGAGATTCTTTAACCTCCATTTGCCTGTTTTTGTATCTGTCAAAAGAGGGTAATACAGTACCATAAGTTTATTATAGAGATTAAAGGAAATAATACCTGTTAAATGCATACAACAGTTCCTGACACCTAGTAAGCCCTCAAGAAACACTAAGTGTTATTAGGGAGTACAAAGTATTTAAGAAAAACAAAGAATTAAAACAAAATTTGATAGGTGCTAATCCAGCAGAAGCGTGGGGTATGATGCCAAGGGTCAAGCAAAGCAACTACATTGTCAGAACAGGTTTCCCAGAGGAAACTACATTGAAGGTGAGTCCTGACATATGAGTTGAAATAAACTTGGTGATAGCAGAAAGGAGTGGTCAAGGCAAGGAGAGCTATATGTGAAAAGGCTCAGGAGTGCATTAACATGATATTTTGGGGAAACTGAATGAAATTCAGTAGACCTGAGGAACAAGAGATGAAGATAGAGTGGGAGTGGGGGAGGGGCAGGATCCAGATCCAGTCTTTAAGATCCAGATCTATATTCTTTAAGAGAATTTCAACTTTATACCAAGAGTAATGAAAAGCAGTTTGAGGATTTTAAGAAGACAGACAGGGTCCGTGGGTGGCTCAGTTGGTTAAACATCTGCCTTCTGCTCAGGTCACCATCCCAGGGTCCTGGGATTGAGCCCTGAGCCCCATGTAGGGCTCTCTACTCAGCCAGGAATCTGCTTCTCCCTCTGCCCCTCCCTCCGTCCATGTTCTCTCTCCCTCTTCTCCCTCTCTCTCTCGCAAACAAATAAATAAAACTTTTTTTTAGAAGAAAGAGGAGGAGAAAGGCAATATGATCATATTTGGGTTTGAAAATAAATGGCTACAGATTGGTGAATAAATTGAAGGAGAAAAGAAGGAACAGGATCATCTCTTGTGTGCTACAATCATGACATGCTCTACTATCTTTCAAAGAACTGACGAATACCATAGTCCTTACAAAGTCTTTACTGCTTGAGCCCTCCTTGATCAGCATTGATCACTTTCTTTCTTCTAAACTCCAATAGCACTTTTTTGTTTTTTGTTCCTTTTGTTGTTGTTGTTGTTGTTTTACTTTGGCAATATACTTTTAATCCATAATCTCACCACAAGGTTAGTATATGGGGGAGACAGACTGAGAGAAGGAATAGTCATTTTTCCAAGCACAACTCCAAGAAAGACTCACAACTATACTGGTGTTGCCTGTTGGATTCCTAAAATAGTCTCAGGTTGAGTTTAGCATATGAGAGTATTTAAGGGACAAAGGAGTACCCATGGGATTAACATTTGTGGAAGAGATGAAAAGTAAGCAGAAGTGGGGAGAGGAAGAAGTCAAGCAACAGTCCCAACCAACCTTGTTGGAGCCTTGGAGTTAGAACAGCCTTTCAGATGACAAGGCCTTTATACCCCACACCAATCAACTATTGGGTATAGGATTCCCATGTGGTTTTCTGTAACTGAGGCAATCTCTGAAAACTACCTATAAATAGTCCCTTCAACAGGCCTTAACCCTTCATTGAAAGGGGATCCAGGTGGTATATCATAGTGTCATCACATTGGAATAAGCTTGGACTGCTTAACCAAAAAACCTAACCAAACCCATCAAAATCTTCATTAGAGTTTATGCATAGCCATTATACATACTTCTTAATAGCCATGACCTCCTTCTCTGGAGAAAAATAAATTTCCAGTGTAAATAGATGAGTGAAGGAGAGGACTATGGAAGAGAGGAAAAAGAAAAAGCTGAGTTTGTAGTGAGCTCCAAATTTAGCTAGAATATTTTGAGAGAATATGTCCAAGACCATACATTAGATAGGCATTTACGATTAGAGGACTATTGTCATCAACTAACCAGAGATACACAATGCTGTGAATTTCTCGAGTATTTAGACACTGAATGTCACCTAAATCTAATCTAGCATTCCCACAGGCCATGCATAGAATAACTATTTTACCTGATACTGTCATTCTTGAGGAGATGGATAGATATATATATAGGTAGGTAGGTAGATCAATCGATCGATT
The DNA here is from genome assembly GCF_048164855.1 of Canis lupus baileyi. Classification (NCBI taxonomy): domain Eukaryota; kingdom Metazoa; phylum Chordata; class Mammalia; order Carnivora; family Canidae; genus Canis; species Canis lupus. The sequence goes on along the minus strand of NC_132851.1, from coordinate 64,373,261 downwards.
GATCAATTAATAGATAATAGATATAGAGATAAACACACACATTTAGCCTATTAAATGGTGTTTTTGAAATAGGAACCAAATATTAATTGTGAATAAATAGTTGACTGCATAATCCAGTTTGTGTCTGTGGCTCAAACCCAAAAATTAAAAAGGAATGTAATATACTCTTACAAGATCTCTATATCCCTTAGAATTCCATAGATGAAATATCTATGACAATCTCTCAACCCTCTTTGCTTCTTTGCTGGTGCCCTGGTACTCTTTAAGAGAAGAGCGAGAAATCTGCCAGGAACTTCTGCAACTGCAAATCTGTGCTGGTATGAAAGTATTCATCCCCAAGACCTTAGACCAACTCAGAGGGATCATGAAATCTAATCCACATTCAGGAGAACATTATCAGGAAAATGGTCATCCAGACCCACTTGGAGCAACTTAAGTATTTGGTAATACTTGTTAGCCATTGGAACACTCAGGTAGCTTTTTGATTCTTTGTGATCTAGATATATCAAGAAGTGTAGCCTTATATGATTGCCTGGATTTTGTGGCCCTAGCACTACTATACCATCTCTGAGGAAACTCTAATAGATGTATCTTTGAGACCTTTGGGTTTGAATGTCTTTGCAGAATTTTGTTATGTGAATTTAGCCAATGCTGAAAACTACATTTCCCAAAGTTCTTTTCCCACTGTGGTACAAAGAGTTAGCCAAAAGTGGACCACGTGAGATTTGGGAGTCAAAAGTGAAACAGAAATCATTACTCTTAGAAGGCCATTGCCGTCAGACATGGTGACAGCTTGTCCTCCCCTCCATCTGGCTCATCTTCCCAGCTTCTGGTTCTGCTGGGAAATTTTGACTCCAGGCCCTCCACCGGGTGCTTGACTGTGGACCTATGGAGGCAGAAGCTACCTGAAGGCAATAACTTCCCAGAACCAGCAATTTCCATAAACCTTACCCTCACTGTTGTGCTTTGGCATCCTGAAGGGTTTGGCTTCTTGTTTCCTGCAAGCTGCAACGTCTCCACCAGGCAGGTATTTAGAAAGTACTAATTGATGATGATTTTTCTGAGTCATTAACGCCTTTCAACCAGACTTTCATTTACATGGGCTCCTTTCACATTTAATAAATCCCTTATTCTTTTAAATTTCACAATGGCTTTATCACCTGACAGAATCTTGAATGATATCTTTTTTAGCCAAGGAAGTTAGAGAAACCAGATAAGATATTAGGGCCTACAAATGGTAATTATCTATCAAGAGTGGAAGAGCTTCTTCACCTCAATCTCAACCATACTCTGCCTTCCATCTCCTCCTCTCATAAAGAAAGTCCTCCATCATCTCCATGGAGGAATCCCTGCCATATGGGTACCTCAGATTAATGTGTACTCTGCTGGTGCACATATCTCTAGAGAAAGTTTGATGGCAATGATCAATTACACAATATATAAGACTGGACATGTTTCCTATACACACTGCCTCCAAGGCCTGGATACACTTACTCGAGAAGTCTTAAAACTCCTCTATGATGTTCTTAACAAGGAACAGCACAAATGACAAAAGAACTAAACATATATCAGGTGCAGGTGTCATATTCTTCTTGGAAAGTCAAAGGTTAGTAGCTGGGGGGTTGAGTAGGAAAATGTATATATACATTCCATATATATATATATATATATATATATAATGTATATATACATACCAGGTTCATATAAGCTGAGAAGAATCTACAAATTTATTGATGTACAAGGTTATTCATGCCTTAAAGTCTTTGCTCAAAGACTGAAATGGCCCTACTACCACAGACAGAAGTGAAAAACTTCATCAGTGGATAAGAAAAGGCAGACACTTGGGCCAAGCAGCATCTGAAGGAGCTGTAGGATTACTAGAAGCAGTCCTGAAGAATTAAGGTGTTGCTGGCACTAACATGAAGCCCAGACAATGTGATATGGCTGGATACTGAGGTCCATTTTTCTGACAAAACTTTCTGATGCATGCCACTATTTATAAGATTTGCATTTAGAAGCAAAGCAGGCTCAGGATTACCTAGGAAAAATTCTACCCTGATCCTTCAGAGCTCATCAAAAAGGGTTTGTCCTAGGGTTGCCTGAGCAACGCAGTCAGACACCAGAGTCTGAGTTTCTGCTCAAATCATGATCTCGCAAACCCTGCCTTAACTCTACACTGAGCATGGAGTCTGCTTAAGACTCTCTCTCTCTCTCTCTCTCTCTCTCTCTCTCTGCTCCTACTCCTCCTCTCCCTGAAATAACTAAATAAATGTCTAAAAAAATGTTTGTCCCAGCCCTTCCCTTTCATATAGATTTAGTACAATTTTTAGTGCTTCCACCAATCTGGATGGAACACAAAGTATTCTTTACATTGGATCATATTCTGCTTCAGAGCCTGCTGCCTTACTGATGAGAAAGTTGTTTCCTCTCTATAAGCTATCTTTACATAATTTACATATTTACTTTAGATAATTTACAGTGAGATCATATATAGTGACTAGTCTTGTTTTTCGAGAGTGCATCCCTCAAATTCTTCAAAGTCTTAATTCATGCCTCTCCTCACTATCCACAGATAGCAACCAGATGCATATGGCCACATATCAAATAAATAATATGACCATGTCATCTGTCTTACAACAGAGAAACTGGCCTTTAACAATTTTTATATATCCCTTCTTCAATAAATATGGATTTCATGTTCACTGCTTTCCTCTATGCCTAGCATCACCATAACCTTTGCCTCAAGCCAATTCCTAGAAGAAATCCAAAACAACTCAAAGATCCAAACATCTCCTGAAACAAGACTTCTCTGGTTTTCATATCCACTATCATTCAGGCCCTGTAGCATGTGCATCTTCAGTTTCTACAGCCAGCATTGTCCAGACCTTCCAACAGATGGGTTGCCAATTTCTAGGTCTATGACCACCTAAGTCAAATCCTCTGGCTACTTACCACTGTTTGTCCCCCTCAAAGAAATTTCCCATACATTTCACCCGTGTTTCTGTGTTACAATGACAAATTGTATGGTCAGTCATCCTCCACTTCACCATCATCACCATAACACTTTTCATTTCCTTCTTCAGATAAGACTCTGCCTTTTAATTGAAATCTGGATGTCCCTTGAAGATATCAGTTCCCATAGGCCCCTTTCAAGTGCATGTTTTTGGCTGGTAAGTGAGTTTTTGTCTAATGGCTTCTATTCTCCCAGTGAAATAGGAGATAAGATCATCTTCTAAAAGTGATCAGGGAAGTGGAGGCAGATTGGAGGAAAACATCATCTTTCATCTTCAATTCATCAGGAAGTCCTATTTTCTCTGATTTCAAAATATATCTTGAATCTAACCACTTTCAGTTACCTCCACCACTAGCATAGTAGTCTAAACCAGCATTATGTCTTGCCTGAATCAACTAAATAAGCATTCTGACTGGTCTTCCTACATCTTTTGATCTTTTCTACATAAGCAACTAGGATAATCTTTCAAAACACAGATCACAGCACTTTATTGCTTAATATACTTCAGTGGCATCCTATCTTTGGGTAAAGACAGAAAGTGTTACAATGACAGCCTATGATTGACCTTTACCTGTTTCTTAGACTCATTTGGCAACATACTGTTCATAGCTTTCTGACACAACTTCTTGAAGCTACAATAATTCCTTTTATCAGAAGGAGTTAGGAGTACTTTATCCCTTGTTTACATAGTTATCTCCTATTTCCCCTTACAATCTCAGATCAACCATAATTTCTCAGGGAAGCATTATTATACTCTCCTTCCTCCCTATAATATTTAACATAGTTACAGTTTTCTATTAATTGTTTTAATTAATCAACAATTATTATTTCCATTAATTAGTATTATATTTATATTTGGTTATATGGATCATTACATTATCATATTATATTTATCAATAATTTCCATTCAATAATTTGGATTCATGGATCATTACATTATCATATTATATTTATCAATAATTTCCATTCAATAATTTGGATTCATGTATAATGTCTTTCCCCCACTTTGCTTGTAAGCTGAGTAATGGTAGGGACCACCATTTATTTTTGCTCACCACCGTATTCTAACCCAGAGCCTAATACATATGTGGTAGGCACTCAAAAAAGTATCTGTTAAAGAAATGAAAGCTTAAGTTAACAGTATTGAACACTAAGAAAGACAATATACACAATATAGATGGCAGACTATGTGGCTCTTCATAATAGATATGTACTAATCATCACTATTTTCTAGCCTATATATGAAGAAGATTTCTGACCATAAGGTAGGAGACTTCTATTTCCAGGTTTACCATTCTTGCATCCAAAATTCATTTTCAGGGTGCCTGGGTGGCTCAGTGGTTGAGCATCTGTCTTTGGCTCAGGTCGTGATTTTGGGGTCCTGGAATTGAATTCCGCATCAGGCTACCCATAGGGAGCCTGCTTCTCCTTCTGCCTATGTCTCTGCATCTCTCTGCATCTCTCATGAATAAATAAATAAAATATTTTTTAAAAATTCATTTTCACTAATCCCTATACCCATGACACTAGAACTCCACTCTAAACCCAATACTTTGTAACTTACCCCAACTGCCAGAGAGAAGGAGCCAAAATACACAGTAGGAAATGATCTGGACTTTGGCATTATTATAGCTAGCCTGGTACTTCATCTGTGGTGACAGTACTTGGTAGAGAAAAACGCATATGGACAACCACTGATATGAAACTCTTGTGTAAGGCCCAGTGGTTTTGGTTGAGGCATTGCTCCATGACCAGAAATGATGGTTATGTTTCCTACAGAAACAGGGGTTGAGACCCTATAGAATAATGAAGTCATTTGCAGTTGAATGATCATTAGAATATGCTTTTGAGAGCAAGCCAAGAATCAAAAGAAGAAACCAAATACCAAAGTCTAGTTCAAAGGACAGGAGCAGAACTAAAAACTGGGAATGGAGCCACAGACAGAAGTTAGATGGACTATGGAATGAATGGGTACAGATTAAGAACCAGGAAATTGTTTACAAAATAATCATAGTGAACAGATCAGAGTAGACAGATGCCTGGGGCTATGGCTATTAATGACTGATGTAACGCACAGAGGTAGAATAGAACATCCAACCAAAGAGAATTGATGTCTACCAGGGAAAACCCTGGGAAAGTGTTCCCTTACTTGAGAAGGAAAGTCTGGATGTTTTTGCAGGGGTCAGAAGGAAAATCCCTCCAACCATATTCCTTTAACTGAGGGCCCACATATTCAGCTTGTGACCCACACCCCAATAGCAATTAAGCTTTAGCAACAGGTAGACTTCTCTGGTAACTAATAGGGAAGTTGGGTAATACAGTGCTTCTCACATCAGGAATGCTAAATCCTCTAGCTTTATTGCCATCTTGCTTCTTTCTCCCACTGTATTCTTGTGTTGACACAATTCATAATAATGAGTATGGCAATATTTAACTCCAAAGCCTTCTGAGAAGTTATATGCTACCAGATTCCATTCAACACTTCTACAATTAACTTTAATAAAATACTATAATCTTAATAAGTAAGATAATTTTCAAAATGATGTATTTGTTTTTAAGGAATGTACATGATATCAAATCATGGAAATTTATAGTTGGAAAGACCCTCATAAATTATTTAACATAATCCCTTGATAAAATTGGAGATTATCTCCTTAATGTTCCTCTCTAGGCCTGTGGAGACAATCATTAAAACATAACTTAATGAAAGAAGCCAAAGACAGTTCTTCTGAAAAAAACAGAAGACAAACTGATTTATAGGGATGAGTTAGCTAAGTGAAGGGGGCACACAAAGTATGGGGTAAAGGCTGGGGGAAGAGAGACATAAGCGCCCATTGAGTTTGAGCAACTAGAACAAAGAGAATAAGGGAAGAGTAAGGGTACAAGAAAACCTAAAGCCACCAAATTTTGAAGACCCTGCTGAGGATTATGGACTTTATCCTAAGAACAGTGAGGAGCCATTAACAGGTTTTATGAGTAGCTTAATATGAAAAGATTTGTATTTTATTAAAAAAGGTCACTCTGGACTTTTGCTTCTGGTAAAGATGGGTAGCCAGGATTTGATTTATCCTTCTGCCTGAAATAACTAGAAAAAGATAACATTTATAAAACAATGGCTTTCAAGATATTGGCTATCAGTCAACGAAAGACATTTATCTCCTGTGAAATGAGAACAAATAAGGTAAGCTATACCATAGCCCCGCTTACTGCCTTGAGAAAGTTTTCAGGCTGCAATGGAGGGAGGAATAACCCTGAGTTGAAGAGAAGGACCTGGGACTCTGAGAAAGTTAAGTAGGCTAGAAGCAGCAAGAATAGACCAGGGAAGAGAGAACTGCATTGAGAAAGAATTCTAGAGATCTGCAGAGAGTGCCTTTATTCAGATAAATATTCATTAGCACGTGCATGTGAAGAAACTACCTGAAGCTAGGGGGAGGAACCATCCAAAAGGATTAGAGGAAACAATATTCATAGTTCACATAGGATTTAGGATAGTGCCTGCTGCTAGCAGCCAGGCACTGGCTTTATATTTTAGAAAATATAAAGCTTTATATTTTAGAAGACATCAGACAGGAAACTAAGAAGAATCATGCCTCAGTGGTGGATAATATTTCATCATGGACTAAATGTTCTGGTCCTATCTAACACAGTTTAGCAGCAAAATTTCTTTTTTTTTTTTTTTTTTTTGAGGAAAATGCTTGTTTCCACTGCATTTATTACTAATATAAAAAATGTTAAAAAGAAAAAAAATTCATTCTCAGTTCTCCAACGGCTCTCATCCTTCCCTCTTGCCCACACAACTCCTGACCCATTTCCTCAGGGCCAGTGCAAAACCGAACCTGTTCACTGCCGTTTTCACAGAAAACAACCAGTGCCAGGGATGTAGGGAAGAAGGTTAGACGAGGGCAACAGTACCGTCCAGGTTCCACCCAAGGGTAGGCCAGGTGGAGATTCACAGAATTCAGACGAAAGGGCTGGTGGCCTCACAATGACGTACTCTAACTAAAGTGGGCTGGAGAGGAGATAGGATAGCCCGTAAGAGGCTTTAGAGGACATCTCATGGGCTTGGGTCAAACCCAAAAAAACCGACACCAGGATAATAAGGAGACCAGGGAGGCAGTCTTGCAGAAAGTTTCACAATTCTCCCATGTTGGGAGGTGTGGAAAATCTAGAGGGCATCAAGAGCCTCACTCATTTTGGCAGAAAAACTTACTCTAGTGTTGGGAAGTCACAATGATGCCACGGACACTGAGAAAGGCTACGTACGAGGGGATGCACAGTTTCACAAAGCACAGTGATCACAGACGAGTGGTGGGGACCATGCTACTGACGCAGGATCTACAAAATCCAAAAGCAGGGAGAGTGGCCTTTCAGGGAATAACTCTGCACCAGTCATCCGTACTTGACCCCAGGTCAACCTGGTGAGTTTCACAGAGCAACTGGCAACTTTGGGGGTAGGGTTTGTCACATAAAAAGGACTTAAAACAAGCAGCTAGAAGAAGGGAATGGCAGGAAACTGCTCCAGGGCTCTTAGGAATCGAGGGCAGTGCCGAGGGCTGGGTGGACAGATAGATGCACAAGAAACAGCACCAAAGAGGCTTCCTGTTCAGCAGTCAATCGGCGAAGGGGAAGAGGATCCAGGAGGCAGTTGAAGAGAGCAATGGTGGGGTCCTGAAGGCGAGTCTCTGGAGGCTGAATCGGAAGAAAGCCCACACGCTGGGCACCAGTGATGAAACAAAACTCTGGACCCCAAATGGGGGAGGTGAGAGATGGGGGTGGGTGTCTGAGGGTGGTGGGTGAAACAGCCTCACAGTAGCCGTCACAGGGCCACAGGGAAATATATGGCCGCTAGGTCAGAGGGCTCCTTCCAGCCTGGATGGGAAGGCACAGTCTCACAGAGGAGGTCCATTGACGCCTGGGTGGTAGAAGGCACAGAGGTCCTCATATCGACAGTGGCCCTTTTTGGCAAAGTGTCGGCAGACGGGGCGGTTGGATTTGTCTTCCATAACTTGGGGGCCATCCTTGGGTGGGCAGGTATTTTTGATAAGAGACCAACTTTTGAGCCTTCGGGGATTTCTCTGCTCTTTGTGAAAGCCTCCTCTGGAAGGACCCCCATGGCCTGGTCCAGGAAAAGGAGGTTCAGTATTGGCCCCCCACCAGCCACGACCATATGGGCCGCACCTGGGACCCAGGCCTCCCCGGATTGGGCCTCTGCCCCTGGGAGGAGGTGGGAGGCTCAGCAGTGGTGGAATCATTGGTCCCCTTGATCCTGGAGGACCTCTGTGAAGAGCTGACTTGGGATCACCAGGCTTTCCATTGGCCATGGGGGGAGGGCCCAGAAGGCTAGGTGGTCCGATGGGACTCCCATCCTCCTCGTCTCCAGTCTCCCCCCGCTCTGGCAGCTGGGGCTGTTGCGGAGGCGGCGGCTGCTGCTGATTCTGCTTCTTTCGTTTGGGCATCGTGGTTGCGGCAATGGCTGCCAGCAAAATTTCTTAGAACTAATAATAAGCAAATCTTAAAAGCAGTCAGAGGAAAAAGGCTATGATATAAGGGAGACTAAAGATAAATATGAGAGTAAATTTCTTATCAGAAGCAATTCAAACCAGAAGATACTGGAAACAATATCCTAAAAGTATTGAAAGAAAAATAAAAATCAATCTAGAATTCTTTACCCTCTGAAAATATTTTTCAAAAACAAAGATGAAACAAGGACTTTTTAGGAGTCAAATTAAAAACTTATAGCAACTTAAGGGAGCCAAAAAATGGGGACTAACTGTACAGAAAGCATTATTAATGAAATTGGCTGAGACCTCTAGAAGTGGCTAGTAACTAAGAAGAAAGATGGGGACTGTCAGTAGCAATCCTATGGTGGCAGGTGCTGCTGTGGTTCCTAATGGCCAGGTTTGTGGAGGATCCTGGGAGATTTTGCTGCTGATTATCTCAACAGTCCTTGCAACAGCTGTGGATTCTCTTCAGCTTTCAGAGCAGAGGACCCGTAGTGTTCATCAACACAGATTCCAATGTCCTGGTCCACATAGGACACCCATATCCTTTTCATTGAAGTAACCAACACCCATTCCAGCCAGGGGTCCCAGAAAGAGATGCTACTGTACTTCCCTCCCACAAAGAAACTACTGTTGTCCTTTCCCAGAACTGGGGCTGCCATCCTCCCCCCAGCCTTGCACTTGCCCTGCACCCAACATTGGAGCACCTAAATATATAAAGCAAACATTAACAGATATGAAGGGACAAATAGACAGCAATATAAATTGGTAGTGGACTCAAGCCTCCATTTTCAACAATGTTGAAATTCTATCAAATATTTAAGCAAGAAATAATACCAATTCTACACAAACTCTTCCAGAAAACTAATGAGGGGGAAATACTTTTCAAATCACTCTGTGAGGACTACATGACTTATACCAAAACAAGAAAACGACATTATAGAAAAAGAAAACCTCAGAAAAATTTATCTTATGAATATACATGCAAAGCATCTTAACAAAATGTTATCAAATCAAAAACAATATACAAAATGGATAAATACAAAATGACCAAATGGAATTTATCCCAGGAATGTAAAGTCATTTAAATATTCAAAGCCAATTAATGTAATGCATTGTAATAACAGACTGAGATTTAAAAAAAAGACACGATCGTCTCAAAAACACAGAAAAAGCATTCGAGAAATACAAAATCCAGTCTTGATAAAAAGTCTCATAAAACTAGGAACAGAAAGGAACTTCCTGCATCTGATAAACAATATACATGAAAACTCTACAGTGAAAAATTGAATGCTTTCTTCTGAAAGTCAGCAACAAGAAAAGAATGTCTATCTATTTCTAATCAGCTTTGCACTGCTAGTTCTCACCAATAAAATCAGCCAAAAAGAAAAGGGAAATGGAAAAGGAAAGGGAAAGAGGAGAGAAAGAAAGAGAGTGAGAAGGAGAGGAGGAGGGAAGGAGGAAAGGAGGGAAGAGGAGAGGGAGGGACGGAGGAAGGAAGGAAGGAAGGAAGGAAGGAAGGAAGGAAGGAAGGAAGGAAGGAAAGAAGGGAAAACATTAGACTGGGAAGGAAGTAACTCCTTTTATTCACAGACAACATGATTTCTGTGAAGACAAATAAATTACTAGAAGTAATATGGGAGTTTAGCAAGGTTGCAGGATAAAAGATTCATATACGAAAATCAATTGTATTTCTATATAAAGTAGAACATCATTTCATGTGCTTATTTGTCACTCATATATCTTAGTGAATTATCTAGTCAAGTATTTTGCCCATTTTTAGAAGGCAAACATATATCTACCATATGACCTAGACATTTGAAAACATTCCTAAATCACATCCTAATCTCAGAAACCTGTGAATATATATAATCTTATATAGCAAAGGGGACTGGCAGATGTGATTAAGTTAAGGTTCCTGGGATGTGGAGCTTATCCTGCATTATCTACATGAGCCCAATGTAATAATCCCAGGGTCTTTAAAAGGATGGAAAAGAAAGAGGGTCAGAGAAGATAAGATAATGGAAACAGAGGTTGGAGAGATACCTCTTAAGATGACGAGGCCACAAGCCAAAGCATTCAAGCAATCTTTAGAAGCTAGGAAAGCCAAGTAAACAGAATTCCTTCAGAGAATTAAGAAGGGATTCAATTCTGCCAGTATCTTGGTATTTTAGCCCAGAGAAACACATTTTAGATTTCTGACCTCCAGAATTGTAAGATGATAAATTTGTGTTGTTTTAAGCCACTGGGTTTGTGTTAATTTATTACAATGGCAATAGAAAACAAGTACTCTTGACTTCTGAAAAGATTCTTCTGTGCAGTCTCTAGTTTTACTTGCATAAATTTATGTTCTGTATAAGAATGGAATGAAATGGAAAAGTTGCCTATTATTGTAGAACACCTAAATTTGATATGACATTCAAAGAATCATAAAATAGAGATAATTTATTTGATGAACTTTGTCTTATAAAAATATTGTCCTGGGTGTCTCAGTGGTTTAGCGCCTGCCTTTGGCCCAGGGCGTGATCCTGGAGTCCTGGGATCGAGTCCCACATCGGGCTCCTGGCATGGAGCCTGCTTCTCCCTCCTCCTGTGTCTCTGTCTCTGTCTCTCTCTCTCTCTATCATAAATAAATAAATAAATAAATCTTTAAAAAAATATTGTCAAAGAAATTTGCTATGAGTTAAAGCAAAAAAAGACAGTAACTTTAAACATTTGGGCTGAAATATTTATATATTTAATAAAACAAAATCTAACTTGAGAATATACTCCATTTAGGGGCACACCTGGGTGGCTCAGTTGGTTAAGCATCTGCCTTCAGCTCAGGTCATGATCCCAGGATTCTGGGATTGAGCCCTACATCGGGCTCCCTGTTCAGTGGGGAGCCTGCTTCTCCTCTCCCTCTGCTGCTCTTCCCTCTTGTTCTGTGTCAAATAAATAAACAAAAATATTTTAAAGAGAGAGAGAGAGAATATACTCCATTTGGAATAATTTTCTCTGAGTTTACCAGGTACCTATATTAACCTATAGAGAGTATGTTCCCAAATAAAAACACTAAGGTCAACAAAGGACAGTTAATTGAGAACATCAACAATTTTGAATTTATCAACTACAATGTTAAAGAAGTTTAGAGATATTTTTATTTAAAAATTACAAACATAACACCGTATTAAAATATATTCTTGAGGATCCCTGGGTGGCTCAGAGGTTTGGCGCCTGCCTTTGGCCCAGGGCACGATCCTGGAGTCCCAGGATTGAGTCCCGTGTCGGGCTCCTGGCATGGAGCCTGCTTCTCCCTCTGCCTGTGTCTCTGCCTCTCTCTCTCTGTCTATCATGAATAAACAAAAATCTTTAAAAAAATATTCTTCATAGGCACAGGGGATGGGGGAAAATGGGGAGATGCTGGTCAAAGGGTATAAACATCCAGTTGTTAGATAAGTGACTTCTGGGGATCTAATATCTAGCATGTGACTATAATTAATAATAATGTACTATATATTTGAAAGTTGCTAAAGGGACTAGATTTTAAATGCTATCACTACCCCCCAAAAAAGGTAATAATACGAGGTGATGAGGGTGTTAGTTATCTTTATTGTGGTAATCATTTTGCAATACAGTCTCTTATGATTTTTACCATTGTAAAAATAGTATGAAAGCAATACAATACAATAGTATGAAAGCAATACACATTCAGTGGAAACAATATTTCAAATTTTGAATTCAATTTTTTCCCCAGGTTAGTGATATGCAGTACAATACTCTATCATGATACTGGGCAGTGACAACATGCGACAGCTGCCATCAGCCGTGTAATCATGAGGCTAAACAGCCAGTACACTTATAATCATTCTGTACCAATATAGCCATTCTGCTTTTCAATTTTAGTACAGTGTCCAATACATTATATGAGATATTCAACAATTTATTATAACATATGCTTTATGCTAGATCATTTTGCCAACTGCAGGCTCATAGAAAGTGCTCTGAGCGCATTTTAGACAGCATAGGCTAAGCAACAATGTTGAGTAAGTTAGGGGTATTAACTACATTTTCACCTTATAATATATTCAACTTTGGCTTGTTTTATCTGGACATCATTCCATCATAAATTGAGAATAATCTGTATGTATGTGTATCAAATCATCATGTTGTATATCTTAAACTTAACACAATGCTGTGTGTCAATTATATCTCAATGAAGCTGGAAAAAATATATTCTTCAGAAGTAAAAAAAAAAAAAGAAATGGCATGAGGGACAGATGTAGTCAATAAACTGGTTAAAATTCATGAATATGTGTAGAATAACTATTGATATTTTTAATATGCTGATAATCAGTAGTAAGCAGTTTGCCTTTGTTTTTCTCTAGTATATTCAGATTTATTTTTCAAATTAGCTTTTAAAGTCTATTTTGTAGAGCCACCAGTATAATAAAACTAATTTGTCAGTTAATACATGTCTTAGATTTTTATGTAATTTTATTTATTTATTTATTTTTTAAGATTTTATTTATTTATTCATGAGAGACACACAGAGAGAGAGGCAGAGACATAGGCAGAGGGAGAAGCAGGCTCCATTCAGGGAGCCTGATGTGGGACTCGATCCTGGGACTCCAGGACTACACCCTGGGCCAAAGGCAGATGCTTAACCACTGAGCCATCCAGGGATCCCTGATTTTCATGTAATTTTAATTGTTTAATGCTCTACTTCATTCTTAAAAGTATCTAAGTTTGGCCAAAAAATTATATGGTCCCTCCAGGCATTAAGTTTAATGGTGACTGATACCATTCCACTGCCACCCCTTTGTTCTCAGACCTCTGCGTTCTGTTATTAGGAAAAACAGTATTTGAATTTTGTAACACAGTATTTCCCAACTTGTACCATGTATAATAAATGAGTTCTTCAATAAATCATTCCGCATTCTACAAAGTCATTGCATTATAGTTCAGTAATCACATGGGTTTGTAAACCATTTAAAGCCTGTGATCACATGGTTGTTATTATTTTGCCTTAGCTCATTTAGAGTAAAATTAGTTCTTTGGTCAGATGCAATGTTGTGTGAGCTTCTCTAATGGTGAATAGGCATTTTGTCATTTTATAAATAGCACTGCTAGAGGAAGTATGGCAATCAAGAAAGACAAATACAACTGTACAAAAATGATCCATTCTAGGAGAACAAATTAATGCTGTCTCTATGATGGAAGAAGTCTAATGAAATCAACCTGCCACCAGAGGCTGACTGGTTCCCCTAGTATATGATACTTCAAGTGTATATAGCATTGGTTTTCTACTGCTGGAAGATTGGGCTCCCAACTATAGCAATAGACGGGTCAGTCTTTCAGTAGAGAAGACCATGTTGTTCTGAGATCATAAATAGCTTCTATCTGACCTTGTTCAGGGAACCATTGAACAAGCACTGCCTACCTGAAAGAAAGAAGCTAACTAACTGTTAGCCACAGTAGAGGTTATATTGACTACCTAATTAATGATAAACCTCCCCTGGTAGCCTCTTTTGTTGTTACTGTTGTTAGTATTTACATGAGATAGAAGTATCCTCATACTCTGTTACTTTGGGAGTTCTATCCGCATATTGCTTCTCTAAATTTATTTATCCCTAAATCTTTCAGTCTTGTTTTTCACATGTCCCAATCTGTCCAGCCATATTATTAACCATTGCCCATAAATAGACACGGGACATTGCTTGGACACAGTAAGCAAATTGGAAAAAGAGATACATTGATCAAAGTTCTTCCCACTGGAGGATTTTCTCTTCTGTGTATATTTCAATAGCCTCTGAATGACTGCAGTGCTATAGCATTCTGCTTCTGGCAGGGGCAGGCTCATTTTCCAGAACTATCTGCAAACCAGGCTTGAATTTTTACTTCCTAAATCAACTGATAATAGAGAATTCCCTTTGATTGATGCAATGGTGATAATGTAGAAACAGTAGGCAGCTGGTAATGTGAACCACCTACTTGGTCATGAAATTTACCAGTAGCTTCAGGACTAGCTTTGTTCCAATCTTCTATATTGTCACTTCCAGTTGATTTTGCAGTGATCCTGGATGTATTCAGCTTTATGGTTCGTAGGTTACATAGAATCCAGTTTGTGATGATCATCCAAGAAGACCTCAAGGTGTTAAGTCTCTACCAGGGCTCACAAAGCAAACCAGGGACTGTTTCTCAAATGGAGAGTAGTTTATTGTTTGGCATCGATCCAAAGCCCTAGGAGCCTACATTGTGATTCTCCTAATGGGTGAGACTGGCCACCAGCTCCAAATAGCATCTTGACCTGTTTTTGACACTTAATTACTGGTCTTGTTACAGCCTATGCCAGCTAGAAGGGTTTCTTGCTTTTGAGGACCTTTCAAAGTTGGTAACTTTCATTAAAGAGATTGAAGTAGTACATCCAATTGTAGCATATGCAACTTAAAAAGAATTCAGAGGCTCATCAAGTGTTCTCTCTCTCTCACTAATATGGGTATAAGGTGCAAAACTTTTCCTATTCCATTGGAAAGAATATCTTGAGATGTTCAAGACTGCCTGATCCCCAGAAATTTCAGTGAGGTTATAGTTACCTGGATTTTCATTGTAGTTTATCTCCCATTTTCTGAAATCTAGTCACTAAGTCCAATGAGCACATCATAAAAGTAGTTGGCCAGTGTGATGTTATATAGGATTATGAGATAGTGAAATGGCAAAAATCTCTGTAGAATAGTTTCCAAACCAGAGCTGGAGAACTAAAATAGATCAATGAAAATAATTTGTGTTCTGACAAGGTAAAAAACACGCATCCTTTGGAGAACTCTTCTTATCAAGATAGAGGGGGGAAAAGCCAGATTAGTAGCCATATTCTAAAGCTGTTACTAAAGTCACTATTTATGGCAACCCTGATTATTCTTGTGAGCTGCCTATCTATTTAAATCCTAAGGAGCGGGGTATCCCTGGGTGGCTCAGGGGTTTAGCGCCTGCCTTCGGCCCAGGATGTGATTCTGGAGTCCTGGGATCAAGTCCCACTTCAGGCTCCCTGCATGGAGCCTGCATCTCTCTCTTCCTGTGTCTCTACCTCTTTCTGTTTGTGTGTGTGTGTCTCTCATGAATAAATAAATAAAATCTTTAAAAAAAAATCCTAAGGAGTTTTATGGTCAGTTTGCCATTACCAAAGAATCTTTTCATTCTCAATATCATTGTATTATTACGTTGACGGCAATCATGCCTGCCTTGCCTCTATTGCTTAAATGCTATGATTTGATCTTTGTTACTTTGGGATAACATTTTTTTAAAAGATTTTTTTTATTTATTTAAAAAAAATCAGAGAGCCTCTTTATAGATCCTCAATAGCATTTAAAAATACTTTTTGGCCCTAGCCTTCACATGTAAGATACTAGAGTGCTGAGCCTTTAAAGACTGTTATCCCTTTCATCACAGTCTCCTCAATATCTTACTGAAGAGTGTATCCTCTGGGCCTTTTTGGGAGACAGTGAGCAGTAGGAGAAAAAGTGAATATGATAAATCAATTCAAGTTTTCCTATCTCCTTAAGTCTTTCTATTCTTTCCTCTACATTTTGCTAAGGAACTTCTGATCTCAAATCCACTTGACATGTCCATCAGTGAAAACACATTTCAGTCCCTGAAGCAAATGAATGATTATAACTACTCTAAAAGAATTATAAGTACATTAATTTAAAAATTCTGTATCAATAAATTTTACTCTATAAGAAGTGCATTTATTGAGATGAGTATTGGATGAAGAATGGAATTCTTGATTCACTGTATTGTACACCCGAAACTAACAAAACACTGTATATTAACTATACCAGAATTAAAATAAAATAAAATAAAATAAAATAAAATAAAATAAAATAAAATAAAAAACAGATTTGACTGTATCTAAAACTGTGTTCCTTTATTCTTCATCTTTATACACATTCCCAGTTTTCTGGAGGTGCAAATTAGCAAAATCTTGCCATTAATTTGTACATAGACCTTTTCTTCATGGATTAGGACTCTAGACATAGGTCTCAACTGGATATAAGAAATGGTAGAGATAAAGCAGAAAGTAACTTCCTCCAGTGAAGTTGCTACAGGGATTCCACGCAGAAAGAAGGCAGTCTCAACATAAAGGGAAAGAAGGCTCCTGGGAAGGAAGACTCTGAGAGATTTGGTGTTTTGTGGACCTCAAAGTCATCTGAATTTACCCAAATGTTCTCAGGGTCCCACTATATCCCAAATAGTCCCTGATTTTTACATATAAGTCCCAGACATCCTAAAAATTCAACTTTTATATTAATTCTGCAATTTGGTAGAGGAGATTCAATATCTTATTTTTTTATAATTGTCCTGGACCTAAAGATGCAAGAGTTTCTTTTACAGTAATTATAGAAGCTACCCAAATCTCTAATCATGTCTGTAGAATTTAAAACTCCGAGTTTGCCATGGTCTGTATTTAAGCCTTTTTGGTACAGTTAAAAGCAGACAGCCCACCCCACAAACCTTATTTTCCTCATTCTCACTGAAGTCTGTGGTCTGCCAAAGTCTTGCCTTCAGTAGGCACTTCAATCCAGGTATTCACAAGTGATCATTTAAGTAACATATTTTCTGGGCCCCACCCACTGATGCTAAGATTCTTGCTTCCTTAAAACTTACCCAGGTCAGATAATCAATCACAGGTTCCCATTTTCTCAAGAGAATGTTGTCTACAGCCACTCTTGTTACTACTCTATTGTCAAAGGTAAGTTGAAAAGAGCAGAATTCAGTGTAGTTTAAGCAGAAAGGGATATGTTACAGGACATTAAATGGCTTATTATTTTAATGCACAGATGAAATGGATATTACGTGAGTTTCCAGAGTTAATACCCAAAGTCACACCTCAGAATAGGGCCAATAATGGTGCTACTGCTACCGCCAAGATCAGGAAGGTATCTACCAAGTTTAAGTCATAGCTAAAGCATCCAGCTCCAAAACTATTCTACCTATGTTGCTAAAGCTTTGGGGATGGGAAATCACACCATCTTGGTTAAAATCTGAAAACTTCCTGCCAAATCTTGAAGTCTGTTTCAGAAGCTCCTGCCAAAATTTCTACCTGCAAAAATTCATGTCCCATACTGTTTTTATCTTTACTCAGTTCTAAGTCTTTCATAATTTGTATCTGATTGGAGGAACCTATATCAGATCTGGACCTCTATTTGCAAGGCAAGCTGAGAAAAGTAGTTTTTAGTTTTCCAATATCTTCTGTACAGGACAAGACAATAGGTTAGACCTTTCTAATCTCTCTCATGTTCCTCTGTTAGTTCTTTGTTCAGTGGTCATTTTTAGAATACAGCTTCTCCTAATTATTTTGTGGTAGATTACAAGTCTCCCTCACACTGAGAGCTTTCTATCTCTCTTTTGTTTTTTATTTCTCTGTATGTTTCATTCTCCAACTGGAAAAAAAGCTAACTGTGGGTTAAAGTTTAGTTTATTATGTTAATATCTCGGGCCCCACTAAAAAATATTCATTAAACAAATAAATGAGGTGCGCCTGGGTGACTCAGTTGGTTAAGTGACTGACTCTTGATTTTGGTCCAGGTCATCTCAGAGTCCTGGGATCCAGCCCTGCTTTGGGCTCCATGCTTGGTGGGGAGTCTGCTTGAGGATTTCTCTCCTTCTCCCTTTGCCCTGCTCACACATGCTCCAAAGTTCTCTCTATAATATAAATAAAGATCTATAAACTAATGAATGAATGAATGAATGATGAGCCAGCAAATTCACTAGATTCATTGCAGGTATCTTTGGTTATGTGGAATTTTTTTTTTTTTGGTGTACTAAAATTTATCATAATTTTTCTTTTTTGATTATGTTTGTTGTATCTTGCTTTAAAAGTCCTATTCTCTTGGGAATCCCTGGGTGGCGCAGCGGTTTAGTGTCTGCCTTCGGCCCAGGACATGATCCTGGAGTCCCAGGATCGAGTCCCACATCAGGCTCCCTGCATGGAGCCTGCTTCTCCCTCTGCCTGTGTCTCTGCCTCTCTCTCTCTCTCTCTCTCTCTGTGTCTCTCATGAATGGATAAATAAAATCTTAAAAAAAATGTTTTAAAAAAAGTCCTATTCTCTCCTGTGACTATATACATATATAAACACACACAGTATAATATACTATATATACTATATATATGTTACATGTAATTCTAAGGGTTATAAACTTTTGCTTTTTAGAAATGGGAAGATTGTCCATGCTTATGGATTAGAAGGCTTAAGTGTTAAAATGTGCATGCTACCTAAAGTATCTGAAGATTTAATGCAATCCCTATTAAAATACCAACAGCATTTTTCACAGAACAAGAACAAATAATCCTAAAATTTGTATAGAACCACAAAAGATACTGAATAGCCAAAGCAGTCTTAAGATTAAGAAGAAGAAACCTGGAAATATCATCATTTCAGATTTCAAAATATACTACAAAGCTACAGTAATCAAAACAGTATACTATTGGCATAAAAATGGACACAGATCAATAGAACAGAATAGAGAGATAAACCCACACTTATATGGTCAGTTAATCTACAACAAAAGAGACAAGAATATACAATGGGGAAAAGACGGTTTTACAAATAGTCCTGGGAAAACTGGACAGCTGCATGCACAAGGATGAAACTGGGCCATATATACCATACACAAAAATAAACTCAAAATGGGTTAAAAACCTAAATTTGGGACCTGAAACCATAAAATCCCTAGAAAAAAACATAGAAGTAATTTATTTGACAATGGCCTTAGAAACATTTTTCTAGATATATCTCTTCAGGCAAGAGGAGGCAAAAAGCAAAGTAAACTATTGGGACTATACTAAAATAAAAAGCTTTTGCATGGTGAAGGAAATCATCAACAAAACAAAAAGGCACCCTACTAAATGGGAGAAGATAGTTGCAAATGGTTTATCCACTAAGGGATACTATCCAAAATATATAAAGAACTCCGACAATTGAGTGTTGGTGAGGATGTGCAGAAAGAATATTAATGCACTGTTGGTGGGGATGCAGTAACTGTGGAAAACACTATGGACATTCCTCAAAAATTAAAAATAAAAATACCATATGAACCAATAATTATGATACTAGGTATTTACTCCCCCAAAATGAAAACATTAATTCAAAAAGATATATAGACCTGTTTATTGCAGCATTATTTACAATAGCCAAAATACGGAAGCAACCCAAGTGTCCATCAATAGATGAATACATAAAGAAGTGGTACACACAGTTATACACATACACTCAGTAAAATATTACTCCGTTATGAAAAAGAATGAGATCTTGCTATTTGCAACAACATGGATGAACCAAGTTGGTATAATGCTAAGTGAAATAAGTCAGTTAAAGAAAGTCAAATATCATAATTACACTCATATGTGGAATTAAAAAAAAGAAAACAAATGAACAAACAAAGAAAAAAAGACACAATTAAACAGACTCTTAAATACAGAGAATAACCTGATGGTTGCCAGAAGGGAAATGGGTGGGAGAATGAGAGAAATAGGTAAAGTGGATTAAGAGGTACAAACTTCCAGTTATAAAATAAGTCACAGAAATGAAAATAGTCAATCAGTTTGTAATAATGTTGTTTGATGACAGAGGGTGACTACACTTACTGTGGCGAGCATTGAGTAATATACAGAATTATGGAATTGTTTTGTTGTACACTGGAAACTAGTATAATATAGTATGTTAATTATACTTCACTATTTTTTTAATTTTGAAGAAAGGAGTGAGGGAGGAAATAATGGGTAATTATAAAGATTAAATAGTTTGAAATAAAAACTATACTCTAGGAAGTAAGAATATTTTAAAATTAAAAAAAATTTTTTTTTACTTAAAAAAGTAAAATGAGGTATGCCTGAGTGGCTCAGTTGGTTAAGCGTCTACCTTCAGCCCAGGTTGTGATCCCAGGGTTCTGGGATTGAACCTCACTTGGGCTTCTTGCTCAGAACAGAGCCTGCTTCTCCATCTGCTGCTCTCCTTGCTCCTGCTCTCTCTCTCATATAAATAAATACAACCTTTAAAAATAAAGTGAAATGATTGTTGATATAGTTGGAGTAATATTAAACACATCTGTTACCATTTTCTACTGGTCGCCCTTTTTTTTGTTCCTATTTTGTCTTCCACAATTTTTCTGTCTTTTTCAATGTTAATTGTGCATTTCATTTGATTCCATGTCTCTCATGTCTTCGCATATCAATGAAGTTTTATATTTTTATTTTATTATATTTTTTAACTTTTTTAGTGGTTTCCCTAAAATTTCCAACATACAACTAATCCAAGCCCAAATAACACTATACTACTTCATGGGTGGTGTGAGTACGTTTTAACAGAATATTCCTAATTCTTCCCTCTCATTCCTTGTATCATTTCTGTCATTCATTTCACTTATACACACATATATATATGTACACACACACACTCACACATTAGTATACAGAATCAAATACTTTGTTGATATTACTATTTTGAACCAACTGTTTTCTGTCGAATCAATCAAGAATAAGAAAAAATGTAATTGTTTTTCCTTCAATTCACTCCTCAATGAATTTCTTTATGCAGTTTCATGTTTCTGGTCTATATTATTTTCATTCTCTCTGAAGAACTTTTAAACAGTTCTTACAAGGAAGGTCTACTGGCAACACATTCCCTCAATTATTGTTTGTCTAAGAAAGTTTTTTTCCTTCTCTTCTGCAGGATAATTTTGCAGGGTACAGAATTCTAGGTTGGTGAGGGTACTTTTTCTCAATGTTTTAAATAATTCACTCCACTCTATTTTTGCTTGCAGGGTTTCTAAAGAGAAGGTGAACATATTTCTTATCTTTGCTCCCCTGGAGATAAGATATTTCTTTCCTTTACTTCTTTCAAGACATTTTCTGTATTTTTTATTTTCTTCAGTTTGAATATGATATCACTAGGTATAGGGGTTTTCTGCATTTATCTCACTTAGTGTTTTCTGAGCTTCCTGGATCTGTACCTTGGTGTCTGACATTAGTTTGCGGAACTCACCTCAGTCATCATTGCTTCAAATATTACTTCTGTCACTTTCTTTCTTTATTCTCCTGGTATTCCCATTAAATGTATTTTCCACCTTTTGTAATCGTCCCATGGTCCTTGGATATGCTGTTCTGTTTTTTTTCTTTTTTTCCAGTCTTTTTTCTCTCTGTTTTTCAGTTTTGGAATTTTCTATTGTTATATCCTCCGGCTCAGCAATTCTTTCTTTAGCTGACTCCAGCCTACTTATGAATCCAACAAAGGCATTCCTCATTTCTGTTGGTGTTTCTTTTTTATTCCTTCTTAGAACTTCCACCTCTGCTGACACTATCCATCTGTTGTTGCATGTTGTATACTTTTGCCATTAAAGCTTTGAGCATATTGATCATATATTTTTGTTAAAATTCTTGGCCTACTAATTCCAACATTTCTGCCATATCTGACTGGTTTTAATGACTGTTCAATCTCTTCAAACTGTTTTTGGTTTTAGTATGATTGCAGATATTCATTGAAAGTGGACATGATATATTGGGTTAAAGGAACTATAATAAAATAGGCCTGTAGTAATGCAGGATAGGATGTAGGGGAATGGTTAGTGTTCTATAGTTCTAGGATTAGGTCTCAATTTCAATAGAGCTTCTTAGCCTCTAACCTTCTCACTCCATCTCACATGGGACAGTATGGCCAGAGTAAGTGGGCATTAGGTTAGACTCTGATAAAACCCCAGTGGGTTAGGTTTCAGTAAAATACTTTCTTCTGAGGACAGGTACTGTTAGGAAGAACATAATGCTCTGGTGTATTTCAAAATGGTTACTTTTCAAAGTATTAGTTATACCAAATTTTCCTCCAATATTCATTGTGAGGACATAATTGGGCTCCTGGAGGTAAAAGTCATCAAAGTATGGGATCCCCCTATGATTGCATCCAAACACTGGTTGCCATGAAGATTTCTGCTCCAGTAAATTGTGATTTTCTATTTGTCTGTGTCTCCAACTTGGGGGGAAGTTATTGGCCCTATGACCTCATTTCTCTGACAGATCTAAGAAGGGTTGTTGATTTTGTTTGTTCGGTTTACTTGTTTGTTGTTAGGATGGAGTGGCCACCTCTAAGCTCCTTACATGCCAGACTAGAACCTCTGCCTATTTTTAAAACCTAGTGTTACATGTGAAATTCAAAAGGTTGGTTATAATTTACCATATTTCCTGGGTTAAGTTATGTGATATAAAATATTTGCATATTTGAGGATTCAAGGTCACTGGGAGAGTTCCTTATACGTCAAAGGTTTATACTATTTCTTGCATATAGCATTCAAAAATTTCGGAATGAGCTATACTTTGTGCTCTGCATAGTGTATATTACATAGTAGTTTAAAAATGTCTGTAGAATAATCAACAAATGAATCAATCAATCAGTTCCTTGGGATTCTTTCTAGTATTACCAGACCAAAATTTCTAACGAGTTCAATTTGTCCTGACAATGATACATGCCAGGAATTGTTCTAATTTTTAATATTTCTGCTAGTTATTAATATACTTGATTGCTCTAAATCTGAACTTTGAAACTGTTTATTTTGCTGTTCAATTTGAAAGTAAAAACTCAGGGAATCACAAATCTCTTTATAGAAGCTGTTCTATGAAATAACCACTTTAAGTTCTCCAAACTAACATAAAAATTGTGAAACTAACGAATGTAAAATGGAGAACAAAAATTAAATGTGTGTATTTTGTTTAATAATCAATAGTTAGTGCATATTATTTCATTGTAGATTATCCTTGGCATATTTTAAATCTCAGACTGGCTTTCTCTTGCTATATAGTAATCTTTAAGTTTTCCCCATTCCTATATTCCTCTTTACCCAACCTAGAACTAATACAAAAAGCAATATGATTTTAATTTTAACCTAAATAAACCTTAAGATATGAGACATACTTTTGAAAGAGAATTTAATGTAAAATATATATTCATTACCCAATACCTTTAATTAAATTTGAATTGCGTGGCAACTGTGTTCTACTGAAGCGACCACTAGTTAATTACTATTTGGTAGTATTACTATAGATTGTCATCCCTCTAGCCCCCAGCTTAACTATTTCTTACTTGGCTCTGCTTTCAGAGCACTAGACTAAGAAAATTATAAAAGAGTGATCAGAGGGCAAAAGTGACCTCAAAATCATATTATATGAGGAGTAACTGAAAAGAAGGGAAGAAGACTAGGGTCTTTGGATGATAGCAATTAAAGGGAGGCAGATTTCATCTCAACATCTGTCTCAAGATTATTTCATGTGGTCTGTAATGCCCTGAATGATTTGGCTTCTGCTAACTTCTCTAGCCTCTTCTTGCAAAAATTGTTCCATTCCCTTTACATTTCAGCTTTTTTTTTCTAAGATTTTATTTCTTTATTCATGAAAGACAGAGAGAGGCAGAGACATAGGGAGAAGCAGGCTCCCTGAAGGAAGCCTGATAGAGGACTCATCCCAGTACTCTGGGATCACAACTTGAGCTGAAGGCAGATGCTCAACCACTAAGCCACCCAGGTGCCCCATGTGTTTCAGCTCTTTTCACACAATTTGCTACCTCCCTTTTCAGGACTTTTGTACACATATTACTTTTTTTTTTTTTTTTACATATACTACTTTGGCCAGCGATATTCTCTATTTTATTTTGCCTAAGTAATTTCTATTATAGATCTCAGTTCAAACATTATTTTCTCAGGAAAGCTCCACCCTCAAACAAAAGTCCCTAGGCCAGGTTTGCCTTTTGGAAGTTTCTCATTTCTATGTCTCTCACATTAAACAAAGGACCAGGGATCCCTGGGTGGCGCAGTGGTTTGGCGCCTGCCTTTGGCCCAGGGTGCGATCCTGGAGTCCCAGGATTGAATCCCACATCGGGCTCCCGGTGCATGGAGCCTGCTTCTCTCTCTGCCTGTGTCTCTGCCTCTCTCTCTCTCTATCATGAATAAATAAATAAAATCTTAAAAAAAATAAACTTTAAAAAAATAAAAAAAATAAACAAAGGACCATGTTGTGTTGTTCACCATTTTCTTGCCTAACACAGTGACTAGTAGAGTCGGTAGGTAACAGATCCCACGTGGATGAATAAAAATCACATTCTTGGGATCCCTGGGTGGCGCTGCGGTTTGGCGCCTGCCTTTGGCCCAGGGCACGATCCTGGAGACCCGGGATCGAATCCCACATCGGGCTCCCGGTGCATGGAGCCTGCTTCTCTCTCTGCCTGTGTGTCTGCCTCTCTCTCTCTCTGTGACTTAAATAAATAAATAATAAATAAAATATTAAAAAAAAATCACATTCTTATATTGGATAAAATGTCCCTTTCAACTTAAATGCCTATATATATATATATATATATATATATATATATATATATCATATATTATTGTATCTAATATATATTATGTCATACAATACCTTATGTTATATATCATATGGTATATATTATATATCATATAATATTATAATATATATTATATGTGTTTTTGAGAGAGAAAGTATCTGTGCATGAGCTGGGGGAGCTTGGGGTGGGCAGAGGGAGAGAGAAAATCTCAAGCAGGTCAAGCCTCCACACCCAGGGTGGAGCCCAATGCTGGGTTCAATCTCATGACCCAACCCAGAGACCATGACCTAAGCCCAAATCACGAGTTGGGTGCTTAACCAATTGAGCCACCCAGGTGCCTCCCAAAATATTTTTTTAAAAAACACCAGATGAGCTGGAATCAAGCTCTTCTTTTCATAATAAAAGCTGAAAATTAAAAAAAAAACCTCCAGAAAATAGCAACAACAAAATAAAAACAGGTAGCTGACAAAAATGAAGGAATAACACTGGAAAATAGGAATTTGTGTGAACTGTGGTGAACTGAAAAAAGTGTGTGTTATGTAAAAGCATTCAAAATTCAAAGAACTTTGAAGTAGTGTGGTGACAGGATACAGCATGTTCATATAATAGTTTTGGTTATAGATTAGTATTTTGCAGTGCTTGTATTAAAGTGATATACCCGGGATCCCTGGGTGGCGCAGCGGTTTAGCGCCTGCCTTTGGCCCAGGGCGCGATCCTGGAGACCCGGGATCAAATCCCATATCAGGCTCCTGGTGCATGGAGCCTGCTTCTCCCTCTGCCTGTGTCTCCGCCTCTTTCTCTCTCTCTCTCTCTCTCTCTCTCTGTGTGACTATCATAAATAAATAAAAATTAAAAAAAATAAAGTGATATACCCATTATATATTCAATACAAATATAGAGAATACCCATTGGCATGAAAATATGCTCATAAAATAGATTTTTAAAAGGTATTTTTTTTAAGTGTTCTACAATGGACACAAATTGTTTTTGCATTCAGAAATGAATTTTTTTTACAAGATAAAGAAGTAACTCAGATGGCAATGTGGAGGATAAAATGGAGTAAACTAGGGCCAGAGCCAGAAAGATTAATAGACTATTGAAATAGTATGGGTAAAAGCTGGTAGAAGCCAAATTAAGGTAGTGGTTGTGAGGATAAAGAAAGTAATTGGATAAGAGGACACAGAATGAAAAGGACTTGATAATCTTAGATCTGTTTAGGTTGGAGATAAAAGTTAGCTTAAACACAGTAATTCCACTGATAACCCTCAATCTATATGGGTTGAAGATAAGGGTAATGAATTCATTAGCCTTTACATGGTAATCGAAATGAGATTCCTTAGGGAGAAGATATAATATAGAAATAAGGCAATGGCCTGAATCATGGGGAAACTCTTTAACATCTAAAAGCCAGATGGAGGAAGAAAGACCTATAAAGAATATTAAGTAGGATTGACTGGAGAGATAAAGCAACTAGGAAGTTATCATAGAAATTAAAGGAAGTGGGTTTCAAGTAGGGATTGGTCATCGATACCAGTGGAGAAAGCATCTTGTGTGCTTCTGATGTTTGCTTCCCGTAAAAGGACCTCAACTAGTTGGAGGTCCTTCTCTATACCTGGGAGATTGAGTGATTTATATGAGTAGTGAATTTGTGAAGATCATAATATTTAGCTCTGTCCTCCAACCTACAAGGACAAGGTTGTACACAAAAGCCAAATTGTCGTTTCAGCCTCCATGCTGTCCTTGTCAAGTGTTGCTAGGAATTGAAGGTATAAATTGGCCTAACTCTGGGTATAAGTACTAAGCAATATCAATCAACTTAATATTTTATCAGTTAAAAGGTGGTATTTTGGCCCCCATTTCCACTTTGCTTTATTCCTTAAATTGTTCAGAACCAGAAGAGGGGAATTATTTTCTTGAGATCCCTTGGAATATGCAACAATTGATGTCAAATTCCACAAAAGTCAGGTAGAGTAGAGGCTGAAAAGAGGCTAATGACTTCAGCAATTAGGAATTAATCATAAATCATTATCTTCCTTAATAAAGTCAGTTTCTCCAACAAAGTCATCTGAGGAAATGTCTCCATGATGGTGTTGGTGGGGCACCTGTAACTAATGCTTCAATCCTTTTTCTGTAATATTCTCTAAAAATGGAACTATATCGCCCAAGGGGTTACATTAGTGAAGGCTATTTTAATTGCAAATGAATAAAACCTACTTTAAAATAGCTTAAATGAGGGTGACAAGGATGGGTGAGAGAAAAGGCAGAACTTAGTGGCCACTTAATGGACAGTGGATCTAATCCTAGATCTCAAAAATCATTTGGACTCTACTCTTTATTGTTCATATCTGCCTTCTTTTGTCTTTGCTGGATGGTAAGATAGGCTCACTCCATGTTATGTCAGCAGCTCTAGCCTCAGCAAAATTTTCATAGGTAACTGGAAAGACTGGCCTGGCTCATATGCCTATCTTTATGACAGGGGAAAAAAAGAGTCATATAAATGGCAGCTTTATCAGGTAGAGGAAAGGCATTTCCTGAAAAGATGAACATACAAAAATAAGTGTTGGAGTGTTTTCTACAACATTCCAGCCCTTGGCTACCTACCTTCTATACTTATGCTTCTTTCAGCACATAAAATTTCAAAAATGTCCTAGCTTACGACAACGTAATTATTCTGTGGACAACTGAAATACTCTCCTGGGAAACACGACAAAGTCTCATCCAATTATCGCATCTTGCTTGAAAATCAAGGGTTCTGATGTGCTTTTCTTTTGGTCAGGTCTGGACATAGCTCTTTGTGGCACAACATGATAAAGATAATTATATTAGGTAGTGGTAAAAACTTAAGGCAAGTTAAGGGCAGTCACGTGGGGCTCAGTCTAACAATCCTGAGATCATGACCTGAGCTGAAACCCAGAGTCCGACGCTTAACCAACTGAACCACTCAGGTGCCCCACAGGCACTCTTAATTAGCTAGTGGATGAGGTCCTTGGTCAGCTAATATCGTGATCGTGAGTTCGCTCTCTGAAAGGTGCTCCCTTATCGCTTACACAGAAGAGGGTTTTGGAATAAAGCTATCACAGGCCCTTGTTTGCAATGATTGGTATTTCTGTCAGTACAACTGTCTTGGCAATCTTAGTTGGCTGCTGGTCACTTTGCTTTTTGGTAACTGTGGTTTAGCAACAAGGAATGGAGATGGCATATGAATCTGTTTTCTGTCCTTAAGCAACGGGTTGTAAGGCTGGAATGCAACATCTATCTATCCCACAACCAACTAAATTTAACTACATATTTCTTTACCTATCCTCCAGTCAATTAAAATATGTATTTCTATTTTGGCTTTTCCATCCAAAATTTTAAAGATTTTATTTATTCATGAGAGACACACAGAGAGAGGCAGAGACATAGGCAGAGAGAGAGAAACAGACTCCTAACGGGGAGCCTGATGCAGGACTCAATCCCAGGACCCCGGGATCATGACCTAAGCCAAAGGCAGACACTCAACCACTAAGCCACCCAGGCATCCCCCCAATTTTAAACTGAAGAATGAGTTAGGAATAGTGCACTTAGGTTTTAACTGTCCCATTGCCCCCAACTTGCATCTTGGGGAATGGCTCCTCACATTACAACGAATTTGCCAGCCTTTGTTAGACAGAATGAATATAGCAATAGATGCATGAGGTAATCGAGGATCAAGCTTTTTGCAGGGTTCCAATGATATCTTTTACAGGGTGTCTAACTCCTTATCTTTATTTGCACTAACTTTAGCTCAGGATAAAGAATCTTTTTCCAAATCTGTGAGATGCAAGTTTAATTCTCAGGCACGTGGATTATACAGTACACACAGAAAGAGTGTCTTAGAAATACATTCTTTCTTCTGCATTCAGAGAGCTAGCTTGGACTGAAGTGCATCCTTTTCTTGTAGGATCTCGCTAAAAGACACACTCCAAAATCCTGACGTTTTCCTATCAATTCTCTTAGAACTACCATCTTGATAACAGACATTGCCTAAAACTTAAAATTCAATGTGTTAAATAGTGCCGAACCTCCTACCTTGGGCTAAGGAATCTTATTACTGTGCATCCCACATAAACTCACTGGTTTTACATTTTAGACTATGTCACTTGTTGACACAAGTACTATTTTATGGACTAATCAGGAATAAAAACACAAACCTTGCCATTTTGAGATTCATACTCTCTTCCAGTTTAACAGTCTGTTTTGAATTTCACATTAATTTTCTTATTCAGGTTCACGAATTCAAAGGTTAAGGTATTATTATTATTATTATTAGACTGCTCTCATTCTCCTCTAAGATTTAATCTAGTTGCTAGAGATAACTTCTTTACCCTCATGGCATTGGCAGAGGGAAATATGGTTTGCTAGGTGTCTAAATTTGTTGTTGAAAGGTCTGTTGTTCATACGACTTGTAATCCACTCTCTCAGTTAAAGTGTGATTCTTTTCCCTCTGCCCTTACTTCAAAATGTATGGATATTAGTATCTTCTCAATAGGATCTTCTATTCAATCCATTGGATTCATACCACAGCCTCTGCCCCAAGTTTCCACCACCCTGTCCTGCAAGCGGTTAGGCTGTGAGCCAAGATTACATACCTCTTGAGAGATTCTGTATCTCCTTTTCAGTCCACGGTCATCAAGAAAGGCACAGGAGTGCGAGTCGTTATCAAGCTGCCTGGGCTACTCGCTTAAACAGAATATGCTGCATTATTTTTTATTTTTTTGTAGTTGTCCTTGTTGGGCAAACTTCCTGGTGGGGAGCTAGGAATAAGCCACAAGCTCTGTTTGAATTCTGAAGTCTTCCTGGTAGTATCTATCCCTTACCCTTGGTATATTAACTCTAGGGAGAGAGCCAGGAAGTACATGTCTCCAATCATGGGCTCTTCTCTTACAATTTCATTCTCAGGCAAGTCCACTGCACAAGGCGATGATAGGCCATAGAGAGTTAAGTTTTCGCATAATTCCAGACTGAGGTACCTCTTTCTCAATAGTGCTAGCCAAAATGGTGAGACTTTTTCTGATTGGCTTTGTTTTGTTAGCTTGCCCATGCCTGAACCGATCATTAGGACTGTGTAGTTAAGGTACTTTGGCTGACCTGATTCATGGGCCCATTCCTGTGGTATCATGGGTAATGGACAGTTGCATCTTGGGAAAGAAGGCTAGGATTATATTAGGATAATTTCCAAATCTGTGGTTTAACACAAAAGAATGCATATAAACTCTAATCCAAGTGAGTCCTTTTACCCTGTGGCTTGGCCATCTTCAACACATGGCTTCTAATACAACTGTGTTCATCGGCCTTGAGTTGGTGGGGAACGTGGAGATCTTGGACTTTTCATGTGCTATTTTTCTAGACCACAGCTGCAACAGGAGCACATCACTTCTACTCATATCCCACCTGTTAGAACCTAATTGGCACCCCTCACCGGCAAGCCTAATTGCAAGGGAGGTAGGGAAATATAATCTGTGTGCCCAGAAAAAGAATCTAGTATCTGCAAGAGTCCACTATTCTGATCACTAGATATCTATTTTACCTTCTCTTCCCACACAGAGATTACATCCAACTCCAACAGAGACAACCTAAAATTCTGTTGAGTTACTAGGTCAGGCTTAAAGTCTAGGTTTATAAGTAGTGTGCAGTCCTCTTAGGTCCATGTGTAACCCATGAACTAAAAAGACAAGTTATCTCTAATATAACCCCATGCTTCCACAAACCCAATGTACAGTGGTAAATCAGAGATAGGTAATTACATTATAGTCTTATTGGGAAGAGAAAAATGTGAGATACTAGGCAATGTGAATACATAATGATGATGAAATACTGCACGGACATTTTGTGATCCACCTTCCTTGAGAGTAGAAGAAGACTTGATGGGACCTCAGTCTAGTCTTTGGGAGAACTCTGTTGTCCTTTGTCTTCTGTATAGCTCCCGGTATCAACCTCTGATATGTTGTCCGATATTCTCCATGCCACATCCTATGTGGGTACCGGGATGCTATAAAGTGTTTATGCCCTATTTTCTTTTTTATGAAAGCCTGGGGCCTTACTGTTTTAATACTTGAATAACATTTGAACCAAGTTAATAATTTGATTAGTAATAAAAGTCCTTGAAAAATTTAGTCTTGTGATGATTTGCTTCCAGTAACTACACCCAAAGTTCGTTCATTCTTTCTTTCTTTTTTAAGTTTAGTATTTAAGTAATTTCTACACCCAACTTGGGGGTTTGAACTCATGACCCTGAGATCAAGAGTCACATGCCCTTCTGACTGAGCCAGCCAGGTGTCCCAACCCAAAGTTCTTTCTTACATAATTCTCAAACCTGATTTACTTCTTTGCTTCCTTGTCCTCATGCCTGTTTCTCTAGAACTTCATCCCAGCCACCTTCAGGCCATCTAAAATAATGGCTTGGTTGGGAACAAGAAAGCGTTGATATCTTTGTTCCTGAACTATAGTCAAGGCTTCTTCCATTTCATTTGTTACCACTCAAGGTCTAGAAAGTCAGAATCCTTCCAAGAAAGTCTTGGAAAAGTCTTCTAGAAAGTCAATCCTTCCAAGTATTCTTATGCATTTTCATTTCTGCAATTCTTTCCTTGAGCTCATCTTTTTAGAAAAACCTTGCTAAAAGCAAAATGTAAAATTCAAAATACACTATCACTTTTAAATTCTTTTGAACTATTTCCTCTAGAACTAGTCTCAATAGATAGGTGATATACTTTTCAATTATGTTGCCCCTAGAAAACCTAGGTCTCCTTTCAGCCTCCTATATCAGTTTCTACAACCTCTGCTACATCATCACTAGGACAATGCAACATATTTTAGATGACTGTCCTAGCAGTATTCCCCTTCTGGTACCAAGTTCCAGATTAGTTATGGTCATTCTAGCTCCTATAATACATAAATTCTCAAATCTCAATTTTCTCTTATAATAAGCCCCAAAGAGGTTTGTTTTATTTATTTATTTATTTATTTATTTATTTATTTATTTATTAATTAATTATTTGGAGTGGCAGGCTTCCAAGTAATGATTTAGCTACTCATGTGCCTCTCTTCTGGCACTGGCATCTCCGACATATAGTTTTCAAGGTTATGATACTAGTTATAAGCTGATGGAGAAAGAATAAGGGAAGACGGGAGGAACTTTATTAAGCCTGGAAATGAGTGCATCACTTCCATTCACATTTCACGGGCTAAAAGTCATCTACATGGCTCCAACTTGCAAAGGAAATTGGGAGATTCAGACTAGCTATACGTCCAGGAAGAAGAAATGTTTCATGAATGGCTAGTCCAGTCTCTGACACAAGGCTCTGAAAAACAACAAAAACAAAAACACAGACACACACAGAAACAACAACAAAACAACCAACCAACCAACCAAACGACAACAACGAAAGCTATATAAAAATAACAGAAAGTCACTGCAGGGGCTCTATTTGAGCAGGCTTGACTATATCCTACTAGTCCCAATAAGGTGCTCACTTTGCTACTATGGAAGAGATAAAAATTTATTTTCTTCTAATAATGGAATTAAAGTGAGTGCTTTTCCTAGTGTGACGGGCACAGAAGTTAGGATGCAAGGGGTTAATGAGTTACATTCAGACCACAGAGATATTGAGCACAGAATCCTCTCAAAGAATTGCGAAGGAAAGGAAATGGTGTGGAACCAGAGATGTGGGGGGCATCAATCTTCTTTTGACATTTGAAGTAAAGTCATACGACGACGGAATGTGGCCGGGACTTAAGGCTGTAAAAAGTATTCTGGTGAGAAGGGAAAAGAAGGTAAAGAAGGTGCTGATGGATGGATATACAGAGTGGGAGGGAGGAACCCAGCTGAGGTTCTAGAAGCTAAAGCTGCAGCGGGTGGGATACACACTACAGTGTCAGGCTCTGCACAGGAACCCAGCCACTGCTGTAGGAGAGGGACAGGTGGATGGTCGGCTTAGCGTGTGTCTTTTACTACAGCACTTACTATACCAAAAGCCCCTGGAAGTAGAGACTTTGATAAAAACAAAACAAAACAAAACAAAACAAAAACAAAACAAAAAAAAAAGCCGAAAGAAAAAAACAAAACAAAACAAAAACAAAAAAACAAACAAACAAAAAAACTATGCACACAGTAGGAACATGATGAACTTCTGTTTGAATGAACTGATTCAGTCATCGCCAATCCTGCCATAGTACTCTGTAGAGTACTGGCAACTGCCCACATTTCATATGGTATGCCAATGCTAAAAAGAAAAAAAAAATGCTAAAAAAAAAAAAATGCAGGCACACTCAATTAAACTCAGCAGCAGTCTTAAAATGGCAACTGTGTCAGCTGAGACGTACTTTTTAAATCCTGTGCCAGTACATCTGCCTTGGGCGTCTGCTTCATCTTCCCTACGCCACTGTCCTCTTGCGGTACCAGCAGGGGAATGATTCCGAGTCCGATAAGCCACGCTCTGACGCCGACAGTCCTGAAGTCCTCCGTGGATGTACAAGTGGAAGTCGAGACCCGCCTTCACGACGCTGCCTCCCGGAGATGCTCACACAAACGCGAGGACCGATAACGCCCGCTCCGCAGGGAAAGGCGGAGTCGGCGCGGGGTGGAAGGACTGCTCGGCCGTTCCGTGGAGCATCCCCAAAGCGCGGCGGACCGTCTCGTCCTGCCTCCTCCCTGCTTCCTGGAAACCTCGAAGTCGTCGCCGTCTGCGGCATCACCGAACCGGACTCCTTCCCACCGCGCAACGGGACACCCAGGTCCAGGAAGCGTACGCGGCCGAGAGGGCTCCTTCCCTTGCACGACGCCGTCTCTCAGAGACCCAAAGTCCTTACCACGAGTCGGCGGTGGGGGACACAAACAAACAAGCACCAAAAAAAAAAAATAATAATAAAAATAAATATAAATTTAAAAAAAAAAGCCAGGAATAAAAGTACGTCTCCGCACGACGGCCCACCTGGACCCGGCGGCGCCGCCGTCCGCTCACGGGAGCGTCGGGACCGCGCGCTCGATCTCACTCACGTTCGTCTCTCGGGCGCCCGCGCGCCTCCGCTCGGGCGACGGCTGATGGCGTCACCCGCACTTCCGGCCGCGGCTGCGTTCTAGTCCCCAGCGAGGAAGGAGGAAGGGAGGTCTGAGGCGCTGGATGTGTGGGGGAAATAGCGAGCGAGGGGAAGCGATCCGGGCGCCCGCGGGCTCCGCGACAACGCCCGCGGGCCTCCTCTGTCCCCGCCGCCCCGCATCGGCGGCCGCCCGGGGCTGCCCTCCCTCGCCTTCTCGCGGTCTCCCGACACCCGGTCTCCCTTCACGCCTCGCCCCCCCCACACTCCCCCCTCCCTCCCCGTCCCTCCCCCTCCCTCCCTCCGTCAGGCTCCCCGCCCTTAGTATCGCGAGACGAGGTGAGAGCTGGCGGAGCGGCGGCGGCGGCGGCGGCAGTAGAGGTGACCGAGGCGGTGGCGGCGGAGGCGGCCCCGAGCGCTGTGCGGCCCCGGTGCGGCCGAAGTCGCGGTAGAGCGTAGCCCCCGCGCCCCTCCCCCGCCCGCGCCCTCCCTCTTTCCCTGGGGATGGAGAAGGCGACGGTTCCGGCGGCGGCGGCGGCGGCGGCTGAGGTAGAAGGGAGCCCCCCGGCGGTGGCGGTGGCGGCCGTGGCGGGCCCCCCCGCGGTGGCGGCGGCGGCGGCGGCGGCGGCGGCGGAGGTCGGCAGCGGCGTAGGCGGCGGCGGCGGCGGCGGCGGCGGCGGGGCTCGCTCGGCCTCCTCTCCTCGTGGGATGGTGCGAGTCTGCGACCTGCTCCTGAAGAAGAAGCCGCCGCAGCAGCAACACCACAAGGCCAAGCGCAACCGGACCTGCCGACCCCCCAGCAGCAGCGAAAGCAGCAGCGACAGCGACAACAGCGGCGGCGGCGGCGGAGGCGGCGGAGGCGGCGGCGGAGGCGGCGGCGGCGGCGGCGGCACCAGCAGCAACAACAGCGAGGAAGAGGAGGACGACGACGACGAGGAAGAGGAGGTTTCTGAGGCAAGGGCCTGGTTTCAAAGGAAGGAGGGAGGAAGGGACCGTACAGGGCCCAGGGGCCGGAGGAGGGAGGGGACTCGCGGCGGGACACGTTCTCGTGGGCTCCTGCCCCTCGGTGGCGCGGCCGTCGCTGTCCCCGTTCCGCCCCGGCCTAAGTCGCGAGGCGTGGGGATGTGGGGGAGGGTAGCTGACACGTGGGGGCGGGAGGCCGCGGGGCCCACGGGCTTGGATGACCCGCTGCTGGCGCTAGGATGCTCCCTCCACGCGGTTAAGCGTGAGGAGCTGGTTAGATCCCCGTGTGCTCACCCGGCGGGGTCCGCCTGGGGTCAGTAGGGCCGTGTAACTCCTGGGGCGGGGGCGGGGGCGGGGGCGGGGGCGGGGCCGGAACGGGAGGGAGAGGATAATAGGCAGCTGGGTCTCTCGCGGAATGGCCAGGAGCTTGGTGGATGGATTCTCCCACTTGCGAGGTGGAAGGGAGCAGTTCTGAGGGGAGGGAAGAAAGGTTGCGACGGACTCAGAGCTAAGAAGTATCTGTGTGTGTGAGAAACACGTGAGAAGCTGTACTTTTCCATACTGTTCTGCTGCAGGCTGCTGCTTTTTTTTTTTTCTTCTTCTTCTTTTCATGATTAGTTGTGGCTGCTGAAGTAGCTTTTAGTTCTTTGATCCCTCAAGGGTTTTGGATGGATCAAGGGTGAACTGATTTTAGATGCATACACATCCATACGCAACTCGGCGGCTGAAAAATGCGTTTGACTCCTACACGTGCATACCTGTGCATCTTCAGATGCTTCCTTACTAAGGAAAAAGTAAAGCCAGGCTCTGTCGTTTTCCAGATAATGTGGGGCAGCTAAACAGTGCGTTGAAGCCAGCCTTGGTTGTGGTGAGTTGGAATAGGAAGGCCTCTTGGTTTGTCCTAGTGATCTGGTTTCATAACTGTTTATAATTTTTCCTGGGTCCACAGACAGGCGGCGTTGCAGGACCTTATTCTTCAAAGGCCACATAGAACCCAAAAGCTCAGTAAAACATACCATACTGACGAAAAATAAGAGCCTTACTATCAGCTCTTTTGTAACTCTCTCGTCCACTCCCTGAAATGGAAGCTAGGAAAATCTCGATTCGGAGAATGAAGTTGTAACTTAAGGCAGCAGAAGGAAAAATAACCTGAAAGGCTGATTTTAAATCTGAGTTGTAAGAGAACAACTGAATTATCTAGAAGCATCACTTGCCATTATTCTCTTCCACAGAGTTTATCTTGGTGCAAGGCTTGGTTTTTTTTTTTTTTTTTTTTTTTTTTTTTTTTTTTGAAAATTGTACTATTGGATCTTTAGTTCCGTTCCAGTAGAGAAATGCGAGTTTGAGACTTGTCCTCTATTGGAAGACCAGATTCTTTTACCTCAGATTGGATGAAGTTAGACAGGTAGAGATGTAATAGTTCAAGTATGTATACCAAAAAGATGGACATTCCCTGCTATTCCGTTATCCTGTTGAATTCCAAGAATAGGTTTGTATTGGTAGATTCTGTATTGGTTTTAGTTGGGCCTTTCAGTATAGTGTGTTACTTGGGCTGCACTTGTAACAATGAAGAGGAGGATGTGGCGGGATTCTTATTTCCAGTAAAATCTATTATGGTAGTTAGAATCACTTCACTTGTGTGATTCTTTGCAGAGATGAGAAACATTTTAGAGATGATCTAGTTCAGCCCTTTTGTTTTAAAAATGAGGAGAACAAGCTTTAGAGGAAACTGTGGTGGATAGTAGCAAAAGTAGAAATCAAAGTTTTCTAATGGTTCAGACCAATACATTTTTTATGACCACTCATTTCCCCTCCTGACATCTTTCAAGAAATTGCAATGAACTTCAAGGTAACACAATCATGGGCAGATGTAGGCAAAATGCCAGTTTTTTATTAAGATTTTAAATTCTCCCACAAAATATCAAGCTTTGGTTCGGAACTTGGTATCAAGTTGAGTGGAGTACTTACTGGAATATTATGCTATAAACTTCACATACCTAGGTAGTTTTGTTCATTGAAATTTGGCCTAATAAGCAAAACTTTTAGTAAGTTTATAGGTGTTAATTTTGTGAGTCACATTTATTATCCTCAGAAATTGGGAGTGATATATGTTGACTATCATCAACTAGGTAGGGGAGTTTCTTTGTTTCTAGTATGCTTTATTTTGTTTTGTGCACAGTGGTGTAAACAATGGGTTTGTCAGTAATGAAGATGAGTCAGGAGAAATAAGTGTAAGTAAGAAAGTACAGCCATTAAAAATAAATCTATATAGGTACATGAGGGATGAGCAGACAGAAAGGAATACAGTATGCCTCTGCACCTGCCTCCATCCTTTACCAAAATAAAGAAGTAAATCTCACAGTCACTGTACATTATAAGCCAAATGGATGAGTTGTGCAATGTTTTTCATATTATTATCATTTTATTGGCATGTCAGCAGAAGTTTAGCTTTCTAGAGCTAGGAAATCTTGTGGCTAATACTCATGGTATTTAAGTCCATTTTCTAATTCATTCTGTTATTGGCTACACAATGAAAAATGTGGATAATATGATCCTTGAGATTATCCTTCCAATAGAAATCATAAAAAGATGAGAAAAGAACATGAAAGGCTATAGTTTTTGTATATAGTTGTGGTTTCAGGTATTTAAACTGAAAAATTGGAGGATAATTTAATAAAAACATACATTTGCTATGAAGAAATGTTAGCTGGATATTCTGTATATCTGCTGAAAGAGGAAACCGTTGGAAGGAAAGGAGATTCAATTTAAAGAACAGCTTTATTTGAATGTTGAAGAACAGGAATCTAATTCTTATTAAATGTTAGAATAGCTTATTGAGAATTGGATTTTCTTTTCAGTATCAGAATAGGATAATCATGTTTTAGATAATATGTGTAACTTCATCTATACCTGAAAACAAAAGTATAAGACCAGGAGCTCTCCTCTTCCCTCTCCTACTCCCATTTGACTTAAAATCTTAGATCAGAAATTGAAAAATGCAGAATTTCGTTGGCTTTCGGTGGGTGACTAACATGGAAAATACACGGAGTTGTATTTCCTAACATATCAGTTGTAATGCACAAAAGTTAAAATTGCGAGAGTTCATACTCCATTTCAGAAATAACATTGCATTTTGTTGAGTGCATTTTTAAATGTAATTGAATGTTATCAGTCTGTGTTTGCTAATGAAGAGTTCGAAGGGGAAAAAACTTGCTAGTAAAGGTAGCATTCATGTTCAAAAGTAACTTTTACTAAAGATGCATAAAATGTAAAGATGTTAGTAGGAGTTATTCAGAATTCCAGTTATTTTTGGTAGGTAATTTGAGGCTTTAAATTTAAGAGACAAATCTAGTGGTGAAATTTTAGACAAGGGGAGCCAGTGAATAAATTAGTATTGACTATTTTTTTTTTTTAAGATTTATTTATTCATAAGAGACACACAGAGAGAGGCAGAGACATAGGCAGAGGGAGAAGCAGGCTCCTCATGGGGAGTCTGATGCGGGACGTGATCCCAGGACCCTGGGATCACATCCTGAGCTGAAAGCAAGACGCTCAACTGCTGAGCCACTCACTTTTTAAGGAATTTGCAAGGCCAGGGAGAATCTGTTTGTAGACCTGGAAAAGGTAGGGTTGAGTATGAGAGAAAAATTATTTCAGTCGATAGTTTTCTCTCAAATTCACTTCAAAATCTTTTTGTTGTTGTTGTTTTTTAATGGAAAAATGCCACCCAAGTTCCTTTGTTACAGTGGTAGAATCCCAGATAAGTCCAGAGAAGCTTACCTTTTCCCCATTTTCATCTCTTAATTGATAAAGCGGTATTTTAAGATCTTTGAAGAAATAGTTCTGTCATAATTATCCTGTCTTCTAGACTGCTTAAACACAATACTTGATAAAAAACATTTTCAGTGAGTAACTAGTACTTAGGGAGGATCCAGAATTCATCTAGGAAACCAAGAGAAGGAATTGAGTTTCCTTTTCCCTTCTTGGATCCAGGACTGCCAAATAGCTAAAGTTTGGACTTATTTCAGTATCTTTTAGTTGCTAATTCTTAGCGACAGTCCTCTTCCATAGGTATTACAGGGAAAGCCAGTTAAGCCAATATACATTGATTGTTGAATGCCTGATAAGTACCTTAAGCCTCCTAGATACATTTACATTTTAAAAACATAAGAAACTATTATTCAGTGCCTACTGTATGTTAAATCCAACATAATGGTTAAGAGCGTAGATATGATCCATTACTCACTAGCTTTGCGATCTCAGGCAAGTATTAACTTCTCTGCACCTTAATTTCCTCTTATGTAAATGATGGTAAGGTATGTTCTACTTTATATCATTGGTATGAGAATTAAATGAGATAATACAAGTAATATATTTTCATTTTATTTTCACCATATCCCTACAAAGTAGGTATTTTTATATATGTTTCATTATTTAATAAAATGTTTAGAGTTCCTATTATATGCTGGGTATTTTGCTCTACTGGGTAAGTAATGGTGAAGAAACATGTTTTAAGACACATTGATTTTAAAATGCACCAATAATTAAATATAGGTTTTGGGAAGTATGAGAGCGAGAGTAAATGGTTAATGTAGATCCTGAATAAAGTGGGTGAATTTCAGAAGTATACAAATGTTGGGAGAGGATATTCATATTGACTTCAAAGGCAAAGATCCTGGCTTAGAAGGGTTTTGGGTAACTTCATCAGAGTCACATAGCTAGTAAGTGGCAAAGCAGGACGTAACCTGTCTGAGTCAAAGCCTCCTCGTTCATTCGCTTGCTCACTCACTCATTTATTAATTAATTAATTCATTCACATGTTGTTATGTGGTGTTGAGTGCGACATCTTAGATGTTGGCATTTCAGATAGTGTGAAAACAAATTCAAATGGTATAGGAGAACATACGTTTAGGTAGTAGGGCAATCACTGAAGACAAGTTGACTACCCTAAACTTTTCTTTCCTTTTCTTATTCCTATTTTCTTGTTCACCTTCTCTTTTTTTTTATTCAACTCCTTGAAAAGGAAGAAATACAGAAAAGTACAGATAAGTGTGTCCGTGTTCCTACCATCTAGAATTAACAACTGTTAACAAAATAAACTTGATAGTGAAAACTACCCTCTTTAGAAGCAATCTGTTGCTTCTCTCAGATTTTTAGTTTTCAAGGTTATTTTCTTTACTAAGCCAAAAAAATTTTACTTTTAAATAGGAGTTGACTTAGGATCTGGGTAGGCTGTGAATACCTGACATTAAACCCAAGATTTTGTTGAAGGTGCTCATAAGTGTTTTATTCTTTTTTCCCTTACACCCATGGTGTGTGTGCAGAACTTTTATTGGATATTTTAGAGAGGTCAGGTGACTGCCTCTTCCCTCCCTCCCACCTTGTTATTTTGAAACATTCTCACTGCAGTAGTAGTGGGGAATCAGGCAGGCATTTATGTGCATTGTTTGGAATTGGGAAACTGCTTGTAGCCAAGGTAATGTGGTAACTCAGAAGACCTATTTGTGTTGAGAAGTCCAGAACTTACTTTACTTGTTCTTTCTGGAAACTAACCTTACGCTTACTTTGTCTTAAGTCCTCATATTTTGTCTTTTAATTGTTTAATTAATGAATCAGTTTTCATCTAGTCTGCTAAGAACTATCAGATCTGAAGATGGAAACCTTGCCTTACACATCTTTGTATCTCCTGCTGCACTGTTCAATGTGTTACATAAGTCTTAGTGTCTTACCTTTGCTAGGTTTTCAAGAAGTTAGATGTCTGAAGTAAAAATAAATAAGTAATTAATAAGTATTTCTTCTTTAACCACTACTCTGGAAATATTTGGGTTCGTCAGAGACTTCCCAAAATTTGCTAGACTGTTTACTAGACTGCTGCTACTGGCATCCAGTTTTACCATCTGGTTGACTGGAAGTTCAGTTTTTAGGTCTTTGAGATAGCATATTTGCATTTATGACAGTAGTTAATTCTGCATTCTTACAAAGATGATTTAGTGGGTTAGTAAAGGTACTTGTCATGAATTTCCATATAATTTTTACAGACTTGACCAACATCGATGAAAAAAATTTCACTTCATAGTGGTATGTGAGATAGTGTGTTGATACCACTTAGTTTTTGTTAGCACCAATAGGGGGCACCAACATCCTTGATAATCTATGCCCAATCTGACTAACTTCCTTCAACTTTCACCTTTTGGGGGAAGAAAAAAATCGTTAGGGAATTGAAGGTAAAGAGTGAATATGAATACCCTTTTAGTCCCTGGAACCTTACTTGTCTGGTAGTTATGCCTATCCACGTGCCATACAGAATCAAAACAGCTCTTGTCATGTTTGGTGTTTTTTAACTTACTAATGTATATATTTTCTTCTCTTTAAAAACTTTTTCAATCATTAGGGGAAGTGAAGTTGTGGAACAACATAGATATCATTTTATCATGATTTATAATTTAGATTTTAATTATTGAAAAAAGACATATTGAATTTCATTTTTCCCAAAAATGCTTTGAAACTCAACATTAATAGAGACCTGATTATTTAAAGTACAACACAGATTGCCTTCTGTTATCTTCTAAAACTCGTAAACATTACCTTGATCTTTTGAAAGAGTTGGCTTAAGTTTACTTCTGGGTAAGACTATAGACATAAAAGAGGGTCAGTTGCAAAAAAATGTAAAGTTTGTAGTACTTTAGGAATTTCTTTTGGACCCAATATTATTTAGTATATTTATAAATAATTTGGATAATATGGTGAAATACCTCTCAGGTGTACAGTAGGTCAGAGTGAATTGTGTTTGAGAAGGTTGTTGAGAATATGTTAAAAATGCTGAATAGGTTTTTATGAGTCACGGGTAAAAAAATGTGGTTTTTTTTTGGTAAATGATCTGAAACAAAGCATGCGTTTTCAGTAAAAGTTCAGTATGGTGTGGAACAAGATGAAATGCGGTATTGGAGAATCATAACTCTTATTTTAAATAATTCTGTGATACCTCTGCACAAAATAGATTATGTATATTTCCATCTGCTGTACCATGGAAATGTTGACCAAAACTAGGGAGGATCTAGAGTGGGATAATTTAAAAATGATTGGAGGGTTAGGGATGGAATCCATGATCAAGGAGGATTGCAGATTATCCTTAATTATATTCTTATTGCTTGTTACTTAATGTTCAGATTAATCAGTTACTGAAACTTGAATCATGGAGAAAAATGTGAGGTGTGTTAGGTAGTGTTATTTAAATTTTGAAAATAAGTAAACTCCTCATTTCTTAATTCTTGATATTATTTGAAAGTACACACCAGACATGACAAATTTATGAAACTAATTTATACAGATGCATCTCTATCAGGCCACATATATCTCTAGCAGGCATTCCTCTCCTGAGCTATCCTTAAGTCTCATTTAATCTTCCTTCCTTCTTTCCTTCCTTCCTTTATTCTTTTTTCCCTTACACCCATGGTGTGTGTGCAGAACTTTTATTGGATATTTTAGAGAGGTCAGGTGACTGCCTCTTCCCTCCCTCCCACCTTGTTATTTTGAAACATTCTCACTGCAGTAGTAGTGGGGAATCAGGCAGGCATTTATGTGCATTGTTTGGAATTGGGAAACTGCTTGTAGCCAAGGTAATGTGGTAACTCAGAAGACCTATTTGTGTTGAGAAGTCCAGAACTTACTTTACTTGTTCTTTCTGGAAACTAACCTTAACTAACTAACCAACCTACCTACCTTCTTTCCTTCCTTCCTTCCTCCCTCCCCAAAAATAAAGCAGAAAATTTTTTAAAAAGGTGAAGAAATAACCTATCCTAAAATTAGTGATCTGTGTTTTCCTCTTGAATTGTCTTGTAATTAAAGAACCTTTGAGAAATAACTTGATCTGTAGAAAAATTAGTTTCATCAGTTTTGAATTTGGAATGAATAAACATTAACATATAGTTCTATTTTCCTTTCCTTCTTTCCTATCAGTCTCAGTCTGAGACCAGGAAGGAAAGGAAGTTTGTCTTCTAGTTTGTGTTATATCAGGTCTATTTCCAGTTCAGTCTTTGATCTCATTATTGTCTCGTTTTCCTCTTATATTTTATTTGAATTTAATCAAACAGAAGGAGTCCTGTTATCAAGCCTCCAGTACTTACTAGTTCAAGATGTAGTATAGGAGTTAATTCTTTTACCTGACATTTACTGAGTCTCCTATGTGTAGCTGTTTTGAGTATATAGTAATCTCAACCATTTCCCTCTCAGTGAATGTTAAAAAGTCAGCTATATTTAAAATAATAGCTGTATATGTTGAGTTAAATTATTTTATTAATGTTGTAGGTTAGTAAAACTTAAATTTACATGAAAAATTCAATGATGGAATTTTTTTTCTGATTTTTAGAAAATATCACTATTATACTTTTTTTTTAAGACATTTATTTATTCGTGAGAAACACACACACACACAGAGAGAGAGAGAGAGAGAGAGAGAGGCAGAGACACAGGCAAAGGGAAGAGCAGGCTCCATGCAGAGAGCCTGATGTGGGACTCTATCCCCGGTCTCCAGGATCACGCCCTGGGCTGAAGGAGGCGCTAAACCGCTGAGCCACCTGGGCTGCCCTTTTTTTTTTTTTTTTTTTTTAAGATTTTATTTATTTATTCATGAGAGACAGAGAGGCACAGACACAGGCAGAGGGAGAAACAGGCTCCATGCGGGGAGTCCGACATAGGATTCCATCCCGGGTCTCTAGGATCACACCTTGGGCTTGCAGGTGGTGCGCTAAACTGCTGAGCCACCCAGGCTGCCCACTATTATACTTTCCTAAATAAATTTAAAAAGCATTATTGAGACCTAGCAAAATCAGGGATTATGAAGAATTTGAAGGCACTGAAACATTATTACTAGCTTCGTAAAATTTAAGTCATGTTGAGATAAATTAATAATAATTTAAAACTGTGAAGATGGTTTTAGTTTTGTATAATTAATTTGGGGATCTGTGTTTTCAGTATAACTGTAGATATATACTATATATACTATACTATATATGCTATATATACTATACTGTATATATAACTTTAGAATTGGTCTCATTATAGGGATTGTTTTATTTCTGTTTTTGAATATAAGCTGGGTAGACTTTACATCTTTTATGAGTGCCTCTTGGAATACTCCCTAATTTGTGGTATTATGTTCTGATTTTTTTTATATGATGTAGTCTGTATCTGCTCTTTTTCTAGAATATCCTTAGCAATTACATTACACCAAATATTCA
Organism: Canis lupus baileyi; assembly: GCF_048164855.1. NCBI lineage: Eukaryota > Metazoa > Chordata > Mammalia > Carnivora > Canidae > Canis > Canis lupus. The sequence goes on along the minus strand of NC_132851.1, from coordinate 64,329,142 downwards.
TCCATTCTGATTTTACTGTGAAGATTTTGTAGTAAGAATAGATGTTATAAAGGTATACTTAATGGTTAATGCAGGTACAAATATGTTAAAATATGAGGAGTTGAGTGATAGGATGGTGTAGAGTACAATGTTAAAAGCCTTCTAAGTTAGATTTTAAATGTAGCATTTACTTATAATTCTACCCTTCAGAATTTATCATTATTTGAAATTTTTTCTTTCACCCTTGGTGTATGTTAATCAAATTATCTGTCACACAGAACAAAGTTATCACTTACACATTTTGTCTGCTAAAAGTTTAATTGATGAGCATACTTAAAATACATCAGTTGAAAAGATAAGTCTTCAGTCAATGATTACGTACTTAGCTATAAAAACTAATGAATACGTTCATACTTTAAAAGAGTCTTCTAATAATTTTTTTTTATCTTCTTTCTCAAAGTAAATGCTACTAACAGCTTGGTGTATATCAAATGTTCTAGTTTCTTTTCTTGGTGGGAGTGAATGAATGAGTGTGGGGTGGGGAAGTGGGGATGTGTGTCTGACCAAGTACATTAGGATTTGCCTCATTGTTCTCATTTTCTTATGAATGTTCCATAGAATGAATGTTCATAATTTATTTGCTCTTTTATATTGGTAGACATTTTTTAAAAGATTTATTTATTTTAGAGAGAGAAAGTGTGCACAGGCACATGTGCAAGGGGGGAGGGGCGGAGAGAGAGAGGGAGAAAGATAATCTCAAGCAGACTTGGAGCCAGATGTGGGGCTGGATTTCATGACCCTGAGATCATGACCTGAGCCAAAACCAAGGGTGGAGTGCTTAACCAACTGAGCCACCCAGGTGCCCCTATATTGGTAGACATTTTGATTGTTTTTAGTACGTTGCTATTACATGTATAATGCTGAAGTAAATGTCCTTTTACAGTTATTTTTGAGTATAAAAATATTTCTTTGGGATGGATTCCTGGAAAGAATTGCTGAGCCAGAGGTTATGCATGTGTTAAATTTAATAAATACTTCCAAGTTTAACTTCCATCAACAGGATTTTAAGGATATTACTGGAAATGAGCAATCTTAGTTCTTAAAACGTGTTAAACAAAAAAGTGTTTGTATTGTTTTGTTTTCATTTTCCTGAGTACTATTGACATTAATAAATTTTTATTTTTATTTTTCATTTGGATTTCTTTGGAAAATTTCCTGTTATATCCTTTACCTTTTCTATTAGAATTGTCTTTTTCTTAGTGATTTGTTGGTGCTGTTTATATTTATGCATAATAATCCTTCACAGTATTATTTGTGCTCTCTGTTTACAGTATGTTCGCAATGTAGAAACATGTTTATTTTTGTGTAGTAAAATGACTTACTCTTTTATAATTTCTAGAGACCTTCACCCCAATATTTTAAGAAAATATTCTTAGAAATTTTCTTTTGATACCGCTGTGATGCTTTGTTTTTGAAAGATACACAGATATCTTTTTAAATATAATATTTAACTGTTGTGTCCATTTCTTATTTACTCTTTTTAGTAGCATTTGATCTTGTTGGCCAATTTTTGTCTCTTCAAAAAATGCTACTCTCTTTGCTTATGTAATACCACCCTCTTCTGTTTCGACATTACTAGCAGCTTTTTTTGGTCTTCTTGTTTCCTCCTACTCCCCTCACTGTACATTCTTTGATTATTTAGGACCTCGTTGCTCAGTCGTGGGCCCTTTTCCATCTTGTGTGTAGTCTCACTTCTTAGGTGATCTTATCTAGTCTTGTGTATTTATATGTAATGCTAGTGACTGTCAAGTGTGTATTTCCAATTTATAAATTTATTTTTTATTGGTATGTGTATTTCTAATTTAAACTTTTCTTCTTGAGTATGGATATGAACTTTTTGGTCATCCAATATTTGTACAAACCTTTCTTCTAACAGATACTTTTCTTCCTTTCTTGAGAATCACTCCAAAGTTTCATCCAGTTACTAGATGTAGCTCAACATGATAGATATTTACATAATTCTTTTTCTCTTAATTCAGCCAGTAATCTATAAAATAATAAATAATGTGTCTCTTATTTTGCCCAACCATTGCACAGCAGTGAATAGGAATAGGATAATCATAATGATGCTTCGTTGGAGAAGGAAAAAACAGAAGTAGATAGCAGTAGTTGGCCCATGTTAATACTGAAATCCTTCTTGACTGAAGACTCTGCTTTGGCAACATATAAATTCCTCAGTTAAGCCTTTGATTTTGCTCTATGATAGAAATGCCATTTTGATTATTGTGTGTGTCGTTGGCTTTGTTCTTAGGTGATTCTTCCTTGTTTGTTATTTCCCTTTGCCACATCTGAAGTAATAGGCATTCAAGATAATGACATCCCTAGAAATTGTACAACTTTTATAGCTCCCTGCCAGTTGGTATAGATTAAGGGTTATTTAAGGTTCAGTCATAGGTTTCTTTCTTTCTTTCTTTCTTTTTTTTTTTTAAGATTTTATTTGTTTATTCATGAGAGACACAGAGAGAGGCAGAGGCAAGAGGCAGAGAAAGAAGCAGGCTCCGTGTAGAGAGCCCGACATGGGACTCGATCCCAGGTCTCCAGGACCACACCCTGGGCCGAAAGTGGCGCTAAACGGCTGAGCCACCCTGGCTGCCCCTAGTCATAGGTTTCTATAGGCTAGTAATGTAGTTTGGTGGTAAAACTTTCAAAAACTTTAATTTCTATTCTGTTTTCTTTAAGTCAGTACCGTATGACTTTATCATCAGCAGAAGATCTCTTTTAGATTTTTTGAAAGCTCTTTGTTCTCATAGTGCTGTTCTCCCTGTTACTGGGCTACCTTGAGGGTATCTGAAAAAATAGGCTTGATTGGTTTATCAGTCAGAGTTTAACCAAGTTGACACATCAAAACCCAGGTAGGAAAGCAATACTCTTCACGTGTTCTTTGCTACCCTGTGGCAAAAAACCTTTGAGGTCACAAAGTTCTCTTGGTATATTTGGAGCACAAAAGTCCTGCCTTTCCTAACCTGAGAGGCCTCAATGTACAGGATTCAGGTTAGAGTTTGCTACTGAAAGAGCTTCCCACGGTGGCATTGTATTTATGTCTATCTCTGTTTACAAACTGTGTTACTCTTGGTGGAGCTGTTCTTTTTGCCAGTTCTTTAAACAACCAACAGCCACCAATATTCTGAGTTTTTTAATTGCTTTTCTTAGAGTTATACACATTTGGTAGTCATATAATGTGCCCTCCCCATTATTTCAGGCATAGTGGTTTGGTACTGTATAACAGAGGTTGTTGGTTCTTCAGCCTGATGTGTTTCCTTGCTATCTGTCCTCTGAGCCTTACCAGAGTTTTTAGGAATTTGTTATGGCAATTTACTCTGTTGGTTAAAATATAAGATGGATTGTTGGAATAAAGAGACTCCAAAACATATCTGGTTATGTGATACCCTGGGGGTAGTCCTTCAGGTCATACATAGGTCTAAGCTCCTGTTTTGTTACACCATCCCTTAACCTGTGCTGTCCAGTATAGTAGCTGTGTACCATGTATGGCTATTCAGTGCTTTAAATGTGCCTAGTACAACAGGGTCTAGATTTTTAGTTTTATTTAGTTTTAATTAATCTAAGTAATCACATGTGGCTAGTGGCTACCATGTTGGAGAGTGCAGATATAGAACATATACATCGTCACAGAAAGTTTTATTGGACAGCTCTGCCTTAGGGTGTTGACTTCATCTACAAAGTCTAATTTGTGTCATTAACATCACATTCATGTTCCAGCCTGTTTTGGGCTGAATTGTGTCCCTCCAAAATTCATGTTGAAACCCTAACCTCCATTGTTGGTGGGGTACAAACTGGATATTATTACTGTGGAAAAGAGAATGGAGTTTCCTCAAAACATTAAAAATAGAACTACCTTACTCTACTGGGTATTTCCCCCAAAATACAAAAACACTAATTCAAAGGGATACATGCACTCATGTTTATTGCAGTATTATTTACAATAGCCAAATAATGGAAGTAGCCCAAGTGTCCTTCAATTGACGAATGGATAAAGAAGATGTAACACACAGGAATATTATTCAGCCATAAAGAAGTGAAATCTTGATATTTGCAACAACATGAATAGAGCTAGAGAGTATAATGCTAAACAAAATAAATCACCCAGAGAAAGACAAATACCATATGATCCGACAATACAAGTAAAGGAAAAAAAGACAAACCAAGAAACAGACTCTTAACTATAGAGAAGAAACTAGTGGTTATCAGAGGGGAGGTGGGAGAGGGGGATGGAAATGAGGATTAAAGAGTGCACTTCTCATGATAAAAAATAATGATAATAATAAAGAAGCCTTATTATACCCCCAGTATCTCAGAATGTGACTGCATTGAGAGGTAATGCTTAAAAAAAGGAATTAAGGTTAAATTAGGTCATATGGGTGGATCATCACCCTAATCCAATCTGACAAGTGTCCTTATAAGAAGAGGAAATTTGGACACAGCAAGAGGCACCAGAAATGCACACAAAAAAGGTCATGTGAGGACACAGCAAAAAGGTGGCTGTCTACAAGCCAAGGAAGGAGACCTCTAAAGAAACCAAACCTGATGACACCTTGATCTTGGACTTCTAGCCTAAAAAACTGTGAGAAAATAAATTTTTGTTGTTTAAGCCACCAGTCTATGGTATTTTGTAAGACAGGCCTAATGTAAAACTAATGTAAAGCACATGAGAAATAAGAAACAGAAAGGCATACACAGATAGCTTCCTTTTAATGAATTGGCCAAGAAATTGCAAACATCAGTTCCTGACCAGAATTTAGTTTTATGTCCATACCTGGGACCCAGCTCTTGTTATAAGGCCATCACACACAGATATAGCTTGTGGAGAAGTGTTTTACTAAAGAAAAGGGAGTGTGGATGTTGGAGGACAATTAATGTCTTACACCAATATAATTTAGGATTACATTGTTGTTATGGCTAGCAATACAAAGAAAAACAGTTACTCCTGGATCCTGAAATAATCTTCTTGGGTCATGTGTCCATTCTTGAACCAGTCGTCGATAAGGAAAGAGCTGCTTTGTTTAGGTGTAGATCATGTCTTTCTGTACTTCTAGGAGATAGACTAGGACAGGTCATTTTCATCTGAGTCTCATGGAATGGTTTCCTGTAAAGTGTTTCTGCTACCAAAAAGGTAAAGTGGTAGAGTGGGAATGGAAAGGATACTGGACATAAGACTTCCAAGGTAAACCTCAACACTTCCCACTTCTCTCCATGTTTGCTGCCATCATATTAGCCCAGGCTGTTATCTTGCTTGGACTTCATTGTGGTCTCCTAATTTGATCTCCTAGCTTTCTTCCTTGCCTCCTTGTACTTCATTTCATTCTTCATGCAGCAACTAGGCCAATCTTTGTGAGATGTAAATTGTTATTTGACTTCTCATTGCTGTTAGAATAATATCCAAACTCCTACTTTGGCCTGTAAGACTTTGTATGGCTGATCCTTCTAACTATTCTAGCCTTATTTTATATCCTTTTTAGTTCATTTACTATCTTCTAGTTCTGCTCTATTCTTAGAGCATGGAGACTTTCTCACTTAGGGTGTTTTACTTTCTTTGTAGAATATTCTTCCCCTAATTCTTTGTCTCATCTCTTTTAGGTTTCAGCTTAGATATCCTTTCTTGGTCAGGGTTATTGAAAGAAACTTTTCCTCTCTATCTACCCCTCTCCACCCTCCCTTTCAGTTTTCTGCCTATAACTGCTACTGGGGTAAGAAATAGGGAGCCCTCTTGGTCTTTGATCAAGCTTTATTAGTATTAGATATTTTAGTGGACTCCTCTGTTTCTTAAGACTTGGAAAGGGATTTGTGGGCGGTGGGAGTAGGGGAATTTGAGTGTTTAATATTCCCAGATTAATAATAGCTGTTTTTATTCCTTTGTTTACATCAATTTTAGTTATTAGATTGGACCTTTTGATAGTGTTCTTTTTGTACATGGAGAGTCCTCAAATATCTGTGATTCTGTATGGCTCAAAGCCTAATATGTTAAAATGCTTTGATGTCTTAGAAGGCAGTTTTCCCTCATTGATCTGTCAAGAGTTTTAGATATTATGCATAACTTATCAGATGGCTTTTGTAAACTGCCATAAAATATGCCTATTGAGATTTTAATTGGAATTACAATGAAATATGGATTAGTTTGAGGAGAAATAGATGTGTAATACTGAGCATTTCCATCCAGAAACATGGCATGCCTCTGTTTTCTTCAGGCCCTTCATCTGTCTTTAATAAAGTTTTATAGTTTTCATATAGATTTTGCACATTTTGGGGGGATTTATTCCATATTATTTTATAGTTCTTACTATCATGAATTTTTTTTTAAAGCTTTATTTATTTATTTATTTATGAGAGAGAGAGAAAGAGAGAGAGAGAGAGGCAGAGACACAGGAGGAGGGAGAAGCAGGCTTCATGCAGAGAGCCCAATGTGGGACTCAATCCTGGGACTCCGGTATCATGCCCCAGGCTGAAGGCAGGCGCTAAACCGCCAAGCCACCCAGGGATCCCCTGAATTTTTTTCTTCCATTACACTTTTTATTTAGTTATTGTTGGAGTATAGGAACCTATGAATTTTGATATTTTGATCTTGTATATATGGCGACTAAGCTGAATTCTAATATTAAGTCAGTTTATTTTGTTGAGTTTTCTGATTAAATTGTTATATTGACTCCAATAAAGTATTGTCTTTGGTCTCTTCTTTTTCAGTACTCTTACCTCTTGTTTTTCCTCTTACTGCATCAGTTTTGAACACTCCCAAAATGTTGAATAAAAATGATTATAATAGAGGCAATTGTTATCTAGGGAGTGCTAATGGGAGTGCTGCTGTGTCACTATTAAGTATAATGCAAATATCCTTTCTTAATTTAGTATATCTCTTTCTCATAGCTCACTAAGTTTTATCAGAAATGTATACTGACTTCTATCAAATAAATTTTTGGCATCTATTGAAATGAGTATTTCTTCCCCCCCTTCAATCTATTCATATAATGAATTGCAGTAATAAATTTCCTAATATTAAACTGTTGGGAATACTTAGTATTATGTAGTATTTTTTTAACACAGTGTTGGGTTTGATTTCATTAACATTTCAATTTATATTTTCTGGGAGATTATCCGTTTCATATTAGATTTTCCAATTTCTTAAGAGAAACTGTATTCCTTTCCTACATTCCAATCCTACATTACTCTTAAAAAGATTTGTGCTCGACAGATGCAATTTTATGCATTCTTTTTCTTTTTTAATCTTCGATTTTGTGTTTTTAACCACATTTGCCAGTTGGATGTTAGAAAAGAGTTTGATTATTTGATCTCTGTAGTTTTATAATTTTTAAAAGTGGCTTAAGTAATTCAATGTATACCTCTTAATTCATTTGTAATTGAGAAAATAGTAATTGTGGTAAACAAGGAAAATAAAAAAATTACCATTTTAACCATTTAAGTGTAGTTCAGTAGTGCTGAGTATATTCACGTCATACAACAGACACTTTTTATCTAGAACTAGCTAGACTCCCCATTTTCCTCTTTCCCCATCTCCTGGCAATTACATTTTACTTTCTGTTTCTGTGAATTTGACCACTTTAGATGAGTAATATAAATGGAAATCATGTAGTATCATTTTTTTATGACTGACTTATTTCACTTAGCATAACGTCCCTAAGATTCCTCTGTGTTGTAGTATATGGCAGTATTTCTTTCCTTTTTAATAAAGACTGAATAATACATTGTGAACATTTGGGTTGTTCCACCTTTAACTATTGTACCTCTTGTTTTTTAGGCTTAATTCATGTATTTTAAATTTAGACTGACTTTTGGAGGGAGATAGGAACTTAATTAATCTTATATTTTTAAATGGTTAATCAGTTTATTTGGCTATTTCAATCTATCCTTTCTCACTCTTTGAAGTACTACCTTTATTTCATATATTTGGACAGTAGAATGGTAGACTGGATTATATATGCTCAGTATATACATCTCTACTTGTACTGCATTTGTGTAACCTGAAGGCCCATATACTAAAATTAGGGATTTTTTTTTTTTTAAGATTTTATTTATTCATGAGAGACACACACAGAGATAGAGAGAGAGGCAGAGACACAGGCAGAGGGAGAAGCAGGCTCTATGCAGGGGACCTGATGTGGGACTCGATCCCTGGACTCTCCAGGATTATGCCCTGGGCCTAAGGCAGTCACTATACTGCTGAGCCACCCAGGGATCCCCTAAAATTAGTTGTTTGTACTAAACAGTTTCCTGTGCTTTTTGACACGTAGCTAACGTCTGCAGGGTTTTATGGTTAACAAAGTAATTTTCCATATTTTTCATTTAATGTATGTTGTCAGTGATCTTTTGAAACCATTTTTTTTTCCCTCTTAACCTCTAAAGCTCTAAGCAGGCTTGGCTTCTTTTTTTCCTTTCTTTCCTCTCTCCCTTAAAAATTTCTACTAAAGAAGTAAAGGTGCTTTTATGAAGAAGACAAGAGCAGTAACAGCATCTGTAAAGTGTTCTTAATGATTTATGATGTCATTAGTCTTAAGTAGGCTGTTTTTGGACTTGAACATATCTATACACATTTACGGCAGGACTTACAAATTCTATGAATGTATTTTAGTTATCTTTTGTGTTATCTTTTGTGTTTAGTTTTGTTTCAGTGATTTTGAAGTATATTTCAGATAGACCAGAAATAGTTTAAAAATTATGTAGTTGCTATTTCAAAGAAAAAAATGCCAGAATAGAAGAGTTGCTATAAGACTCAAGCTAAAAAAAAAAAAAAAAAGACTCAAGCTAGATAAGTTTCAATTCCATTGGTGGGATGACATATCTTTTGAATCAAACCTGTGATAAAGTATGCAATCATAATATCAAACTGTGACTGGTATTTTGTTTTCTTTCTAATTTTTTTATGTGAGAGGAATCTTAAGGGAAATTGCATTGTGTTTTTTCTATTTTTATTAAGTCATGTAGTAAATACAAACTGTAAAATTTTAAATAGTAGAGAAAGATAAGTATAATAGTTGAAAATCTCCCTTTTATATCCTAAAGGTATAAATCTCAGATATATGTAATGTTATACTTTTTTTTGTGCATTTTCATACATATATCCACGTGTGTATTTATGTAAACAAATTTTTGTTTTGTATGAATGTGGTCCTTATGAAAATATTGTGAAATTTTTTTAAACTACTAGTTTATCATACTCTTGCCATATAAATACACATATAGTTTCTTATTTCCTTTAATGGTTGGGAAGTATTCTCTTGTCAGGAATCATTTTTTTTCCTGGTTTTATACAGTGTTCGTAGCCAGTATTTTGATTGTACCTAGTGTTCTGCCATTACAAATAATACTGCAGTGGACTCTTTGATATACATATCTTTGTGTATACGTTTCTGTTATTTTGGCTGGATATATTCCACTGGTAAAAGTGCTGGACCAAAGGTACATGGGTCTGTCTCTGTAATTCTCATTTTATTATGTGTGTCAGCACCATATTTTTAAAACTACAGTGGTTTTGTAGTGGTTTATTATGTTTTGGGTTATGGTAGGTCAAATGTTAGCTTTCAAGCCCAATTAATATCTCTTCTCTGTAGGTGTAGCTCTTGGCTGACTGCTTTATCCATAATCTCTCCCCTGAAGCTGTTCATTACATTTAGCACATAGAGTAATTATAATCTTCATTAACTAATATTTTAATGAGTGCTTACTATATCCCAGGCACAGTTTGAATTGCTTTGTCTCATTTAATCCTCACAGCAACTCTAAGAGGTAGATAATATTATTAGTCACATTGTATAGTTGGAAAAAATAAAAAAAATACCTTGTTCAAGGTCACAGTAAATGATGAAATATAAACAGGAATAGTCTCAAATCAAAGTCTGCTTTCTTAACTCCTATAAACCACTGCCTTTTTTACTACTGTAATGGCCTCCCTAGTAGTTAATCAAGAAATATGTTTTATATAAATTATTAGAGATCACTAGCTCATTTCATCTTGTGTCTAGGTCCTTTTTACAGATATTTGTATGAATGACATCTTATTCTAATTACCCATCAGTAGTGATTGTCTTAGTATATTTAAGAGTTGGTTAAACACCAGATTATAAAACTGTTCCCTCTTCTCTTCCCCACCCCCAAAAAGATTTGTCAGAATGTAGCTAGTTAATGTTGCTCTGTTCTGTTAGGTCTTGTTTATCTAATCTTATCTTGGGAAAAATCACATGATTGATTTTGAGCTAGATTATAAGTGAATAGTGTACTATTAACCTTTTCTGGAACATCAAATCAAAATACATACCTTTAGATGATATCTTTTATTGTAAGTTCTCAAAATTTAAGGTGAGATGAAAGCTGTTTTAGATCCTACTACCTCTCTTAATTCATTATGTTCAGTAAGTACAATATGTAAACTGAACCCTTCAGAGCCTCACATAAAACGGGATATAGTAATAAGCTTTTTTGGGGGTGGTCAGATGAGATAATGTATGTGAAAACATTTGTAAAACTATTAACGGTCTCCATAAATAATAGTTGTTAAAAGTGAAGCATTAGGAAGAATGAAGGGTGTTGTGAAAATAGATTTACTGTTTTGGTTATTTTTTTTTTTTAAAGACAATTTAAAACTAATTTAGAAAAATCACACTCTTTCATTTTCCTTCCTAATTCCGTTTCATTTATTTATTTATTTATTTAGTTCATAGATTGCCAATAAAACTCTTTAGCTATAATTGTGCATGTGGGTTAATTTATTTTAGATGGAGCCAATGTTAGCATAGGGAATGAAAGTCTAATGGAGATTCTACAAATCATAGTGACATAGGTTATATACCCTTTTAGGATTCTATTCTGGATTCATTAGATCTTTAGTATTTAATTAGAATATGTTATTAAATTCCCACAGAATTAAAAAAACATAGCATTCTATCATACTGTTGTTAATAGAGGGAGTGATAAGGGTAATGCAAAATTCAACATCCTTTCTTACTCTTCTGTCTCCTTTTCTGGAATGGTTAAGCAAACCTTATTTCTGTGACTTCTCTGCTATAAAGTTAGCAGATGATTCTGTGATTCTAGATAAAATAGCAAAGTATCAAAGCAAAGATTTGACCATGCCGTTTTCTAAATCTTGGAACCTTTAAGATCTCTGACTTGCTTTGTGGATTATTTTTTCATTTGTACTTAATTTCTTTTCTTATTCTGCCCCCATATAACCATTACCTTACAGTCCAAGATCCTCTCCCTCATTTGACCCAATTTTCTGCTCCAATCCAAACTCTAGTACCTGAGTTCTCTTGGTTAGATCCAAGTACTAAGAATGTGTTTTAAGTTGTAAATGTGCCTTAGTATGTGTGGCAGAGGTCTTTTAGTATGTGGAAGTTCTTATTTACTGTAGCCTTATCAGCAGATCCTCTTGTCTTTTATGCCAAAATGTAAAAAAAAAAAAAAATCCCAGGCTTGGCATTTCAGCTTTTTTGTCCTCCATCCATGAGCAACTTTGTTGGGTATCCAGTGGAGCCCAGAAGAGCAGTGTTGCTTGGCTAGAGAGAACCTATTCATTCACTTAAATAGTCTTCAGTGTTAAGATTTATATATCTTAATCACACTGAGGTCTTCCTGACTTCACTACCAGAAGCAGAAGTTTTCCTGAATATCTTAATCAAAGGGCAATTAGGAATAAGGGTCAAGTTCTACTTTCATTAAACCATGGGCATGTGAGTACTTGACAATCTGTGCCTGACATAAAATTACATTCTATTATGAAATAACCCATTGCCTTTGTATTTCTTTTCTTATGAATTAAAAGAATTTGAAATCAAGTTGGAAAATTTGCTTTTGAATCCTATTTTAATACTGTGTGTCTTTGGGAAAGTTACTGCTTAACCTCAGTATTTTCATTCATATTGGAGCTAATGATTTTTTTAACGGTTTTTTTTTTTTTTTAAAGATTTTATTTATTCATGATAGTCACAGAGAGAGAGAGAGAGAGAGAGAGGCAGAGACACAGGCAGAGGGAGAAGCAGGCTTCATGCACCGGGAGCCCGACGTGGGACTCGATCCCGGGTCTCCAGGATCGCGCCCTGGGCCAAAGGCAGGCGCCAAACTGCTGCGCCACTCAGGGATCCCTTTAACGGTTTCTTTAAAGAATGGAAATAATTTATCTAAAATACTCTTACATGTTGAAGGTATTCGTTAGATATTTTTCTAGATTTAATTATTATATGAAATTCTTGAATGAAGTTGTCATTGTTCTTTTTCAATTAGGAGTAGTTTTATTTATCTTTTTTAGGTCATGAATTTTAGTTTTTAGATTCTGATGAAAACCATGGACCTGTTTTTCCCCTAAATGTACTTAAATACATACATACAGGAGGAGTTCTTAAGGCATAAGTCTATGAACCATGAATTATGAACCTTACGTGAGGAGTATTGGATATCATCTTTTACCCATTGAGGAGTTCAGTGACCTTCTGTACTTCTTACCCCTCTACAATTGAAGAGTAAGCAACACTTTCCCTATCTCTGCCCCAGTAATCACACCAACAGCTATAGAATTTTTCTTTTAGGGGTTGCCATTACATAACTATACAGAGGGTTTTTTTTTCTTTTTTTACAGTAATAGATTAGAAAATTTTAAATTACTGTCACCTTTCTGTGTTTGTTCTTTTTCTTTTTTAAAACCATTGGAATCTTGACTCAGAGAAAAAAACTCTTTGAGAGATAATTGGTTTTTGTGTCTGCTTTTTTATTCCTGGAGGTATGAATATATCTTATGGAACAATAAGATACACTTAATAAAGTTTACAGCTATTTCCTCATGATATGTTTAACAGCAAACTATACATTGCTAATTTTATTTCTTCAGGCTGACTTTATAGTTATTATCCTAACTTTTCTTTTAAATATGGTGGATTGAGCACATTCCTTTCCTTTAACTTCCTTTTTTCCCAGTGTCCCACTGATATTGTATAAGGATTGAATTAAACAACAGTCCTGAAAAGCAGGAACAGATGTTACTATATTAGTCAAACTACCTTAAAAAGGAGCAAAAGGACCTCATTAGCTCTGTGACTTTAATGTAATGTTTGCATGTGTGTGGGAGGGAGAAGATCCAACCTTGGTGTGGATAAATCCAGATTTGAATGATGTCATCAATACTGTTTCAATGTTTTTAGTCTTTATTTTCTTCTGGCTTAGCTTTATTTTCAGCCAGGCAGTGATGGCTGCAAAAGGAAAAGGGGATGGGATATTCTAGCCAGACCTAAGTTATGTGGCCACCCCTGTGGTGGTTGGAAAGAAATCACCTCCTAAATCACATGGACTATTTTCCCCACAGAAAAGAGGGATTATGTTACTAGAAAAAGGGGGAGGGGAGAAAGCCTGTTGAGCAGTAAAATTACAGTTCACAGTCCACTACAGGTACCATCAGAGGACCAGAAATTTTGAAGAAGATAGAAAGTTCATGGGATTGGATTGACAGCAAAATCTCAGAAGAAATGGAACCCAAGATATCAGAGGTAAGCTCAGGTTTTCCTAGGGGAACCTCCGAAAGACTCCAAGCTTGGAGCCAACAAGTACAAAGAACAGTAGTGGGTAATTGGGTAATAATCAAGAGTTTTTAAAGCGATTATTTTCCTAAATGGTTTAGTTGGACCTTTCTCCAGCCTAAACAGCTCTGATGACAGTGATGCCTGCCCTCAGACCTGAAGTCTAAGAACTATGCCCTTAGGAAAGTAGACCAACAATTTAGTAGGACATCTACTGAGATATTGGAACCTGAGAGGAGAAGCAGAGCCACTAAAGCATGCTACTCCAGAGGAAAACAGTTTCGACAGTTTCCAGTGAACTTCCTATGCAGGTACCTGCTTGGATCCCTTATTTATATCCCCTGCCTGATTAAATAGTACTACTCTCCTTTTTAAGGGAGAAGCCACTTGGGCAAACAAATTTGAACAATCTCAGAGAAAGCCCACTTCAGCTTCCTGTACTCTCTAAAGTAATCTTTTTATTTGCCAGTATAAATAGATAGGGATAATCAGACAATTGAGGGGAACCAAGATGGAAGAGGATAAAGATAAATAAAAGAACAACTGACATCAGATACAATTCAGAAGAAAACTTCAAAGAAAAACTAATTGATATATCATGTAAGATTCAAGAACATGTTGTAGTTATTAATCATGCTTTCACTGAAAAGGGGGCAGAGAATCAGAAAAGATTTTGAAAATTATAAAGAAAAATTTTAATGGATGGGCTAAATAACAAATTAGCATGAGTCAAGAATGAGTTGTTGATTTGGAGCTAATAAACAGGAGGAAATCTCTGTTTATATGAAGCAAAAAAATAATCTGGAAAAACAAATTTAAAGAGATATGGAAAATATATCACAAAGTTTTCACATCATAAATTTGAGTTCTAGAAGCAGAAAACAGAAACACTGGGAAGGAGAAAAATAATGAAAGAAATAATTGAAGAAAATGTTGTGAGCTGGAAGAAAGATAATGAATCTGAGCCCATCTAATACCAAGCAGGATGAAACGAAAAAGATCTATGTCTAGACACATCTGGTACAATTTCAGAATTCTAAGGATAAGAGGAAAATCTCCGATTACTGCCAGAAGGAATAAAAAATGGAAAATGAAATGACTGAGTTCTTAGCAGCTGTGATGAATGCTTGAAGACAGCAGTTGAACATTACCTTCATATTTAGGGAAAAAGAAATTTGGACCTAAATTTTCCATACTCAACCACAATACTTATCATAGGAGAACAAGTACATTTTTTATACTTGGAAAAACTATGCACTCCACATGAAAATATTTCAGATACTATAGTACAATGAAAAATACAGTCCAAAATAGAGGATATGGTGGTAGAGCAGTGTGGGTAGGAGGAAATTACAGTGGCCATCTTGGGCATTCAGAAAAAACTGAAGAAACCTAGGAAAAATTTAAGAGTGTCATCTGTCTGGGATACATGGACAATTCTCCTCTTTTTTGTTGTTGTGTTTGTTTTTTAAAGATTTTTATGTATATACGAGAGAGAGAGAAGGAGAAAATAAGCAGCGGGACCTGGAGAGGGAGAAG
Source organism: Canis lupus baileyi (assembly GCF_048164855.1). Classification (NCBI taxonomy): domain Eukaryota; kingdom Metazoa; phylum Chordata; class Mammalia; order Carnivora; family Canidae; genus Canis; species Canis lupus. The sequence continues at coordinate 64,314,041 of NC_132851.1, read as the reverse complement.
CAGACTCCCCACTGAGCAGCTAGATGGATGTGGGGCTCGTGGGGCTCGTGGGGCTCGATCCAGGGACCTTGAGATCATGATCTGAGCTGAAGGCAGACGCTTAACTGACTGAGCCACCCAGGCGCCCCAACGATTTTCTTTAAATCAGTAACATCTGAATGATATAAGATTGTATTTCCCTGTGATTAGTATTTAGGCACATTATAAATGTACGTAATTGATTTTCAGTTTTTAGAATCCACTTAGAAGATATATAAAATAGGTTTAATTAATGTTATGGAGTAGAATGCATTATAAAACTTTATAATATAAAAAAATAACCTATAAAATTAGCAGGAGATTGAGGGCAGTTGAGGAAGGGTCAGTGCTCATTTCTTCAATGGACAGTCAATAGATAGCATATAAAAATGCTAAATTAGGAAACAGAAGTAAAATATTAAATATTTTAATATTAAAATTTATTATTAAAATTTAATATTTTAATATTAACTTTAATATTAAAGTTAAGCTGGTAAACTACACCAGAAGTCTATTAACAGTGTAACAGTGTATTGCCAATTTGATGCAGGGAGGTACAAAAAAGACCTATTGTTCATTTTGTCCCTTTGTAGCCTTTGAATTTTGAAAAAAATCTCACATGCATAGCATTTATAACATTAAAAAGATTACAGAAGTCACATCTACCTAGTTAGATGATAATGTTTTTATTTATAAAGTGACATTCCAGGGTCACATGGTTTTTAGAAACTGAGGTAGAAATAGAAGACGCATAGGCATTAATTCCAGGAAATTGGAAAGTTGCATAGAATACTGATGGCTATTTGTATGTGGAATGAATAATTATTTCTTGGCTGGCATATATACTTGATTTTATATGTCAGTTCCTAAATCCTTTCCATGATTCTTTTCTAAAAAAAATATTCATTGTTAAAAATTTGGGTATATGAGAAAATTTTGAGCCCTTCTTCCTGCCAATGGCGCTTAATAAGATATTTTCTTTGATGTACTGAAAACCAACATTAGAAGCCTGGTTTGTCTATAAGGATGAAATCATGTGTTCAAGGAGAGCAACAGCTACTAGAGGCAGGATGTGTCTTCTGGAAGAACTGGAAGAAGGAAGATGGCAAATAGAAATGGCCTTTTTTATCCTTCTAGAGATGGCACTGATATTATGTCCCTAGCCAGACAACAGTTGTTGAATGAAAGAATTAATTTTTTTTATTTTAGAATTAATTTTATTTTGGTGCCATTTCAATGTACAGTGGTTAGCATCCTGTTTATGCTGTATATATGTAAAATGGTTTTTTTTTGTGATCTGTGGGAAAAAGATTTCTACTTGTATGCTTTGCAGACTTGATTATAAAAAACATAAAATTTTATGGTATTATATTCCCTTAAGTATTGAAAGTGTAAACTGCAAAGGACTCTAAACCCAGGTATACTATCTACTTAAAGTGTACAGCAGTTGGAGTGCTAAAAAAAAAAAAAATCAAGTTATGTAAATGTATGCCTTTGAAATAATCATGAGACATATTTTAAAAACTACGTGTTTTACTGGAAAGCATGGAATTTGTGTGAGAGGACAATGATTTCCTTAAGCATACAAAAATATACTAAGTATAAAATTATGTTAGTTGAGTTATGCTTTTAAATATTCTGTAAGCTATTATTCAGTGTCTATAATATTAAACTATTGATTTAAACAATATTGATTACCTTCATTGAGAAACATTGATATATATGTGGTTGAAGAGTATGGGAGTTGATAGGCTTTCTAAAAATACTTGATTCTTTTAAGAAATTGGTGAAGAGGAATCGAAAGTTATGAGTGTGGGTTAAATTTGATTTCATAAAACATGCTAGTGAGATATCCATTTCAGACATAAAAGTTGGTAAATACTGCCTTCTGTTTTCTTATATTGTTTAGTTTTTTGTTGGAGATTTGATAGTAAAACTTGATATCTGAAATTTGTGGGGAAAGTTGAAAGTAATAACAGCTGTGTTGTGAGATAGCTTCATAAGGACCAAAGAGATATTTCAGTTACACAGAATGAAATCAGTATGTGTGCATATCTATTTATCTATCTATCTATCATCTATCTATCTGAAATACGAAGGTTGTGTTAGAATCCTGTTTGTATATCCACTTTGGGAACTTTGGAAAGTCAGTTACGCTCTGAGATTCTCTTTATGTGAAGATCCTTAAATATCTGTGGTCAGATTACGTTCATAGAATACGAAATGGTACTCTGTTTTGTAATTTTTGACCTGGCCTTAGGTTGATAGAGACAATTTGATGAAATACCTTTCTTAGGAGATGGAGTTATGAATCTGAAAGAGTGTCAGTCTTGATATTTACAGCAGTTGCTTGCTGACAAGCCATTCAAGATTTGTTATGATTAAATTAGATTAGAAGGAGAGGCAGCCCGGGTGGCTCAGTGGTTTAGCGCCGCCTTCAGCCCAGGGCGTGATCCTGGGGTCCCAGGATCCAGTCCCACGTCAGGCTCCCTGCACGGAGCCTGCTTCTCCCTCTGCCTTTGTCTCTCTCTCTCTGTCTCACTGTCTCTCTCTCTCTCTCTGTGTGTCTCATGAATAAATAAAATCTAGAAAGAAAGAAAGAAAGAAAGAAAGAAAGAAAGAAAGAAAGAAAGAAAGAAAGAAAGAAAAGGAAAGGAAGAAAAGAAAAGAAAGATAACAGGCATCACGAGAGACCAGATTGATTGGAGCATGTTGCCAGTAACCCCAAACCATCCAAGAACCAAAGGAGGAGAGCCAGTGACAGTATTGGAATTCTAAGGTTGCTTGGATATTTTTTACAGTCTAATTATTTTCCATGCCTTTGATACCATGTTAAGCATGTTACCCGGAGCTGTTTCTTTAGTCATCTAGAGTAGGACACTCGTCCTTCAAAAGGGTGGTAGAAATTGGTGACTAAACAAGTTGGTTTTGGACTTAAGTCTTTTCTTGTAATTTGTATTTGTATCCTCAGCCTCTCTTCTTTCTCTACCACTCTGCCTGTGTGATATGTATATGTGTGTTGGGGAGTGGGGTTTTGTGTGGTATATTTCTTTTTGTTGGTAGATACTCATTTCAGAGCAGAGGACAGCTAATGTATTGCTGACCAAATTGAGAATGTTGTGTTATCAGTAGATTTAGCCTATTTGAAATAAAAATGAAAAACATTGAAATAAGTAATTTCTTTTAAATATGTACCTTTTAAAATTTTTATTTGAAAATGTACAGTACAAATTGGGGGTGTGTGAATGTGACCTAAAAATAATAAATATTTTACCAATTTTGTATACATAGAACCTATTGTGAAATACTGGAAAAAGAATGAATTCATGGTGTGACCTATCCTAGATAGAGACAACAAATGTGAGTGTCCAACAGGCACACTGTTACTAGAGATGTGAAAAGAAGAACAAGCTGCTTTGTTTCTTACTTTGCTTACTTACTATATTACTTACATTTGGACAAGACCATGCTTGTATTCCATTCTGTACATAAAACACATATGGATGAACTATTTTGTTTAAATATATTGATATTTTCACACTTATTCAGAGTGAAGTTTTTTTTTTTTCTGGATTAAAGAAAAATGGAAAAATGGAAAGACTACAAATCACTAGGTAAAAAATTCATTGAAGATTTTGATTTTAAACGTTGTGAAGAATCAGGTTTAAGTTTTTCTAGATTGTAGACTCTAGGAGGTGGACTGACTTTGTCATTCTATATCCATTATGCAGTATAAAGCCTGTCACTTGATAAGCGCAAAAATATTTATATAAATGCGTGATGAAAATGCCAATGATGATCTTTCAAAACAAAAGTTTGCTAGGGCTTTTTATGTTAGCCTTGAGAAAAATTTTATTTATGCAATAAGAAATTATTATAAAATAGTTCATATCTTTTTCCTCAATTTAAAGTATACTACTAGATGACCTTTGCATTATTTTATTTTTGAGTTTACAATTTTAAGTATCCTTACTTAATCTTTCATTACTTAAACCTTTGAGGTATTTCTAAACATACCCAGAAGCATGCCTAACTGCTAACATTTGGTTGGTATGGAGGTTCTAGTGGAGGTTTAATCATTATCATTTTTAAATTGTATCATCAAATTTGGCCCTGGAATGTATGTCAGACTGAGATAGAAACTGTTCAGTACTCTTTATGTCAATAAAAATTGCTTATGTGTGGTTCTATCTTCTTACTCTGTATTTTTTTTTTATAATGATGGCAGGGTTACTTTTAAAATTTTGTGCTTTAAAAATGAGTAGTTTGAAATAAATGTGGAAAGGAAACAAATACATCCAACAACATTTAATTAATTTATTTAGTGAGAATATATCCAAAGAATTTTGTACTTTTAGAATACTAAATTCTGGCAGAAACTTCACAGTTTACTCCTTAGTTAAAGAACCTGGATAGAATTTGTATTTTAGCAGAAGTAGATTTAAAAATTATTTTATTTTATTTATTTGTTTTTAAGCAGGCCCCATACCCACTGTAGAGCCCAGCACAAGACTTGAACTCATGACCCTGAGATCAAGACCTGAACTGAGATCAAGTTGGTTACTTAATCAGCTGAGCCACACAGGTGCCCCTTTTAAAACTTTTTTTTGAAGATTTTGTTTATTTATTCATGACAGACACAGTGAGAGAGAGAGGCAGAGACACAGGTAGAGGGAGAAGCAGGCTCCATGCAGGGAGCCCGACGCGGGACTCGATCCCAGGACCCCAAGATCACACCCCGGGCTAAAGGCAGCACTAAACCGCTGGGCCACTGGGGCTGCCCCTTTTTAATTTTTTTTTTTAAGATTTTATTTATTTATTCATGAGAGACAGAGAGAGAGAAGCAGAGACATAGGCAGAGGGAGAAGCAGGCCCCATGCAGGGAGCCCGACATGGGACTTGATCCCGGGTCTCCAGGATCACACCCTGGACTGCAGGTGGCACTAAACCGCGGGGCTACCGTCCCCCCTTTTTAATTTTTAAAAAGATTTTTTTCCTCCCCACTTTTTTCTCTTTTCTAAATGCATACAGATAGAATCAGCATCAATGCCCTTGGGGGAGGGGGGTGGCATAAATAGCAATTGAGGTCCTAATCTGTCAGGGAATGAATTTATGGGATTTATTTTGGTAAGAGGCAGAAATTAAATGAGAGAAGGTGTACCTTTAATTTGAAATTCCTTGAAAAGTGGAAATGATGAGGAAGTAATGATAAATCTAGATACATGTTTTTAAAACTGATGCTGATCTCTGATCTGGGTTTTTTAATAGATTTGTACCATTAATACTTAATATTTCTAGGGGAGCAGTCAGTCTCATTCACTGTCAAAATATAAGGTAGTTCAACTTCTTTAGAGTATTGGTAGCATAACAATTTAAATACATATATCTATCAAGAAATACACTATACAGTTATTTTTAACCATGTGTAATATATGTGCCCTTGCCTTGGGCATGCTCATTGCAGCATTAAGAAATATTAGAGACAACACAAATACCCATCAATAAGGAGGGAACTAATTAAATATGGTATAGTCCTTCAGTGAAAATTTTAGCAACTATTAAAGCAATAGACCTGCATGTGCTAAGCTGAAACAATTACGAAGTACTAAATTTTAAAAATGGGGATGCAGAAAAGGATGTATAATATGCTTCCATTTGTATAGAAAGTAATCTTACACTAAGATCTACATCGGTATGTAGATTATGTCTGGAAGAATACACAAATTGTGCCTTTTTAGAGTTGCTAAGAGGTAGGTATCCTATTCTCTTTATTTTCTTTTATTTGTGAATGTTTTCCATGAATATATATTACTTTAAATACCATAGTTAATAAGAAAGTTAACAGTGGAAGAAATGAAAAGAATAATTACTATGCTACTTTAGACAGTTATCTAGAACCTTGAGTTATATAATGGCATGACTGGTTCAGGAGAAATGATAAGGTAAAATCATGAGATAGTGCTGTTTTAATAACGTTTGGGCTTTCCGAAATTTGACCAGACTTTATTGGTCTTTTAAGTTTTGTTTAATTCTTTAATATCCTTATCTCATTTATGCTTGGTCCAGGTTATTTCACACTTGAGTTTCATATTTCTGCTAAAATATAACTTTCAGGTAGAAAAATTGATTAAAAATAGCTTAATATGGGGGGAACAAACATCAAACAAAGTGTTGAGTCATAAGAAATAGTGTTGCTTGCTTGTCCTCAACACATTTGTGCGTATGTGTGTGTTTGTATGTGTTTGTTTTTTTTGTTCCTTATTCCAAGAAACCAGTGATGGTCCTAAATAAAATTGTGATACTAGAAGATTTCCTTCATCCAGTCTTGGTATTGAGCTTCTTTTGTCCTCCCCCCCCCCCCCCTTTTTATGAGGCATTTCTCTTCACTTTGGACATTTGAATCTTAATTTTAGTCGTATTTTCTTTTATGATTTATTATTTACATACGATAGTTTGCATTTGTTTTTGTAACTGTTCATATGTTAATTGCTATTTGCACTTTAATGTTTTTACTGTTGGGAAAAAATGAAAGACCTTTTGCCATTGAAATCAGTTTTAGGCAAATGGGAAAACAGGTTTTTGTTTTTTATTTTTTTTACCTTGGAGATGAGGTTGACTAGAAGGAAGGTGGCTCACTTCAGGTTGTAGGATTTTAAGGCTGATACATATGAATCTCTCTTGCACCCTTTGCCTAGAGTATTTTATGCTGTGGCATAGTTCATCATATTAACAGAAAGGACCAGAAAATAAAAATAAAAGGACCAGAAATTAAAATAAAAATAAATAATTACTTTGCTTGTATAATAAAAAATTACAGAAATTCTGAAATAAATATTCTGCTTGTTGTGTTATTTCTAATACCTTATTTCAGTGACCTCGTCACAAAATAAATGTTTTTGTCATTGAAATTATTCTTAGTATAATTTGGATGCATTACTGGATATCCAGCAATTCCTGTATTTATGGCATTTGTTGTTTAATCAACAAATGCTGAAGTGCCTACTCTTTGCCAGACGCTAGCCTTGGGTATATGTTGGTGACAAAATGTTGCCTGCTTTCATTAAGCTTCTGATCTGTAAGAGAGAGAGTGATGATGACAAATGGGTATAAACATTCAGAATCCTGGAGGAGAGCTGTAATCACATACTTTTTCATAAAAACTTAACAGTAATTTTCTAAAAAGATAAGAGAAGCACCATGTAACCCAAGAAAAGAAGGGAAGGAGAGAGGGTAAATGGTTTGATTGACTTGAGGCATAAGGGGCCTGATTCCTTGTCAAATAAAGTTGAAAAGTATATTCTTGGTTTTGGGAAATAAAAGTGACCTAACACAAGAGTTCTTTGAACTCAAACCTGTCTTTGCTTGCTTATGTTGGTGGAAGGTTTGAGAAAGAGAAATCTTGTTGTTGACTTCTTTTAATCTAAGGTGAAGCAATTTATTTGATGCATAGAAATAATTGGCCTGGAGGAAAGGAAATAGTAAAAGCCACTTTGCCTAGTTTCTCTTAAGCTAGGTCTTAACAATGGAAATTACTTTGTTTGAGAAGCCTCCAAATGCCAGGCATACCCATACTTAGATGTAAGCACTATGTATGGCTTGAGGGAAACATTTTTAATATCATTTGTTTTCCATTAATTCCACACAGCCTTTGGAGTTAGACTGTTCGGGGTTTGAATTCTAACTCTGCTATAAAACTGTATACACTGAGATTAGATTTCCTTTTTTTTGTAAAGTGAGGATAATATTACCTCAGGAATATTACCTGAGGAAGTATATTAGAGGAGGACAGATTCTGGAGCCAACTGCCTGGGTTTAAATCTTAGCTCTTCAAGTTAATTAGTGTAGTTGGGAATAAGTTGGGCCAATTTTTTAACTCCTCTGTGCCTTATTTTTTATTTATCTAGAATGGAAATAATAGTTCCTACCTTACTTTTAGAATTATTGTGAGAATTAAATGAGTTAATACATACAAAGCACTTAAAATGGCATGTGGCATATAGTAAGCGTAATGTAATCCTTAATGTTGTTATCACTTAGCAGGGTTATTATAAGGATTAAATAACATGTCTCTTTAAAAAAAGCCTCATGTATTTCCTGACACATTTAATGGTACCCCCTAAATATCAGTTATTAAATAGTAGATAATTTTTCTCATTTAATATTCATATATTAAGAAATGTTATGCCTTTAGAATAATGCTGTTAAGAAATTTTATGCCTTACTGACTGTACCTGGAACAGTTTCTGATATACAGAAGATATTCCATGTTGAATGGATGTTATGCTGTTTTATAGGTAAATAATCTGAGGCCCAGGAGAACTTTAGAATCTCTTTCCACTCAAACATGACATCATTTTGAGGAGACATTACTGGCAATGTCTTTTCATATCATGAGTTTTCTCAAATTAGATTTGGCCATATGTGTTAATAATAACTCCCACCTCTAATTTTTTTCATATATTTTTCCTTTCCTTTAAAAATTTATTTTCTTTAGTTAGGAGAATTTAGACTAGAAGAACTATTCATTTTAGAATTATAATTAGACTGGTTAATCAGTACTTGGAGGAATGGGTTCAGTTTTAGTTTGTGTGACACTCCTACGTGTGCGCATTTTATTAATGCCACAAAGCATAAAATATTGTTCCTTTCCCATTGCATTTCTCATATTCCAGATTACATTAGAAAGAAATTTGAGGAGGTAACAATTTTTATTAAATTGAGGACCAGTTACAATAATGAATATAATATAAATTGGCTCTGCTGTCAGTCAGCAACTTTATTTGCTGTTTAATGATCCAGATACAGTGTCTCTGAATTTCATTTATCTGAATATTTTAGTCTCTTGTAGTATTTATGATAAAGGGGGAAAGGGACATTCTTAGGTTAGTAAATGAAGTTTAGTAAATGACATTATTAGAAAATGAATATAACCATGATGTGTTATGTCTCGCTTCAGTACTTGTAAATCAGTTGAATGTTGATATTTCCAGATTAGATATTTCCAAACAGATTAGCTTCTAGTTACTGTTTTAAAAATCTACATTAAGAATTATTTTTGACACCCTTAAGTCAGCACCTGTAATGTATATGTTATATAATGCATTTGCCTTATGTAGCAAATTCCTAATTTGGTATTACCCTTGCCTCCTTCCTTGCGTATTTAATACAGCCATTAATCTCACTACAAGGCTTTACTAAGGATAAATTGCTACGTAACCCACTTCAACCTCTTTTGTTCAACCAGGAAGCCAGACGTGTTTAAATAGCTTTTTTAAAAAATGTATAATTACTTCTTTTTTTGAAATTTTAGGATTTTAAAATTTGTAATGGTAAAATAGGAGACTTTATTTATTTTGTCTGTTGAAATTACTTGACAGAAGTTTGCTTTGGAATAGAGCTTCTGTGTCTTTAAAAAATACACAGTGAGTCACCCCCTGCTCTTTTGGTAGATGCCTGGCTAGTGAACAGCTAAGCTGCTTTAGGCATGTAATAGAACATTCCATTTCCTGTTCCCTTGCTGACACAGAGGAGTGTTCCTGCTGGCAATGATCTAATCATAGTGCAGTAAGAAACATGGCAGTTTGATAAAACATGGTGGAGACAGCGGCTGAAATGGAAGCATATGTTCTAGAAGACATTCTTGAGGTAGGGCTAGGTTTGTAAATGAAATGAAAGTTGAAATCTGAACAAAGAAATCTTATCTGCCGGAATTATTTTACAGATGAATAGATTAGACGAGAGAGCAAACAGAGACAGAGCATAAAAGCAAGATATGGTCAGACCTTATTCCTTGTGAGAATGTGCCAGTGTGGTTCACATGATTACTAAACAAGTCTAGAATTATTTTGTTTAAACTTTATGTTTTGTAAATTGTAGATATATGTTTGATAGGAAATTTAAAAAAAAAAAAAGAAAGAAAGGGCCTCGGACTTCATAAAAAACGTTGGCTGGTGGTGACCTTTAGATTAACTCATTAGAAGGTGGGGTCTACAAAGCAGCTTTGAGTAGGTTTAGTGTCATATGTCTTAGAATTCATTTACATATTTAAGCCCAAAGCTCTGCTTGCTGTTAACTATTAAAAACAGCTGGTTATTTTAGTTTCTAGAGTAAAATTAAGCATGTATATCAATCTGATTGCTTAATTTAACTGGTACATTCTGGTTCTGGATTTTTCATGTGACTTTGACATTATGAAATAATAAATTAAAATAAGAAAAAAAAGACCCTAAAATTTAAGGGTCTGAGAGTTTGTAATAAAAATCTGTATTTTGAGTCATGAGAATTTTAAATTAATTTTCTTTTTTATCCTTGGTTGTATGAAATTTATAAGAACCTATTTGAGTATAAATCAGTTCCAGGAAATACATGTCAAAGTGAAACTATAATGGGCTTTGGCCTTGGATGTAGTATAACATATCAAACATTTGTATTTGTAGGTATAGATATTTAATGCCCATTTTAAAATTATAGGTGTATAGAGTTTTTTTCTTCATTAAGAATAAAACTGGCTAATTAAGGTAAAGAGGCTCATGCTGGTGAGTGGTATTCCTAATACTTAGACTGTTAAGACAATTTATTAAATATTTCACTGTTCTTAGGAGGAGATTGTGTTAAGGGGAGAGGGCTTGGGAAATTAAGCTGCAATGGGAAGCTAGGCGGGGTTAGCAGGAGAAAAAAGCCTATGCGCATTATAAAGTGCTGCATGATCAATGAGCATTTTCTGGAGTCCCTCAGTGTGTGCTTGGAGCTGACATTGCAGCAAGTCTCATGGTTGTTCTGCAGAATGAAAACTGATTCCATTGTATTATCTCGCTCCTTGCAGACACCTGCCAACATACTCTTTCCCTCTCTCCTAAGAGCTTATTGTCTGAGTTGAATCCTCTGGTTAATTTCCATTCTTTTCTCTCTCTCTCTCTCTCTCCCCCTCTCTCCCTCTCTCCCTCTCCCTCTCCCTCTCCCTCTCTCTATCATTTTAAACGTTGATACCATTGAGTTTTCTTTATTTGGGGGCAGGGGATACTATTGAGTTTTCTTAGAAATGATATGAATTACCTCCTTAGAAATAGTCTTATATACTTTCATGTAGGAACTTTCGTAATTAGGAGTGGTCACATGACTTAGTTGTTCAGTTTAAGCAAGTGTGATTAGATTATAAAGTTCTGGTGGTACATTTTAATGTGCTTTTTAATTTTTGTGGATTTTAAAGAACTGTATAGATTACAATAAATCTATTTGATGATTTGTGTAGCCATTTAAAATTTCAGTATATAACAGATTTTACAAGTCTTATTTATTTTCTAGGAAAAGCCCACTGGAGCACAATTTTGTGCCTTTTATATATGTTTTTCTAATACTGTATTAAATATTGGCTTTCATTATTTCCACTAAAATTGTTTAATGTTATGTTTTTACATTACCTATTTTGTTCATATTACTAGTTGTTAAAATAACCTCTAACTTTAATTATTTTTTCTAATTTTTGGTCTCAGTTTGTTTCCTATATACCTGTTGCATTAAACTATACTAAGTCGTTTTCTCTTTATATTATTTAACTATTTGTCAATAATTGGAAGACTAAATGAGAAAAATTATCACGTAGTGATAAAATATGCTTCTTTTCCAAAATTCTCCTAGGTCATAATGACCTAAGAGAATAAATTTGTTATCTGGAGATAAATGTACCATTTTTTAAAGTACCTATACTGCAAGTGAAAAGACAATGTGTTACACTATAAGCTTTCCAGAAAATTATTTTTCTTCTTTTGAAAAGAATTAACTCCTAGTATAAATGGCCAATAATGAATAATGAAGTTCGTCTGTATACCACAGTGGCAGTTTTATTATTATGCCTAATGTTGAACTATTTAAAGTTTGTTACCATAATGTTCATCTTTGTGACTTCATTGAAAGTCTGGAATTTTATGTAGATTTCTGCTTCTTTACATTAAACATAGGACCCCTTCCATTTTTTCTGTGTTCCAGTATAACTTGGTCCTTTAAATTATAAATTTCTTGAAGATGTGCTTATTAAATCTTAGTAAGATAAAAAAAATCAGTATCAGTGAATATAGTGCAGATTAATTCTCATAATGCTAGTTTACCTTTTAAATTGTAATTGTTTATTATATATACCTATATGTATTTAACTTGAATTTTTAGTGATCCTCAAAATCTTAAGTAAAACATTCTAAGTTTCTGAAACTTATAATCAAACTGGAAAAGATTGGTTTCAACTTGAAATCATTGTTTCTCAGCTACCCAAAATAATGAATTAAATTGAATAACTTCTTTATTTAAATTACCTGAATAATCCAGGCAGTAATTTTCTTTTCCAGATCAAAGTGTGTTGCTTTGGTCAGCTTAACTAATACTTGGGAGTATAGCCAAATACAGATGATAGAAAAGGCTTAGAAGTCTATATAAATCTCCCCCCCCCTTTTTTTAATTAATGTTATTTTTGCTGATATGTTTATAATTTAAAAATTTTGATGCTTTTCCTATAGGTCATATTAATAATGCATCCTAGTACGTGAGATCAATAAGAAGAAAAATAGTCCTCCAAATTTATTTTGTGTATTCCAAATTTGTCTGACCAAATGCTGTGTATATGAGCTTGAGAGGTTTATATATATAAGCTCTTTATATGACAGCATGAATCATGAGAGGTCATTTCAGAAACTTGATTATACATTCTAGTTTTATTATTTAGTTTTAGTAGTTTTCTGTAAGAATTGTTTTACAAATGAGAAATTTCACAAATATTTTTATCTTTTTAAAAATATTTATTCATGAGAGACACAGAGAGGCAGAGACATAGGCAGAGGGAGATGCAGGCTCCATGCAGGGAGACTGACTCAATCCTGGGACTCCAGGATCACGCCCTGGGCCAAAGGCAGGCGCTAAACTGCTGAGCCACCCAGGCGTCCCCAAATATATTTATCTTAATTAAATTCAGAATGCTTTTTTCAGGGTATAGCATTTGATATATTTTTGTTTCAAGAAGTAGCAATTTTATGAAACTAAGAATATTTAGAATATTAAGTATAATAACTCTAATGCCTAATCTTGTTCCTTTGTCAGACCAAAGCCATAGTTTCTAGCTTCATCTGTACTTGTTTTACAGGTTGTTGTATATAAGCTAAAAGCCCCAACTCTATGTGTTCCTTAATGATCCAGGGGATTGAGGATTTGACGGAACCCATTAGGGGAGAACTAAATTAAGGGTCAGATTTAAACACAGGAAGTAGATGTATTATGAAACCATTTCTTACTCTGTATTTATTTGACATCAGAGGGTTTTTTTGCTTTTATTTTTGTTTTTAAATAAGATCAAAAGAGTCACAGGCAGGATATTGTTTTCTTTTGATTTGTCAACATGATGGGCTAATGGTAAATAGGGCATTATAGCTCAAACTGGTAATCTTTCTATTTACAATGAAAATTATTTTCAGTTAATGATATAAAATCTCCATGAAGTAGACTCTTTAAACAAGTACTTGCTATATATCTTTTTATTCTATAGAATATGTTGTTTATGTATAGAATATATTGTTTATGTAATGCACATCATTTATAAAATATTGTATCAGCAAATCTGTGAATTTCTAAAGTTCTATATTTAGTATAACCATGGTAACATTTTTCACAAAGAATTGGAGGAACTTTTAGGACATAAGTATAAATTGATCTAGAGACAGAGAAGTTTAGCTAAATATGTAAATTATTTGAGTTGATATAAGTAACATTTTCTGTTCATAAAGAGGTTTTGGAAAGATTAGACATGTTGAACAATTGAATCTTATAATTTCACTCCAGTATTGAGTATTTTCAGTATGCTAGACACTTGAAATTCAATGAAATTAGTCTAACTAATTTTACTTCATAAACTGAAAGTTCAGAAGACAAAATGTCTGCCATTGGTATTTAAGTATTCTTGGATTCAGGATGCATTCAGCTGTGTATTTGCATACTAGTATTTTACTTCATTTTTTCGTTTGAGTAATTTGAAACCCATGTTTTCAGCATTCTGAAATTTTCAGTAAGCATATATTTTCCTTTAAGCACTTATTTTCCTTTATTTAAGCACCTTTAGGTTATCCTTTTTTATACTTACCTATGTAATTGTTAGAGGTATTTATGAATGTTGGGCTGTCCAGAAAGTCTCCTGGATCCTGTTTTCTATTTTTAGTCCTTAAAGATTTTCATTACCATTTAAATCAGTACATTGTTTATATGTGTATGTGAATGCATACTGTGTATGCAGTATTAACACTCATATATATGCTTGAGTGTATTCTGTGTACACACATTCATGTTCCTGCTATATTATGCATTAGCAATACTTTTATTTGAAAATTGAGTTTATCTTGGAGGGAGGGGCAGAAATTGCAACAGTGCTTTTTAATATATCAACTTTGGAGGATGCATGGGGGGTAGTATAGGATAGCTAAAATATAATGCTTATATTAGTTTACAATCCCCCTGAAGAAGACTGATGTTTTAGTAGAGTATGAAGGCTCCAGTTTGCAAAAATACAGTGTAACTAGAAGTGTGTGAATTAATCTATTACTCTCATGTGTTAATCCATCATAGTCTATTGGTTAATATATGCTGTGGTATATGAATTAGGAAAGGTCAATATTTGTATTATCTGCAAAACCATTGGCACTTTCCTGATTCTGCATTGTTAGGGGTCTGTGTTCTGACACTTGACTAAAGAACTCTTTCTGTGTGAAATGAATTGGCTATTGCAGAGTTAGTGAGCATCGAAGTTCTGCTTTACCACTGATGTTTGGTTTATATAGCTTCCAGATTTGTGAAGACAATGGTCTTTCAGGAGGTGTTCATAGTGTTGAATGTCCGTGAGATAACTTTTGGTTTAATGAGTGGTTAGATTAATAGTGGTCGTTAATAATTTGGTCTTGGATAGTATCAGGTTTCTTTTCTTTTTTTTTAAGATTTTATTTTTTATTTATTCATGAGCGATAGAGAGAGAGAGGCAGAGACACAGGCAGAGAGAGAAGCAGACTCTATGCAGGGAGTCCGATGTGGTACTCGATCCCTGGACTCCAGGATCATGCCCTGGGTGGAAGGCAGGCAGACACGCAACTGCTAAGCCACCCAGGCGTCCCTAGAATCAGGTTTCTAACTAACTGGTTATATATGAATATATGTTGTACATTGGACATCGACATAGTTTCTGGTGGCAGTAGTAACTGAGCATATTAGTTACTATTTATTGAAAATTTCAGTTATTATACAGAGGGACTAGGCCAGGTACTCCACAAGCATTGTTTTATTTAATCTTTTAAATGTCTCTCTGAAGAGAGAGGTATCCATTTCCTAGAATGAGTATAAGGAATAAATGAGATAATTGGTATAAACATTTAGCACAGCACTTAGCACGTAGTTAATACTTAACTGTTAGCTATTTTTTAAAGTGATAACCCTTATGTACTATTTTATGTTAGTAAGTAACATCACCTATTTGACAAACCAATAAAACTTTAGTCTCAGAGGTAATTAGAGTAGCACTTCTCAAATTTCTTTTTATCTCAGGACTCTTTTACTTTCTTAAAAGTTATTGGGAACTCATTGGGATTTTTGTTTTATGAGTTATACCTATCAATGATTATATTGCAATTTAAAATTAAGAAAATTTAAAAACATAAACATTTATACATTTAAAATAATTGACATAAACCCATTACATATTAACATACTTTAATAAAAAATAACTTTTCTGAAAGAAAAGAAAACTGAGAAGAGCAGCATTGTTTTTGCATTTTTGACTTCCAAATATTGCTACATTTCATTATGCAGTATTGAAAAAATACATTTGCTGATACCACCACTGACCTTACAAATGTTGAAAACTAGGAAGCTGTCACATTTACAATGTCAGGTGTAAATTTCCCAAAATTCTAATTTTTGCTTAAAGGCTTGAATTTATTACTGATGACAAAGAGAGTTGTTTTCCTTGAAATGATAGGCTCACTTTATTCATTTTTGAGAAGATGTCTGCCAAAAAAGTATGAATAACCATAGTCTGTCTCAAATGAAAATGTTATACCATGAAAAACAGCTATTGGGTTAGCTTTTTTACACAAGTGTCTTGAGATAACCACCATATCAAAATGTTTTCCGTTTTGTCACAAAGAATATGAAAAAGTCATATATTCAAGGTTGGAAATTTAAAAATTAGCACTTTTTACTGCTTCATAATGGAAACTGGCTTTCTGTCCTGCCCCCCCCCCTTTAAAATTATGAATGCATGTCAGAAAAGAATATAATTAGTACCATTGCCTTGATTCATGTTTAGGAACGGCAGTTTTATTCACCATTACTTCTATATCATCAGTGCATCACTCAAGCAAACAGTGTCTTAGTATTATAAGAATAGTTTTAATCTCACAGATCCTCTGGAAAAGTCCAGGATCCCCATGAATGCTGTGGACCACACTTGATTAACTACTGGTTTATAGTAGATTCCCCAAGTTCACCATTAATAAGATTTAAGTCTGTTTGATAATATTTTCTTTTACCATTTTATCGAATTTCTTAATTCACATAGTCCCAATTTATTGAATCTCTTTTGACACTCCCTCTAGGATTCTTCTATCCTTCAACTACAATATAGTAGGTTAAAGAAATGGGAAGAACTTTGCGTGAAAATTTAAGTAATTGCATAAAATTTTAAGTCCTAGGTTAATCATTCAGAATTTATGAAAAAGGAGTTTGAGGACTCCTAAGTGAAGTAGTGAGTGAAAGGAGAAGCTAGGAATAAGTAGAAAATTATTTTGCTTGTAGAATATCATTAAATAGTAACACTTTTGATTTTGATAAAGACCGTTATTAAAAACTGAAATGGATTTATAAATTCTATCAAGTGTCTTGTTATGATTCTACTGAATAATTAGGAAAGCAGTTCATAAATTTGTTTGGATACTCATTTTAA
Organism: Canis lupus baileyi; assembly: GCF_048164855.1. Classification (NCBI taxonomy): domain Eukaryota; kingdom Metazoa; phylum Chordata; class Mammalia; order Carnivora; family Canidae; genus Canis; species Canis lupus. Next base: position 64,297,066 of record NC_132851.1, on the reverse strand, counting down.
CAAGCAAAACAAATATATGTAGTTGTCAAATATGAATATTTTTTAAAAGATTTATTTGAGAGAGAGAGAGAATGCATGAGCAGAGGGAGGGGCAGAAGGGAAGCCGACTATATACAGTATACACAGGGGCTCCATCTCCCTATCAGAAAGATCATGACCTGAACCAAAACCAATAGTCTAAGGCTCAACTGACTGAGCCACCCAGGCATCCCTTGAATATCTTTCATTTGAAAGGCTTGTTGGCTACTTTTCTGTGTTCTATGACAGGTGCCAGGTGGTTTTCATCCAGTAAAGAGAAGTTTTTTCTGTGGGACTAGTTCTTTTTTAAATTATCTACGAAAATGAAAAATAAGTTCAGATAATGTATATATCTTGATTATCCAAAGACTAAGCTGTTAGTTTCAAATTCCTTTGCCTACTAGCAAAATTATATTATTTAAAATCTAATTTATATCTTTCTTTTGTATGTATATAAACACATATGCCCTACATTTTTGCCACAGTTTAATTTTGAAATTGGCATTGAAATCATGTGTTCTTGTAGGAAAGGAGGAATGTCAATAACATCTGTACATCTCTTGTCTATTCCACTTCTCAAATGCTAATAATTCTTCTCCCTGCTTCCAAATTCTAAAGGATTGTTGAGATGAGGAACAGTGTTGAGCCAGTATTAAACAGCTTGTTGGTTTTCTTTGCTATCTTAATTTTTGTTTAGTTTGGTTTCTGACCTTTTGTGATTTAGCCTCTTTCTTCTGAGGTTGGATACCTGCTGCCCATTTCATTTGATTTTTTTTCCTCCTACAAATTGTCTAGATTCTGATTGTCTACTTGATATTTGGATATTATGGTCAGCCTGACTCTTAGTATTGTAAGATATTCTCATTTGCTGACCTTCTCATTCATCTAGCTAGTGTTTATCCTCAGCTGGTTCTAACCTTGAATTTGTCCTGTTGCCACTTCCCCAGTCCTTGTCACATGTTCTGCATTTTTAATTTATGCTCTGTCATAACAAAGACCAGTATATATTTGTGTGAACTGTTTAAGCAAGTTTGAAAAATACAGTTTCCAAATTCTTATATTTCATAAGGAAATACTGGTTAAGATTTTCTAAAAACATATGGTGTTTAAGTGTTCACAGTATTGGAAAGTTTTCTTTCTTAATATTTTGTTACATTTGTGTAATATTTTGTTTTCTTCTCAAAATATCTTTCTCAGTTTCTTGTTCTTGTTCTTAGTTTTCTCTACAAAATAAAGTAAATGGAAACAACAGTGGGTAGAAAGTTACTCTCCCATAAAATTATATCCATTTAAAGAACCGAAATATTAAGATTAAGCCCACATATATAATTTTAAAAAATCTTGGCAGGTAAATCATCATTTCATAAATATTTTATGAATTATAAAGATACATCTTTTATAAAGTGAGTAAGTGCTGAATTATGTTGACATTGATTTTTAAGTATTTTTAGATGGCATTCAATGGGCTTTTTCATTGTCTTGAGCTTAGAGTGTTACCGTATGATTTTCTGTGAGTAATTTAATTTTTGGTGTCTTTAGTGACTTAGCATTATATATTTGAACACAGTAAATATCTGTTTCTCATTTTATTTTTTATTTATTTTTGTTTCTCATTTTAATTTGAGGTATTCTTGTATAGGAAGGAGCCACCTTTTTTCTTGAGGAGTTCTTTGAACTCTTAGCCTTGCTTATAGGTGTATACTGTATATGAAATGAGGAAGAAGAAAAAGTCATATTACTCAAATCACCCTAGGTGATCAATAGGTTATAGTTCTATGGTTTATAATTTTTGTCTGCTATTTGAAATTTTTTTATTGGTTTCCGTACTCTAAAGTTGTACCATATAGTTTCTCTACAATCCCTTCTAGAGGTAAAAGGGTAAAAGTCTGTAACTAATCCTCTTAAGCTATTGGCTTCAGTAACTTTCAAACAAAAAGTTTGAGATATGGTCCCATATATTTCAAAAGCTTTATAACCTGTTTTACTGCTTTATTTCTCAGTAGAGAAAATCCAAACTCATTTTTGCACCTGATCTATTATTTGACTTATTGACCCATCTTTTTTTTTTTTTTTTAAGATTTTATTTATTCATGAGAGAGACAGAGAGGCAGAGACACAGGCAGAGGGAGAAGCAGGCTTAATGCAGGGAGCCTGGTGTGGGACTCGATCCCAGAACTCCAGGATCACATCCCGGGCCGAAGGCAGGCGCCAAACTGCTGAGCCACCCGGGCTGCCCTTGACCCATCTTTATCTTTACCATATTTTTCTGAAGTGTTTCCCTTTACATTGTGTTCTAATATTCTGTTGCTAATCACATTGCCTACTGGCTATGCTCTTCACTATCTAGTTATTCTTCAAAGTCCTACTCTTTTCCTAGGATTTCCTCTCCCTGGTCATCTTTTCAAGTTCATTATGTCCCCTCATTTTCTGTTCTTAAAAATTTACATGAGACTGTATATATTTAAAATATTACATGGTTTCTATTATGTTTTTGATTAAATGGAAACTGTCTAATATGGCTATCTTGGCTATTTTATTTATTTATTTATTTATTTATTTATTTATTTATTTTTTAAATTTTTATTTATTTATGATAGTCACAGGGAGAGAGAGAGAGAGAGAGAGAGAGAGAGGCAGAGACACAGGCAGAGGGAGAAGCAGGCTCCATGCACTGGGAGCCTGACGTGGGATTCGATCCCGGGTCTCCAGGATCGCGCACTGAGCCAAAGGCAGGCGCCAAACCGCTGCGCCACCCAGGGATCCCTTGGCTATTTTTAAATTAAAAAAATATTACTTATCTATTTATGTAAAAGATATTTCATCCTGCAAAAGATTTGAAGTAGCTTATAAGAGTATATGCTCTAAAAGTGCAAAAGGCAAATTAGTAAATTAAGACCAGAGATAAAAGTAGTACACAGAGGGATCCCTGGGTGACTGGGTGGCAGGCACTGAGGGGGGCACTTGATGAGATGAGCACTGGATGTTATGCTATATGTTGGCAAATCGAACTCCAATAAAAAATAATAAATAAATAAATAAATAATAAATAAATGAGGGGGGCACTTGATGAGATGAGCACTGGGTGTTATGCTAGATGTTGGCAAATCGAACTCCAATAAAAAATAAATAAATAATAAAATAAAATAATAAAATAAAATAATAAAATAAAATTCAGTTGGGTTAAAAATAAAATGTAGTCCGAGTACTCAGTTTTCTGATGGTCTGATTTGTTCCAAAGATAAAATTTAGAACATCCAGAGCAGAGGTTGCAAACTGGTGAATTCTTGGCCAAATCAGACTTTGAAATGTGTTTTGGATAGCTGACAGTGTTGGCCCACACAATGACCATTTATTTACATTTTCTTTAATTTCTTTCAGCACTGTAGTATTTTGTTTGTTTTTTATTTTTGTTTTGATTCCCATTTTTGGTTGAGCTGTTCTCTTCTATTACTGGTTTGCTAAGAATTTTTATCATCAAAGAACATTGTTTTGTCAGGTACTTTTATCAGTATCTTCTGAGATGATCTTACTGTTTTCCTTTATTCTGTTATTATATGAATGATATAAATTAACTTTTGGATTTTAAGCCAGCTTTATATTTTTGACATAAACTCCATTTTGGTCATCATATATGACCCCTTTTTGGATATCGCCAATCCTTATTGTGGTTAAGGATTATTATTTTTCACAAAGCAGAGTGTTCCTTAGTTTTCTTTTTTTAACTAAAATCTTTGACCATTTTTTGTATCAAAAAGATGTTAGCCTCATAAAGTGAATGGCAGTGTATCTTTCTGTTCGTTTTCAAAAAGCTCCTGTATAAATGAATGTTTGATCAGTGAAGTAATCTACAACTAGTGTTTTGTTTGTGGGAAAATTATTAATAATTGAATTTCTTTGATAGATATATAGAGAGCTATTTAGCTTTTCTCTGTCAGTTTTGAAAATATGTAAATGTTGTAATATGAATTGTTGAATTGACCGAGTTGTTTATAGTAGTCTTGTACTCTTTAAATAATGGTAGGACCTATAATAGTGTTCTTCTTTCAATCCTGGTTCTAGTAATTTACGTTTTCTTTTTTTTTTTTAATGTGTAGTCTGATATGAAATTTATCAGTTTTATTTTTGATAAACTTTAAGCTTTTCATCTCATGTGATCAGTTTTTCTGTTCATTTTCTATTTCATTAATTTCTGCTCTTAAATATCCTCCTTTGTACTTTTTATTTAATTTGTTTTTATTCTAGTTGCTTTAAGTGCAAGCCTAGATTACGGTTTTTAACATTTATTCTTTTTTACTATAAGTATTAAAATCTATAAGTGGCTTTTATGCAGTGCTTTAGTTATAAATACTACAAATTTTGATATGTTGTATTTTCATTATTATTTATTCTAAATGTTGTATAATGTCCCTTGTGATTTCCTCTTTGACTTAGTCTGCCTTTCTCACCTGGGGTTTCATGGTAGAATTAAGCTGTAATTCTTAAGACATCTCTGTTTCCTGTGCATGTAGAATAATACTGATTATATATCATTCTTGAGAGAATTAAGATATAGTCACTCAAATGATTTTTCGTCCTCTGTGATTCAGATGAACTCTTTTTGGGAGAGGTTCTGTGAGTTATTAAAAAATGGCATACTTCATATGTAATATTTTGGGATGCTACAGGTTTCCAATTTAATTATGTGTGGTCAGAGACCATACTCTTCTTTCAGTTTTTAAAAATGTATTAAAACTTGTTTCATTGTCCAAATTATGGTCCCATTCGGTGAATGTTCCATGTACACTTAAAAAGAACGTGTTCTCTGCAGTTGTTGGGTGAATATTCCATAAATGTCAGTTAGGTTATGTTCGTTAATAATGTTCAAGTCTCTTATATACTTATATTAATACTCATATTCTGTAAATTTGTTCTATTAATAATTGAGAAATGAGTTTTAAATTCTTCATCTATAATTGTGGAGTAGCTCATTTTTGCTTCATGTTATGAAGTACATGGACATTTAGGATTATTATATATCTTCTTGCTAAATAGATCTTTTATCTAATTAAATGTCCCTCTTTATATTTGTTAGTATTCCTGGTATTTCTGGATTCTGCTTTGTCTGATGTTAATAATAGCTCTACCAGCTTTGAAACAACTAATGTTTTCATAGTATATCTTTTTGCATGCTTTCAACCTTTGTCTTTATATTTGAAGTGCATTTCTTATAGACAGCATATAGTTAGTTCTTGTCTTTTTATCCAGACTGACAATCTCTGCCTTTTAATTGGTGTATTTAGTTCGTTTTTACTTAATTAATAGTAGTTATCAATATTTTATGTTTGAAACTACCATCTTGCTAATTGTTTTGTTTGTCCCATTTGTTGTTTTGCTCCTTTTCCTTTGTTCATGTCTGTTAATTTGATTATTTGTAGTATTTAATTTTATTACCTCTATTGTCTAATTACCTCTTTTTATTATTTGTTTGAATGATTGTTTTGGGTTGTAATATACACGTTTTTAACTATAGCTACTTTCACATAATAATATACCATTTCACATATAATGTTAGGAACCTTATTATACCAGTGTATTTTATTTCTCCTTTAATGTCTCTTGTGGGATTATTGTCATATATTTTATTTCTATATGCATTGAGAATCTCCAGAATAGATTATTATTACTTAGAGGTATTTTTTAATAAGAAAATGGAAGGCATCTATTTTTATATCATTTCTGGTATTCTTCATTACTTTGCATGAATCCAGTTTCATCAAGTATCTGCTTGAATAACTTCCATTTACCTGGATGACTTTCCTTTATGTTTTCTTAAAGTGCAGGTCTATGGACAACAACTTCTCTCAGATTTTGTCTGCAAATGTCCCTTTATCCTTTCGTTTGTTTTAAAGATTTTATTTATTCATTTAACAGAGACAGAGAGAACACAAGCAGGTTGAGAGGCAGAGGGAGAGAGAGAAGCAGGCTCGGCTCCCTGTTGGGCAGGGAGCATGATGTGGGGCTCCGTCCCAGGACCTGGAGATCATGACCTGAGCGGAAGGCAGTCATCTAAGCCACCCAGGCACCCACCCCTACCCCGTTATGTTTGAAGTATATTTTCACTGCATATAGTATTCCTGATTGAAAGATTTTTTTTTCCTTAAACCTTTTAAAAGTCTCTTTTGTCTTCTGGCTTCCATTATTTCTGATGAGAAGTCAGCAGTCGTTCTTATCTTTTCTTTTTTTTTTACATAATGCTCTTCCCCCCTCTGACTGTTTGAATTTTTTTTTTTCATTTTTGATTTACAATAATTTTATTATGGCATGATGTGGTGCAATTTTCTTTACACTTGTTCTGTTTGAAGTTTGTTGTATTTATTAGATTTGTGAGTTTATATTTTTATGTCTACATTTTGAGAATTTCTAGGCATTATGTCTTCAAAATTTTTTATATCCTTTTTTCTGGGATTCCAAAGACACACACTATATTGCATTTTCCTAAACATAATGTTGCCTCTTTACATTCTTTTTTCAGCCTTTTTTTTCTCTTCATGCTTGAGTTTGGATAATTTCTATTGCTCTGTATCAGATTCATTGGTCCCTTTTTTCTGCATTGTCATCCATTGAAATTTAATAGCAAACACTACTATTTTTTAGTTATGGAAATTCTATTTGATCCTTTATTTTTGTAGATTTCATTTCTCTCTTCATATTCACATTTTTCTTTGAATAGTTGAGCACACATAAAAGAGCTTGGAAGTTTCTTGTCTGCTAATTCCATGCCTGTCATTTAAAGGTCTATTTTTATTTACCTGTTTCTTCCCTAGTTATGGGATATATTTTTTTGCTTCTGAGTAATTTTTATTTGATGGTGGACATTTTGACACTACATTTATTGAATGTCTGAATGTTAGGTCCTTTTTTAAAGAGTGTCGAATCTGTCTTGGGCTAGCAGTTAGGTTACTTTTGAATCAACTTTATTCTTTTTATTCCCCCCCTTTAAAAAAATTTAACTTTATTTTTATCATTATTTTTTTTTTTTAATTTCAGTATAGTGTCTTTTCTAATCCTCACCCCCTATTTCACCCATTCTCCTACCCACTTTCCCTCTGGGAACCATCAGTTTGTTCTCTGTAGTTGAGTCTGTTTCTTGGTTTGTCTCTCTCTTTTTTTCCTGTGCTTGTTTCTTAAATTCCACATATGAGTGAAATCATGTGGTATTTTTCTTTCAACTTTATTCTTTTGAGGTTTTGAAGCATTGTTATGGCATCTTTCTAGTAGCCTGTACTCTAAAGTTAAGAGGTGTCTTACTCTAATGTGTGGCCTTTCTGGATTCTCTACCAAATAACCCAAGTTTTCAGTTGAAAACTCTGGCTGGCTGGTTGGATATGGATGTTTTGCAATCCTGTGGGAGCTCCTATAGTTGTTTAACTTACAGTTCCCCAAAAGTTCTTTTTTCTCAGTTCCTCTCTCCAGTTTTCTCATACATATTAGCTTTCTTAGCTTTTCCAATCTCTGATTTTTGTCCAGAAAGATGGGAGAGTGGTAGAGTTCACTACTTTTTTTTTCTCTCTCTCTCTATGCCTATTGTAAGTTGTTTGAAAAGAGATGAGAAGCCTTGTTATTTAAACTCCTGGGTTGTGGAGAGAATTACATTAAATGGACTGGGCAAGCTGTGGTAAATTTGCAGTGAAATATCTTACATGAGTAACAGTGCCATGTCCTATAGTCTTTCTAGCCCTCATCTATTTAGTTGTAAAATCATTTACTCAATAGATGTAAGCAATATGTACTCAATAGATAAAGTGTCATTGCAGTTCCATTGCAGGTGCTACTGCCACAGATAACTGCCAATGTACTATGTTTGATAGCAGCATCTAATATGCTTATGTTCCATATTTCATAGTACATTTTAAGAAAGCCTAACCTTATTTAGTTAAAAATCCCAAAAATTGCTCTTAACTATGTTTAGAAAGGTGAGTACTATTTGAAGTAATTTAAAATAAACTGTTTCAGGTTATTACTAATGGCAAACACTATTGTCACCTCTTTAGTAATGGGATGGAAAGCTTCATTAATTATAATAAAATTTCATTGAAAACTAGAAATTATAGAATGGTTCAAAGAAAGTTAGAGGAATATTTTGGTAGATTTCCTTTCAGTCCATTCTTTATGCCAGATGCAGGTATACACACATTTTTATCAAAGTGGGATCATATTTTTAAAAAATACTGTGTCTTGATTTTTTCTCCTCAGATGTTATTTATATTTTTCTGTGTTTTTTAAAATATGTGTTGGAAGTATCAATTTAAAAAATATCAAATTTATTTTTCTGTTTTTCTGTTATTAATAATACTACATTGAGTATTTTTCTGTATTCTTTTGGATTTCAGAAAACATCTGGTAGATTCCTACATCACCGGATATAGATTTTTGAAACCTTTTCATTTAATTACATTAATAAATATTCATTGTAAAGATTTTGAAGCATCAAGAAGTATTTTAATATTTGTATTTTACTCTGTTCACAACTGAATTATTTTTGCTATACTTGAAAATTTTATCTTCTAACTTTTGACATATATATGTCTTGAGCTTTTTCCTATTTTATGATTTTTTTTTTAAATTTTTTTAATTTATTTATTTATGATAGTCACAGAGAGAGAGAGAGAGGCAGAGACACAGGCAGAGGGAGAAGCAGGCTTCATGCACTGGGAGCCCGACGTGGGATTCGATCCCGGGTCTCCAGGATCACGCCCTGGGACAAAGGCAGGCGCTAAACCACTGCGCCACCCAGGGATCCCTGATTATTTTTTTAAATACTCCTTTTGGTGATTACCTAATTAGTCTAGCTTGAGAATATGACTTACTGTGTTTTTATATTGTTGGACATCTGGGTTATTTCCATTTTCTTGATTGGAAAAAGTCTTTAAAATATCCTTTTGCCGCTTTACTAGTGGAAGTGTGGCTTTTTTTTTGAGACAATCTTTATGCATTGATGTGAATCTTTGTCAAATATGGGAAAAATTTTTAATTGAATTTGTTAATTTATATTTTTTACTAATGCTATGTTTTGCAAAACTTTTATATACTTTGTGATTGATTTCTCTTGGAAAATCTTTTTCCTTTTGGAGATTAGATAATATTTATCTATTTTTTTAAGATTTTATTTATTTATTCATGAGAGACACACAAAGAGAGACGCAGGTACATAGGCAGAGGGAGAAGCAGACTATCTGCTAAAAGCCCGATGTATGACTCTATCCCAGACCCTGGAATCACTGCTGAAAATGCAGAGACTTAGAAGCCAAAGGACCGAAAAAGAAGAGCTTGAAGAATGAGCCAGCCTCTCAGCTATCCAACAAGCTGTATCTGGTGGAGGGGAGCTCCTGCCAACCATCACAGGGATTTCAGGATAGACCACAGAATATCTGGGACAGGATACAGGCCCTGAGCCCAAGGCAGATGCTCAACCACTGAGCCACCCAGGTGTCCCGATCTATTTATTTTTTAATCAAGTTTTGCTAGAATTTATTTTGAATGTAATATATGATGTGATTAGAATCTTAACTTTTTTTCCCTAAGGCCATTTAAACAGATGGTTAATAACTGAGATATCATACCTTTTGTATTTCAGGGTATCCATTCTTTACAGAATGATTTCTTTTTCCTTTGAGATTGATTAAATTCTTCACTAATCCTTGAGTAAAACAGAGCTTGGCATACAAAAACCTGTAGTTCAACCTGAACACTAGTCCCCAAAAGGTATATACATTTGGCATTATGGTTGTACTCCTAATATGTCTATCCCTTGATGGAAAGGAGAGAATGATCATATTGGTGGTTGAGGTGGGGACTCCAATGAAATGTAGAGATTGATGCCTGATTTTTAAGAATATAGAAATCTAGTTTTCTCACCAGTGCCTAGCATGGTGCTGAATGCAGGTATTTTGAAGTATTTAATACCTGAGAGAAAGCACAAGAAAGAAAGATTCTGATGTCTTCTATGTGACTTATAATATGTTTGGCTATTTTTTTAATATAAACAAAGCTGATGGTAAGCAGAATGATCAAATGCCTTTCAATTAAGAAAAGTTATTTTTCTCTTCATATAATAAAACTTTCATGTTATAGCTATTAATTCTTATCTTTTAAGCAGTAGTTTAACCTTGATCTTGTATTAGTATCACCTCCAGTGCTTAAAATATATTTATGCCCACGCCAAACACTAGAATGATTAAGTCACAATATCTGAGGATATGCCCTAGGCATTAGTACTTTTTTGTTGTTAATTCTAGTGTACAGCTAATGTTGAGAGCCACTGCTCTAAGACTATGGATAAAGAGAATTTAAAGTAGTGTATTCCTAAACTCTCCCTTCGATATGGGCTGATATAACGAAGTAACATAGACTGGGTGCCCTATTAAACAACAGAAATTTCTGTCTCATAATTCTGGAGGCTAAAAGTCAGATCTCAGCATGGCAGTATGATGTTGGGTTCTGGTGATGACCTCCAGGTTACAGACTGCCAACTTCTTGTACCCTCATGTGGTAGACAGCAAAGAGGAAGCAAGCTGTCTCATGACTGTTATAAGGGCATTAATCTCCTTCATGAGGGCTCCACTCTCATGATATTTCATTTTCATTACTTCCCAAAGGTCCCACCCTCTGATGCCATCATAAATTTGAGGGGTGGGATTTCAATGTATGAAGTTTGGAGGGAACACAGATAATTTAGTCCATAGCACCAAGGAGGTAAAATTGTTTCTTTGTTAAATGCTGGATGGAAATAGACCTTTGAATTGACTGATGGATTCTAAAAATTCTTAGATGGGGACATTACATAGTCTGTCATGGTAGACTAGTATTTAGATAATCTGGAGAAAAGTGTTCCTTCTCTCTTTATTTTGTAATCCAAATTATTTTATTTTATTTATTTTATTTTTTTTCCCAAATTATTTTATTACATAATCAATGCAGATAGAGACAAAAGCTCTTCTGTGTCTATTTTTTTGGATTCTGAAATTCATGGATTGAAAATATATGTAAATCTTGGTTAGCATGAGAATATTTCTGGTGTTTGATGTTCTATAGCTTCATAAAGGATATATACTAAACCAATATAAATTATCATTGCAATAGTACTGCTCTAAATCAAAAGATACACTTCATTGATATACTCTGTTGTCAGAAAGTGTTTTAAGGATACAAAAAATATAGGAGGCATAGAAGTATATTTCCAGGTCTCCAAATTAAGGACTTGTCAAAGTTAAATATCTTTGGTGATATCAGTCATTCACTAAATATTTATTGACTGCCTCCTAGGTGTGGTGCGCTGTTCTTACAGTGAAAAAGATGAGGTTCTGACTTTTATAGAATTTACATTGTTGTTAGACAGTCTACAATTTGACTAGAAAATAATATAATTTATAGTCATTAATACTATTAAAAATAAAGCCAAGGTGATGGAGCAGACCATAACAGAGAGGAGGAAATATTGTTCGTAGGGTCAGAAAATACCACTCTGAGAATTAACATATTTAGGTAGAAACCTAAATGTTGAGAAGAAGCCGGCCATTTGAAAATCTTGATGAGTTCCAGACAGAGGAAACTTTGATTGTGGATTCCTGAGCTGTGCTCTAGTTAATGTTTTGAAGGATGTTGGAAGAGGTAGAATTAATGAGGGAATTTTGTGTAATAAGATAATGGGAAATTGAGACAGTGTTTTCTTCGATTAACTAGAAGACCTCTTGCTATGAGATGCCTGGGAGCCTGACTTTCTCTTTGTCCTCTGGGTTGGTTCCTTCTTTCCTTTTTAAAGATTTTATACATACATACATACATACATACATACATTTATTTATTTATTTATTTATTTATTTATTTATTTATTTAGGGAGGGGCAGAGGAAGAGGGAGAGAAGGAATCTCCATCAGACTCACACTGAGTGTGGAGCCCAATGTGGGGCTCAATCTCACCACTCCGAGATCACAACTGAGCCAAAATCAAGAGTTGGACACTTAACTAACTGAGCTACCAGATGCCACTGTCTTTCTTGGGAGTTTTTGTGTGTGTTCTTTTAATTTCCTTGTCTCCTTTATCCACCCCCCCCCACCTCCCACTCCCCACACAACAATATTACATTATTTACTTAGCAGCCTATGGAGAGGGGCCCAGGGCAATCATGGGAATAACTTCTGTAATAATCTTGAGGCATAATTTGAAGCAAATGGAGACAAGACTAGAATGAGATATGTTGGGAAGAAACTAGGAATTTTTAGAATGTGTTATAGCCCTTTCTCTTGAATTTGTTCTTAGGGAATAGGAGTTAAGTGTTAAGTTTTTTGATAATGAACTCTTCAAATCCTTTTGTATCTTTTTATATGTTAAGAGTTTTAAGTCACCTTTCTTAACCAGGATGTTTAATCTTCACAATTCCTAAAATTTACAGTATGTTTTGTTCATGATTCATCTAATTTATTATGTAATTCATGGAGAACATGTGTTAGTATTATTTTGGAAGTAAAGGATGGATTTGATCTTGTTGGGAAATGTATGGTGGGCACCAGATGTCCAACAAAAGGAATTATATAATTTTGGTTTAATCTCCTTGGTAATGCTGTAGTATACTAAAGTAAATTATCTTTTCTTACTCTGATATTAGACATTTTATACTAAAGAATTATTCTTGAAGGTATAATGTTGAATTATATGACTGTTAGCATTTCAGTTGTCTTTTTCTTTTATAAAAATAGGGATTTGGGATGAAATTATGCATATGCATGTATTTTAAAGCTATTTTGTCAGTATACGATGTAGATAACTTAGCCATATTTCATAAGAGTTTTTGAATTTCTGAGTGTCAAGTCGACCTATCCTTAAATAATTTAACTCTTTATCATATGAAACCTATTACTGATGGCTATTCAGTTAATTTGTTTGATGTTCATTTGCATTGTTATCAAATGTGATTTTTCATTTACTGTAAGCAACTAAAGTAAATGATTTGTTTGGGTAATTTAAGGGTTTCAGAATATAGGCATATATTTTTATTGCTAGTTAAATGACAATATTATTTTATTATCATGACTAGGTAAAAGATTAAAATTGGTGATATTTTAGTAACACTGTTCTCCATTGGATGCTTCTATAAAGCAAATTATATACAATTAGTAGGTACGTGGAATACCCATATGTTTTAGTTCCCTTGGGACACTTCTAGTTTATACTTGTTTTTCTGGGGCAGTTTCAAAATTTTGATTTAGTTGATATATATGGATACTCTAAAGTTAGGGAAATGATGGCGGTATAACTCTCAGCTTACATTGGTTCATACTGTTTTTCCCAATACTTTTAGGAGCTGAATGCCAAGTATACTGAATACATCCAAACAGTAAATATGATGTTTATTTATTTTAAGATTTTATTTATTCATGAGAGACACAGAGAGAGGCAGAGACAAAGGCAGAGGAAGAAGCAGGCTCCATGCACGAAGCCGGATGCAGGACTCGTTCCCAGGACTCCGGGATCATGCCCTGAGCCAAAGGCAGACGCTCAACCACTGAGCCAAAATACGATGTTTAATCAGATGCTCATTCACCTGAATTTCTTTGCCTTGGCTCAATTTGGCTAATTGTTCTCTCCTGAAAGGGCTTGTTATATGGGCTCTCTTAAAAGTTATGACATATTTACTGTAGTAGTTTCTTATTTGTGGGAACTTAATGTCTTTTTAAGTATAGTAGTATTGTTATTACAATTGTAATTTGTTTTTCTAAACGTTTTGATTACAGTTGCATAAGTATTGAATGTCCCCAGTTCTGTTTTTCCCCAAGCCATGTTATTTTATGTGCTGTTTGAAGAATGTGATGTTTGTCAGGATTTATTTATTGCATTACAGCACAATTGTCTATATTGCCATAAACATTACATAATGTAAACAGTATTCATTATATGACTATAGGAATATAAGACTTGAGTGGTTTTTGCATAATATCGGCTTTTCCACCTTCTAAACAAGAAATCTTACTGTAGATGGGATGTGTTAGCACAAGATCTAACAACTATTTCAGAGCTGCTTAATTTAGAGTGACTGGTGGGGAGTTGGTGGCTCAAAGGGTGCTACTCAGAATACATCCTGAGTTCTAAATAACCAGCAGAAAAACAGAGCATTTTAGTCAGTATGTTTATAGATGTCCTTCTGAAAAAATGAATATTAATTTCTTTAAAATATTTTATTTTAAAGATTTGATTTATTTATTTGAGAGAAAGAGAGAGAGAGCATGCCTGCACAAGCAGAAGGGAGAGGTAGAGGAAGAAGCAGACTCCCTACTGAGCAGGGATCCAATCGGGACTTAATCCCAGTATCCTGGGATCATGACCTGAGCCAAAGGCAGACGCTTAACTGACTGAGCCACCGAGGTGCCCCTCTTCCAGACATTTTAAATGCAGGAAATAGAATGTGCTTTTTAGGTTAAATTTAACCAGCATTTATGTATGACCTTTGATGTGTAAAGTGCTCTGTTGGAAACAGATGGCATAGACATAGACCATACCAAGTAGGAGTTACTGATCTTATCTTTGAGACTCATGTCCAAATTAATTAGGTAAACAATATCTCTTAAATTCCCAATGGAGACTCTTTTAATAATGCAAATGGTAATTAATTTTAATCTTTGTCATTTAAGGTATTTTAATTTCATATTTACTTAAATCAACTGCAAAATAATCCTTTCCTTACGATGGAGACAGGTCTTTTGTGGAAACACTTTGTGAATCAAACCATTTGCCTACTGCTTCTTGTCTGCCAGCAGACAACAAAATCAGTGAATTAAAAAGTAAGATTTCAGTGGGGACACCAGGGCAAGTTATGATGAATTCCCTTGGGAATGTATTTTCATAATTGTGATTTTATTTATATCTAGTAAAATTATTCCAAAACGAGAGTTACTTAATGATAGCTTGCAAAGAGCAGTATGCTTTCTAGAGGCCATTTGAATAATGCTGTGTTTTATCTGGCTATGCCATAAAAACTTCACAAACCTAGTTATGGAAAGCTCTTAATATATTTCAGTCGTTAGAAATGTTTCTTGAGGTCAGGTGCTAAATAAGCAGGGATTTAGTAAAGAAAAGCTACTTAAATATAAATGTTAGGATATGGTGGAACTGCTTAAATGTCTACTGTTTTATAAAGTAATTTTGAAAAAGATTGATTCTTACCCATTCTAACATTTTATAAAATGCTTTTATTCTGATTCTTCATATGTACCTCTGAATTAATGTCTTTAACACTAAATCAGTGTTTTGGGTCATTAGCACAGTTTTCCTTTTTCTTTTTTTTTAATTTTTTAATTTTTTTAAATTTTTATTTATGATAGTCACACAGAGAGAGAGAGAGAGAGAGAGGCAGAGACATAGGCAGAGGGAGAAGCAGGCTCCATGCACCGGGAGCCCGACATGGGATTCGATCCCGGGTCTCCAGGATCGCACCCTGGGCCAAAGGCAGGCGCTAAACCGCTGTGCCACTCAGGGATCCCATTAGCACAGTTTTCCAAAGTTCATCTTCCATTCAATTTAAGATGTGGAAGATAAAGTACTCTCATAGCTGTATATGATGATTGTATTTCAAGCCACAGACACCTATACCTTTAAGAATTGGAGTTTTCAGTTTTCTTCTATGTAGCTGTTTTTGACCTCCACAATGAAATCATTTACTGGTAGTTTTTTTTTTTAATTGGCCTTTAGTGATAGCTGGGTGGCTCAATTGGGTAAGTGTCCGACTCTTGATTTTTGTTTATCATGATCTCAGGGCCGTGAGATTGAGTGCTATATTGGGCTCCACACTAGTGTAGAGTCTGTTTAAGATTCTCTCTCTCTTTCTCTATCTCCCTCTGCCTCTACCCCCCATCTCTCTCTCTCTCTCTAAAAAAAATAATAAATTTTTTAGAAAGTGGCCTTTAAGAAGTTTCTTTATAATAATATCTAGCATTTAGAATTGAAGACCAGGAATACATTTTTAATCTTGTTACTTTTCTTTGCTTGAAAAAGATTGGCATGTGAATTTTATACATACTTTACTTATATCCTAGATATAGATACTATCCTTAGATTCAGGTAAAACTAGCAGGTAGAGAAAAGTATATGTTGTAATAGACAGCAATGATCTTTTTTGGTAATTTATCAAATATTGTACATATATACTTATATCAGTTTGAGTGAGCAGGTCTCCAGTGTTCTAATGTTATTTGTGCTCACTATTGTTTGATGTGTCAAGAGTATTCTTTTCTGTTGGATCTCACTCAACCGTGGAAATTATTCATTTAGCAAATATTTTGAGTACCTATCCTGTTCTTGGAGTTTGGGTTACCTAAGTGACAGAAACATAATAATTTTTGCCATCTTGAGATATTGTATTAGGACTTTGGTACTGAAATAGTGAAATGGGAGCCATTGGACGGTTTTAAATAAAAGAATGATAAAACCTGATTTACATTTTAAAGAGAATTGGAATACTTGGAAATCTGACCTTTAATTTTTATTTGAGCTTGATTAAGATGTAGATATTTTTCTATATATATACATATACAAAAATTGCATATATGTGAAATTTGAGATAGGGTTCAATCATTTGGGTAACAGTAGTCTCTTTGAGTGTGCTGCCCTCTGTAAAGTATTATCTTTGATCTGTGGAACAAATGAGAAGATAAAGCTAATAAGGGCAAGACTCTATACTTGCCTCTGAGGGAAAAAAAGATCCTGGGGGAAGAAGAGTTTTCTTTTCTTGGAGATAAAGAAGAGAAACAGAAAGATAATATTTTAAGATAGGCTTAATTGAGGTATCTGTAGTGTATCCAGAAAGATATACCCAGTAGTTTAGATAATACAGAACTGAAGCTCAGCAGAGAAGTCTGTTTGGGAGAAAAAAATATTTCAAAGTTATCAGTAGAATAGGTTGTTAAATAAAAGGCTGAAGATGGAATGGAGGGAACATATCAGTATTTGAATGACTTGGCCAAGGAAGAGAAGCTCCAGAAGGACCTGACCAGAAAAAGCTTTGAAAAACAAAACAAAAAAATGAATATACTTTAGATGATGGGCACATTTAATAGTGAACTGGACAGGAAAAAATGATCCATAATAGAACAGATAGACTGAATGAAAGGTGAAAGTTAGGCCTTAGAATGCAGTTAAATACAGATTTAATAGAGAATAATAAAAAATGATAGAATTAGAGAGGCTACATAGTAATAAAATGTAAAACTTCAGAGTTAGATAAAGATAAAAGTGTTCAACCATGAGAATAGGTTCTCATTTTTTAGTAGCTTATCTTTAAGATACTTTCCTCCTCCAAAAAAATTTTAGGATTTTTGGAATGGAGCATTCATATTTTTTTCTCTTTATTGAATTTAAAGTAAATATTGATATCAGCAGTCTTTTTTTTAAAAATTGACTTTTAACTTCCTTCTTAAATTTGATGTATATTGAATAGTAAAATCTGGGAATTAATAATTTTTTCCTGATTTTTTTTTTAATTTTTTTATTTATTTATGATAGTTACACAGAGAGAGAGAGAGAGAGAGAGAGGCGCAGAGACACAGGCAGAGGGAGAAGCAGGCTCCATGCACCGGGAGCCTGATGTGGGATTCGATCCCGGGTCTCCAGGATCGCGCCCTGGGCCAAAGGCAGGCGCCAAACCGCTGCGCCACCCAGGGATCCCTCCTGATTTTTTTATGGTAATATACACATAACAAAATTTACCATTTTAACCATTTGTAAGCATATGATTTTGGTACAGTATGCCTTTTTGTCAATGAACTTTATATTAACTTTAGTTAAAATTTCTATGAACTTCAAAAATATTTTTATTTTGGTTAAAAATGTTCTTTGAGGGGTGCCTGGGTGGCTCAGTTGGTTGAACGTCCAACTTTTGATTTCAGGGTCATGAGTTCAAGCCCCACATTGGGCTCCAAAAAAACAAAAGAAAGTTCTTTGACCATAAGAGAATTAAACTAAAATAAAAAATAGATCTCTGGAAAATCCCCAAGTATTTGGAAATTAAACAATAATCTTAAAAGTAATACATGGTTCAAGGAGAAGCCACATGAAGAATTAGAAAATATTTTGAATTGAATGAAGTATATCTGAATTTGTGGTATGCAGCTAAACCAGTGCTTAGAGGGAAATTTAAATGCTTGCTTTAAAAAAAAAAAAAGTTTTCAAATCCGTGATCTAAAAGTTCTGCATTAAGAAACTATAAAAAGAAGAACATATTAGAGCAGGCAAAATATTAGTAAAGATAAAAATAGAAATCAATGAAATTGAAAACAAAAATAATGAAAATAAAACTGAAAGTTGATTCTTTCAAAGAATCATTAAAACTGATAAAGTTTTTATCAGACTGAGGGGGAAGGAGAGAGAGAGACAGACACACAGGTTACCCATATCAGCAGTTAAAAAAAAGTATATCACCACAAATTCCACCCTTATACATTGGAAGAATAAGGATATTCTGTTATGGATAACTTTGCCAACAAATTTAACTGAAATGAAATGGACAAATTCTGTGAAAAACACAGTCTACAACTTTCACTCAAAAATAAATAACCTAAATATTACATCTAAGAGAAATATATTTTTTTAAAGATTTTATTTATTTATTCATAGAGATGCAGAGAGAGAGAGAGAGGCAGAGACGAGGCAGAGGGAAAAGCAGGCTCCATGCAGGGAGTCCAATGTGGGACTCCATTCCGGGCCTCCAGGATCACACTCTGGGCTGAAGGCCGTGCTAAACCGCTGAGCCACCTGGGCTGCCCGGCACCTTTTCTCAATAGAAAAAATGTAGTCTTCTCAATGAATGGTGCTGAAACATTTGTATGTCTTTTTATGGGAGGAACTTCAATTCATGCCTTACACTTTATAGAAAAATTAACTTGAATTGGATCATAAGCCTAGGTATAAAAGAACAATAAAACTTATGGAAGAGAACATAAAAAATCTTTGTGACATTGGATCAGGCCAAACTATTTTAGATAGGGCACAAAAAATACAAACATAAAAGAAAAAATTGTAATTTGGATTATATCAAATTTAAAAAGCTTTGTTCTTCAGAATATACTGAAAAGAAACTGAAAAGATAAACTACCAGCTTGCACAAAGTATTCGCAAACCGTATGTATGTCTGATAAAGGATTTGTGTTAAGAATATGTTAAGAGTTTTCATGACTCAATAATGAGAAAACAACTAAGCAAAAAGTGGGGAAAATGTTCTTAACAGATCTTTTATTGAAGAAATACACTGATGGCAAAAAAGAGGGAAGGTGATCAGTATCATCAGCCATTAAGGAATTGCATTGTGAAGTCATAGAATGGTTTTATCCTAGTAGAATAGAGAGGAGGAATAAAAGAAAGGAAAAAAAAAAAACTGAAGATACCAGACACTAGTGAGAAGCCAGAGCAACTAGAGCTCATACATTGCAGATGGAAAAGTAAAATGCTGCTGTCATTTGGAAAAGTCTGTTAGTTTCTGGAGGATCCCTGGGTGGCTCAGCGGTTTAGTGCCTGCCTTGGGTTCAGGGTGTTATCCTGGAGTCCCGGGATCGAGTCCCACATCGGGCTCCCTGCAGGGAGCCTGCTTCGTCCTCTGCTGTGTCTCTGCCCTCCTCCCCCATGAGTAAATAAATAAATAAAATATTATTTAAAAATCTGAACAATGTATAAAAAAGTCTGTTAGTTTCTTATAAATGTAAATATACAGTTGTCATATGACAGCCATCTCATGTATTTACCCAAGGGAAATTAAAACATGCTTATTATGTAAGGTCTTGTACTCAGATTCATTAACTGGGGAGTATCTAAACAAATCGCGATACATCCTGATGATGGAGTACTATCCGCTAATAAAAAGGAATGAACTACTGATGCATCCTATAGCACCAGTGAATCTCAAAGACATTATGCATTTGTGAAAGTTGCAATCAGAAGTCTGGATGATTCCATTTCATTTTCAGAAAAAAAAAATCTAAAAGTAACAGAGAATGTCATGTTTGCTAGTGGCAGAGGGTAGTGGTAGGGAGTTGTCTACAAAGGGACAAGAGAAATTTTTGAGTGATAAATAATTATCTTGATTGTGTTGGTAATGGCATAACTATGAATTTGTCAAAATTCATAGGTTTGTACAACTAAAAAAGTGATTTTTATTCTAAATTATATATACTTCAATAAACCTGACTTTCAAAACAGTTTAATTTGTTACAGAAGGAAAATTAATGAAGGAAGAGTATATATTTTTCTGATTTATTGTGCTTCTTTTGAGAAACAAGCAGTTGCTTTAACTGATACTTACTATGACTTGATTTTGCTAGGTCTTCAGTCATTTAAAAATAATTAGGTTGCATATGCATACTTCAAACTAAATTACATAAACTAGCAAGTTAATTCTGTGTATCTAAAAATATTACAGATTTTTATGATAGCTCTTTTGGAATTTTGTTAGAAATACGGAAATGATTAGATTTTTTCCTGATAGTTTAAAGATCTGAAATTTTTTTTTAAATTCTTTCCTAAAATCATACCTTAGAAAACTATGTGGTCTTTTTTTCTTTTAAGGTAAGCAATATAGAAGTACAAGTAAAAAGGTAAATTCTCTCATTGATACCACTCTTCAGTTACCACTGTTAATAACTTGGGTTTCTACATATGGAAATATTTTGTTTGTATTCTTGCACTTGCATGCATTTTGGTTTTAAATCAATTTAAACGGATACTTTCTATGTTTGCTTTTCTGTGGCTTGTATTTTTCACCTAATGTAATGTAGGTTTCTTTCTGGATTAATATAAAATTTGTTCAGTAAGTATTTTTAAGTACTTAATGTTTAAGGCTAGCAATGAAAAAAATAGGGTCCTTGCCCAAGCAACTGATGTTCAAATAAGAAGATAATAAACAAATTGGAGGAAAATGTTACTATTGGTAAGTTTCATGAAGGTAATTAGTGAAGGCTAAAAAGATGAAAAGTGGTGGGACAGAATGAGCAGACAAGTGCATTAGACAGTTGTGGTATAGGGTGTTATATCTAGATCTGTTTTATTCTGCAGATAGGTATTTACTATTTCATAATATAGTTTATCTTAACCATTCTGTTTTGGGTATGTGGATTACTGATAGTTGTTTTCTGTTATAATCAATACTGTGATGAATATCCTTGGATGTATTTTTTTGCTTATTTATACAAGTATTTCTGTAACTGAATTCTTAAAAGGAAAATTGTATTTTTAAAATCTTAATTATACATTCTGCCAAATTACCCTCTAAAACATTAGACATTCTCTGTCAGTAGTTGAAAAATGCCTCATTTTAACTTGTATTCACCTGAATCCCAATGAAATTTAGCATATTTACTGGTCATTTGTTATTTCGCCCATAAATTGCCTACTCCTAGGATTTTACCCATTGTGGGGTTTGTCTTTTCCTTACTGAGATTTTAGAATTTCTTTATAATTCTGTTTATACTATATACACATCATATTTTGTGATATTTTCTCTTAATCTGTACTTGTCTTACTTTATGGAATCTTTAGATTTTTCATTTTTCTACTGTCAAAATCTATCACTCTTTCTTTCCTAGCTTTTAGGTTTTGTGTCTTTTCCAGAAAACCTTCTTATATTAGTGAAGTCTCATTTTTTTCCCTATGACTTCTTTAGGTTTATATTTCTGGTAGATTTTAATTCATCTGGAATTTTTATATAAGTATATATATTTTTTTTTTTTCCTGTGGTAGGGATCTGTTTTGTCCAATTTCCTAACCATTTTCCCAAAATAATTTATTGAACAATATGTCTTTTTTCCCCACTGACTTGAAGTATCATCTCTATGTGTTTTCTGGATTTAATACTCCATTGTTTTAATTATTTTCATTTTACATTTAACATCTGATAGGGCACCCCTCCCCATTGTCTTTTTTTCAAAAAAATTTTGGCAATTTCTGTGTATTTTCTCTTCCAGATGAACTTTAGAATCAACATGTCAAGTTCCATTAAAAATCCCTCTGGGATTTTGATTGGAAGTGCATTGAATTTACAGATTAATTTGGGGAGAATTGACATCTTTACACTATTGAATCTTCCCATCCAGGAACATGGTATGCCTCTCCATTTCTTCAGGTGTTCTTTTATGTCCTTTAGTAAAGTTTTACGGTTTTTTTTTCATGTAGGTCTTAGACTTCTCTTGTTAGGTTTATTCCTAGGTATTTTGTAGTTTTGTTGTTATTGTGAATTACATCTTTCCTTCCAGTTTACATGTTGTTTTTCAATTGGTTATTGCTAATATGTAGGAAATCTACTGATTTTTGTGTGTTGATCTTACCATTTACTTAGTTTTCAGTGGATTGCTAATATCTAGGAAATCTACTGATTTTTGTGTGTTGATCTTACCATTTACTTAGTTTTCAGTGGATTTTCTTGAAATTTCCAGAAGGATGATTATGCTTTCTGCAAATGATGGCATTTTGTTGTTTCCTTTTTTTCTGTATTATATGTCTCTAGGGGATTTTTTGTTTGTTTGTTTTATTGGTCATATTGCATTGGTTAGGTTTCCAGATCTGTTTACTACTAGCTCTGATTTGGGCATCTTTCCTGATTTAATCCTTCTAATTTTTAAACTTTAACGTTTATATGTGGCTTAGATTTCTGGAAAGCGTATTATCTGGAACAAAAGTTTCCTTCTTGATTTAACAAGTATTTTCATGGTAATGAATATTGCATTTTATTATGTGTTCTTGTTAAGAGGATACATGATCTTTTTACTTCTAAATTTTAATGTAGTGAATTACATTAATACATCTACCTGCTACTGGTTATGATGTTTATCATTTTTAACAGTTATTTTGCAAGTATTTATTTGGATATTGCATTATGCCGGGAACTTTGCCACACACTGGTGATAGTGCTAAATCTGAATGGCTTCTGTCTTTAATTGGAGAAGAGATAATAAACAGATACCCAAGAACAAGATAATTTTAGGCTGTGATGATATTGTGGAGGAAATAAAATTAGTGGTGTGGTAGAGAGATGAGTAGAGTATTTCTTTGATAGTACAATCTGAGAAGGTAAAATGTAAATTAAGACCTGAAGAATGAAAGCTTTGGAAAAAGCATTCTAGGCAAGGAAGATCACTATTTCTGTATGTACAAATAATTGTATTTCTCAGTACTTTCTTTATTCCTTTTCTTGTATATGTTGTATGATACTCTATACAACTGCTGAATTTTCTTTTCTAATGATGTGTTTCGTTAAGATTTTGTTTAGTTATTTTGCTTTTCCTGTTCAGGTTTGCTACTAGGGTAATTTATGCTTATGAGCTAGGGAGTCTCCCATCTTTTTTCTGGGCTTCGTAAATAATATAATAATGATTTGTTCCTTGTAAAAGATAGATCTATGACTACCCTTAAGATTTCTTCTGTTAATACATTCTGTTTCTACCGTTTCTTGAAACCCATCCATTTTGTTTAGACTTTTCCTATTACTTGACTTAAAATTTGGCTTAGTTTTCTGATTTTAATGACTCATGTTTTTTTCTCTCATTTTCTATAATCAGACTTGTCAAGGGCTTGTCTCTTTCATGCTAGACTTCCCCATGAAGCAGTTACTGGCTTTATTAATTACTTCTGTATCTCTTCTCAATTTCTTCATTTCATTATTATAAATTATATTGATATATTTTGACTTGGATTTTATTTTTGAAGATTTTTGTTTTATGTATTTTTAATCTAAAGCTCTAAAATTTTCTTTAAGGACAAGTATGGCCAAATTTCATAGGAAATTTCATATGCTTACAATTTTAATTTAATTTTCCCTGTTTTCTGAGAGTAAATTAGTAGGCTTTTTTTTTCTTTTTAAATTTCTAAGTATTATTTTATTGTTAAATTTTAGTTTCTCTTAGCTTTATTGACCAAGAATATAACTTGTATTTTTTTTTAATCTTTTGAGATTTTTCTTTGTTTTAAAGTATGGTCAGGCTTTTGTTTGCTGTAAAAGACTATTCTCTGTTCATGATATACCTTACTATTTTGATATATAAGTATAGTTTATGAATGAATCTATTTCTGAATCCTCCATATCCTTGTGTAATCTACTTGCTCTCCTCATTTTCTGGCATAGGTATGTGAAATGTTTCCAGCTAAGTTGTGTGAATTTTCCAGGTGCTTTTATTTCCAGTATTTTTACTTTATATATTTCATTGTTATATTGTTAGGTATATAAAATTTTACACATTCTGGTTATTAAATCTATTATCATGATAAAAATACCTTTTTCTCAAGGTATTTTCTCAAGATATTTCTCAAGACTTTTTGCCTTGAGTTCCGTGACTGGTATTAAATAGCACCCTTGACCACGTTTGCTTTTTCATGCTTCTGTTTTTAGCCTTATGACTAAAAATTTTAGGTCTTCTGTTATGATAGAGTATAGTAGAAGGGGTTCTTTTTCTTTTTCTTTTTTTTTTAATTTTAAATCTTAATCTGTGTGCCATTTTTTCAAATAAGAGTAGTTTTCCTACTTGCTTTTATAGTAACTTGGTTTTTTGGTCTTTCTTTGGTCATTTTACTAACTTTGGAGGTTATTGTGAAGATGTCTTTTCCTATTGTTATCACTGCCCTCTGCTGCCCCCACCTACCGCCCCTTGTCTTTAGCTGAATTTATTGAATTTTCTTTGCTTCCTAGCCACTTTAAAAACTATGTGTTTTATTTCTCTTTTTCAGCAGGCATTGAATTGAAGTGAACCGTTTCTTTAACTAGTTGATTTCCTTGCTGAACATAGGCTTATAGCATTATATTATTCAATCTTGGCTTTCCTGTTTTTTAAACTGATATTTTAGTAATATGTTTATGTTATAATATGTTTTTACTTTTCTAACTTAAGGAATCATTTATTAACAACTACTTGAGATGATACAGATAGGGTTGTATTATACTAGTTTCTTTTCCAGCTGCTTTTCCAAGGCTATCCTTTTCTTGGATTCATCCTTTTCTTGGATTCATTTTTGTTGTGAAGGCCTACATCCTCTAAATTCAGAAATATTTGTGGTCTTTAAAATCCTTAATTTGCTTACTTATCTAAAATTATTTTATTCTACCATTTAGAATTTTACTTTCAAAATAATTGTACTTTAGAATTTTAGTTGTACAGTTGTCTTCTAGCATCTTAGAGTATATTGGGGAATCTGATATCAATCTGATTTTTAATTCTCTTATTAACTGCTCACATTACAAACTTTCTACACTTTATGTCCTTGGAATGCTCAAATTCCACCAAGTTATGACTCTATATTTGTATCTGAGAATGAGTTTTGTATATCTGCATATTCATTTTAAAGCTATCTCATAGGAATCATTTTATTCTGAGCTGTTTTTATGATAATTGATGAATAATGGTAAATCTAGAAACAGGTTACATTTGTAATTTATCATATTATTGATAGCTAGAGTTTGGGTAAATCTTTTTAAATCTGTAACCTTAATTCTGTTATAGAAAAACCACTTACAAACTCTAGATGTGGCAATTCCATACAATTTTACTTACTTTAAACATTCATAATTTGTTCCCTTTATAAAGTTTATAATTAATGTTAAAATTTTTATATTGAATGATAATTTCACACTGAGTTGTTATAGGCAGATAAGTACTTTGAAGCTTAAGAAAAAAGGCATATTTTGTATTAACTGTGAGAACAGTGCCATGTTAACCATTGTTTTGCTGGTTTTTAACACATTCCTACATCTTAATTAAAAGTTATTGGATGAGTAGATGAGTATGAATGAAGGAATGCAGAAATAAATCAGTAGATTTTTTTGAAAGCTGAATTTACTTTTAATCAGGTTCAGTTTAGTTGAACCTCAGGATACTGACACCATGAGGATTCATATACCTCAGGATACTGACACCATGAGGATTCATATTATTAATTGATATTCTTTTTACAAGAAAACTTTAAGTGGCTTTTATTTTATGTTATTTTATTTCACTGTTAGATTACTGTTCAGTTGGACTGTACTGAAGGTTTTATTTTAATAGTACAGAAAAACTATATCCAAATGTATTAATTTTGGAGTACTTTACTTTTTTAAGAATTATAACATGTTAGCTAAAATTTACCCTATTTAAGACTACAGAAAATATGGATCAAAGAAATTTTATTAGGTTTTGGGCTAAGGTACAAAAGCGAAGAAACTATTATTTCTTTGAATTAGATTTACATAGCCTGTTCTGAATATCACTGAATAAGTGACAATACTTAAGTTATGTAATTCAGTCCATGGTGATGACCTCAACTCAGATCATTCTAATGAAACTTTATTTTTGGTAGGTGAAACAGTATAAGTTATGATCTGTGTCTTTAAAACCCACTGTTTGTCATTGAAATGATAAAGTTGGTCATAAAAATCAAATACTGACATTTACTAAATATAAAAATCATACACAATATAAAAAGTTTATCATAAACATTGTTTTGGAGGGATTGTTCTGCATTGACTGGATTAAGACATCTTCAAATTTTAAGTATGATGTATTTTGAAGATACTCTGTTTTCCTGGAGCAAGTGTGAGAATTCTTTATTATTCTAAAAAACATTTGTAATATAATCATGACCTAGATTATATTTTCTTGAAATATATAGTATCAACTTGAAATTCAGATTACCAGCTTTAAGTTGAATGATAAATGGACAGGGTAATTTTCAGAACAACAAAAGGAGGAACTAGTGAATAGGGATGGGATGTAAGATGGGGAATGTTAAAGGTCAAGAAGTCCAAATTCTGGAGTGGCTAGCATTCTCATTTTTTAAAGTATGCTTATCTTCAGAGACTGACTCTTTTTTCTCATCCTTACCTTCCATAATCTTTCATTTGATGTGTTGAAGTAAGTAAGTTACAAATTGATTCTTTGTCTCTGTTGTCACATATGTATAAAACCATCTTTCACATGATCTCTAATTGTGTTTCCAAAAATTGACTGTTGATGGAGTCTGAGGGCTGTTGATTATACATCCCACTCTTGATTTTGGCTCCAGTCTTGATCTAGGGGTTATGAGTTCAAGCCTGGAGTTGGGCTCCACACCCCTACCCCTCACCCTTGTACTCCTGCATCTTTCTCTCAAATTAAAAAAAAAAAAAAAAAAAAAACCCTGATTATTTAGCTTAATACTTAAGTCCTTCAGTAACCTACCATATAAATTCTGAGCTCAGCACAATATTGAAAGGCCATATCTTTCTTAAAAGCATTATTCTATTTACCATTCTCATTCAGAATTGTTTTTTTCCTTTTTCTATACAATCACTCTATTAGGTCTATTTAGTACTGTTTCTCAGTCTTCTTTGGTATAGTTAGTTCTTCACACATAGGGTTGCCTTTCCATATTGTATATTTGTAGAAGGCATTAATTATAATAAAATCATTTTTGTATTTCCTTTCTTCCTTGGCTGCCCTACTGCTTCTTGCACATTGTATGTTATTGGTAGTGAATATTTTTAAGTTGAATATTGTTAAATTTACTAAATATTGTTAAATTTGTAAATATTTGATGTCTCAATCAGAATATACTATATCCTTTGAAATAAATGCCAGTTTATTACAAGATGGACTGCTCTTTAATAAATACAGCAGTGATAATTTATGTTTTGATAGGGAGTTAGTTTGAAATGTGATGCTGATGTTCACAGTTGGCCCAGACGGCCCTAAGTTTCTAAACTTTTATATGACTTTGTGTTTTACTATAGAAGGTTTGGAAGTACAATTAATGGCATAAGCATTTCCTTTAGCCATGACCTTTGTTAAAAGACCTTGGTTTTCATTGTTGATTGTGTTAAGTTTATTTTGGGAAGAAAGTAAAAGAATTTTAATTACTTTGTTAATCTGAATAAATAGTATTACTGTTAAATAATGATTTTTTTTAAACAAAAGCAACCTCTGTAGAAAAACATCACCTGTAATCCTTAAAAACCAAAAAGATTTAACTTGCACAAAAGCAGATAAAGTATGATAAAGCCACTATAAATCTTTTTCTCAGATTCAACATTATCAAGAATTTGCCACACAACTTTGTTTTCCTGAAATATTTTATGGCACATTTATGACTCTATTACTATATATGGCAGTATGCATCTCTAAAAGAAAAGAGCATTTTCATACCTAACCAGAATAATTCCTTTATACTATCTAAAACCCAGTTCATATTCAAATTTCTTCACTTGTCTTAAAAATTTCATGTAAGGTCTATATAATTTTGCTAGTTATGTCTTTGGTGTCTCTTTAATTTAGAGCAGTTCTTCCCTTTTACTCTTTTTTTTTAAAAATATATTCTACATTTTAGTTATGTCTGTTTTATCCTATTTAACTTTGTGGTTCTCAATTTATCACCCTCCAGGGTCTTTTGTTCATTTCTATTTTTTCTCCAAGGGGATATTTGGCAATGTTAGGAGGTTTTTTGGTGTCACAACCTGTGAAGAGTTGCTACTGGCTCTAGTGGGTAGAGGCCAGGGATGCTGCTAAACATCTCAAATATACAGGGCAGCCCACAACCAAGAAATTATCCAATCCGAAATGTCAGTAGTGCTAAGATTGAGAAACACTGATTTAAATTGTTCCTAATACTTGCCTTATTAATTTTTATAAACTGGAAATTATTTCTAAGGGCTCTGTTAGGTTATTTTCAGAGCAACAAGAATACTTCATAGACATACTATGTATTTTATTCTGCATAATTCAGAGGCTTCAGTGTTTATTAATTAATTAATTTATTTATTTACTTATTTATTGGACAGTAGGTTCAAACATGTCCCTAAATATAGAGTTTGAAGTCATCTTTTTTAGAGCAGAGTGGGGAAAAAAAAAAAAAAAAAAAAAAAACTTTTTATTCCAGCATGGAATCTTCTAGTAGAAAGGATATTGAACTAATTAATTAAATAACTAGTCTCCTTAATACTAGATTTTTAGAAACCTACTATTTAAATAACAGACCTGTCCTTCTGTTTTCTCATCTGTAACAATGAACTGAAGCTGGTGATTTCTAAGGTCCTTGCATTTTGATGGTTCTTTATATTAGAAAAGAATTTGATGTGCAAGCACCATTTCACAAAATACCCATCTAGTGAAAACAATACTTCCAATATAGTCTAATTATAACTTGCTATGCTTTGAATTAGTGATAACGTTGATAGGTTATTTTCCTTAAGGATTACATTTAATAAGGACATACCTTTCCCTCTTTATCTCTCTTTTCATGGAAATTATTTTTACATTTCATTTAAAGAAAACATTTCAGAATATTTATGTGAATTTTTTTATTCTCACCATTTTTAATGTTCTAGAACTTCGCTGTGGTTCAAAATGAAATTCTTTTTTCTGTACAAATGTAATAAAAATGACTATGGTTTCAAGGGGAAAACACATTTTAGGATTTAATCTGAATTATCTTAGCTCAGGACATGGTAGAGCAGGATATGCTCGTAACTTAGTTGGCCTATGAATAAAAGATTATTTTTGTATTTTTATGAGTACATGTCCTTATGTTGGTCTCTCTTCATTTGTCCTATAATGTAGTACAAGAATCTTTCCAGTTGGGGAAAGAGGAATTGGTGTTAATTAGGAAGTTCTCTTCTACTTCCTCTTCCTTACAGCTTTTTTCCCCCTCCCTTTACCTTCTACACTTTTTACCCCATAATAATGTTTATTTATACACATACTTTGGCTGTCTTATTAAAGAAGTAAGTTCCTAGATAGTAGAGTTGATTTTACACACTCTGTATCTCCACTACTAGCAAACTGTAATATCTCTTGTATAAGGACTGTTTGCCAATGATGGGCATTTTGCCTTACCTGCCACTTAGTATTGTTCTGTTACTTAATGTATGATTTTTCACTATCTGTAAGATATACCTTTAAATTTATGTTTTATAACTACCTCTCCCTTCCCCAAACACACTGTGTAGCCTTTTAGAATCTGAAAAGATAGAATCTCCAAACCATCTTTTATTTACT
Organism: Canis lupus baileyi; assembly: GCF_048164855.1. Lineage (NCBI taxonomy): Eukaryota > Metazoa > Chordata > Mammalia > Carnivora > Canidae > Canis > Canis lupus. The sequence goes on along the minus strand of NC_132851.1, from coordinate 64,267,049 downwards.
GCATCTGAACCCATAATGGTACCTAGGTCTTTAGATCCTCCCAGTGTCCTTGAAATTAATTTCTTCATTAATATTAAACTGGGGGTGGAGGAGATAGAAATCCATTCTTGTTCTTTTCTTTCATCCCAACACCTTTTTAAAAAAACTGTATAGAATTTCATAGTCATTTGAATTTAACTGTTTTTAACTTACCAGGATTTTTACAAAGTAAGAATAGTGGATAACTTTTGTGGAAAAGTTTGAAATCAATTAAGAAAACATATTCCTGTAATTAATATCCCTCATGAAGAGATCGAGGTGCATTTTTCTTAATAAATTTTCATCAAGCTCAGTTAGGATACAGTGTGGCATGGGGGGACTTTATGTCGGAAAACCACTTTTGATTGAAATTTAATACCTCTTGTGATGTAACTTCTAACTTTCTAGCCTTTCCTACAGTACATACTCTGTTCTAGTAAAAGAAATATGCTTGTCTACCAGTGCCACATCCTTTCTTCTATTGTCTTACATAAATTAATTTGGTCAAAACTCTTCATATTTATCTTTCTGTATGCAGTGTTGTCCTTGAACAGTTTTAAATACCTCTGATGTATACTTTTGACTCGGCACTTAACCATGCCTTGCTCTTAGAGATATTTTGTTTTCTAAAACTCTAGTCTGAAATATTATTTAATTTTTCATTTATTTTGCCTGTGTACCTTTGTTTTCTTTCTTTTGTTGTCTCCCATTGGATTGGAAAACTGTAGATATTTTCACAGGGAAAATTTCACCGGGAAGCAACTTTTTCTTTAAAAAGACTCATCTTTTGGACTTTTGTTGGAAGATAAGAAGACATGGTTTTTATTTTACTATAATTTTGAATCACAGCTTGCTATTGCCAACTCATGTCCCAAAGGTTTACTTATTTTTTGAAGATGTATTTATTTCTTTGAGAGAGAGAGAAAATGAGAGCAGGGGAAGGGACAAAGGGAGAGGGAGAGAAGCAGACTCCCCACTAAGCTCACTGAGCCCAAGGTGAGGCTCAGTCTCCCTAACCAGAAACCATGACCTGAGCTGAAACTATGGTCAGACACTCAACTGACTCAACCACCGGGGCGCCCTCTTCTTCTTTAAGATTTATTTATTCCAGAGGTATACTTCTTAAAGTATGAGACGTATGCTACTACCTTAAAGGACAACTTAAAACTAAAAAGAATATATTCTTGTGTTTTTCCCCTAACTCCGTCATTTTAACAGTTGTTATTGATGAGTTAAAGTTAATATACTGCAAAATTTTGTGAAATTTTTCAAATATTTACAGATTATTTTTAGAGGATTCAGTGTCTATTTGTATTTAAAATATTAGAAATCTGAAATTACGTTGAACTATGCTAGTGCAATGGAAATTTGGAGAGAAACCTATTATTTCCTCCCACATTTAACATTCAGTATTAAATACGTGTTGGTTATTAAATATGTGTTGGTTAAATACAGCAGTTGTTCCTAGGTACTAGATAAGGTACTAGATAAGCGACTTTCAAAGATGAAATGGCTCAAAATTTCTGATAATACTTAAATATTTATTCCTTAAGGTTTTTTTTTTATTATATTTAGATACTGGGTATGAGCATAGTGTTCTAGGTTAATAATTTTATATCTATTTTAGTTATTAGTGTTAGAAGTACTTAGATTTGTGAAATAAATTTCATCTAAAATAGTGATAGTTTATATAATAATTATCAACTTTTTATCAAGCAAACAGGAAAGAATATATCTTCATATTTATTTGTAAGTAGCACCATAATAAGGGATATCACAATAAAACTTTTCCCTGTGTCTTAGGTGTTTGCTATGTTCTAATTCTTTAAATATTTTTTTAATTGAATCTGGTTTATGTTACTATATTACTGGTTCTCAATGAATGGTCCACATGCCCCTCAGGGTCCCAGAGACCATTTCAGGATATCCAAGGGGTCAAAACCAATTCACCACAATACTGAGATGTTATTTGCTTCTTTTATTGTGTTGATATTTGCACTGATGATACAAAAACAATGGTAGGTAAAACTGCTGGCCCCATAATCAAGGCCAGGGCACCAAATTGTACTAGTGTCATTGTATTCTTCAATTCTGCAGTCTCATGATTAAAAAAAAAAAAAAAAAAAAAAAAAGCCAACTTCACCTTAGGAATAATCTTGATAAATAAATATTAATATTATGAAGTCCCCACTTTAAAATACATGTCCTTTTAATATTACCGTGTGTGACAAAATGGAAAGTACATGGAAAGCATCTCTGGTTCTTTTTGTGGGTTTTTTTTTTTTTTTTTTTTTTTTGAGATGCAAGGTGAATTAGCCATTCTTTTTTTTTCCTTTCACGAAATGTTAGTTACTAGAAAATATACCTGACATACACACTATACTTATCAAACTTGAATATTTGGCAAATGTTCTCATCAGAAACGATGTAAATGAGCTTGTCATTTTAAGAAAAATGATTGGCTGTATTTGTTGCCAATGATAAAATTAAGCTTTCAAGCACAAATTAGAATTTTAATTTTGTATTTGCCTGAGTACTTAAAAACTTCTGTGATGAAACCAGTGGTGACATGAACAAATGTGATTTTTTGATACTGTAGTTTGATTTCTTAATATTGTAAATATTAATAAATTTAACCCTTATCTGAAGTTCTTGAGAGCACAGTACTTTATAAGTGTATAAAAAGGGTCCTGAGAGCAAAACAATTAAGAATAGCTGATTTAGGTCATCTAGTAATGACAGAGGTTTCAGAGTGTAATCATTACACTCATTGCTCCCCCGTCTCACCCTCATCCCACCAAATTAAAATAAAAAAAATACATAATTTCAGTTAAAAAAAAGAGGGATGACTATGTTGCATATGAGTAGCACTTTTTTAAATTCTCCTACAAATGTAATTTTCTCCTTTACATAGTGGGCTTATCTATTGCATTGACTTCATTTAGAACTGCATTGTATTTATCATGATATGTGCATTAAAATATTTTTTTTCTTTCCTCTTTCTTTTTCTTCTGTTTACTTCTCTTACCATTTTCCCTTTCTCCTTTCATTTCATTCCTCCCTTCCTTCCTTTTTTTTTTTTTTTTGTATTTGTTTTCTAGGTGGAGTCTTTCATTTTGGATCAGGATGATTTGGAAAATCCAATGCTGGAAACGGCTTCCAAGTTGCTCTTGTCAGGTACTGCTGATGGTGCAGACCTCAGGACTGTAGATCCAGAAACACAAGCTAGACTAGAAGCTTTACTAGAAGCTGCAGGTAAATCTGTTGACCTTACATATGTAATTAGACTATCTAATTTTCTGAAGTTACATATACATCTAATAAAGACTACTGTGATTAGGGGCTCCTGGCTGGCTCAGTTGTTAGAGCATACAACTTGATCTCGGTCGGGGTCATATGTTCCAGCCCAACATTGGGTATAGAGTTTACTCAAATAACAAAAAAACTGTGATTATGAATGTAGGAACTTGGGCATTTAGTATAATACTATTCATAGAGGTTAATGGATTGCTTTCTAGAGAATTACATAGAGTATTTCATTAAAGCATATTTTCATTACCCAAGTAAAATCCACATATTACTGTCAACCTTACGAAGAGAGATTTCTCATATAGTTGATTTTCTTTAGTCCCACATTCCATATTTGTGAATATGCCTACTTGATAATGTGTATGCATACCCTAAAATTAGTACTTTTTTCTCAGTCTTTCATAGAAATGCACAGAATGGTGAAAAATTTGAATTGTCCTACACACTTGTTCCCTGCTGAATGAAATAAAGTGAAGCTCTATCATTTTGTTTTAGCTCTCATAATGTAAACGAGTGCCCCTTTCCCAGTCTACTAAGAGCCAATTTTTCACATTTTTGTGTCTTTTGTTGGTGATTTCATTGTTTATAATGGTCCCCAGGTAAAATGTGAAAGTGCTGTCTAGTGTTCCTACACATGAGAAGGTAGTGATGTGCCTTGTGGAAAAAGTACGTATGTTAGATAAGCTTCTTCAGCATGGGTTAGAGTGCTGTTAACCCTGAGTTCAATGTTAATAAATCAATATATTAAATAAGGTCATCTTTAAACAAAAACATACATAAGATGGTATTTGGTTAATGCAAATGTTGTGTGACCAGAGGCTCAGGAACCTAGACCTCTTTTTTTTCTAGGAGCAATGGTTCGGTATTCATTAATTCAGTGTTTCCAGTGACTTTATAGAATGTAATTACCATGAATCATGAGAATTGACTGCATATAATTTCCCCTCTTTTTTCATAGACTAGGTCTTGAAACCTTATAAAGTGAATCATTGTATTTTTGTAAAGTGTGGATCATTATTATGCTATATACATATACTATAATAAATATATTAAGACATAATATACATATAGTATAATAAATATATTAAGACATAATATATACATAAATATATATTTATGTATATATTATGGACATAAATATATTAAGAATATTAATTGATCATTCTTTTAGCACCCTGATTTGTTACATAGTGCAAATATCATGCATGTAAACTGCTACTTTATTATAGCATAAAACCAACCTACTACTATTGGGTAATCCTTTCAATAAATATCTTGTAACACCAGCATCTAAATATTTGAAGGACTCGTTAAATGTGATTTCTATCCTGAATAAAATTCTAGAATGGATTTTTAAAGGAATCTTGACCAAATACAAATGAAAACATAGTAAGGTAGATGCAATGTTCTATCCTTGAGTATAGAAAACTATTTGTACCAAATAGTAGATACAGAATTTAGCATTTGCCAGAATCTGGTATTGCTGTAGAAGTTTATGTGAGAGAAATGAGGATTTTTGAAAATGTATCCTAAGAGGAAAAGAATGCTTTTCCTGAAGATGAGAAAACTCAGGTTGAATATAAGAGGGATATTTGTTTTTGTGCCCCCAAGAGGTGGAACCAGGTTAAAAATTGCTACATGAAAGTAGACTTCAACTGAAAGTTACTTTTGGAGGTAGAGTTCCTTTTCACAAGATGCTAGTAGTTGCCCCATTTTCTCATTTCTGTGTTTATTCCCATTTTTTTTTCTGTTTTCTCTACAGTAGGTAACAAAGTAGCCTCCCTGCTCCCTCCCTCCTTTCCTTATCTTTTTGTCACTTCTCTTTCTCCTTTCTTTTTTAAATGAAAAATGTTGCATACAAGTAGAGGGAATACCCATCATCCAGCTTTAATAGCCATCAATCATGTATGGGCAATCTTGTTTCTTCTTTACTTGTTACTACCCAGCTGATGCCCCACCCCCCAAGTTAAAGTAAACTAAGCATTTTATAATTTCATATATAAATACTCCAGTATAAGGGCACATGGGTGGCTCAGTCACTTGAGTGTCTAACTCTTGATTTCAGCTCAGGACATGATCTCAGGGTCCTGAGATCAAGCCCTGCGTGGGGCTCTGCATTCAGTCAGCTTGTCCCTCTCCTGCTCCACCCCCAGCCCCCCAGCCTCCCAGCCCCCCAGCCAGTCTGGTGTGTATGCTCTATCAAATAAATAAATAACATACATACATACATATATACATACATACATACCGATATATTTCAAATTAAGAACTATTTTTTAAAGATGTATATTCTTTTTTAGATGAGAGAGAGTGAGCACGTGAGCAAGTGCATGGTGGGGAGGGGCAGAGGAAGAGAGAAAAATGAAACTTAAGTCTTACAGAGGGCTTGATCTCTCCACCCAGATAGAGATCATGACCTGACTGGAAATCAAGAATTGGTTGCTTAACCAACTGTACGACTCAGGCATCCCAAGAACTTTAAAAAAATAAACATAACCATAATACCATTGCATAGCAAATAATAACAATAATAATAATAATTCCTTAATATTGTCAAATATCCTGTCAGTGTTTAAATTTCCCCAATTTTATTTCATAATGGTCTTTTTTGAAAGGTCATTTTTATTTATCTTTTTTTAGAGAGAGAGGGAGGGATGGGGGAGAGAGAGAGAGAGAAAGGGGGGAGACAGAGGGTGAGGGAAAGAGAGAATCTTAAGCAGGTTCCATGCCCTGGGGCTTGATCTCACCATCTTGAGATTATGACCTGTGGTGAAATTGAGAATAGGTTGCTTAACTGACTGAGCCACTCAAGCACCCCATAATGGTCTTTTTGTAGTGAGTTTATTTGAACTAGGATCCATAAAAGTTTCACATTTATTAAGTTTTTAATTTTTTAAGGATATTTATTTATTTTAGAGAAAATGTGGAGGGGAGGGGAAGGGGCAGAGGGAGAGAATCTTCAAGAAGACTTCCCGCTGAGCCAGTGCCTCCTTGGGGCTTGATTTCACTACCCATGAGATCATGACCTGAGCTGAAACCAAGAGTCTGATACTTAACTGATTGAGCCACTCAGACACCCCTAAGTTTTTAATTTTAATTCCAGTAGTTAACATTACAGTATCATATATTAGTTTCAGATGTACAATATAGTGATTCAGCAGTTCTGTACATATTCATGCTCATCATGATAAGTGTATTCTTTAATCCTCATCACCTATTTCATATTTACATATTTCTATATGTAAGTTTGACATTTTTCATCTTAATTATTAGTGTGTCTTTTAATCATAAGTTTCCTTCTTTTTCCCCCACTTGTTGAAGAAATTGATTCATTTGTTCCCACTTTATCAGTTTGGCTGGTTGCACCCCTCTGTATTTCCTGTAAATCAGAATTCAGACCCAGATAATGGCCAGAGTCAGATTCATTTTGTTTTTGGCAAGAATAGTCAGTCACTCATGGTATATATATTTCCTGTGCATCACGGAACTACTCTGACAGTTTCTCTTTCTGTGGTGTTGAGACTGATCATGGTTTAAGTATCCTGAGAAAGGACGCTTGAGAAGTAAAAGTTTTTGATACTATCTGAAAATACCTTTGATACTATCCTCATACTTGATAGTTTGACCAGGTATAGAATTCTAGCTTAAAAATCTCTTTTAGACTATTGAAATTATTTCTCCATTATTTCCTAATTTCTGGTGTTTGCAGTTCAGAAAGTTAACACCACACTTATTTATAGTAGTCTCTCATCTTTGCAGCTTTTCCTTTCTCATCCTTCTCCATAGCATTAGAATTTGGGGCATTTTTGGGCAGCCCCGGTGGCTCAGCGGTTTAGCTCCGCCTTTCACCCAGGGCGCAATCCTGGAGACCCAGGATCGAGTCCCATGTCAGGCTCCCTGCATGGAGTCTGCTTCTCCCTCTGTCTGTTTCTCTCTCTCTCTCTCTCTCTCTCTCTCTCTAATAAATAAAAAATCTTTTTTAAAAAAAGAATTTGGGGCATTTTAAAATTTTGCTCACATTTTGAATATTTTTGGCTGTCCTTTACATTTCAGATTTTCTTCAAATGTCTAGTGAATCCTGGCTTTTTTTGTAGTCAGCAATGTTATAAAAAGCTAAAATGGAAGGTATATGTGCATGTTTTATTGCATGTTTTGTTTATATATTATAAATTATAAACATTATATAATTAGTTTCCAATTTTTTATAAACATAGGACATGATACAGCATCTACTTACTATCACTTGGGTTTTGTAAAGACATTTGGGCACAGTGTGTGGCTAGATTCTCTTGCCCAGGGTCTCATGGGCTGAAATCAAAGTATCTGGTGAGTTTAGTTCTCATCTGTAGGGTGTAAGAGAAAATCTGCTTTCAGGTTTATTTAGTTGGTAACAGAATTCAGTTCTTTGGAGTTACAGGACTGAGATCCTGATTTCTTATGGACTGTCAGCTTGGGCTGCTTTTACCTTTTTGAGGTTGCCCACATTCATTGGCATGTGGCCCCCTCTGTCTCTAAGCCAGCACAGTAGAATTCTAATGCTTTGAATCTCTAACTTCCTTTTCTCCAGTTAGCCAAATAAATCTAAGTTTTTCATAGTCTCATGTGATAAGGTCAAGCCCACCCAGATAATAGTACTGTCTTCAGGTCACTTGAACCATATAATGTAACCAAATTGTAGGGATAAAAGCTATTTAATTCCTGATCCCAAGGATTATATAGAGTGAGTACAACAGAGCTGGGTAAACTTGGTAACATTTTAGAATTCCTTAAGTACACGGATTGTGTAGAGAACTTACTTTCTTTGAGAACTCTCCAAATGTCAGTGTCTCAGTCTTTTCTCTGGGGCTTTTCAATTTCTTGAGAGACCTATATACCAGTCTTTGTCCAGTGAGTGATAAACCTATGGTTTGGGAGCTTAGAGTGGGAGGGGGTTAAGGATATCCCTGTTTATCATGCATACATTCATTTAATACTCATTTCCCTTTCGTATATCATCTCTCTCTCATCAGTATCCAATGACTACTAATCCTGGGTCTTTCTGGTTTGGTGTCTATAGAAAGTAATCATCTGGCTGTGCAGTTTGGGAATGGAGTCTTCAAGTATCTGACTGCTCCTCACAGATGTTCAGCTAGTCTCTCTGTTTTCTGACCCAAACTTCACCCCTATATCTGGTACCTATAATTTCTGAGCCCTTTTGGGCTGATCACCCTGTTTCTCTTTGATATCTGTATTTCTCTTTGTTCTGCTAAGTCAGTTGCATCTCTTCTTTACTTTGTCTTCATAAATAGGAATTAAGTTGAGTAAGTTCTAAGAGGAAAAAAGGGAGAAAATAATTATCTTAAAATAAAAAATCTAAGTAATCTTTTAATGTACTTTTTTCTTCTATTGTTTATATAGCCTATAATGTCTTATTAGGACATTTTTGGTCACAAGTTATATGGTTCTGTTGTTCAGTTGATTAAATGTTAGAATTGGGAAAGAATCTGATCATCACATCTTTTCTGTTTTTGATCTTCATTGACTAATACCTAATAACTGGATAAGATTAATAAAAAAAGATCATCATAATCCAGAGTGGCTATAATAAATTAATTTTCAATCACTATTTATTCATTTGAAGGATTACCATGTATGTCTTAGATTACTTCCTCATTATCTTATGAAGGTAGGAGAAGTTCATAAAAACTTAATATGGAATATTTTGTTTTCCATGTTCTTTTTTTTTTTTAATTTTATTTATTTATTCATGAAAGATGCAGAGAGAGAGAGAGAGGCAGAGACATAAGCAAAGAGAGAAGCAGGTTCCATGCAGGGAACCAATGTGGGATTCGATCCCAGATCCCAGGACTCCAGAATCACGCCCTGGACCAAAGGCAGGACTTCTCTTGCTATCACGACAAATAGTTGACAAATAGTTGTCAATCTGAATTGGCTAAAAAATTGGAGCTTTTTCTCTCACGTGAAAATGCATCTGTGACCCTGGTTTTCATAGTGTTAGGATACTTAACTAACTATAGATATCTAATTGAATAAAGACTAATACTGCAGATTCAGAGTGTGGTTGGTTTTTAATATTAGTGACACAAATTATATGGTAAGATCAGTTTTATCAGACCGAGGCTGTCTTTATTCTTTGCACATCTTGACTGTAACAGGTACGAAGTTTGACCTCTCTTAACATTTGTTATATCTAAAATCATAAAGGCTTTCTGCCAGATTTATTTTTTGGTTCCATAAGATGTAGTATTTGATATCTTGTATTTTTCAGAAAGGAAGCAAACAAGTATAAATTTTTATATACTCTAAACACAAACTTATGATGTTAGTAAGCCCTTCCACTCTGAAAAGAAATCTGCACAGATATGTTTACTATTACCATTTGAGTGGTTTTTTTGGATCGATGTCTTAGTTGAGTAGTTTGTTTTAAAACCTGTTACAGTGCCTCTTAAACTTGAATGTGCATTTGCATCGCTTGGGGATCTTTTTTAAAATGCAGGTTTTGGATCAGAAATTCTTGGGGTGCAAAATTCTGCAGTTCTTTTTTTTTTTTAAGATTTTATTTATTTTCAAGAGAGGGAGAGTGCACATGTGCTCATGAGCAGAGGGGGAGGGAGAGGGTGGGAGGAGGAATCTCAAGCAGATTCCACTCCAAGAGCAGATCCCACCTAGGCCACAACGTGGGGGCCGGATGTGGGGCTTCAGGACTCAATCTTATGACCCTGAGATCATGACCTGAGCCAAAACCAAGAGTCGGATGCTAAACCGACTGAGCTACCCAGGTGCCCCCAAGATTCTGCAGTTCTAACAAGCTCCCAAATGATAGCAGTGTTTCTTGTCCATGTACCACATGTTGAGTAGCAGGATCTCTAATATGCATTATAACATTAGTTATTTTTGTTCAAGTTGGAGCAAAGGTTTTTAATTCTGGCTGTACATTAGAATCTTCTTAGTGCTTTACAAATAATGTAGGTGCCTAGGCCTCACCTCCTACTTCATGATTTATATCCTTAGATGTAGGAGAGCTTAATGTCTATATTTTTGAAAAGCTCCACTGATGGGCAGCACCATTGAATTAGACTAATAAAAGTTAGAGATAAGTTTGATTTGTAGTGAAACCCAGAAAAGCAGCAAGTTATATTTCATGCAGATGGTTATTAACCGGTTCCGCTTTTGAATTTTTATTCTTTTGCTGCTCTGAGTGTTTTTAGTTATGACTTTGAGTACATGTAGTGAGTTGTAGATATAATTTAAAATAAATAGGTACTCATATTATCTTTAATGTGGCCTGTAATGTCTTATTAGGCTATTTTTGGTCACAAGTGGTAGCAGGCCACCTAAACAGTCTTAAACAAAAGTGAACATCTACGAAAAGTATGAGGATTGTTCTGGCTTCTGGAACTACTGGTCTCAAGGAGTCAAAAATAACTTTTATCAGAACTGTCTTCTTTCTGTTTCTCTGCTTTCTTTTATATTGACTTATTTTGGGTAGTCTCTCTCTCTTTGTGATCATGAAAGTGGCCAAATAGTTCATGACTCACATCATAGCATTTCAGTAACTTTTGAACATAGAGCTTCTTCCAAACATATGGTAAACGTCTGAGGGAACTCCTTATTGTCCCAGCATAGGGCAAAGACCCATTTCTGGCACCAGAGTCATGGGTTCAAGCACTATAGACCAGATGGGAGGAATAAGGTTATTAGAGATTTGGAGAACAGTGATTTCCCAAAAGATCTTAGACATACAATATATACGTGAAGTATAACATTTAAAGATTGTTCGTTAATGTATAGAGAGTTAAGTAACTTGACTTCTACTTTGTTTCTCCTTTTGGGTATATCCATATTGGTGTGAAAATCACATAATAGGAATAGGCAAATTATCTACAGCTGATGGTAAAGCCTTTGCAGATCCTGAAGTGCTTCGGAGGTTGACATCATCTGTTAGTTGTGCGTTGGATGAAGCTGCTGCTGCACTTACCCGTATGAGAGCTGAGAGCACAGCAAATGCAGGGCAGTCGGACAAGTAAGTACGTTTTCTCTGTGATCAATATAAAAACATTTTCTTAAAAATGGCTAACGTTCACTGAGCCTTTATTTTGTGCTTGGCATGGAACTAACTCTTTATATTTGACATCTTATTTTTATTCACAAAAAGCCTTAAGGCAAACTGTTTCAGTTTTACTTTCCTTTTATTCTGAAAAGCTCAATAGAAGCAAATAACCTAATCAAGATCAAATAGCTGACTAGTGGCAGACCTTGGGACAGTGGTGACTGCAAGGCTGACTTCTTAGTATGTTATAAAAGACCTTTCGCCTACTTTGATTTTGTTTTCTTTTAATGTTTTGGTGACAAAGAAATAAATGCTTTCTAATTAGTCATGCCATTTTCTAGTTCATTGCATAGCTCTAACCATTTTAAAGAGCAAGGTTTTTATTTTTTGTTTTGTAATGTTCAAAAAATATCATAGATCTAGTTCCCATAATTTGAATATAAGTGAGTCCTAGGGGCTTTTTTTTTTTTTTTTTTTTTTGTATGCCCTACAATTCCTTTTATATAGTACTTCACAGTTAGTAAGGGTTCGGTGAATATTTTGTAACTCTGGTTTTTTAAGTTTTTCTGATGATCTTACACAATAAAAAAATCATACCATCTCATGTAAAAAACCAATTGTGAATAGTATATGAAAAATGGATATAAATAAGCTCCAAGAAAACAAATGGAAAAGAATTATTAATATACTTTTTTTGCTTCCTCAGAGGCTTGTTTTCCTCTAAAATGATACTATTTTATTTATCAGTTGCCTTTAAATAGTTGAGAAAATGAGAGTATTCTGTTATGTATGGTTTAGAAAATAAAAAATACAGCATTTAAGGAAGGATTGTCTCTTGTAAAATAGTGTTTATATGTGATATCTTTTAAGGGCATGAAAGGTTGTATAATATGAATAAGAATATGAATTTGCAGTGTTCATCTTTATTGGTCCAGATTTTTGTGTTTTTTTTAAATTTACTGTTCTTCTGATGGATTGACTCTCCTTCTTAAGTTAACTTCATGTTGTATTTCTTCATGGTCAGTTTTACTACCATATGGTATTACTGATACTCTCTTAAATGTGGTACTTGCTGAGACTGGCAAGAAAGAAAGTTAAAAACATCTTGAAGAGTATATTAAAACTAGTTCAAGCAGGAAATAAAATCGAAAAATAAAAAGTCCACAGATTCTTTGGCATTGAATACTAGAAGAACAGTAGAGCATGTTTGTGACAATCATTTATTCAGCAAAACTTGAGATAGTGGAGTACAGTGATGTTATGTGCTAGATTTTATATTAGTTAAATGTAGTGCCATGTGCTAGATCTATTGTACCCTTTGCTCAGACATTCAGAGTTTTAACTATTGCTACAGTAGTTCCTGTAAGCTTATTTTAAAGCTAGCATACACATAAAGAAATTGAATGCAAGCCTAAATGGGATAGTAGAGAAGGGGTATGTGTGTGCCTCAGGAAGAGAAAAAGAGCCCACTTGAATGAGAGAAAAAGTATGTTCTTACAGAGGAAATGTCTTGTGGGAAAGATTTGTCTTACATTTGTTTAGTGGTAATAGAGAGCACTGGGTGTAGGGACTGTCAGTGTCCTGTAAAATGGTAAATTAAGAGACAAGCTAAGTGCTATTCAAGACTTTGACTTTGCTAAGAGGGTAATCCCATTAACCAGTAAGTAAACTATATAGCATGGCACACAATGATAAGAACTATGGGAGAAAATTGAATGGGGAAGTGCCAGGGCAGTTTTTGGGGTTAGAGATCAGTATACTTTTAAGAGAGTAGTCAGGGAAATCCTTACTTAAAAGGTCGCTTTTTAGCAAAGTCCTGAAATTGGTAAGGGTGTGAGCTGTGTCTGACAGAGAGGCTATCTTGGCAGAGGGACAGCAAATACATGTATCTTGGAGTTGGAGCTTTTTATGAAAAGCAGGAAAGCCAGTTAATGTGACAAGAATAAGCCTGAGAATAATAGATGATGAAACCAGAGAGGTAAAAGTAGCAGTGTGGTACCCTACCACTGGAAAGATTTCATAAGTACTTTGGCTTTTAGTGTGAGTGAAGTTAGAGGGCAAATGGAGGATTCTGAACAAAGCAGTGACATGATCTGCTTTCCCTTTAAGCGGGATCTCTCTGGCTGCCTTGTTGAAAAGAGTCTGAAGGAAAACAAAGGTAACAGTAGGAAGACTGTTAAGGAGACTTTGCCATAATCTGGGCTAAACATGATGTTCTTGAATCTGGATGGTAGTAATAATAGAGGTATAGAAAAGAAGTTACCCTTGGATACCATTAGTACCAGAAATGACAGGATCTTCAAGAGGATGCTATAAAAATTAATGCATATTTGAAATAAAGAGGATATTAATTAATAGCATTGGATTTGGTGTTTTTCTTAGGATGGATTTTATCCAAAAGTAGAGAGAATCTTTAGAAATGTCCATAGTTGGAATTATTTTGGGAGGTTTATAGGGCAGTCCCTTTACTCTCAGTCTAATTTTCTGTTGTCCCACTTTTTCCACCCTCCTTTTGCTTGAATTTCGCCTTTGCCTTGCTGGTTATTTTTCAGACTTCACCAAAATATGATGTACAAGTAAATTCTTCAAAAAAAGAATCTCCTTATCAGTTATTCATACTTTAGTCAAAATTACATGCTTACAGCTTTCCTGTGTGATTTCCCTTTGATTGAAGAACTCAGGTAGACCTTAATTAGTAGAAGTTTTACCCGTTAATTAAATACATTTTTATTGTCTTTTATATAAATGTTCTCCTGGCCAAACAAAAAGAAGTACAATTATTACCTGTATTTTGTTCATGTGATTTTCCATAAATTTTATGTTTTAGAATTTTGGTGTTTTCCCAATGATAATAAATTGGACTTTATCCTTTGTTTGCATAGCTGTAAACATCTTATTGATAATTCTAATTCACTGACTTTTATACATAGATTTTAAAGTGTATTCAATTCAATGAACCTGAATGATTTTCAGTTTTCTTTCTTTTTTAATTTTTTTTCAGTTTTGTTTTCATTATGGATCATATTGCAGTAATCATTCTTGTTTAGCACTGTTGTTCAGAATTACCTCAAAAGCCAATACTTTTGTGTAATTTTTCATAATTCTTGTATCATGATATTATACTGTTTCTTCCCCAATAGCCGCAGTTTGGCAGAAGCCTGTTCGGAAGGAGATGTAAATGCTGTGCGAAAGTTACTCATTGAAGGGCGAAGTGTAAATGAGCACACTGAGGAAGGGGAGAGCCTCCTTTGTTTAGCTTGTTCTGCTGGATACTATGAGCTTGCACAGGTTTGTATTATCAAAATAATCACATTGGTTCTGGTGTTTTTGTTTTTTAATCTGGCATACTTGTTAGGGAAATTCTAAACATAATCATTAAGACTCATTTCAAAAAAAACAAAAACAAAAAAAAAAGACTCATTTCAACAAATAGTTTTACTAGATACACTTTGTGGTTGTTGGCTCTTTTACTATAAATGACTAGGTAGGTGTTAACATAAATATGTTCCATATATTTTGATGAATATATCATTTTCTAATATCATTTAAACTTTTTCTTTCATAAGGTTTTGTTGGCAATGCATGCAAATGTGGAAGATAGGGGAATCAAAGGTGACATTACACCTTTAATGGCTGCTGCTAATGGAGGACATGTCAAAATTGTGAAGTTGCTGCTAGCTCATAAAGCTGATGTCAATGCACAGTCTTCAACAGGTTATGCATGTTTCTTTTTCAGTTTTGTTAAGTATGAACACCCTTCAGTAATAATTATTTCACATGGAAATCATTAGTAAAGCTCCTGCAGTTCTCTAATTATAAAATGCTGCATGTTTGCATAAGGCTATGTATTAGGATTAAAGTATAGAAGATATTTTGAATAAAATTTCTCATCTTTGGTGTATAAGGGCGATCACTTGGCCTTTTAAAGTTACTTTAGATTAAATTAAATGCTGGCCCAGTTAGAAGGACTATCCTCTTGGAAATGGGCTACAGTTCTCCAACCCAGATTTCCTGTTAATCAGGGGAGAAGGGAAGGGAAGATAGGGACAACAGGAAGGCTAGGGGAACAAAGGGAGGTCTGTCATTGTCTACTGATATTAAATTGTGGCCTATAGAAAAAGAAAGTATTATGAAAACATTGTGTCCCACAAGGGACATGACTTAAGTTTAAACTCATTTTATTTTTTTTCAAACTTGGGCAAAGATGGATTTACATGAAAGTTCTAAAATTATATGAAAATATATTTTGTTCATCTTCCTCATGTAAGATTTTCAAATTTGTAAACTATTTTAAATAATTTTTAGAATCTTACAGGTTCTGGTTTGAAAGGGTTTTAGAAATCCTTATTTTACCCAAAATGTTAATCTTTTTTTTTTCTTGTAACATGGGAGATTTCTGTTATCCAAGAAGGAACGTTTTTAAAATTACTTTAGCTTTGATCAATTAGCTGGTGTTTTAAGTTCTGGTGAAAACAAATATGTATGATTAAAAGGAACAGTATGAGATGTATCTGTATATGATGAATAACTATAATCACAAAAAAATAAAGCATGTGAAACTTATCTCTGATTAAAGTTAGAATGAACATAACTTTTTTCTCCTATAAAAAGTTAAAGTTTCGGAATTGTTCAGTTATTTTATATTTCTACAATCATGGTAAGTTTATCTGTTTTCCGCATGTATTTGACCCTGATATTAAGTGGAAAGAACTGGGACTTGATTTCGGTAAGATTAAAAGGCAATGGGAAAGGAATTCTATATATTATCTAAATTAAAATTTTAGTCTTCCATTTCTGTTTTTTTCTTGATGCTAAATTAGGCTCTTATTTTGGTATTTTATATTAATATCTTTTTTTTTTTAATTGAAATAGGCAATACAGCACTTACATATGCTTGTGCTGGAGGCTATGTAGATGTTGTAAAGGTGCTCTTGGAATCCGGTGCTAGTATTGAGGACCATAATGAAAATGGTCATACTCCTCTAATGGAAGCTGGAAGTGCTGGACATGTGGAAGTAGCCAGATTGCTGCTAGAAAATGGGGCTGGCATTAATACGCATTCCAATGAATTTAAAGAGAGTGCCCTTACATTAGCTTGTTACAAAGGTATGGTATAAAACATTTTAAAAAAACAAAAAACAAAAGTTTTCTTAAATAAAACTGTATTTAGAATTGGCAAAAAAAAAAAGATTTTAAACGCATGATATGACTTATTTTATATAATATAGTTTTAAAATTAAAAAGTAAATTAAGAGGTGGTAATAGAATATAGTATAATTAAAGAAAAATGTTTAAACTGTTTTGGAGTTTAATATGTAAACTTTTAAAATATAGACAGTTAATTTTAATTATGCACTATACTTTTTAGTGGTTTTTGTGTCAGAATCTTTTGCGTAGTTCACACAAAAGAATACTGTTGACTCCATGAGTATTCATTCAGTCTGTAAGTTTAAAAGAAAATACGATAAAAATAGGGTGATCTATTAACAAGAAGCTGCTTAAGCTATTTCTCATAACACTAAGAAGGAGAAAAATTGAAGAGACAGGAGGAGATTTGAGAAATGAAAAGTGTGAGAGGAGTCTGAATTCTAAAGAACAATTTTAGAGTATCATCAACACATTTAATAAAGTTAGAAGGAAGAGCTGGTTGAAATAGAGAAAAACACCTACCTATACATATTTTAACTGTACAAGAGGGGTATGTGATATTTTAAATGATGTCAATCAACCTGAAAATACTGGTCATACAGAAAAATGCCCTCCTTTGAGAGGGCAAGACAGTTGTCCGGAAAGTTGCAGTCTTCGGCTAGTTAATGCTCTAGATTATAGATTCTAAAAAGATAGCTACAGAACCACATACTTCTCAAATTCTACCTTTTTGACAGATCAGTGGCTATAATTTTAAAAGGCAAACTTTGCGTAGCCATTAAGTTCAGTGTTTCATACCATCTGCAGCTGTGTCCTCTTTGTATCATAAAATAAGTGATAAATTCTTGACCTTGAGGCATCAAGAAAAAGCTCTTAGAAGACAGGGTAGAAAATTTAAGAGAGCATTCACTTTCAGTGGCTGAATCAATTCCCCCACCAATTTCGTGAGGGAATACCTCCTTAAATTATATACCTAGGGCTTTAATTGCCACACCCTAGTTGTGGGCCTGGTTTTGTTTTGTTTTATTTCATTCTATCTCAGAGTGACCAAGGTTTGTGAGGTCTTCTGGAGTAATTTCCTTTAAAAAGTGGCTAAAATCATTCTTAGATACGTAAATGACTAAAATTTAAGTTAAATGTGAGAATATGCTCTATCTAAAGTGCTTTCCATTGTCTCGTGTTAAGGGAGTCTCAGATTAAGGATGGTTAGGAAACACAGCTGAGGTCCCTTACTTCCCCCGTACTGTTTGGTAATTAGTAGAGGCTTATCTTCATTGAGAGGAGAGGAATTAAAGCCTTGGGACAGCCTCTCCAGGGCAGGCTGATTGATTGGGTGGCTCTCTCTTTTCACAAATACTTTTGAACCCGGAACTGGCTGTATTTTACTACTAAGTCCCAGCTGGCCAGAAGAGCTTTGAGATGGGGCTACATATAACTACTCTTCCCTCTCTCCTTTGCTTGTAGCCCCACCCTGCTTTCCAAGGGGCGTCTGAGGTTGGGGCTTGCAGGCTTTAATTAGAAGCTGGATATAGAACTGAGCTGGTGGAGAACATTTCTACTACTTAAAAGGATCCATGGACCCTCTCCCTTTCCTCTATTTCGGGTGAGGTCTTCTAGGACAAAGATTGACAAGAAGGAGATGGGGAAGGAATAGAACTCAGGCTGAGGCTGAACATTGATGTGGATCTTTGGGAAGGGAGAATGACAGAGAAGAAAGGGAGGGGGGAGGTAGGTAGTTAGTGAAACAAGATATGGCAAGATGTATAGTTACTCACTGAAGTTAGTTTTAATTGTTTTTGATTCTGTCACTCACTCCTTCCCCTTAGTCTTAATTGATTGAGAATTGACTGCAACTCCTTCCAAATAAAGTTGGAAAAAATTTAGTCCTTTCTACTGTTTCTTGCCTAGTGTCTGAAATCCTTTTTAAAAAATACCTTGTTTTTTTAGCCACTCATAAGGCGTCTTTATTTGAACTAAAGCATATGGTTTATTTGAAACTACATAAGTATAAATATATAAATGTGTATATATGTACGTGTATGTTTATGTCTAAATAAATGAATATAAACTAAATGATTTGGTTTCAAAAACATTTTATATATATGCAGTTTCCAGCTTGTAAACAGATTGTTCTTAAAAAGTTTGAGTTAGTAATTGAAACTTAAAACATTTCCTCCTAGAAATAACTTCAGTTTTTATTATCCCAGGCCACTAATTCATGAAAGCTAATTTGTCCTGTAGCATAAATAAATACAGCATGCCCTGGCTCTTAAAAGGTTGTAGAGGCGTTATTCTGGGTTTTGGTTTTTAATGACATCTTTGCTCACCTGCAGCAACAATTGTAGTATCGGTAACAGAGTAAGAAGTAGAGCAAGTATCACTTGTATGATTTATGTGTGACAGTTGAGGGTAGCTTGCAGCTGACTTTAGTATTATGCTTATAAATTTATTACTATAAGTTAAATATAACTTTTCAAAGTATTGCAAATTTTTCTTATATTTTTTGTAATAATAAACTATTTTAACCTTACGCATTTTTGGTTTAGGACACCTAGAGATGGTGCGATTTCTTTTGGAAGCAGGTGCAGATCAAGAGCATAAAACAGATGAAATGCACACTGCTCTAATGGAGGCTTGCATGGTAAGACTGGTGAAATACATACGTGAAGTTGATCTATATATTTCATAGAGACAGGGCTAGTGTATGATGAGCACCTTTTCCTTGAGTTCAGAGATTTGTTTATTATAGATTTATTGTAGAGCAGAGCCTCAAGTATCTGAATTATCACTTGTGTTCAGAGCCAGTTGTACACTAAATTCCTTCTATTAAAGGTGCTTTCTGGAGGCTTACGTACTACTTTTATTTTCTTAGTCTCCTATAACTATGCTGGTATTAACATAGTTGACACAAAATGCAACTATTTAAGAGTTGATCAAGGATATTGAGAAGATATAATCCACAAAATATGTGCATAATCTAAGCAGAGCACGTTCATCAAACTGATAATTTAACTTAATGAAAAATTTGAAATTAAAGTATTATTTGTGTAACATTTCCCCTCTATATATGGTATTTCTGAGCCCTTAAATCCTTTTTTAAGAATCTTCTTTTTTAGCATTTGTACTTAGGAACAAGTAATAATAGTATTCTTAAACTTTTGTATCTTAGTCTGTGATCTGTGGCACAGAAATGGATCAGAATAGCATTATTGGCAGATTTATGAGGAAAACATGCAGATGATAGAAAAAAGCCCCAAATGAATTTAAGTGTTTTTTTTTTTATTATTATTAAAGATTTTATTTATTTATTCATGAGAGACACACAGAGAGAGAGAGAGAGGCAGACACACAGGCACAGGAAGAAGCAGGCTCCATGCAGGGAGCCTAATGTGGGACTCGATCCTGGGACTTCAGGATCACGCCCTGGGCCGAAGGCAGGCGCTAAACTGCTGAGCCACCCAGGGATCCCGAATTTAAGTTTTTTATCTCAACTTCTCATCAGAGGATTTTTGAAAGGATGTTAAATTTTAATAATTTTTAGAAATATCAGATAGTTAATTTAGACTTGAATTATCTTTGTTTTCTTTACTGCCAGCCAGTATCTGTTTTAGTGAATTATCCTTTGAAGAAATTAGTTTTCTTTGAAGGTCCCAAGTTCTCATCTGTTAAAATTAGGGTAATAATCTTTCTCTCAGGTTGTTGTGAGTATGAAATACTATAATGTGTTAAAAATACATCCAAAATATCCCCATGGTTAAGGAACTTAAAATATTGCTTGTGATCCCCACTAGAGAAGTATTCAGATTAAGAAATTAAAATGGAGCATTCTGCAGACCTAATCAGCATATACTGTTAGTGTTACAAGTAGATGAAAGATATTGGTAGTAGCCAGACATTTTGAAGCTTGATAAGAGATTGGGATTTTAAGATGGACTTTAAAGGAAGTCTATGGAGAGAGAAAATTCTGAACTGAAGGAACACAAAGTAACCATTGTAATGGGGCATTAAAGTTGTGCAATATGGCAACAGAGGCAAAAAAAAAAATGGGTGTTTCATGTTCAAAAGAAGATGAAATGTCTACAAGGTAATATATAGAAGGAAAAATTATATCAAAGGCAAAAAAGGAAAGAGAGCCTTGGAGTTGCATATAGTTAGGAAAGCTGTAGGGAAAGGGAGACCAGCAAAGGAGACAGAAGATAGTAAGAGAGACTTCCTTTTCTTTTAATTTTCACTGGCATTTGAAAACATTGAACAAAAAAAGGAAGTACCATGTAAATATTGTGTTCCCTTTCCCATAACACATCATCTACAATTCTCTTGCTTTCTCCAAAAAGTATATTGCATTCTTCTTTTTCTACCTAGTGAAAATGAAAAGTTTGCTTCTTCTTAAGGTTTCTATAAAAATCCTACTTTCCCTTTATAACCTTTATTCATGTAGCATTTAAGTATATACCATGTGGTGCTGGTGTTATTTCCTAGTAGTCTTTTTATCCCCAGTGGTTAATAAGCCTCTTGCTTGAAGGAAGGTATTATTTTTCTACATGTTTCATAGCCTCAATCTCTATTTCCTAGTCTATGCCACAGAAATACTTAATACTGGCTTTCTCAACTGTTAAGTGTAGATTTATTTGAATGGAGATCA
Organism: Canis lupus baileyi; assembly: GCF_048164855.1. Taxonomy (NCBI): domain Eukaryota; kingdom Metazoa; phylum Chordata; class Mammalia; order Carnivora; family Canidae; genus Canis; species Canis lupus. Next base: position 64,245,882 of record NC_132851.1, on the reverse strand, counting down.
GTAAGTAAATCTTCATTGTATAGTAATTGATAAGTGTTCATATTTTTAACAATTTTTTTAAATGGTACTGATTTAATTTTTTTAAATTGCATTGTAATTAGGATGGCCATGTTGAAGTAGCTAGGTTACTTCTTGACAGTGGTGCCCAAGTGAACATGCCTGCTGATTCATTTGAGTCACCATTGACTTTGGCTGCATGTGGTGGGCATGTGGAACTTGCAGCTTTACTCATTGAAAGAGGAGCTAGCCTAGAAGAGGTCAATGATGAAGGTTATACACCACTGATGGAAGCAGCCCGTGAAGGACATGAAGAAATGGTGGCATTACTTCTAGGCCAAGGTAACCATACCAGTGAAAACAGGAAAGCATAATGTTTAAAATGTAAGATTACAATATTATAAAATTGGGTTTTTGTGTTTCATCTTTCAAGTAGATTTGTAACAAGGTGTTGTCGCAAAAATGAATGAGAAAGTATTTGCTTTGAAAATAATTTCCTAAACTGTGCTGAACAAAATCAAATAGACCTTTAATAGAGTTTTCAGCATGGTATACTTTGTGCATAAAAACAGAACTAAGGGTGAGGTGGGGTTGTAGATAATGTAGGACATATATGAGATTCAACATTTCTCAAAGTTGAGAGAATTCCTTTTGGGACCAAACACCTATTAATAAATAATATATCTAGTGTTTCATGAAACACAGTGTGGGGAGTCCTATCATAAGGACAAACTTGATAAGAATGTAAGAATGCGTTTATAAGAAACTGTCAAGGAGTCAGGACACAGTGGACTTTATGTTTAGGAAAAGTGAAACAGTTACTTTACAATATTAAGATACCTTTAGTTTAGAAGTAGTTTCCTGTCTCTATATTTGTAGCCAGATTTTATCTCTTTTAGTAGTAAAGTTTTTGGACAAATTTAAGAAGAGTGGCACATTTTTTAAAACCTTATTGGATAGAACTTTAAAGGCTGGATTGTTTTTCTTTTTTTTAAGATTAATTCATTAGAGAAAGCACAGCGGGGTGGGGGGGTGCACAGCAGGCAGAGGGAGAGGGAGATGCAGTCTCCCTGCTGAGCAAGAGGCCTGATATGGGGCTCTCTGTCGAAGGACCCTGGGATCATTACTTGAGCCAAAGGCAGACCTTTAACCATCTGAGGCACCCAGTCGCCCCAAAAGCTGGGGTTTTATAGCACATTACTTATGTTTGAATCCTAGCTCCACGGCTTGCCAATTTTGTAACTTTAGGCAAGTTCCTAATCTTCTGTGCCTGAATTTTGTCGTCTGTAGGGTTGTTGTGAGCATATACATATAAATATATATACATTTATATAAAGCTTTTTGAACACTTTCTTCTTTATATATGGTGATGATGGTGGTAGTAGTGATAATGATAATGTTGTGGTCCTGGGCAAATTAATGAACCTCAATTTCCTTAGCATTAAAATAGATGATGTAAAATGCTTTCAAATATTACCGGGCAAATAGTAATGGTGTATTAAATGTGAGCTATCATCATCATCATCATTTTTGAATCTTTATAACAAGGGAATGTAGTTTATTTTTCTAAGTCCTTTTATCACCTGGCTTGTACTTACTGGCTGAATAAATCTTATGTGCAGCTGTGTGCATCAAATATTGACTTGTGGGTATATTTTTAATAATTTTCATTTGTAATCACCTTTCAGAGTTTGGGAGAAGAACTTTTTTGTTTAGTAAAATAGTAAAGCTCATTTTCATTTTTGAAGTATAGTTATTAGGAAACCATCATGTTTTGCTTATCTCTGGAATAAATTAATGACTTTCTTAAAATAATTAGAATTTTTATTCTAGGAGCAAATATCAATGCACAGACAGAAGAAACTCAAGAAACTGCCTTGACTCTGGCATGCTGTGGAGGCTTTCTGGAAGTGGCAGACTTTCTAATAAAGGCAGGAGCTGATATTGAACTCGGGTGTTCTACCCCTTTAATGGAAGCTGCTCAAGAGGGTCATTTGGAGTTAGTTAAATACTTATTAGCTGCAGGTAGGCATTTTTGCTTTGGGAGGAGTTTTTTACATGATTTATTCAAGTGCAAAAGTTATAATGTAAATAACTTTCTTCAGATACGCTCAATGTATATTTAAAAATGTGGTAAAAAATATAGTAAACTTGTGTGTATTCTGCATAAATCACATTATTTCTGTTTAAAGTATCTCTGGCTTTAATTTCAAGCAGTAATCTTTTTTTTTTTTTTTTTTTTTTTTTGCTTTTAAAGATGCTGATAATATTCTCTACTTCTAGAAAAGGATAGGGTGTTTTATCTAATTTGAGATATGGCTTATGTGGAAGAAATTTCCATTTCTATCATTTATGTCTTCTGGGTTTTGCATTAAGTCTCTATTGTTTACTACTACTGCAGGAGCTAATGTTCATGCAACAACAGCAACAGGGGATACAGCACTAACATATGCCTGTGAAAATGGTCATACTGATGTAGCAGATGTCCTGCTTCAGGCAGGAGCAGATCTGGTAAGCTGTGTCACTTTTTAGATCCTAATACTTAAAACCAAGATAAGAAATTAAAGTTTTCAATGGAGATGACAGACAAAAGGTATTTATTCTAATATGCGTTGGCCTTTTTTGCCATTTTTTTTTTCTTTCATTAGTGTCCATTATTATTCTTGTTGGCAGGGTTATCCAATCTGTTACCCTTTGTGTCCCATAAAAAAGGAGGAAATTTTATGTTAATATATTAGTGCAAATTGATTTTTCTTAGGTATTTAGCTATTTTTAGAAGATAAGTATTTAATAAGTAGTCTTTTCCATCAAATAAGTTATAATTTAGTAAAAAGGATACTGAGGTAAATGTCATAGGAAAAGTACAGACATTAAAGAAGCTCAGAAGAGGTTAAGAGGTCATCTGAGATGATATATTTTGGGCTGGATAAGGTTTAAAAAGGTAAATATGACAATGTTGTGACAAAAGAGATATTCCAGTTGGAAGAAGTAGTGTGAATATAGCCTGAGAGGTAGGGAAGCAAAAGCAAATGTATGTGGAGAAAATGCACTTCCAGCGTGTGAGGGAGTAGCACTAAGACATGAGGACGTAGTTAAAACTTAAGTAACCATATGGTCTTGAGGCTGAGATTAACAAGCAAATGTGTATTCCTGTAGAAGTTCTAGTTTATGACAAAAATTCACATGCAAGCCTAAACAGACTACTCCATTAACTAGTTTGGTAAATTTTATTTCACTTCTCTTTCCTCATTTATGGAAGGAAAAGGTGGAATTGGATTACTTTTGTGATCTCTTTCAGTTAGTGTGCTAGTACAACTCTTGAAGTACTTACGACACTTGTTATTTTCTGATTAGTTGTGTGCATATTTCTTCCATATTAGACTTTGAACTTGTTTAGCTTAAGAACTGTATTTCCAGTGTTTACCACAGTAGCTGTGAAATATATAGCAACATAATAATCTTCCTTAGTTAATTGCAATTCAAACAACTTACTGTGTGGCATAAGAGAACAATCAAAAATTACTCATCAGATGTGAATGTTAAAACATATATGCATTATATATATGTTATACATATATTATGTATAATGGCATATGTATAATGCTTTATGAAATGTATTTTTTCTCATACCTTTATATTCTAAGATCTGAAAATTTCTCCAATAGTGTTCTCAAATATGAGCAATCACAAGAATGCAATAGATTCTCCATCCTTTTGAGACCAAGAACTCTCTAGTAATATCTTATAATTGATGGTTTCCTAGATACTAAATCACTAGCTTTGATGTTTTCAAATAAGGTAATATGGACTTAATGGGAAGTCTATAAAGAAAGGGAGGGAATGATGAAAAAAAAAAAAAAAGAAAGGGAACGATGTACTTGCAGAAATACATACAGGTAGGATACAAACTTACAAAAGGGAAATAACTTGGAGTGGACAAGAATAATGCTAATAATGCTGATTGGAGAAGGCTGTGCTAGAGGGCCATTCACTGTTCAAATTCCATAGGCCTTTTGGTAGAGAGAGAAGTAAAAAATACCCAGATGGATTTAGATGAGGGTATCACAATCATATGAATATAACTTCAGTTCTTAAATTATATCTGTAGAACATGTGTCTAATTTGAGATATTTTTAAATTTAAAACGTATTCCTTAATTTGTTTCAAAGCATAATTTTTAATTTATTTAGATTTAAAGCCTGATATTTAATATACAATTATTTTCCTTTTGATTTTGAACAGAGCAACTGTTCACTAGCAATTAAATATCAATTACGTCTGTGCTTTTTTAATAGGAACATGAATCTGAGGGTGGAAGGACTCCTTTAATGAAAGCTGCAAGAGCTGGTCATGTTTGTACTGTTCAGTTCTTAATTAGTAAAGGTAGGTTTGTGTAAAGCAGTAGCTTTTTCTCCAAAGCTGTCTATTCTCTGCCCTCAGGTATTTAGAGGTTGAGAGGTAAAGGATGTTTTGAGGGTAACGCTGGAAGAAGGATGCTACTGAAATTTTGTGAATGGGTGGTTGATAAACATCCTGTAATGCAATGAATATTTCTGAACTATGAAGAGTTGTCATATTGAATACCACCCTTGTGAAAAATTTTTTAAAAGAAAAATTTCTCTATGTAAAACTTTTAAGAGTTTAGATTACTTAAAGTCTGTTCTGTTTATGTAATAATAGATCTTGAAACCTGAATTCTTAGGTTTATGCCACTAAGTTACTTAAGGGCAAGTCACTTTTCTACGTTACATTTCCTTGGGCCTAAGTTTCTTTCTTTGTGAAATATAGAGAAATAATCATACATATGGCACAAAATATATTTAAAATTGAAATGTGACCAAAATGCATGGAGGATTTTCATCTGTGGTCCGTAATTCTACTTTGAATATCAAAAACCATTTTAAATGACAAGTAGCATCTTAATACTTCTTTTACATTATTTGTTAGGTGTTCACTACATAAGTTCAAGTTGAAACAGTTTTAATGCAGATTTCATCATATTCTTAAGTATAGAAGATGAAAGATTTTACTTTTGATTCAGCATTTATTTATTTGTTTTAAAGATTTTATTTATTTATGAGAGACACACACAGAGAGAGAGAGAGAGAGAAAGCATTTAGCCTTATCTTCTTTCAGTGCATACTGAAATATTTATGGATGAAATTATGTCATGTTTGCCTGGGATTTGCTTTAGAGTAATTCAAGATGGAAGAGGAGAATTGATAAGGGTTTGTGTGAAATGAGATTGGCTGTGTGTTTATAATCATTGAAGCTGGGTAAGGGGCATGTGGATCTTCATTATACTATTCTCTCTACTCTTTATGATTTTGAAATTTACCATAATTTAAGAAACAGCTGTCTACTAACATGATTTGCTATGTCTTGTCTGTTTTAGGAGCGAATGTGAACAGAACCACAGCTAATAATGACCATACTGTACTGTCCCTGGCTTGTGCAGGGGGTCATCTGGCAGTGGTGGAACTACTTTTGGCTCATGGGGCAGATCCTACTCATCGTTTAAAAGTATGTGATTCAAATGTTTCTGGTAGCATTATGTACATTACAGTGTTTTTCACTATTGAACATTACAAGATAACATCTACCAGTTCCATTTATACTGGCATTTTAAGTATATTCATTTTTGTTTTGTTTTGTTTTATTAGAGGAAAGTGTTCTTTACTAAACCTAAGATTTTATGTATTTTCTGGTTCTGTAAATTAGCTTATTTAAAAATTTTTTTTTCTCCTTCCATACCCACTCTTTAGGATGGCTCAACTATGTTAATAGAAGCAGCGAAAGGTGGCCATACAAGTGTTGTTTGCTATCTTTTGGACTACCCTAATAACTTGCTTTCAGCCCCTCCACCAGATGTCACTCAGTTAACCCCCCCATCTCATGATTTAAATAGGGTAAGATTCAAAACTAAAACATTTTATATCTTCCTTAGATAACTCTTTGGCTCATAGTTTCAATGTAAACTAGATTTGACTATTTTTTGTTATAATATGTAGGGTTCTTTATAACTATGTAGTTGAAATGGTTAATGACATAATCTGGTATAATATTCAGATTGTACTTTGGTTTGATTTTGATTTGCTTTCTTACTGTGGCCAGAATAATCATTTGAATTCAAAATCCACTTAAAAAATGTTATGGAAAATAATTTGGTACCAACATATTTTAAGTAAGTATGTCAATATCTGAGATTAATACCATGTTACAAATATTTTGGAGAGTGTTTGTAACTTAATTCTTAATTTAAAGCTTATTATTTAATGAAGTGTGTAGGAAAAGCAGAAGTATAATCAATTTCCTTTGTCTTAGGCTCCTCGTGTACCAGTTCAAGCACTGCCCATGGTTGTCCCACCTCAGGAGCCTGACAAACCACCTGCCAATGTTGCTACTACTCTTCCCATTAGGAATAAAGGTCAGTTATACTTCTGAAGACTGTTGTTTACATGTTATCTGGGTAAAAATGATAAGTTTACAAAGAAAAACCTAGCCATTTATAATTATTTTTCCACAAAAAGTGAATTTTACTAATTGACATAGTTAAAAAGATTTTTTTCCTAATGAATAAGGCATGTTATTGGGAGAGAAGATAGTTAATAGCACAAATTTATGCTAGAATTATCAGCAGTAGCAGGAGAAATTCAGATGCTCATCTTTGATGCAGTTCTGATTATCCATGATTTCCTCTCATAACTGGTCATTTCTATTCATGTTAAAATATTAGGCCTGGGTATAGTTGGGTGACATTTTTGTAAATTACTTAAATTTCTATAGTGATACAAGGCTTAAGATTGACAATTTAGATCAAAATTAAAATATATTTTAGAATAACTGGTTTAATAGAGATTTTATATCTGGGCTGCCTTTACTCAACCAATAATTGAAAGTTACTTCAGATATGCTTGTTTGTTTCTCTAGAATTCTGAGGTCCATATTTGACTTGTGGATGTTACACCATGCATGTTCTTAAGTTATGTCCCAAAACATTATAGCTACCAGTTTGAATCAATTTTTCTTTTTAAAAGTTTGACCTGAAGAACCAATGCAGTTTTAATTTTTTGGTTTTTGGCTACCTATATTATTTTACCAACAAGATACTAAGTATTTCCACCAGTTCTTTACAGTCACTACTACCAATCTAGAGCCTTGGCACCTTTTTGAGTTGGTATAGCAAACAACTGATTGCTATACCTGTAGCCAGATCTGTTTATTCACCTGGCTGTCAGAAGATACAGTGGATGGCGTAGTCCAGCATCTTTTCTTCCAGGGAAACTGAATCCCAATTCTCTACTGGCCAGGTAGCTGTGTGAATATGTGAATTTATATCTTGCCTTAATCAGTCTTGAAGATGGTAGGCCCCCAGCAAAGACAAATTTTAGTTGGATTTAAATTTCCTGGTACTTCTCAGTGGTTTGGGTACTCTCTGTGTGTATGTGTGTGTGTCTAAAAGGCATAGGCTATCAAATGTGGAAAAACCTTGACTTAGAGGTCTAAGTTTTCCCTGCATCTTAATAATCTAGCATTATTTTTCTGTTCTTATAAGTTTTTACATCTTTATGACCAGATGAAGTGTCTACACATAGTCTTAGATTTTACTTTAATTGCACCACTTAGATATCACAGACCTGCATCCCTCTATTGTCTAATTTTAGCCATGTGATATTTTTAAAATTAATTTCCCAAAGATAACTCTATGCACATAAAATACATACATTCTATATTTATGATAAAGAAGGTGGATTTGTTTTTAAACTCCTTAACAGTGCATTTTCACCTTCTGTGGATATAATAACTTGGTGCATAACTGTTGGCACTAAACCTCCCAACAGTAACTCTGTAATGAGGATGCCATTCATGTGCACTTCTGAGGGGGTTTCTTTTTCACACAGCTGCTTCTAAACAAAAGTCCAGCAGCCATTTGCCAGCAAACAGCCAGGATGTACAGGGTTACATCACCAATCAGTCTCCAGAGAGCATTGTAGAAGAGGCTCAGGGAAAGTTAACAGAACTGGAACAGAGGATAAAAGAAGCCATAGAAAAGAATGCACAGCTGCAGTCCTTGGAACTGGCTCACGCTGACCAACTTACCAAGGAGAAGATTGAGGAGCTGAACAAAACAAGGGAGGAACAAATTCAGAAGAAACAAAAGATTTTGGAGGAACTACAGAAAGTAGAACGAGAGTTACAACTGAAAACTCAGCAGCAGCTAAAAAAGCAGTATCTAGAGGTTAAAGCTCAAAGAATTCAACTTCAGCAGCAGCAGCAACAATCTTGCCAACATCTGGGACTACTAACTCCAGTTGGGGTTGGAGAACAGCTTTCCGAGGGAGACTATGCACGGTTACAGCAAGTGGATCCCGTTTTGCTTAAAGATGAACCCCAGCAGACTGCTGCTCAGATGGGTTTTGCACCAATCCAGCCTCTGGCCATGCCTCAAGCTTTGCCTCTGGCGGCAGGTCCCTTGCCTCCAGGGTCCATCGCAAATCTTACAGAACTTCAAGGAGTGATAGTTGGACAGCCAGTACTGGGCCAAGCACAGTTGGCAGGGCTGGGGCAAGGAATTCTGACAGAAACACAACAAGGGTTAATGGTAGCCAGCCCTGCTCAGACCCTCAATGACACGCTGGATGACATCATGGCAGGTGGGTTTATATTGTTATGAGCAGGTATCAAATATGATTTGCTTAAGGCGAGTAAGAGTGTGCCAGAATTTTTGCCGTTACCCAACTTGAGAACTATTTTTGGACTCTTGACCCATGTATATCCTTAGAAATATTAGTTCAATCTCAGAAGTTCTCAGACGGATACAGGTCGAATTAAAGATTAGCTCATGCAATACAAGTGACTGAAACTTTTTGGCTTAGCTGTGTAGGCTGGGAATCTAGGTTTTTTTCAGTAGTGGGGTTGATGTTTGAGTTTTTTTTTTTGTTTTTATTTTTTCTCTTTAAGTTAAGAACACTAAGATTGAATTTTGGCTTTTGTGCTTCTGTATTCACACCAATAAACTGGGAAATTGATAGAAGTTGAAGTGCAAAACAAATAGGACACATCAGGAAGTTTATTTGTGAACAGAAATACTTTATATCCTAATGGATCAGACTTCAAACCTGATGGATATTAAAAAAAAAAAAAAAAAAAAAAAAAAAAACTTAAACACCTTTACAACAAAAATAAAGTACCAAACCAAACAGGGTTTGATTATACTGTATGTCAGTGGTTTTATCCCCTGTGAATGTTAATGTATAGTTCTCTTTCTAATTGTATGATGGGAAGGTGTGGTCCCCTGACAGTATCATAAATGATATATCTTTAAATGTGTAGCCAAAGAAATTTTATTCCTTAATAATTAGTTTCATTGGCAAGAGGAAATATTTTAGAAGGTTGTTTTAATAATTCTAACTTTTGGTATGTGCTTTTCATGAGTTCTGTAACAGTGGTAGAATGAGGTTTTATAGGATTATAAACCATAAGAATGTCATACTAAGAAGGATAATTTTCTTCATTTAAGAAAAAGATAAAGAAAATTTGAAAAGGAAGGAAAAGGGGAAAACAAAGTAAGTCATTGATATTTGGTAGTTTTTATCTGCTCTCTTCCCCTTTTTTTTAATTCTTTGATATATACCTAAAAGATGATTGAGTTTTTTTTAATTTTGAAACTGTTGTGTGTGGCAATGTTACATATTATGATGAAATTATATCTGTAACTTGTCTTTCATCTTTTAAAAGAATAAAGGAAAATTTATAGTGTTGAGAGATATTTAGCTAACATTCAGAAACTAAGACACCAGCTAATGAGACAGAAGTTTATGAACAAATTGCTTTTAAGTTTTCCTGGTTGTCTTTTAATATCACCCAAGCCGTATTATGTGGAATGAACTAATCTTAGAGGGTACAGTAACTACCTCAGAAAAAGTCCTAGTAATCATTAATAAGAACTGTAAGGATTCTTATAGTGATAAATATAAAACTTTTCTATAGATTTGAGAATTCCTATTAACCACTGTTAGCTGGTTAAAATAATTGGGAATACAATTAAAGAAACATTAGTATCTTATGAAAATTGGAGTACAGTAGCCAAAAGTCCCAAATTTGCTCTTAATTATATGTCCATTAATCTAGGTCATAATGATAGTCTTTCTGTTATGTCAGTTGAACTACCAAAGAATGTGTAGTTAAGTGTTATTTATCCAATTAAATGAAGAATGGACATTCCTACCAATGAATAGTTAAAAACTTTTGATATGCTATTAGAATTTACATGATGTTCTTGGGCATACTTATCAACATTGTACGTTGTACAACTGTACAGTTTTTATGCTGATCAGAATTATTGGAGATTTGTGAAATAGGTTTTCTGTTGATTGGTTTACCAAGCAAAAACACTTAAATTCTGCCTCTATGTTACAGGTGTTTTCATATACAAAAATTTCAAAAGCACTTAACTTTTTAGGAAATATAGCAAATACTTCTCATTATAAAAATACTTCACCACTTTATTATGCCCATTTATATGGAGAAAGCAGAGATGGCCAGAAGGAAGAACAGGATTAAAAACATCCAACCACTTACCCACAGTCCATCCCTGTCATCATGCATGTGCACATGCATAAATACATATACTCCTGCACTCACTTTCACTTTTCTTTAAACAGCTTCTGTGGTAGTACTTGTTCTTTAGGTCGACTAATGATCATTTCCATTTCTTTCTTTGGGCTTCTTGATATTTTACACCTTTTTTTAGGCTCAGTCTTCTTTCTCCACTTCAGCATAACCTGTTCTTTATTTTTCAGCTCCCATTTATTAGACTGCTCTTGTAAGGTTCAGTCTCTTTTTCTCTAGTAGTTGGCTGACCCACATCTTCTATCTTCTCTGTTCTCTGTACTTGCCATAGCAAAATCAGTTCCCTGTTTAACCAGTCTTAACACCTTGCCCTTGCTGCGCCTTCTTTCCTTACCTGTTGTTAAAACTTTTCTAGAGCATCTGGTTCTCCTTCTCTAAAATCTAGTCTAAAATGAAGTACCACGTGGAAAGATCTGTACCAGAGTTCCTTCAGGTACCTGCATATTGACAAGTTGTTACTTTCACTATAGGGAATGGATAAGTGACAGGTAGTTATTTCATTCTAATAAACCAATTTCATAAGTATCCCAAAGGAAATGAAAGGAGGGAATTGGTTTTTCTATATCTCCTTTTAGATGAGAATAAGAACAATTTGACCAAATATAGGAAAACTAATATTAGTATGTTCCTTAAAATAATTTATTCCAATTAAAATGTAAATAATATAGTCATTTAACAATAAAACTTAGACTTTTTGTTTAATATCATGAAATAAAAATCAGTTCTTTGGACAGCTTGGTGTTCATTCTGTTTAAGCTAATTTTTGTATTTAGCATTTTCATTTGTGAAAATCCAATCAGAGGAGATTATGCAATCAATTTTAAGAGCCATAGATTTTATATGGTTTTGAAATTTATATCTAAACTATGTACGTACATTTAAATTATCTTGATTTTTTTCTCAACATATAAACTTTATCTATATGAAATAACAATATCAAGGTCATTAATGATCAATTTAATATATTAGTGCATGCCCTTTTCTATTAATCTGGATCCCTGCCAATTCAAACAGTGTTTTGTTTTGTTTTGTTTCCTTCTTTGTTTTTTCTTTAGCTTTTAAGTGGACTTAAAATGTATAATTATAGAATGTGTGTTGCTATAATGTATATAGTGTATGTTTGTGCTTGAAGTAAGGATCTCATGTAAAATAGATTTCTTAATTGACAATCATGTTTATAATTGTTATAATAAGGTCAATTTCAGTTTTACTCTTGACAGGATCATAACTTCTTTTGCCTGGTTTCAGATCCAGTTGTGAATCATGATTGTTTTCTGTCTGATGTAGTTGATAAGTATGTTGGTAACACACATCCATGCTACGTTGACCATTCAGAGATTAATGCCCACACTTCAGTGCTATAGCATTTTTAATAGGGGGAGAAAAAGAATTGATGTTCACATATCAACTCCAGAAGTGAATCCGTGAGGGAATAAAATACCCTCAGTTGCCACCACCTTTGGAGTTCTCCCACCTCAAGTACTGACCTAATTAGCCCCTTCTTAATTTGGAGATTTTGGTTAAAATAATATCAAAGCAAAAATATGCTTAGAACTAAGAATAATCTATATTTGAAGGTTGATTGTGTGCATACATTTATTTTTACCATAATCTTTTAATTTTGTCTTCAAAAGTCAGTGTGATTGCTGGATTGATTGGTGGGCATTTTAACCCCCTCAGAGTAATTCTGATATGAGAAACTATATTTCTGTGTGAGGATCAAATTTTTATATTTTACTATGCATGGCTGAGAGCTAACCATTCAGAATATTATCATCCCCCTGTCTGCAGTTAGTTAAAGGGTAGGGAGTGTTTTAATGATTCAGGAGTGAGGCTCACCCCAAACAGTGAAATTACTTTGATTAGAATATAATGTATGAAAGTGGCAGGTTAAAACTCACACTTTCTCGCTCTGAACTTTGGCTGTTTTACCTTTTATTCCATTTTAATTCATAAGAATATTTTTGTTTTCAGGGATATTTTGAATTGAAGTTTTATGATTATGTACTGTTAGAAGAGAATTTGTTTTTCAGATGGATTATTATTTAGAAAATGGGTTATTCTCAATATACTTTCTGTTTTTAGACTTGTCCAAAGTCAGAAATAAAATAACCAGAAAAATAAAATAACCAGTATTAGTGCTATACAGGACAGTCTATAGGATATTTTGTTTTAAGAAGTCTTTTTAAATATTTTCTAATAATTATTTCTTACTGTTACCTAACAGTGTTTCATCCTTATTAAGTGCAGTTATTTTGTTCAACAGCAGTCAGTGGAAGAGCATCCGCAATGTCAAACACTCCTACCCACAGTATCGCTGCTTCCATTTCCCAACCTCAGACTCCAACTCCAAGTCCTATCATCTCTCCTTCAGCCATGCTTCCTATCTACCCTGCCATTGATATTGATGCACAGGTAAGCTCCAAGTTCTGGAGGGATGGTTTTAACTAAAATTATACCATCAGTAAAAATATTAGTGTTAGTGATTTAAATCATCTTAGACTGCTTTGTTTCTCAGTGATCTGAGTGACAGTTATGAATATATTAGAATCCACATTTTAAAAAGTAAAATGCCAAATACAGATTATTAACTGATAATTACGTGGTGATCTGGTTTCCAGGGTCATCGAGTAACTTTTTTTTTAACTTTAGAAGAGGATGTAAAAAGAAATACTTTATTTAAGATCAGTTTATATTTTCTTCTAATATTGAATTAGAAGACATGCTTCTAATTCATAATGGATTACACATAAAAGATTCTTCCACTTATGTATCATATATACTCAATTTTATTTATATTGTCTTAGAAAGTTCTGATCTTGCTGACTCTCTGTGTCTGTATCTGTAGCACTAAGTCAAAACAAAACAAAGAACACAATTAAAAAAAGTTAGTTTATCATGTAACTCAGGGCAGAGTAAAGTTGGAGAGGTGAGGATAGCTTATGTTTTGTCCTGAGGAAATGCTAAGAGGCTTAGTTTGGAAGACTGCTGAACAAGGTAAAGGGTGTAGACTGAGATATGTTTGCAGTTTAGTTTTGTATTTTGGGGTGGGGGTGGCATTTGAGCATAGATGAGGGTGGCAGTTTTTATTTGTTAATCATCAGTTCTTTATAAACCTGAATTTCAGGGGGGCAGGGAGAGAGAGAGAGAGAGAGAGAGAAAGTGTGTGTGTGTGTGTGTGTGTGTGTGTGTGTGTGTGACCTATTAAGACTGTGTACTCTTAACCAATTGAAAATAGAGCTTCCGGGCAGCCCTGGTGGCTCAGTGGTTTAGCACCGCCTTTAGCCCAGGGCATGGTCCTGGAGACCCGGGATCGAGTCCCACGTCGGGCTCCCTGCATGGAGCCTGCTTCTCCCTCTGCCTGTGTCTCTGCCTCTCTCTCTCTCTCTCTGTGTCTCTCATGAATAAATAAATAGAATCTTTAAAAAAAATAAAAGAAAGAAAGAAAATAGAGCTTCCTTTTCATTAAAAGGTTTCTTGGTAATATAGTGGAAAAGGAATTTTACTTCTGTTTTTACGTGCTTTCCAAATGCTTATTGTGTTATATACGCTTTTTTTCAGACACTTAAAACTGTTAGGGGCGATTTTAAGGAATTATCTAATCTTCAGACCACAAATATGAAGTAGCTACTTTTAAGTACCCATTTTCCTTAGTGAAGAAACCAAGGCTAAGAGAGAGATTAAACATTTTGCTTAAGATCAGTTCATTTAGCTAACAAGTGAGGGTTGAGTTCAAAGGCCCCCTCCTAACTACTATACTCTGTAGTCTTTTAAAAAATTACGAAGTATTCATTTGATGAACCACAATGGTTTATATTTAATAATGATCTAACATTATAGGGGCACTTGGGCAGCTCAGTCAGTTGGCTCAGGTCATGATCTCAGGGTTGTGGGATTGAGCCCTACCTACATTGGGCTCTGCTCTGGACGTAGAACCTGCTTAGTTAGAGAGTTCTCTCTTTCCTTCTCCCTACTCACACACTGTCTCTTCCCCACATAAAAAGAAAAAGAAAAAGAAAAGAAAAAAGAAAAACGAAACATTATAGAACTGGGTTGAATTTGGTATTGAATGTGCATTATTTTCCTCAAGTCTTTTTTGCTCTGAGGCTGTTACATTGTAACTTGCGGCTATTATGTTTTAAAAAGAGATATATTTTTTAGTTTTTATGGAATCAAATTGAACCATAAACAAAACTAAAAACTTGACCAAAATATAAAAAGAATTTTTAAAAATGCTTTTGAATAGAATAGTCATAGAAAAAGTTTCTCAATGTATGATCATGATTTTATTGAATTTGAAATTATTATAGTGATAGTGAAATTTTACTGGACTATACTACTCAACCAGCCATTGCTCTATTATAAATTAATTTCTAAGAAACATATAAATATTTTTAATGTTTTTTTTTAATTTCAAAAAACATACATTTTAACTGTAGCTGACATATAAAAAGATTTGACTGCATTCTCCTTAAATATCTGTTCCTTCTTATCTGGTATCTATATCGAGGTGTTTCAATTGAGTTAGCCTCTCATGAGTAACACAACTTGTCATGGAGTTTAGAAAGTTCCTACTTTGGAAAGCGTAATACCAAATAAACATGAAGAAATAATTTTTCACTGTTTTTTCCATAATTTTTGATGTTTTTAAAATTTACTAGCTTTTATATCAAGCAGGTCTGTTAAGCAGTAAAAATAAAGATCCTTTTGTACTCAGTTCATCTGAAGTTTTTTCTAGATTCTAAAATACAAATTCCATGAGATTTTACATAATAAATATTTTGGTTTATGCAGGATACTACTGTGCCATAACAGGCAAGTGATATGATAAATTCATACCAAAACCCTTTCTCTGTTTAGAAAGGTTAAATTTGTTCTAATATTTAGATCTTGTATTTGTTTATTGAACAAACCTTAACATATACATTCTTAACACTTTTATAAATACTAACTTCTTTAACTTTATAACATCATCATGGAGTGTTAGGTACTGTTATTCCCATTTTACAGATGAGGAAGGTGACTTAGAGATATTAACCATTTGTCCAATAGGTAATTTATGGTAGAGCCAGCTTTCAAACCACCCTAGCATTCTGGCTCTAGAATCTATACTCTTAACCACTGCAGTGTATGCTACCTGATTTTCAATTTTTGTCTTAGGTGTGAATGTTGATTTTAAATCAGAATATAGAAAATTGATCCACTACCTAGATATCAAAAGATCATGTGTCTTTCATCTTTGTGTCTTTTCAGCATGTTTACTTGGCCATACCGCATATTTATATCAAATCTTAATTTAAAGAAGAAAAAAAGAAATGTTAATTTTTTTAAACCCTCACTGTGTCTCTTTTTTAAAAATGCTAATGATTCTTAAAATGGACATACTTTAAACTCCTTTAATTGATCATTGTATGCAGAAACTATTTTTAACAGGGATCAGCAGGAATCATGTTTAATTTCTAGAACTTGAATGCTAAAGATCAGAGTTTCCATTCTTTATAAGGTTCCTCAAATCTTACGAAAAAAAATAGTTACGTAATATAACTAGAAATTACCTTCAGAGTTCATGTATGTGCCACAGGCTCTCTACTTCTCATGTGATTTTATTGAATCAAGTGTGTCCGGATATACTTTTTTTTTTTAATTTTTTAATTTTTTTAATTTTTATTTTTTTCAGATATACTTTTTTAAATCCATTTTTGTTTTCTTTTTTGTCCAAGTAAGTTCTACATCCAACGTGGGGCTTGAACTCGTGACCCTGAGATCAGAAGCTGCATGCTCTACTGACTGAGCTAGCCAGGCTCTCCTTGTCTGGATATATTTAATATATTTTAATACCATTTACTGTGCCGTTATCAAAATTTATTTTAGGAAACATCAATAAATAATAATTTGAAGGAATTATTTGAGATTGTTTTACTATAACTAATAATAGCATTGCTCTAATCTTTATTTTGCTGGAATGGTGTAATGAAACATATCTGGGTATTCTACATAGAGTAATTAGTAATCATATAGAGATTTTTAAGAACCATTGGTTTTATATGAAATAGTAAATCTGGCTGAAGATTAGAGTAACCAGTAAGTTAAATATTTTCTGTATTTGATTGTATGAAATTTTGATTGACTCTTAACAGCCTCTAAAAGTGAGAAAGTACCAGTTCTTTCATGGGTGTAAAACTTGTGTTCCCATCCTCTCCTTTTTTTTAATCGCATTTTTTTTTCATGTATTTCTGAACTGCTTATTTTTATTCACAAACTTTTAAAGGCTTTTCTTGAACTTGGAATAACTGGTTCTAGTCCATTTCAAAAAAGAGAAAAATAAATATTGCCTTATGTAATTTTGCCTTTTTTCCAATTTTTAATAATATATATCCATGATTATCCTTTAAAGAGAATAGGCATTAAATTCTACTTTGATGTCAAGACTGAAATTATAAAGTATGTAAAATTATGTTTTGCCTTTAATGGTATAGATATCATTTAGATATTTTTTCTCTTATTGGTTTTGCAGTACACAGAACTGTTTAATCACAGTAATTTAACAAGAAAAATTGAAGAGACCAGGAAAAATGAGTTAATAGTGATTTACTGCCATTAAAGCATTCTGCTTAAAATGCCTGCATTCTGCTTATGTGAAATTTTAAGCAGGTTATTTAATATTTTACTGATTATTCTCATTCTTCCTAAATGCTGTCCTTTTTATTTTTTTATTTATCCTTTTTGTATCTTATGTGTGACCTGTCATGTTTAGAGAATGAGATGTTTTGGGCAGCCCGGGTGGCTCAGCGGTTTAGTGCCGCCTTCAGCCCAAGGCCTGATCCTGGAGACCTGGGATCGAGTCCCACGTCGGGCTCCCTGCATGGAGCCCGCTTCTCCCTCTGCCTGTGTCTCTGCCTCTCTCTCTCATGAATAAATAAATAAAATATTTTTAAAAAAGAGAGAGAATGAGATGTTTGGAATTATGAAGGTTATGAAGGTCTAAGAAAAGGTTAGCCCTTGAAGTCCTAATGATTTTCAAAGTAATTTAATTCTTTAATTGTAATTAATAGGTCCACATCCCTTTTTTTTTTCTCAGACAGTTGAGGTATCTTTTTTTACTTGCATTCCAACTCAGTAAAAGTTGCTTTTTTCCATTAATATTGCATCTGTCTTATGATTCTTTATTTTTTCAGTCTTACAAAAATTGGATAATCATGTTAATAATTTACAGAATACTTTTACATTGAATATAATTTTAGCATTTTTTTATAAGTCAGAATCATAACATTTGTCATGTACAAAATGGTATATTTTATGGTATTGTGGGCTAAATGAAAATTTTCTTTAGAATGTAAACCTGAACGAGCTCTTAACAAAGCTCTGGGCATCTCCCTCCCTTTCAGGTTTCTCTTTCTAGATATATGACAATGTATGTGACTTATTAACCAGTGTAACATAACATGACTTTAGTGGTACATTTTCTTTCAGAAAGCCATCACCTATATTATTGTTATTACTTCCTTGATTAATGGTATTCAAAACACCTATTTTTTTATTCTATACCATGTTAGTTATTGTTAATTTAACCCAAACTTCTGCATCAGTTAATTTGCCTCTTGATGTATTGCAAGGCAGGATAGTGTTCCTTACCATTTGGGGATTGTGTAGGTGTTTAATAGGAAGGTAGAAGCCTCACTTCAGAATTTTTAAATTATTTCATTATTGTCTTTAGAAGATTATCATAAGATATTAGTTGATGAAGTTACCCACTGTTAAGTTCCCCCCAGGAATTTGACAAGCCCTTTTTTCTTAGCTTTATATATTATATTTCTTTCATAGTTTGAACTCAGATTTGCCCTGTGCCTTAGGACTAAGCTTCTAGTGAGCAGGGACTGTATTTACTTATCTTTGTCTACCCTGGAGTACCTGGCAGAGTACTTTGAACATAAAAGGTGCTTAATAAATGTCAGTTGAACAGATGTTTTATAATGTGTGTGTGTGTGTGGGGGGGGAGATAACAATATTTTACTAATCCACTAAAATCTCCCATGCTTATCTTTTTTCAAATTTTGTTTGTCTCTTTATTCTCTGTTTAAGATTGGCACTGCTTTCCTAAATTACTCTTTAACCCCCAGAAGACTTTGAGGAACCTAATAAACCTCATCATAAAGCATACTCTTCATCATAAAGTTGACTCTTCTAATTGTCACTAACATAGCACATAAGGCAAAAAAGACTTAACATTATGTTGACCTCAGTTGGCTGTGCCTTAGGACTGCTTTATGATGTAATGCAGAAAGCAAGATTTTGTTATCCAAGATCGCCTTGGTTTTTTTAAAGCCAGTCCTTATCAGTTATTGGCTTGTATGACCATTGGAAGGTTATTTCTCTAAGCCTTTGTCTCTTTTTTTCTGAAATCAAACATAATAATCCCTTCCCTATAAACCTGAAATGAAGATCAAACACTATTACACAGTCAGAGCTGTCACTCATTTAAGTATTCATTTCCTTCTTCATTGTTGTAGTTGGTGCATCTCTCCCTTGTGGCCATCCCTGATCTCTGCAGTCAGTAGCTCTGGTCTCTGCCAGCCTCTTCTGCAGAGCAGCTTTTGCGGTCTCCCTCTTCATCACTGACTAGTAGGCTTTTTCTTATTTCTTGACTCTTACTGATTTTGCCTTTTGTCTCTTGTTACTCATTTTTTATAATGGAGTTTGGTTTTTAGAGTTAGTGACCTCCTGGGAGAAAATGCCTTTCCTTTTTGTGTTTATTACATAAATATAAATATCACATAAATATATAAACACAATAAATATATATTTCTTTTTTTAATTAAATATATATTTCATATTTTATTAGTAATAGCTGAATCTCTCACCCTGTATAGCTGTTGTCATTCATTTAGCTATCCTTTATTGTTTCCTAGGCAAAGCATTACTTATAGGTGGAGAATGCAGACATAAATAAGACATGTTCATAATCTTCCAGGAATTTACAGTTATAATACCAAAAAAATTACTCAGATAATGTACATTTTTGTTTCATACTAAAAGTCTTCAAAATTCAGTCTGTATGTTATACTAGGATCATAACATCCTAGTTTTTTCTGGGACTTGCCTGAATTTAGCACCAGAAGTCCTTCATGCCAGAAACCTCCTCAGTCCCAAGCAAATCCAGGATGGTTTGTTACCCTATATCTCAATTTGGATTTTATTTAGATTTGATTATATGTACAATTAAGAAAGTAGATTTATTTACTCAAATTGCTCCCTACTAAAAAATTCTCTAATAGCCAAATGAGTATCAGTTTTTAAATTTAAATTAAAATAAAATTTAAAATTCAGTTTTCCAGGCACACTAGCCATATTTCTAGTACAATAGCCACATATTGCTAGTAGTTACCTTTATTCAGTAGTACAAGTTTAGAGTACTGAAAGTAAAAGGGCTTCATTCATGAAATAAATATTTTAAACTATAATAGAATATGGCCAGTAAACCCAGATTGGTCATTATCATCAACAGAAGTCAGAAGTAAATCATAATAAAGCATCATGTGTCAATTTTAATAGTCTCTTTTTCAAAATACTCTGTATATTACCTATTTTTGTTGTTGTTCCTTTAAGTATTTTGGGGCTTCATTCTCAACTGGAGAACATTACTTGAAAACAGTTTTTTTCATATCAAAGCTTGCTTTTTTAGCTTTGATAGTGGGCTCAGAACAGCTAATTCAGCCTCACAGCGCAGGATTTTACTTGTGTTCTGAGGTCTTTCTACTCTGGCTGCTAGGAACCAAACTATGACCAGCCCTGTGGAAGCTCTGAGTGTTGTTATGCCTTCTGGTGGTCTTTCCTTGGCCTCTCATAATTTTCCTCATGCATAAGTGCTGATCAGAACTCTGCTGAAAGGCTTAACCAAAGACCCTCTGCAGATATCTAAGAGTAGTGTGTCATGTTTTCCTCTCCAGTAGTCTGCCCCATGAATTCTAGCCATCCTGATTGCTCCAAACTCTGTCTTCTCAACTCAGGGAGATTGCCAGGTTGTATTTGGGTACCCTGTCTGCACAGCAGCCTTGAAACTCTCCAGGCGATAAAATTGAATTTAATCATTTCTATCCTAAGAGATGACTGCCATGCACTGCCTGTCTAAATTACACGATCATTTCAAATAGTTCATCCTCCTCTTTTCGGTTGAGATAGGAAAACAAATCTTTTCTATACTACTCTATTAATGGCTAGAAGCAAAAGTTAGTTCAACAGTATTTCTTTTAATCATGTAGTTGTAAATAGCATAAGGTTGAAAATCATACTTTTTTTCTTCATGCTTCCTTTAAGAATTGCCCATAAAGTTCAAAGGTTATTTTATAGTCTTTACAAAAATCACAAGTTAGCCACTGATGGGAAAAAACAACTTAATATCCAAATGTTTGATACAGTAGAATGGTACATCTGTATCTGTATTTGGTAGAAGTATATATTATATAATTGATGTTATCATTTTAAAATTAAGCTAATCAAAAAAATTAATTTTTTGTAGACTGAAAGCAATCATGATACGGCGCTAACACTTGCCTGTGCTGGTGGTCATGAGGAACTGGTACAAACACTGCTAGAGAGAGGAGCTAGTATTGAGCACCGAGACAAGAAAGGTAGGGTGTACTTCTGTTGTTTTGTTTTGTTTTGTTTTATTTTGTTTTGTTTTTTTTCTGGAGTATTTGTGTTCTGTGAAGAACTCCGACATCCAGCCCTATTGTAATAGTTGGATATAATGAAAAAGAGTAGTTTTTTTGCTTAGCATGTAATGAGAAGATCATTTTTTTCCAGGTTTTACTCCACTTATCTTGGCTGCTACAGCTGGTCATGTTGGTGTTGTGGAAATATTGCTGGACAATGGTGCAGACATTGAAGCCCAGTCAGAAAGAACCAAGGACACACCGCTATCTTTGGCTTGTTCTGGGGGACGACAGGAGGTAACATTTTCTGCAGTGTAATGTTTGTCCATCTGTTTAGCAAATATGTTTTAACTTATATGATTTGATGGGAATAATGGATTAACATCCGGGTTTATCAAAGTAACAGTTCTTTTTTTTTTTTTTTTTTTTTTTTTTTTCAAAGTAACAGTTCTTTTGCTAATAAGTAATAATTTCAGGTATTGTGTTAGCATAAGCTATCATGTCAGAAAAATCATGTTTATCATTCTATTCATCTAAAAGTAGTACCTGCCATGGTAATCCCTGTGTGTTGCATTCAGGCTAGAGCTTGATTAAGATGTTCCAAATAAAATCAGTAAACTGATAAGCAGAGCCTATATTCACTCATCTTTTCCTCTCCCAGAGTACCTGGCATGAAAGGTATTTAAGCTCAGCCTCTGTTGCTCTCTGTGTATAAGATTAGTAGAGAATTAAGAGCATTCAATTTTTAGTTGTTCTTTTCATTTTTCCCCACTCTTCAACTGTGGAAGATTCTCAGATAAGATTGTATGACCTTTTCATTTTTTAGGAAGGGTAGAATAGCTGGTATGATTGGGTATAACCCAAAAAGTGACAGCTTTATACACATGTGTCTTCTTCTGGAATTTAATGATCAATTGGACAACCTGTTTTTTTAAATCTGTTTGTTAAATCCAGTTTTAAGGATTTTAATTAGCCGATTGTGCTGTTTCAATTAGGGAGTTGTTGAATTTTAGATTTAAGAAGTACCCTAAGTCCTGAAGGTCAGTTTCTTACTCAGATTAAGTTTTTTTTTTTTTCCCCCACCATTGTTACAAAGTTCTCTTGTTTATCAATCCTGAGTTATGCCTTCCCTGAATTTCTCCACTATTCTTAACTCTATTCTTTGAGCTAATGGGAAGAGGTGTTTTTACCCTCTTGTATCCATAAGTATTTGAGTATGTATTTGCCAGTTACCTGGTCTCTTTTTGAAGTGTGTCCTGTTCTTTTGATTGTTAGCTTGAGGATGCCTTTTCTAAATCCCTCACCTGGCTGTTTTATCCATTATGTCAGTATCCCTCCTGAAATATTATATGTAAAATGATTCTGGCCAGTGAAGTGGTAGATTATCACCTCCATATTTGTGCATCTTAAACTGCCTCCTGCTCTTTGCCTGTCATATCACATCAAGTTATATTGAACTCTAATCAGCTAAACCCATTAGAGTTTTTAATAAACCAGAAGATAAAAATTCTTTAAGAGGTAGAATAATTCTTGCACAGAAAGAATGTGAAATCTAATAAAATGGTGCATGTATAGAAAAATTAATGATCCTTTATCTTGTGGATTAAAAAGAATTGGAGACTAGTAATAATATAGTCTTTTTTTTCATAAAAATTTTGCTTTGGCTAGTTTATAATTTTATATGTACAATTTTGCTCCTTTATATTTGGAGTAGATAATTATATGTGTGGGTAGTTAGATGCACTTGTTTCTACAGATGTTCTGCATAGAAGACAACAAAGAACCTGTCTTTACTGTGCTGTTCCTTCTGGTTGATAAAGTGAATTCATTGTATCATTTTCTCCCACATTTCACAGAAGTAGTGATGGGTATTTTAAAAGGATAGGAAGTAAGGTAGTAAAAGGTAGTAAAAAAATATGCTGCTTAATTTGATAAATAATCTCTGCCACATCGGAAAATGTTGAGATCCCCATTAATCTTAAATTAAAATGTTATGGCAAAAATTTTTACAAATAATAACAACGTTAAATTGAAAAACTTAGTTGGAAATGTAAATGCTTCTGTTTTGGTAAAATTTTGATTTAACTGAAATTTTCCATCATTATATAACTCAAAATAATTCTTGCTTTATATAATAAATTTTTCAATGTTGAATTAATAAGAAATAAGTTTATTTCTTTCCTTTCAAAGCAATATTAAAGCCCCTAGGATACTATAATATTTATATATTCTTATTAAAATGTAACAAATGAAGTTATAACAGATATAGAAGTCTTTTAGGGTAATAATTTTGCCTATAACACTCTGTTGCTTTGATTTGGTGTCATTGGGACAGTTAAGTATTTTAAAGTAATCAAACTGTGGAAACTCATTTTACTGTAAAATCACAAACTAATTTCTTTTATATTGAGTGTTTATTACTTCCTGGGAATAGGCCATTCCCTTTGAGAGATAACTAAGATCAGTTATCTTTGCATAATGGAATTAATAACTTTAGAAATTTGATTAGGGTTTTTTACTTTTCTTGCTTAAGGGACTCTCTGTAAAATGAAACAGCCTAAAGCCATTTTTTGTTCTTTTTATAACCTTGACATACAGGCCACCTAGACTTTACTGGCTCTAAGGGCAAAAATGTGGTGGACAGAAGTCATAATCTAAAATTGGTCATAGCTTTATTCAAATGAATAAAGTTTCAGGTTATGTGTTAAGACAAAGCACTGTTCATTAACATTACTTGTTACTTCCCAGTTAGTATTTTAGGATATTTTTCTAGTACACAGCTCTTACCTTGTTCTTAGATCTTGGATAATCACAGTGTTTGAGAGTCATTTTCGTGTATTGTGTAGCATTCCATCATATGAATATACTACAGTTTATGTATTCTCCTACTGATGAACATCTTTGTAGTCTCTAGTTCATGGCAATTTTGAATAAGTTGAAAAGTTGCTCTGAACAATCTTTCAGAAATACGTTTTCACTGTTCGTGGGTTCTACATAGCAGAATTTCTGGGTGTATGTTTAGTTTTATAAGAAATTACTAGATCTTTTCCTAAAGTGGTACAACCATTTATACTCCCACAGATAATAAGTGAGTCCTGGTTGCTCCACATCCTTGTCAAGATTGGTATTGCCAGTCGTTATGATTTTAGCCATTCTAGTTGCTAAAAAATATTCACAATTTAATTATGTATTGGCATCTTCTGTCCATTATGCCATTTAATGCACAAAACAGCTCTTTAACATGCGTACTAGTATTTTCACCTTCATTTTACAAAACATGTGATTTCATCTATATGAAGATGTAAGATAGATGAAGCTATTCTATAGGCGAGATTATCTTGAAAAGGGGCATGAGTAAATAACAGAGATTTAAATTACATTAGCTTTATGTATTTGTCGGTTCTTGAGTTTTGAGCATTTGCTCTAAGTTACAAATTTTACCCCGGAGAAATGAAAACAAGTAATATTCTACATAATGGTACACATGCTGATGTATTTGAGGAAAATTACAGCTGTCTGCAATTACTTTGAAATGAAATGCATCAAAAAATGGACAAATAGATGTGATAAAGTAAGTATAGTAGAATATTAATGGTAGAATCCAGGTAATGATCTAGATTTAATGATTTAATAATCAATGATTTAATCTCAATATGTAAATTTCTCAAACTTTCTGTGTGTTTAAAAATTTTCATAATAAAATGTTGCTGAAAAATAAGTGTTAGCTTTATTCCAAGTTTTTAAACATTTAGTTATTGATTATAAATTTAAACAAATATTTCAAAGAGGGGTGCCTGACTGGCTCAGTCAGTAAAGCATGAGACTCTTGATCTCAGGGTTGTAAGTTCAAGCTCCACGTTGGGTGTAGAGATTACAAAAAAATATGTAAAACTCTTTTAAAAAATTATAAAGACACTTACATATATAAATGAAAAAATTTTACTCTATTTTACTATGTGATAGAATAACATAAATAGTAATTTCTAAAATAACATTGCACAAAAACACAGTTAGGTCCAGCAGCTCTGAGATCCAGAGCTTTCATGAATACAGTGTCGTTTTAACAAATTCCAATGGATTTAATTGAGAAACAAAGGACTTTCCTCTTTTTTTCTTATAGGATTTATCAGAAAAATAAATTAGAAATGCACACCTTGCAGATTGTTTCACCATAAGAAGAAAACACAACTTTTCCTCCTTTCTTTTCAGGTGGTGGAGCTATTGTTAGCTCGAGGGGCAAACAAAGAGCACAGGAATGTTTCTGATTACACACCTCTAAGCCTGGCTGCTTCTGGTGGCTATGTGAACATTATCAAAATATTACTCAATGCAGGAGCTGAGATTAATTCTAGGCAAGTTTTATTTTCTCCCTATAAGCCCCCCAAGAGTGTTATGCTAAAGCTATTTGTAGAACATGTATATTTTTAATGCCATATTTTATAGGAAATGCCTTCATTACAAATCTAGAATCCAAATTGTTGGAGATTTTTAAGATTAATTTTATTTAAGTATTTAAAACTATTGATACAGAACTTGAAAAAAACATCACTTATTCTAATTCTTATGGTACTAAAAGTAAACCGTTTTCTTAGGAGTTTTTATTAAGTAAGTGTATGCTTTAGGATGGAAAGTCCATCTTAATAACCTAATAAATTAATAATCATTTTTCAGCCCAAGTCACTATGTTGAATGAGATACAGAAAGTATTCTAGTTCTAGATAGTTAAAGATTTCTAATGGAGTCTTGGGTAGTATCTCATAGACTTACTAGGGCTGAGAAAAATTATTATTTTAAATAATCCTCCAAAACAAGGAATCTTAAATAAATCCTGAAGTAGAATTCTATAGAACTCATCCAATTTTTCTGGGGCATTTAAAATTTATATTCTTTCCTTTTGTTCTTCCCATACCTCCACCCCCAGAACTGGTAGCAAATTGGGCATTTCTCCTCTGATGTTAGCAGCTATGAATGGGCACACAGCTGCTGTTAAGCTCCTGTTAGACATGGGCTCTGACATAAATGCTCAAATAGAAACCAATCGGAACACTGCCCTTACCTTAGCCTGCTTCCAAGGAAGAACTGAAGTGGTTAGTCTTCTACTTGATAGAAAAGCAAATGTGGAACACAGAGCTAAGGTAAGAAAAAGTCTGAGATTTATATGTGGATTTAATACTTCAATGTTTAAGGTGTACAATGGCATTATGCTAAATCAGAAATCATCTGTGTCCTCAGTCAAGCACTCGCTCTTGAAAATAACGTCAACAATAAATTTTTATAGGTAAAGATGACATTAGGGTTGTCAGCTAGAAAATATGTACTATGAGAGAGAAGAGAGGAAACACCTAATAGTACCAGTTATATGCCAAGTGCTTGCATCTTAAACAAATTTTTTTTCACAATAAATTGATGTTACATAGAATTAATCGTTCAGTAGATCACACTGTAACTCAGGCTAGTAATGTCAGTACTGAAATTTAGTTGTGAATCTTTGCAACCACTATATCAAGTTGCTCCCCAGATTAAATATTCTTTAAACATTTTAGCTCTTTTCAGTCTCTTATGTGTCCTTGTTGTTGCTGTTTTCACCAAATCTAGACTGGCCTCACACCACTAATGGAAGCTGCCTCTGGTGGATATGCAGAGGTGGGCCGAGTTCTTTTGGATAAAGGTGCTGATGTTAATGCCCCCCCAGTGCCCTCTTCGAGAGATACCGCTTTAACCATAGCAGCAGATAAAGGGCATTATAAATTCTGTGAGCTTCTCATTGGCAGGTATGATGTTTGCATACCCATACATGACTGTGGTGTTACTAGTGATTACTATTCTCTCTGGGCATATTGTAATATTAAAAAATCAAATGTGACTACTTCCTCTATAAACTACAAGTGCATGTTTTGTTTTATTTTTTAAATCTACTTTATTTCCCATCTATCCAGAGCTATGCCACATTGTCTGATTTATTTCACTGCAACCTACTTCTTTTCTTCCTTTCTTGGATGTTTATACAGTTTTAAAGCACTATAATGAGCTGTTTGAATATCCAGCTGTTGTCATCCATATTTACATCTTGCACACAGTTTGTTTCCCAAAGACTATCACTTAACATCTTAAAAGCCTAGCAGCAATCTGAAATTTATTGTTGATTTTCTTGGTTTTTTTTGTTTGTTTGTTTTGTTTCTTTAAATAGCAGTTAGAGCTTTTGAGTGACAGTTACAGAACTGTTCAAGGTATCGGACAGGATCTGGAAGAATTCCCACTTTCAGTCACTTAGAAGTTGCCTACCAGTCTCCGAGAGATGCTTGTCTGCTTCACCGGATTCCCTACCTTAACAGCCTTAAAGACATTTGCATGGTGGCCTAAGCAGTAGTATTTAGTAGTGGCCACTAGCACCTGTTACTCACCTTGAGTCTTACTTACCATGATGCCCACTGTGTGCAAAACCTACGTGCTATTTTTAGATTCATTCTTTTCAGAAGCAACATAATACAAATACATGAATACAAGTAATCCAAAATAGAGGTGCCTTGTAAGATACTATTTGTGTTTTTTGCATACTGTTTATTTCATGCATCAATTATGCTAAACAGGATGTACTTTTATTTTTTTTTAATACACATTTTCTCAGGATTGAAACTCAGAATTATGCAGTCATTATTTTTAAAATAAGAAAAGCAATTATTAGTATATGATTATTTTTTAATATGATGACTTTTAAATTTGATTGTAAATTCTTCGTAATTTTGAGAGAAAAATGTATTTTAGTCCTTCAATATTAAAACTAATTTTTCACTATTACAGAATATTTTTCATAAGTTTATAGTTGATTTTTATTGTTACTGCTGTCATGCCATTTCACTTTAAACAATGACATCTGTGTCATTCATTTAGGGGAGCTCACATTGATGTACGTAACAAGAAGGGGAACACTCCATTGTGGCTAGCAGCAAATGGTGGACATCTTGATGTGGTTCAGTTACTGGTTCAAGCAGGTGCAGATGTGGATGCAGCAGACAACCGCAAGATAACTCCTCTTATGGCAGCATTTAGAAAGGTAGAAGTCTTTCATCCTCATTCACTTGGATGTTTTTCATTTAGGCTATGGAGGTGTATGGTTTAGTGATTACTAAAGACTCTCATTTTAGGATTTACACTAGTGATGAAAGAGGAAAAATAATATGCAAATAATCACTGTGATGGCAACACTGAAAGATAGATAATAGGTATCCCAGAAAAGCCATGAATATTAATATTGATAAATAAAGCTAAGTAAACTTGTAAAAAAGTTGTTCTAAGTAGTATTTCAAAGTGTAGTTGTAATCTTAATCTTTCATAAAGTATAAATCCAACTAAGTAATTAATTACTTATGGATGAATGTTTTCTTGTATAGCACAGCAGGGAAAAAAATTTTTAATCATTTGCTTTAATTTCTAGGAATAAGAGAAATAAATAATGAAAACCCAGCTACCAGTATTTTGAAATGACAAAATCGAATGAACTACTTTCAGAAGTAGAAATAAATTTTGTGAAGAAAAACTTTGTTTCTCTTCCTATAATGGATAGCACAGAGCTGTGTATAAGTAATTTGATTTAATAATTTGATTGGTCTTTTAAATGCAGTTTTAATTTCTCCTGGGAGAACTGGGTTACTATTTCAGGGTTTCTAATTCTGAGTTTTATCATTTTGAGACAGATAGGTAAAATCCCTTGGTAGACTGCAAATGATTTGTTGCATCAAAAAATTTTAATATATAATTGCAAGAAATCATCTCTCTCCTTTTTCTCTTACTATTCTCTCTGACTCCTGTGCTTTATTTATACCACCTCTTCCCTAGGCATTCTAGACTACCTAGATACTGACTCTCTGTATGTTTTTTCCTCACCAAACTTATGCTTTATCATTGACTATCTACTTCTTCTCCAAGCAAGCTAATATATCGTTATCAAGTTAATCTTCCTAACCTCTTCACTATGTTAGTATCCTCTTCTAGAACTTTTCCCTTTTTTGTCATCCTTTGAAATCCAGTCTTAGTTGTTATTCAAAGCCAACATAAATCTAGTGTCATAGAGCTCATCTCCCATTATGAGTCCCTGATGGTGGTCTTCTTGCTTGGTCTTTTTGTTGCTTGCTGCTCTCTCTCACATCACCTTTGTTCTCATCTCAGAAATACCCATGTCCTTCCTCATTTCCAGAGTTACGCATTCTTTAGGTATAGTTTAAATCTCTCCTTTAGGTACAGTTTAAATCTTTCCTTCTGCAAAAACTCTTCCAATTCTATTTGAGCTCACAGTAAGATATTTAATCTCCTAAAAATTGTAGTTCTATAATGTTATTTTTTTCATTCATTGTGACAAAAATTATCTTATTACTCTAAGAGGCATATATCTTATCTTTCCAAATAGGCTTAGTTCCTAAAGAACAGTGTTCATCTTTTATATTCTTTTGTATTCACTTCATTATTTTTTAGTACCTTATCATGTGCAACTGTAATGGTTGGGATATTATATATCGTGCAGAATGCAGCAGTTTCACTTGTAAGAAATGTATAATTTAACTGGGGATGTAAGATCCACACACAAAGTGGTAACTGTGTGAGGTGTCCCATATAATTTAAATGCTGTCAATGTTGGTGAGATATCAAGGAATGATGCAAATGGCATTGAACTATTTGTTAAAAGATAGAAATAGTTTTAAAAAATATAGATGGAAAAGAAGAGATAAAGATACTAAATACAAACAATCTGTTTAACCAGACTGGCTAATTTATAGGTGTTGTGTTCAAAGAGGAGTAGTGTAGATTGGAGAAAGTTAGAGTCTCTGAAGTGCTGGTCTAAAGATTTTGAACTTGGTAAACTGTGTTACAGTGAATATAAATATACCTCATGCTTTAGGAGAGCGTATTTTATTTTTATGCTCCTAGTACAGTGCTGTGCACTCAATTTTTGTCTGAAATAAAGAACAAAATTGTTATTTCTCCTCTTTAAGTGCTTAGAATTAGGATGCTCACTTATGAGTTAATTAGAAACAAATGAGGTTTTGGTGGTTTTTTTTTGTTTTTGTTTTTGTTTTCTTTTAGACATATTCCTCATTTCTTCATACTGATTTCTGGCTTATTTTTGTATTCATTGTTATTTAGAATTTTAGGTCAGGTTATTCTGTACTGTTTTTGGAGGGTGGAATGAAAGTGAACAGTGTAGATTTAACTTACCAGAACCAAAGTCTGTCTCCTTTTCATTTACAGTGCAAATAGTATCTAATTAAGACTTTATTTTGTGGCACTGATATCAAAGTAATCTTAGATAAGACAGACTATAGATTTACTGAATCCTATTAGAATCTGTTTTCAATCTGACATTGGTATCTATTTTTTAGGGTCATGTGAAGGTGGTGCGCTACTTAGTCAAAGAAGTCAATCAGTTTCCATCAGATTCTGAATGTATGAGATACATAGCAACCATCACTGATAAGGTAATATATGGATTAAATTCATCCCACTATATGAGCTAGGGATCTCATTTGGATGTACCCACATACACGTATACATATACACGTGCACACATGCCTGCATGTGTGTCTTGCACTAAGGAAAAAGCCTTAGTCTAAGCAATAATGTGTTATATATAGAAATTTTCATTTATCTGAGTATATGATAATGAAGTGTTCTATTTCAAAGATGCTTCAGATTATTTTCTTACCTAAGAAGCAATAAAACATTCTCTGTAATAGAATTTTATTTTTTTAAATAGTACTTGAACTAATTAAATTTTTATGTAACCGCTAAATAATCTAAAGCAAATATTGTTGTTATTCATTAATGTTATAACCTATATATATATGTTTACCTGAACTGATACCTTTTCTGAGAGGAATACTCTCAGTGGATTTTTTTTTTAATACCTAAACAAAACTGAGCATAGCACTTTTTACAGTCATGGCAAGAAAATTTAAATGTCTTTAGTTTAATATGAAAGTTGGAGTAATTGTCAGCTTAAGAATGAATTGGCCAGAATTTTTGCAGGAAAAGTAGGGAACGTTAAATAAATCCTATTAGAGATCTAATTGGGATATTTCCCTGGTGATGTTTTGACTTGGGGTTTATACTTAAGTTTGAATAAAATCCTAAGACACGCCTCTGAAAAATGCAAAAGAGGTCAATAAATTTAAAAATGTCTTTCTACTACATTTTTTCAGCAATTACTACATAATAGTGAGCACTCTTTTTTCATGGGTTTTATTTAAAATAGCTAATTCACTGTCTTGCCTGACTCTACATTCCTCTATGGTAATTATCATTCCTGGTTTTTTGGAGAGATGGGGAGATTAAAAGTAAGGCTTTAGTTTCAGTAGGAAATAGCCCTTCCCTGGTAAAGTAGTGTGTTCTAAGAATGAAATCACTGAGAAAAGTATGTAAGTACCCATGTCTACAGTTTCCTTAAGCATGATTCTTGCACATGAAGTTGTAGCAACAAAGCTTAAACCTTGAGAACAGTTCCTGTCCATTAAGTACTTAAAATTTTTTAAACCCATTTTCTTTGTTGACATTGACCTTTTCCTATAGCCTATTAACCAGCTGGCATAAATTATAGCAGCTTTGTTTGCTGTATGATTTCTTCCATTGAAATGTTGGAGTAAATAATTCTGGTTTCCAAAGTACCAGTCAAATGGATATTATTTTGAAGGACAGTAGAGGGTCTTTGCTTGTGTATTTTAAAAAACATATACTGGGGTGCCTGGCTGGCTCAGTTGGTAGAGCATGTATGTGACTCTTGTTCTCTGGCTCATGAGTTCGAGCCCCTGTTGGGTGTAGAGATTATTTTTTAAAGGTTTATTTATTTATATACACCATTTAGATTATGATTTGTACCCTTTTTTGCATTAGCACTGATTTTTATTTCTTTATGTTCATTCAAGTACCTTAATTATCTTCGTGTTTTCAGGAATCTCTCTAAATGTGAATTGTTTTTTGAGGCTGCAAACATCTTAATTTTTTATTTTAGGAGATGCTGAAGAAGTGTCATCTTTGTATGGAATCAATAGTACAAGCCAAAGATAGACAGGCTGCTGAAGCAAACAAAAATGCCAGCATTTTACTAGAAGAGTTAGACTTGGAAAAGGTAATGAAAACCTTTACATATGAAAAATACCTACTTTCTCCTTTGCCTTCCAAGCCCTAATTTATAATCTGTTGTTTTCTGGTTTTGTTGCATTTTGTTTTTGCCTTACCTTATACAGGTGTTTTTTCCTCCAAGTTTGTTGCAGGTAGAATTATGACTTTTAAATAACATTAAAAGAATTTTCTTTGTAATCAAATTAATGAAATTTTATTATAGGAATTGCATTGATCTGGAAGTCAGAAAACCTAGCCTCAATAATCAAGTTTAATCAAGTTTAGTCTTATCTCAACTAATGATCTCTTAATCCTCAACCAAACTGATCTTTCATTGATCTTAGACCCTCTGTAATTTGTTGCCAACAAATTTATCAGAAGTACCAAATGAATAACTATGACATAACCAACCAGTAAGTTACAACCACTTGGTAGAATGTTTAACGAATACATTTTTTTTTAATGGATGATTTCTCTTGTACTTTTCTCTTTCAGGCAGAACAACATCATAACCATGTATTCCCACAGGGAGTAAAATACTCCAACCAACATTTGGTTTTGACAGTTCCATAGCTCCTCCTTTCTCTCCTTTCCTTTCAATAACTTTGTACTCTAGAATGTAATACAGATAGTAATCACAGCAGGAAAAGAGTTAGCATACGTATTCTGCTGTATTTCATCTTTTATAAAAAGGTTAAAAATGCTATAAAATTTTTCTAACTGCTCTAAAATTTAACAAGTGCTGTTTAAATTTATAAAGGAGGGCAGCCCAGGTGGCTCAGCGGTTTAGTGCCACCTTCAGCCCAGGACGGGATCCTGCAGACCCGGGATCGAGTCCCACGTTGGGCTCCCTGTGTGGAGCCTGCTTCTCCCTCTGCCTGTCTCTCTCTCTCTCTCTCTCTATTATGAATGAATGAATAAATAAATAAATAAATAAATCTTTAAGAAAATAAATAATATTAAGGATATATGGTGATAATTTTAACCTTTTTGTTTTAAATCAGCTACATTCTTTTTGTACTTGCTGACTTTGTTAAACTATACATTTCAACTTACATAAAATATGAATTATTCTAAAGATTTTTTTCTAATTTAAATGTGAAAATACACTGTTATATTTCAGAAAATATATTTAATATTGAAGATTCTTCATTTTAAAAAAATCTGGCTTAGGAACACCTGGGTGGCTCAATGGTTGAGCATCTGCCTTCGGCTCAGGGCATGATCCTAGAGTTCTGGGATCGAGTCCCTCATTGGGCTTCCTGCATGGAGCCTGCTTCTCCTCCCTGTGTCTCTGCCTTTCTCTGTGTGTCTCTCATGAATAAATAAATAAAGTCTTTAAAAAATTAATTAATTAAAAATAAATTTTAAAATCTGGTTTAAATTCTAATCAAACTAGTTTTTTTGACTTTTGAAATTTTAAAAGAAAAAAAGGAAATTTTAAAAGATTATGAGCACACGGAGAGGTAGATATTTATAATTCTTATATAACTATTACTTGGCCTATTTTCATATTCAGTCTTATCTAATATTTATTTAATGCCTGCTACATACCACGCAATATTATGGGGCCAAGTTGTATGATAAAATATGTATTGTTTTAGTCTTCTCACTAAAAAATATTACTACCTTCCTTTTACAGATCGAGAAACTAAATCAGTGGGAAGTTAAGTAACTTGCTTAAGCTAGTGTAGGATTTGAACCTTTTTTTTTTTTTTTTTCATTCCAGATTCCCAGGTTCCCACTCTTAATTGAATATCATCTACCATTTAGTTCTTCCCAAAGTATTATAATACCCTGTTTTGGCATTACTCTCCTATTTTTCTATCTTAGAACTGTCCTATCTCTAAGCAAGTTATTTCATGATATTGTTCCTTTTTGCATTTTTATAAATCTAGAAAGCATCCTTTCTATAGCAGAGTCATAGATACTGGTTTTTAAACAAAATCTTTAATTTTTTCATGCCTTTGATATTTACACATTACTTTAAACACATCTAGGAATTTATTGCATCTTTTTAGATTATAAAGTCAGGAAGCAACTTACAGGTGACATCTTTTTAAAAATATCTATTCTCAATCACCTTCAGTTTTTTTCTTTATTATAAACGATGTGTTCGTTTAAACTATGAAAGATAACTAAAGAAAAACATATGTCACCATTGTAACATTTAACTAAAGTTAAAAACCTGGTATGGTAACTGAAGTGTGCACCTCTGCAATTACCTATAAAGCCTTTTAAGAATGTACATGATCTGCCCACCCACAATACTTCTTTCACCTCTCTGCTCTTTTATATATATATTTAAATATATATTTATATGTGTATAAATATATAATGTATATGTATATATGTATGTAAATATATATTTATATACATATATACACATAATATATGTATAAAATATTTTTATAAAAATATATATAAATATATATTATGTATATATATTTTATACATATATATCTATTTTTTTTAATTACTTTCTTTGGTCACTGTGCTCCATCCATACTGACAGTCCTCTTTTTGCTCTTGGGTGCCATCTGCCTTGAATGTCCCTTCAGTTGCCTCTTACTTTATTTAGTCTCCCTTCTACAAGCACTCTTGCTATTCCTCTTCCTTTCTTTATTTTCACTGTATAACATTCTAAAACCTGTATTTAATTTAATTATCTTGTTCGATTCTACTACTACAATGCATATACCACAAAGTGGTGCCACAAATGATTATTCACAAAAAGGGAGGTAGTATACTTTTTTTTTAAAAAAAGAGTCATGTGAACACATTATTCTAATAACTTACTTTTCCTTCTCTCAGCAATTGATGGATATTGTCAGTTGATAGTGATTTAAATAAGTGCAGAATATACTCCATAGTAAGTTTGTTTCTAGTTTTTTTGCCACTACAAATAATGTTACAAAAAAAATCCTTATACATATTTCCTTATATTTGGTGCTTTTATTTTAGTAGAGTAAGTTTCTTCACTTGGCTCAATATATTTTAAATTTGATTATTCCAGAATATTTTCCTGCTGTTGTCAGCAACACAAGTATCATTTTTTTGAATTTTTTGCAATATTTCTTAACCTCAATGTTCATGCTTCAAGAACCTCAGATTTAAAGCAAGTCAAAAGGGGGGGATCCCTGGGTGGCTCAGTGGTTTAGCACCTGCCTTCGGCCCAGGGCATGATCCTGAAGTCCCCAGATCGAGTCCTACATTGGGCTCCCTGCATGGAGCCTGCTTCTCCCTCTGCTTGTGTCTGTGCCTCTCTCTCTCTCTCTCTCTCTCTCTCACTCATGAATGAATAAATAAAATCTTTTAAAAAATAAATAAATAAAGCAAGTCAAAAGGAACTTCCTTCAAATGTCATTGCATAGTTTTCCATAATATTAAATTCTAGATTACAGAGGAGGTTCTTCTGAACTCTGGCTCGGTATTTTTATTTGAAAAATTATCAGATTAGGATCTGATAGAGTTTGGTTCACTTTTTTACCTATGACTTATATATGGGAAAGTACACTTTTTTTGTTTTTGGTTTTTTGGTTTTTTTTTGTCCTTTGAAACAGTGTATTCTGGCCCCACCATTTCTGATGTAGGAACATCATTGGAGTTGGTTTTGTTGAATGGTCTAAGTTGAAGGTTCTTATGTACATAATTTATTGCTTATATAAAAGTGCTTATTTGGTCAGCCTTTCTAATTTGAAATTTTGGGCTAATAGGTTAATATAAACTGCTGCTGAAAATACTGCCCATTTTATTTATCAGCTTCCCTTATCCTTGTTCAGCAAACATTTTTTTATTAGGTGTTTATTATGTGGAAGAGTCCCCGCTTTGGAGCATTTCATCTGGTTGGACCGTGGAATTCTTTTGCAGTTAATTGCTTTTTCTCTTAGGACATTAACAATGAAGTTATTATACTCATGACTGTTGGTATCCTTAGTAGATATTGTTGGTCTGCCTTTTTGATATATTTGTTTCACCCCTCCACTTCTTGTTGTTTCTTCCCCTACCTTTTTCTTTGTAAAGTTGCATTACCTCTTAAGGGGCTATATAGGATGTATTTTTAAAGTATTCCTATTAGACATTTTCAGTTGTTTTTTTAACCATCGCCTGAGCTTTTAATATGCCAATACTACAATCTTAATTTTATACATTTCATTCTCTGATCATCTTTTTGGCTTTACTTCCTCTAGAATTCTCCCTCCAACAATCTTGACAACACTTTCTACCAGTATATTCTAGGATTCATTTATCCTACCATCCTTCACTGTTCCTTACTCTTTTCTGTCTTCTTACTCTGACCTGTACCCTAGTTACTAAATGTGTAGGAAAAAAATCCAAAAAACATTCAGCCCTGATGATGAATTTTACTTTGTTGGTGACAATAAATTCTTTAATGCTGCCCAGTAATTATACTGTATTTCCCTGGTTTAATTCATTCTCCCATTCATCTGGACCACTATTACTTCCTCTTTTATCCTCTGACTTCCAATCCATCCTCTCCTTCAGAACTATCAGGCTTTCCCCACTCCATTTCCCCACCCCACCCCCAATTTCTATTCATATTACTCTCAGTTACTAAATAAACATTTTGTAACCAGTCCATCTAGTGAACTAGATCTGGTTTCCCTTACTCAAAAACAGTCTGAGTGTTCTTTTTACTTTGTTGTATATATCATTTTCCCCCTTCTCTTGGGTCATTCATCACCTAAGTTTATTTTCCAGTCTTAAAAATCCTTTTGGTTCCTCCATCTCCTCCTTTAGAGCTGAATTCTACTGAGTCTGATAATCCAGAATTAATATTATCAAAGGACCAGCCTCCACTGACTGAACTCTGTAAGGCATGGGGGGCACTTGCCTACCTAAGACCCAGCCCCCAGAGACTAAGACCTATCTTAGCCCTTCAATCACATCTAGGCCAAATGGATTTGTTTTCTGATTTAAATTTGTCTATTCCTAAAATAGTTCTTTTCCTGCTTGATACCAATCAAAATGACCACCTATCACCAGACAAATTTAAGAAATCCAGCAAATCCAAAAATCCATCCTGGCTTAACCAAAAGTCTTAAATTTCACTTGTTATTTTGATCCACCATAAACCTTTCTTAAGGCTTTTCTGTCTATACAGACATTATATGGATAAAATGTGTTTTATTTCGCCACAGTTGCTTGGAAAATGTTTTTCTGGCATACCCCTCACCCCACTTCGACTTCTTATCTTTCCTTTCCACTTAACCTATTCATTCTGTCAAAGTCAGAGCTAGACAGGACAGCCTCACTGGAGTTCAGAGGGAGAAAGCACGT
Organism: Canis lupus baileyi; assembly: GCF_048164855.1. Lineage (NCBI taxonomy): Eukaryota > Metazoa > Chordata > Mammalia > Carnivora > Canidae > Canis > Canis lupus. The sequence goes on along the minus strand of NC_132851.1, from coordinate 64,208,197 downwards.
TTCCTGGGGACAGGCAGGTAGCTCCATTTAGGCAAGGTTCCAATGAGCAGAGTCACTTACACTTCTTTCTTTCAGACTCTTGGGTCAGGTATTATTCCTCTTCCTATGTAATGTACTGGAGAGTGAAGTTCACCAGTGTTTTCTTCTCAGTCCTTCTGCAAGGTGAAAAGCTTCTCTTTTACTGGTCTTCAGACTGGAATTTGTATACTTCTGGAGGACTAGCAAAACTCTCTAGGGTGACCTTGCAGACAATTTTTAGATCTTTAACTTCCTGTTGTATTCTTTGCAGAAATCCCTCTGCCTGAGAAAGCACCAGTGTTCTACAGATTCTCCTTAATTATTTCCCTTTTCAGGAACAAAAGATTTATCCTTCACCCAAGAGAATATAATTATGGTACACTGCCCCAGGGTGTAAAAACTTTCCAGGTGTACAAAACCTTTTAGGTACCTGACAGGGGTAATTTGAAAAGGCAAGAATGTCTAGCAAAAGCAGAAAACTTAAAAGATGAAATGAAGTCTAATTTGTCTTTTGACCTTATATTTGAGCTCTGGTTTCATTGGTTAGGATATTGTGACGTTTTCCATAAACTAAGTGTCATCGTTTTAATGCATGTATTTGAAATACACAGGTAATACACAGAACACTAGATTATGGGAAGGGGGTACATGGATTGAAAACGTCTTTTAAAAAACTGGAAAACAAAGAGTTTGAAGATAATTTTTATCAGTTTATGAATCAAAGAAGAAAATTTAATGTGAACATCACTTATTAAGAGATGTTATACTTTTAAAGTTATTCTTAATTTTTTAACTATTAAAGGAACCATTTTCACAAATAGAAACAATGGACAGTTATATTAAATTGAAAGCCACTATCTTCCTGCTACCTGTCTTCCAGTCCCATTCGAGAGTACTCAATAGCTTTGATTTGTATCCTCTTCAGTTTTTTTCTCAATTTCTACAAATAAAGCCATAAAAAGGGTTCCCTTCCCAATAAGTGGGATCATTGGTCTGCAATGTATATTCTTTTCTTCTAGCCAGTATAATTTGGGAGCAGAATACCAAGTATGTAACACTTGTAATAGCTGTCTAGTATTTTGTGAGTGTATACTTCTGTTAGCTTTTTCCCCGTACCCTTGGCATTGCTGGATTTACCTTGTTCCCATTTATTGCCATTATAATCAGTTTTACAGTGGAAATTTTTATTACAGCCATTTTATAGAATAAATTGTTAGGATAAGCAGCTTAAAATTTTCATAGGAAGTTTTCGAATTACCTTTCCTAAAATGTAAATATTTATGCCCACAGTGGTCTAGGAAGAAACTAATTTTCCCAAACTTTTGTTGATATATCTTTCTTAGTTTTGCAAAATTAATGAACAAAACATGGTAACTTATCTTTACTTATATTTCTTCTTTATTTATATTTCTTCTTAAGTGATTACAAAGCTATGTATCATTCACCCATTTTAAAGTTGGATTGGTTTTTATCATTAATTTGATCTCAACATGTAAAAATATTATTTTCTCTTTACAGCGACTTGATTGTGATCTTGATCAAACAATAAATTGAACTAGATGATTTTGGATTTTGTAGTATTTTAGTTCCCTTATGATAAAATGACCATTATGTGAAAACTTTTTTTTTTTTTACAAGGTAAATCTGTTTTATTTGATCCTTTAACAGTTAAGAGAAGAAAGCCGAAGGCTGGCTTTGGCTGCCAAAAGAGAAAAAAGAAAGGAGAAGAGACGAAAGAAAAAGGAAGAACAAAGAAGAAAACTAGAAGAAATTGAAGCCAAAAATAAAGAGAACTTTGAACTCCAAGCTGCTCAAGAAAAAGAAAAGCATAAAGTTGAAGGTATTTTCTCTAAGTTACCATCTAATTTGATTCATGTAATATATTCAGAAATATATTTCCTTAAATATCAAAAAGTTAAGGTAAAAGTAGATTTCTAAGTCATTAAGCCCTTATAATATTTATATGCTATTTTTATTTATTGACTTCTCCCTCGCTTTTTATTTTGAAGAATTTCAAAGCTACATGGGGATCCCTGGGTGGCTCGGTGGTTTGGCGCCTGCCTTTGGCCCAGGGCGCGATCCTGGAGTCCCGGGATCGAGTTCCGTGTTGGGCTCCTGCACGGAGCCTGCTTCTCCCTCTGCCTGTGTCTCTGCCTCTCTCTCTCTCTCTATCATGAATAAATAAAAAATAAAAAAATCTTTAAAAAAAAATAATTTCAAAGCTACAGACAAGTTGAAAGAATAATAAAATGAACACCTGAATACCCTCCATCTAGATTTTTAAAATAAACATTTTACCGTATTTGCTTTGTATTTTCTCTCTCAATATATATGCATATTTTCCTTTAAGCTGTCTGAAAGTAAGTTGTAGATATCCTGACATTGCACCTACAAAACTTCCAACATATATCCTAGGAATGACATTTGCTTGCATAATCACAATACCATTTGTAATACCTTAGAAATTGAGCAATTCCATAATATTATTTATTATCGTAACCACATTTATATTTTTTTTCTTAAAATGAAGAAATTATTTTAACTAGGTTCTAACTAAAGGATTATTTCATATGAAAATTTTATGAGGAGAAACCATTGCCATTAAACCACCGTGTGTGTGTGTGTGTGATTCCCCACTCCTTCAGCCTTTTATTTTGAAAAATCTCCAAACTACAAAAAAACCTTATGGATTAGTATGGTGAATACCTTTCTGTCACCTAGATTCTTGTAACATTTTGGCACATTAGTTCATCTTTTTTCTTCTTTTTGAACATATTACATGTAAGTTGGACACCCCATGCAGAATCACCACTAAATACTTAACTATGTATTTCTCAGAAAAACGTTATTTATGTAACCATAATAACATTATTAGACCCATGAAATGTAATAATTACATAATATGTAATATGCAGTTCATATTTCCCAAATTGTCCCCAAAATATTTTTTATAACTGCCTACTATTGTTTAGGATTTAGGCACAGAGAGGAGAATAGATGCCATATCCATCTCATTTCTAATGAATGCTGGAATGATTGATGACTTTACATAGTTATCCAGTAGTTGCAAAGTAACTCCTGACTATTGTTCTTCAAGTGCTTAAAGCTAAATATATTCTAAAAATGCTTAAAACTTACTAATTTGGTATTGCTGGCATTGCTACTTTTACAGATGAGCCTGAAGTCTTGACAGAGCCTCCAAGTGCCACAACTACTACTACCATAGGTATATCTGCAACCTGGACAACTTTGGCAGGTTCCCATGGTAAAAGAAATAACACCATAACTACAACCAGTTCAAAGAGGAAAAACAGGAAAAATAAAATTACTCCAGAAAATGTTCAGATTATATTTGATGATCCACTACCAATCTCATATAGTCAGCCAGAGAAGGTAAACGGCGAGTCCAAGAGCAGCAGTACCAGCGAGAGTGGGGACAGTGATAACATGAGGATTTCCAGCTGCAGTGATGAAAGTAGTAACAGCAACAGCAGCCGAAAGAGTGACAATCATTCACCTGCAGTGGTAACCACCACTATGACCAGCAAGAAACAGCCATCAGTTCTGGTGACATTTCCAAAGGAGGAGAGAAAATCTGTTTCTGGCAAGGCTTCAATAAAGTTAGTTCCAATTTTCATTTTTATTATTTATAGTATCAAGATGAAATACCTTGCTGATGAACCTTTTAGTAAGGCAAGCAAATAAGCAATTGGCAAAATAAGGGTTTGTCTTGGTGCCAAAGAAGTCACCATTTCATTTTAGTTGAAGAATAAGCAAAATAGCTGAAGTTTGTGTTAATGAAAGATAAAATTATTTTTACTACGTAACTTCTTTATTTTGGTTGTTAAATTTTAGCCTACAAAAAGTATTGATTATGGTTTCTCAGGATTATTGTTATAATTCAACTCTACTGATTTTGACCTCTCAATAGTATTTTCTTAAAAATTGGCTCTTCATGGTATAATAATATTGAAAAGTGAAAAATAAGTTCCTCATTTGTTTACCATATTTATTCCAACAATAAATAAAAGAATAAAATTATGTAACAAATTGCCTCTGTCATTTAAAATTCTTCATTTGTTCTATATCTAATGTATTTTCTTCCCTCTGTTAAAGATTGTCAGAAACGGTCAATGAAGTAACCAGTAATTCTCTGTCTACTTGCACAAAATCTGGCCCATCTCCCCTTTCCTCTCCAAATGGGAAGTTAACAGTAGCAAGTCCTAAGCGTGGACAAAAGAGGGAAGAAGGATGGAAGGAAGTTGTAAGAAGGTGAGTGTTCAATTCTTTAATTGTTTTTCTTTTTATGTGAAGTATTGTTTACCTTACTGTTAGATTCCTCTAACTATGCCAAAGATTGCAAACAAACTGATGGTCCAAAACAAACTTCAATACTTTTAAAATTAGGAGATTTTACATAAAAAGTACCTAGACTTTACAAAAAAAATTACATGGATGATTGTCATACCTGCTTGACCCCCAGGTATTGCTGTTTGGTAGAGAACTAATTTAAGTTCTTTAAGTTAATAATAGATTGTGTCTTAATCAACTTTGTAATATCACAGCCCAGTATGTGGTATCTTTTACATACTTGTAAATATCTGAAGAATGAATAAGTATTGGTTTTAAACTATTCTTGTCTTTAAGCCACAGGATGCCTTTATTTTACGGATTTTAGGACTGAAATATTTGATTATATTTTGCTTGAGATTTTTTTGAATTATATATATCAAAAGTAAAACAATATCTCAGAAACTAAGAGGTGGTAAGATACCACAGAAGATCTATTTTCAGTTTTTGATAACCTGTTTTAAAGAACTTTGTGGAAATTTCAATAAAAAAATTAAGCTCTAGATTATTTGAAATAAGAGCTATAATAAACCAAACTTATGACTTCTATTAATCCTAAAATGCACTGTACATTTTTTTGTATTTTTAACCAAAGTCTCCCCCTACCACGATCTCTATCTTCATTTGTCTCTCTCTCATATTCATTCACATATACATACACTCATTCATGTATATACACTCTGTTGAACTAACTGAAATTGATCATAACATTAGAGTATTATCTATACAAAAGTAAGATAATTCAGTTATTCTGCATGTATTTTATATTGTGGTGTACTAAGAAATTCATAACTAATTTGAAGATAATGATCACTGACTGATTATTTTGCCCTTTGGAGAGAAAGGAATTATCAAGTAACTTAGTTATGTACATAAAAGGGCAGGGGTCATACCTTACCTTTTAAAATATACAGCATTTTAATTTAATATTTAATCTCCCATTCTGAATAAATAATTTACTTGGCCAATAAAGCATGGTTGGCTCATTCTCTAAATTTATTGATATTTATACTATATTTCTATTAGAGGCATTCTTTAATTAAGGCTGGTCAGAAATATATATGTAACTTTTCCGAATTGTGAATATTTAGAATTGTAAAGCATTTTGCAAGTGTTAGACAGGTTTTGCTTTTTTTGAAATTCCATCAGGGTCATCTTTTTCCTCACATGATTAAACATCCTTTAGCAAGTTTCCACGTTTGTGGATAATCATTTTAATACCTCTAAAAGAAAGCAAGGAAACAATGCATTTTTAATATCATCCTGTCAGTTATATATTAGAGAATAAAAAGAATCTGAGTCAAACACCCAGAAGTGCCCACAAGAAGCCTTTCTTTTTTCTTCAGGCTGGATTAGGTGCCCCAACCAGTGTGTCTTTATGATACCCTATTAGAGCATTTGTGGTGTGGTGTTGTGGTTTTCCTACTTGGTGTCTACATAGTTAATACATGTGGGCAGGAACCTACGTTTATCTTATTTGCCATTAGTATTTATATTAACACAATGCATGTCTACATAGTATGTGCTTTATAGATACTAATGAAAGATGAATGTCAAAAAACAAACCGTCTTTGGTAATGGGAAGCTATCGTAAAGCACTTGCTCACGCACTTTCACTCTGTCTCTCTCCTGTCACTCTTAGATGCCTTTTATCACTTAGAGTAAGAAAAGATAGAGGAGGCTGACTCAACAATAATCTATTCTGTATTCGAAGAAGTATATTTTAGTAAGCCTCTCTCCTTATATTTTAATTATAACCACTGATACTAATGATAAATCTCAATTTATCTTTGCAACTTTTAAACAGGTCAAAGAAAGTATCTGTTCCGTCAACTGTGATATCCAGAGTGATTGGAAGAGGAGGCTGTAATATTAACGCTATTCGAGAGTTCACTGGTGCACACATAGATATTGATAAGCAGAAAGACAAGACAGGAGACCGGATAATAACTATAAGGCAAAAATTTGTCTCTTATGTTTTCTCTCTTTGTGTTTTATTATACTATGTCTTAATGAAATACAAGCATTTGAGTTTAATAGCCTACTTTTTAAAATGGGAATTTGATTAGTATTAGAGAAGATAACCTTTACAATTTTTTCTCGTAATTCATGTGCCCTTATGAAATATTTCAAAGCGCTTTAAAGGAATTTTTCTTTTGTGTGTGTGTGACGGAGGTTTAGATAATCTTTTCCTTACATAAACTGTTCATATGGCATTCTTAAAATTTTATTCTGAGACTTTGTAAGAATGAATAGGTTTCTTACCCATTTTAAGCAATAGGTTTCCCTTTTTCCTCTTATAATAATAGCTTTTGAGATTTATTATTCTGGGATTGTATCCTTAGAATATGAATTCAGTCATAGATATAAATCTAAAGTGGATATTTATCTTCTATTGATTATGTCTGTATCTGAATACCCTTAAAATAAAGATACGATATTCTAACAAGTCATTAAGTTTGGTTGTGAGATGCAGATGACCCATTGCAGGTCTGATAGTTCTAGAACCTTCCTAGAAGGAGACAGCCATCTCTATTTTGTACTTACCTTCCTCTCCTATCTTGTTTTTCCCTTTCCTGGGATAGGTGGGTAGTCACAACCTGCCTTATCTAGAGAAGAGGGAAGCAGATACCCTTTATGAATAATTTCCCTTTAGTGTTTCCATAAGGCTTTCCTTACAATCAAATATTTTCCTGAAGATCTAACACTAGGGTTTGACCTTATGGCCATTGTTAGCATCATTAAGATTCCTCTCTCACTTTGAGACATCTTTCCAGAGGAATTATAGGAATCATTATAGTATAGAAATCAGTCATAGATGGGGCCATTTTAGGTACCAGGATTTAAAGTAAAATACTGTTTTCTTATTCTTTTGTTGTTGTTTTTCTTTGTCTACATATATTTGCTTTTAACATTGATCAACTATTTAACTTTACAGTGCCATTATGGATTACACAGGCTTTTAAGTACAGTGGTTTCTCTAACTGTAATGTATTTTATAGTAGGAAAATGACTTCTTAGTCTAAGGAAACAAAAGTAAAATGCATTTTTAAAAAGTCATTTACTGTCCCATTGAAAAATATAGTGGCATGTCAGGAGAGTTTATTGCTTTGCAGAATATTTCAAGAGTAGTCAGACAATTACTGCTTAACATTTATTATTCTCTGTATGTATGTGTACACATACACAAATTAATTTAGGCTTAACCTGTTAAAAAGTAGAGGAAATTTGGCCTAATTTGTTTTTTTGGTCAACTTATAGGGGTGGCACTGAATCAACAAGACAAGCAACTCAGTTAATCAATGCTCTGATCAAGGATCCAGACAAAGAAATTGATGAACTTATTCCAAAGAATCGTTTGAAAAGCTCCTCAGCAAATTCCAAAATAGGGTCATCAGCACCTACCACCACTGCTGCTAACAGTTCCTTAATGGGAATTAAAATGACAACTGTAGCTCTGTCATCAACATCTCAAACTGCCACAGCACTCACTGTGCCTGCAATTTCTTCTGCATCTACTCATAAAACCATTAAGAACCCAGTGAATAATGTGAGGCCTGGTTTTCCAGTTTCTCTTCCATTAGCATATCCTCCTCCACAGTTTGCACATGCTTTGCTTGCTGCTCAGACTTTCCAGCAGATCCGTCCACCAAGGTTGCCCATGACCCACTTTGGAGGTACTTTTCCACCAGCTCAATCCACTTGGGGTCCTTTTCCTGTCAGGCCTTTGAGCCCTGCCAGAGCTACTAACTCGCCTAAGCCTCACATGGTGCCTCGCCATAGCAATCAGAATAGCAGTGGTTCTCAGGTGAATTCAGCAGGTTCTTTAACTTCAAGTCCAACAACTACAACCAGTTCATCAGCTTCAACGGTGCCTGGTACATCTACAAATGGCAGTCCAAGTTCACCTTCTGTCAGAAGGCAGCTTTTTGTCACAGTTGTGAAGACATCCAATGCCACCACCACAACAGTCACAACCACAGCAAGCAACAACAGCACTGCACCCACAAATGCCACATATCCTATGCCTACTGCCAAAGAACACTACCCAGTATCATCCCCATCTTCCCCATCACCACCAGCCCAGTCAGGAGGGGTTTCTAGAAACAGCCCTTTGGATTGTGGAACAGCATCTCCAAATAAAGGGGCATCTTCCTCTGAACAGGAAGCAGGTAGTCCACCAGTAGTAGAAACAACAAACAGTAGACTTTCAAACAGCAGCAGTTCTTCTGGGAGTTCATCAGTTCATTCTAATCAGCAACAACCTCCGGGATCTGTTTCTCAGGAGCCAAGACCACCTCTTCAGCAGTCTCAGGTTCCTCCCCCGGAAGTTAGAATGACTGTTCCTCCTTTAGCAACAACAAGTTCTGCTCCAGTGGCGGTGCCTTCTACTGCCCCAGTAACTTACCCTATGCCTCAGACACAAATGGGATGCTCCCAGCCTGCTCCTAAAATGGAAACCCCTGCTATCAGACCACCCTCTCATGGCACAACTGCCCCTCACAAGAATCCAGCTCCAGTGCAAAATTCATCTGTCGCAGTCCTCAGTGTCAATCACATTAAAAGACCTCACAGTGTTCCCTCTTCTGTCCAGCTACCTTCAACCTTAAGTACACAAAGTGCTTGTCAAAATTCAGTACATCCAGCAAATAAGCCTATTGCTCCCAATTTCAGTACCCCCTTACCATTTGGGCCCTTTAGCACATTGTTTGAAAACAGCCCTACTTCTGCTCATGCCTTCTGGGGAGGATCTGTTGTTTCATCTCAGTCAACACCAGAATCTATGCTATCAGGAAAGTCCTCATATTTGCCAAATTCAGATCCTTTACATCAGTCTGATACTTCCAAAGCTCCAGGTTTTAGACCACCATTACAGAGACCCACTCCAAGTCCCTCAGGTGAGTTTGTATTTTCTCACATTCTGCAACTCTTCACTTATAAGTGATATGTAAACTTTTGGTCATTTTCTAATATTTTTATTCTATGACTGGGCCAAATAGAGATTGTTGTATTCAGTTAAGTTAAATGCTGTTGAGTATTAGATGTGTCGAGTATGGCATTAAAAAAAAAAACTTTTTAGAAGCCACAGTGGATTTTATCTTGAATTTCCCATCAATTTCAGGTATATTTTTCTCTCTCAAAATAAAAGTTTCTTATGTTTTAATTTAATAAGATAATGCCATGGAAAGTTTGTTTTGTTTTAAAAAACATAAAACTTTTTAAAATTTGATTTCATTTCTTTTTGTTTTTAAAATAATGAGAAAAATATAGAGCCACAGAGTTTTAATAAGGTAGCTACTAATCATATATGCTATTTAAATTAAAATTAGGTAAAATAGAAATTTCTCTCAGTCAAGCTGACCATATTTTTAAAAATTTGTTTTCTAGTTTTATTGCAATAATATTGACATCACTTATATAGGTTTAAGGTGTACAGCATAATGAATGATTTGACTTATACATATTGTAAAATGATTACCATAATAAGTTTAATTACCACCCATCATCATTTGGCTACAAGAAGAAAAAAGGAAAAAACTTAGATTTCTTTGTGATGAGAGCTCTTAGGGTTTTACTCTGTCTTAAAAACTTTCATATATGTCACGCAGCAGTGTTAACTATAGTCATCATGTTGTATATTATATCTCTAATACTTATTTACTCTATAACTGGAACTTTAAACCTTTTGATCATCCTCCTTCAATTTCCCTTCCTTCTACTCCCCACCTCCTATAACCACAAATCTGATCTCTTTTTCTATGAATTTGTTTTTAGATTCCACATCTGTGAGATCATACAATATTTGTCTCTCTCTGTCTGACTTATTTCACTTACCATGATGCCCTCAGTGTCCATCCATGTTGTTGCACATGGCAGGATTTCCTTGCTTTTTACGGCTGAATAATATTCCTCTGTGCGTGGGTATGTGCATGCATGTACATGTGCATCACAACATCTTTATTCATTCTTCTGGGTAATGGACACTTCAGTTGTTTCCATGTCCTTGGCTTTTGTAATAATGCTACTATGAACATGGGAATGCAGATATCTTTTGAGTTAGTATTTTTGTTACCTTTGGTTATATTTTGAGAAGTGGAATTGTTGGATCATATATAGCAGTCCTATTTTTAATTTTTTGAGGACTCGCCATACTGTTTTCTATAGCGGCTTTTAAGCAGGCCATATTTCAAGCACTTAATAAACATAAATGTCTAAAGGACAGTACAGATATCAGATATATCTTTTATAGCAAGTTCTATTGGACAATACTAATACTTAGAGAGGGTGTAAAGATCTCTTGGTTTGGATAAGTGATTTTTTTTTAACTGTTTACTTTGAAATATTTTTCTGTTTATGGAAGAGTCTATAATTATATAATTACCCCAACTTCCCCTAATACAAATATTTTATATAACCCTTTATTTATTAAAACTAGGAAATTAATATTGGTACAGTATAATTAACTAAGTTAGACTATAGACTTTATTCAGATTTCTCCAGTTTTTCCAGTAATGTTCTTTTTCTGTTGCAGTGTTCAATCCAGTAGTATACCAAGTTGCATCTAAAGCTATGTGTTTTAATATGATCATTTCAAATAGTTAAAGATAAGCCATGCCAGAGATAGACAAACTGTCGTCCATGGGCCAAATATGGCCTGCTGCCTGTCTTTACATTTGTAACTTTTTAAAATTGAGATTCAATAATAGTGTAAGATGCTTTAATGATTTAAAAAAATTTTAAATAGTATGTGACATAAAAAATAGGAAATTAAAATTAAAACCAGTGTTCATAAGTAAAGTTTTATTGGAACACAGCCATGCCCATTCATTTACATGTCGTGTTGTAGCTACTTTCATGCTGTAATGATAGTCTGAAATACTATTCAGCTTTTTGCAGAAAGGTTGTCAACCTGATCTGTGTTACTGAAGAGATGACATCCTGGGACTAAAAATTTCTAAATTTAATGGGAACTGAATGTTATTTTTGCCTATTTCTATGACATATGAATACAATGTAATGAACATGGTCAGTAAATATTTCTTTACCTGGTGTTAATTGAAATATTTGTGTACTTTCAAAATAACATAATTTCTCTTGAGTACTAAAATGTTTGAATAAATATAATTTAAAGTGTTATATGCTAATGCATTGGAAATGTTTTTATATTTCATTTTTATCATAGTTGAAATTGAAAATATTTCACTTTTCAAAAAATATGAAATCTAGGTGCTGTGTGAGAAAGACTAAAATTAAGATTCAGAGAAAAAAGAAATAAATTGTTACTTTATGGAAAGGTATAGAAAAAAGGCCAGCTCTATAAGAGAGGTGAGATTTGGGGGAGTGTGCACTTGATTTAGAGCCAAAATTAGCATTGAAGTTTCATTGTAGAGTCCGTTGGAGGAGACTATGACTCACTTCAGGTCAACAAAACAGGCATGTTTGCCTTTACAACTCTATCACTATTACTACACTCAAGAAAATTAACATTAATTCAGCAATGCCACCTAATATTCAGTACCATCATCTCAAATATATCCATTCATTATGCCTGTGTGTTTCTTTTTTTTTTTTTTTTACTTTTGATCCAAGATTCAGTCAGGGTTCACACATTGCTTTTGGTTGTTGTGTCTCTGTGGTCTCTTCCCAGTCTAAAATATCTCACTACCTTCCTTTGTTTTTCTTGACATTGAATCCTTTGAAGAGTCCAGTTGTTCTGAAGAAATGTCCCACATTTTAAATTAGATTCATCTGTTTCCTAAGTCCATGATTACATTCAGATGAAACATTTTTGGCAGGAACATCGAATGGGTGATGTTTTGAACCTCAAACTGCATTACATCAGGAGGCACTTAATGAAGATTGTTTCATTATTAACTATGTAAAAAAAAAAAAAAAAAAGAATGGCCACTTAGTTAAACTGCTAATCATCTTACCTCTTCATTATAGAAGTGTAGCCATGTTTTTCCCTCTTAATCTTTTTAAGACTTTTTTTTTTTTTTTAATAGCTGCACTTCTAGGTTCTCAGAAAAGTACAGAGGAAATTGAGAGAAAAGTAGAGATTTCCCAAATAAAGGGAACAGGTATAGCATCTTCTATTATCAGCATTCCTCACCAGAGTGGTACATGTGTAGAATTGATGACCTGTATTAACATATCATTATCATCCAGACTCCATAGTTTACATTCGTGTTTACTCTTGGTATTATACTTCTGTGGGTTTGAACAAATGCCTAATGACATGCATCCACCAGTGTAGTATCATACAGAGTTTTTTCAGTGTCTTAAAACTGTCTGTGCTTGGCCTAATCATCCCTCTCTCCCCCTGAGTTTTTTAAAGATAAATTTTTATGTAATTCCTTGGCCATTAAGCCTTTTAAATTCCAATGTTGATATTAAATATACATGTACCCTATAATAACTATTAAAATATCAGATAAGAAAATTAAATATAAAAATAAATTTCCTTGATAATTGTTCCTTTTTTATAGTTACCTTTATAGAGGGGGAAATGATGAGTCAATAGTCTGGAAGAATAAGCAAGACTTTTTTTTAAGCAATCTAAAATATTTGGGGGTATTAGGGACTTCTTGGAATTTTAGGTTTTTAAAATTTTTTTTCTTCTACAGGCAACTATTATAAATTATCTTTTAATTATAGGTATTGTCAATATGGACTCGCCATATGGTTCTGTAACACCTTCTTCTACACATTTGGGAAACTTTGCCTCAAATCTTTCAGGAGGTCAAATGTATGGACCTGGGGCACCCCTTGGAGGAGCACCCACAGCTGCTAACTTTAACAGACAGCATTTTTCCCCACTTAGTTTGTTGACTCCATGTTCATCAGCATCGAATGGTGAGTATTATACATTGTAATTCCATTAAGAAGAGTTTGTATGTATGTTTCCTTAAAAGCAAAAGGTTTTAAGGGGGAAAATAGAAAGTAAAAGATGATTTAAGAGCTTTGAATAAGTCTTGAATATATCAAGACTAATGAAATGGGAACAGAGGAGCAAACATTGTTGTAAATAGCAAATGATTAAAAAGTCTAAAATCAATAATTATAAATAATTTATTATAAATAACTTATAAAGTCAATAATTTTTGAGTGATTGTACCTGCTTAATTTTTTCCTAGACTCCTCTTAAAATTAATTTTTATCCATAAATATGTAACAGAGCTGAATCAGTGTCTTCTGAGTATGTTGAGCTGAAACTAAACCATGTAGGAATAAATCTATTCCTTAAGATATCTACATATATGTGATTCATATTCACCTATTTATATATAAAAATAAGGATAGTTTTTGGTTTTCATGTTTATAAAAAAATAGGAATTGGGAGAAAAGGGAATCGACTGCTCATTGGAAAATGTTAACCTAAAATTTTTTGGTAATCTTTAAAATAGAAGGGATTCTTAGAAGCAGAGAATGTTTTTAAGCATAGTAAAAACATACTTCTTGATATTAATGCTTATTTATTTAGGTATCATGTTTATTGCTTTAATATACTTATGTTTATTACTTTTTTCGGAAATAAACTCTGAAATTTTTGGATGAAATGCACAAAGTATAATAGGTTGTTTTGCCCTATAAGTTCAGTGTGTGGGCTTTTCATTGTTTTTTTAAATTTTAAAAATTTTTTTTATTTGTTTGGATGTATGTTCATTTGACTTACTGTTGAAAAACATTGTGCTTTTTGTAACAATGCAACCAATATAGGTTAGGTTTTCTAATACACTGCTAAGTGATACAAAATGTCATTGAAGTCATTAAAATTTTCATTGATACATTCCCACTTTTTTGTTAAGCATCTATATTCCTTTCAATTGATAATTCCTTAGGATTGCCAATTTTTTAAACATTTTGCTCCATTTTATTCTCTTTGCTTTTTTTATTGTTGAACCATTTGAAAGTAAGATTCAGATATAACACTTAACTAAAAACTTTAGTGTGCATCTTAAAAATTAGGGACATTTTGGGGTGGCTGGGTAGCTTAGTCAGTTAAGCCTTTGGCTCAGATCATGATCCCGGAGTCCCAGGATTGAGCCCTATGTCGAGCTTCTTGCTCAATGGGGAACCTGCTTCTGCTCCTCACCCCGCCTGTGCTCTCTCTCTCTCTCTCAAGTAAATAAAATCTTTTAAAAAAATAAGGACATTTTCTTGCTCAGCCACAATATTATTATCAAATACCTAATGTAAATATTAATTAGTAATATGTGATATGCAATCCCTATTCAAATATCCCCAGTTGTCCTAAAACCTTTTTTTTTTTTTTTTTTTAGATTTTTTTCCTACCTTTGAACCAGGAATCCCTTAATGTAAACATATTATAGGGCTAACTTAAAAAATAATAATTTTAAACTTTTGAGAATAGTACAAAGAACTCTATATTTTTCTCAAATTCACCAATGTTAACATATTGCCACATTCCTTGGGCCCAACGGTCGTATTTCTGGGAGGCTGTGTGTGTGTGTGTGTGTGTGTGTGTGTGTAAGTGGGTAGAATTTTTTTCCCATACCATTTTAGAGTTAGTTGCAGATATCCAGCTACTTTCCCCTGAATACTCTAAATGATAATATTTCTTAAAAACAAGAAAACTTTCTTCCATAGCTATGGTACAATTAGCATTCAGCTAATTTTACATTAGACCATATTATCTGATAGTCCATATTCACATTTCACCAAGTGTCCTAATAACACATTTATTATTTCCTCTCATCCAAGGTTCAAATCAAGATCAAAATTGCATTCAATTCCATATCTTTTTAGTGTCAAATAATCTGGCACTGTCTTTTAAGCCTTCCTTGTCTTTCCAAGAAAGACTTTTTTAAAGATTATGAGTCAGTGGTTTGGTAAAATTCTTCTTAATTTGTTTTTCTGATATTTCTTCATAATTAAATTTAGGTTATGTGTTTTTGACAGGAATATAGTATATAGCCAATGTTATATCCTTCTCTCAAAACATTCATTATATTGCATAATATGTTACTTTGTACCATTATTGGTGCTGTTAACTTTGATCATTTGGTTAAGATCCTGTGTGCTAGGTTTCTGTATTGTCAATTTAATCACTTTTCCCTTTGTAATTACTAAGAAGTCAGGAGTTTCTTTGGACTGTGTTATTACTCCTCATCAGACTTTGAGGCAAAGTGTAAGGGAATGGGGGAAGAAGTAGCACTTGTTGAGTAAAAATAATAGGTTTGCTTTTGTATAAGGACAACTCATACATGTAGAAGGAATTGTAATTAGAGTCATTGTTTTGCTATTGTTAAACTGATTGATGTAGGCAAGACTTTCACCTTTACCTCGAATATGGAATTTTTAGCTAGTTGACATTTTCCTCCCTTAATGTAAATCTTAATACTGTTACTTTTTAATGACCTTTTAGTTTGTTTTGTCAGACTTTCAACTCTTCTTGAGGTAATTTGTTTACGTGAGTGTACCTTTGTATTTTCATTTATTGTAGTCTTTCAAAATTTTGTTCTCAGTATTTATCCAGATACTTTTCTTAAAAGTTGCCATTCTGAATGCCTTTGTAGAACTAACTGCAGAAGCATGTGACTTATTTTTCATAATATATTTGTTTGGTTTTATGTACTTGAACAGGTTCTGTCATATTTCTCCATATAGTCCGTCCTCTTCTCACTCCCTCTCCTTTAGAACATGAGGATATGATATTAGGACCCTGCAAATTAAGTTGGGATATGGGAGACACAGGACCCTTCCTTTAAAAATTTTTTTTAGAAAGCAAAAAAAAATCCTTTCTTGATGCCTCAGACAATAGATTGGTGATACCCAAGAACCTTCTGCATATAAAGGCTGGGCAGAGATCACCTGAGCTCTTACTCCACTCAGAATGCTAAAATCTATTCCTACCAGCACTCAACCAGCTCATGCATTGGTTACTGATCACTAGCTGTGATCTGTGAGTTTCAGTCCTTAGCAGATTTAGTTAATGGGGCATTTTGACATTCAGTCTTATAAAACTGTTGTCCGATCAAAAAATAGTAAAAAGGGATCCCTGGGTGGCGCAGCGGTTTGGCGCCTGCCTTTGGCCCAGGGCGCGATCCTGGAGACCCGGGATCGAATCCCACATCGGGCTCCTGGTGCTTGGAGCCTGCTTCTCCCTCTGCCTGTGTCTCTGCCTCTCTCTCTCTCTCCGTGTGACTATCATGAATAAATAAATTAAAAAAAAAAAAAAGTAAAAACATAATTTTGAAAGGAAGAAACTTCATGACCCATGATGCATGAGTGTTTGTATGTACATGTACATGAGTGTGGGTAGCTGAAATAATAGATTTACTTTTGACTGGTCTTGTGTTTGCTTTGCTTCTAATGTCCCTTTCCTGCTCAACTTGGAATCTGTTCTCAGAAGTTTCTTAGTGGTGTGTGAGGTTTTATCCTGGAATGAGACTTCAGCCATATTTTTGAGAATTCATAGGGCCACTATTGCTCCAGCTTCTTCAGACATTTTTGCAAATCCCTTGCAATTACCCACGCATAGGCAGAACTCTCCTGGTTTCAATTGCTTTTCTCAGATTGGCCTTCTCTGCTTTTCTTTGAGTACCTTTGACTATTTTGTTTTCCTATTCTATTCTTAGGTCAGGAGAATTGCTTCTTTCCACACAGATGCTAATACCACTGAGGTCTTAATAGCTGTTGGTGATTTGTCCCCATTCACTTGGATCTTTCCATATGTTTGGATACTTTTAGTTTGGGTATAGATGTTATCCATGGGTATTTGGCTTTGCTAACTTGGTAGCTTGGTTTTATGGAAGGATTTGGCTTGTTTTTAATGGAAGGATTTGGGAAGAATCAAAACTTGTGCTGCTACACCTACCTCCATCTTAGAATTTTCTTTTAAGGTGAATTTAAAAATATTTGTAACTGCTAAAGACACATACATGGCTTTTCTATTTTCTTATGATTTGTTGAAAATAATATTGTCAAGAAATGCTAATGTATCCATAACTACAGAAGATATATTTTAATTTTTCATTAGAAACTAACAGTTCAAGGCACCTGGGTGGTTCAGTTGGTTAAGCTGCTGCCTTGGGCTCAGATCATGATCTCAGGGTCCTGGGATCGAGCTTCACATGGGGCTCCCTGCTCAGCGAGGAGTCTACTTCTTCTTCTACCCCTACCCACCTCGTATGTGCATACATGCTCTTTCTCTCAAATAACTAAATAAAATCATTAAAAAAACAAACAGTTCTTAGTTTACTTGTACAGATAAGCTCATAAGTTTCATGTTTTGTTCCCAATAATATCTACATCCTTATAATAATAATTTATAAAGTGCTTTCACATTCTTTATTTAGTTAATCATATTACTACAATTCATGAGAAAAGTGGTACTATTGATTTAGACAAAATGGACTTCTGCAAGCACTAGTAAGATGAAATTGATCTCTGCAGAACTTTCCAAATCTGTATGATTTTAAAATATATATTGCAAATCTTTTTTTAAACATTTTCATGCTACTACTATTAATGAATTTTTGTCTTCCAAATTCCCTGAAAAGTACCTTGGGAAGTAGAGGCACTGTGCTTGGGACGCCCGGGTGGCTCAGTGGTTGAGCGCCTGCCTTTGGCCCAGGACGTGATCCTGAAGACCTGGGACCAATTCCCACATCAGGCTTCCTGCATGGAGCCTGCTTCTTTTTCTGCCTATGTCTCTGCCTCTCTCTCTCTCTCTCTCTCTCTCTCTCTCATGAATAAATAAATAAAATCTTTAAAAAAAAAAAAAAAGAGGCACTGTGCTTCTGTCTATGTGTACATGTGTGTAGACAGGTTGATTGATTTTTGCATATTTATTAGCAAATAAGTCCCTGAATCCCTTTGAAGGAATGTAGACACACATACACATACACACACTGACACATAGACACACACAGACAACATATATGTGAAAAGATGATTAAATGGAAAAATATTATTAACTGATTATCCCTAGAGCATTTAGGGCATACAGTCAGGCATTTATGAGTAAATTGTAGATATACAGGTAACTCTTGACTGTTAGGCTTCAGGCTCCACCATTTACACCCTATTTAAATTTAAATGTGCCTCATATTTAAACTTTTCACACGAAGTACAATTTGGGTTCTTATTTTTTCTCTCTAGTGCATGAAGAAATTGAATCACTAAAAAATACTCCCAAATTGACTATATTAAGAACTCACCTTATTTTGATAGATAAAGCTTAAATTGTCATTTTGAAAACCTTGTTCTGTGAAATACCCATGTGATACGATAAAACAAGGTTGGGCAATGAAGCATAATGCTCTGTTGGTATTTTATCAGCATATTAAGGTTCTGTGAGGTTCTGATTTAAAGAAATTTATTTTTTCTCAAGTTAGATTTTCCAAATTTATTGGCTACCTGAATCCCTTTGTTTCATACTAGCATACCAAGGGACACTTCTTCTCAAGAAATAGTTTGGAAACTGCCAGTATAGGCATGATTTTCTCCACCTCTATTTTGTTGTTTAGCCTTTTTAATTTAAACATTGTCTTCTCATTGCTCTGGTGTTTTACTTAGTGTCAAGCATTTATTTAAATAGTAATTAATTTAATGGGTTATAATACATGTGTAATTAGACATCTTCACATTTTGATATCACAGAACTAAATGGAAAAATTGTGAATCAAATTAAGAAATGATTTTGAAGTCATGGAACTTAACTTTAATATGCATAATTTTAAGCATTATTCTCATATTTCACTTTTCCTCAGAGAACACCTATTTAAAGTGTCCTCAGAATGTAAGATTTAGTTTTAGAAAATTATATCCTCTATAGATGACCTGTATATTTCAAAATATTTTTTCTCTAGATTCTCCTGCACAGTCTGTATCCTCTGGAGTTCGTGCACCGTCTCCTGCCCCATCATCAGTACCTTTAGGGTCAGAAAAGCCCAGCAATGTCTCTCAGGACAGAAAAGTTCCAGTCCCTATTGGGACGGAACGTTCTGCACGTATCAGGCAAACTGGAACTTCAGCTCCATCTGTTATTGGGAGTAATTTATCTACATCAGTAGGGCATAGCGGCATCTGGTCCTTTGAAGGGATTGGTGGCAATCAAGGTAAGACATGCTATCCTGCCTACTAGAAATTAAGTATATGCATTTAACTAAAATATTGTAAGTAATAAGAACAGTCATTCTTAAAAGATCTGTATTCATATCTCTTAGTTTTCACTAACCAGTTTTGAGTTCAAGCCAATTTTTGTAATGTGATCTCCTGTTGAATTTTTAATTGTTTTCTGAAAATTATCTAATGCAAGTATATTCCTTCTTTCATTTCATCATATTAAGGAGATGCTAATTTTCCTTTTGGACTCTTTATCTTATGGCTTTTTTTCTTTTTAAAACAATATTTAGGTTATTTTATTAGACTACTATATCACTACCTACACACAAGGGAAATACTGCAGTAAATATATAAAATCAGTCATTATTCTGAAGGAATGTACAATTCAATGTGGAAAATTCTAGATAGAAATATACAAAATATTTTGCTATCTTCTGGTTTTAAAGATCACCAGCTATCTTTTTTTTTGCCTTGTTATTTTTCCTTAGACAAAGTAGACTGGTGTAACCCTGGTATGGGAAATCCTATGATTCATAGGCCAATGTCCGATCCAGGAGTGTTTTCACAGCATCAAGCAATGGAGCGAGAGAGTACAGGAATTGTAACTCCTTCTGGTACATTCCATCAGCATGTTCCTGCAGGATACATGGACTTTCCTAAAGTTGGGGTAATGGTGACTTAAATGGTGACTTTCATATTTCTGAATGTTTTTCTTCTTATTAGCTTCATTTTCCTTACAAGTGGATGAGTACTTGTTGAAATGATTTGCAGGCTTTAGCCTGTGATTGTAGGCCAAAATCTGGCTAAAATAGAATTATTGGTATATTGGAATATTTATATTGTGGGATATTTATATCCCACTTGTTTAGAGAAATGTTTTTTGGTCAAATATTTTGGCTATAGTAGGCCAAAAGAAAAAAGAAATCACATAATGGAAAATAATTTTTAGATAACCTAGATAATATACTTTTCAAAATAAGATGCAGTTTCAAATATAATTTTTAAGGCTATCAGTTATATTGGAAAAAGTAAGCAGTGACTTGGAGATACAACTATGTGCCTAATTTTTGTTTTCTCCTCTTTTAAGGGTATGCCTTTCTCTGTGTATGGGAATGCAATGATTCCTCCAGTAGCACCTATTCCTGATGGTGCTGGAGGACCCATATTTAATGGCCCTCATGCTGCAGACCCCTCTTGGAACTCCCTAATAAAGATGGTTTCAAGCTCCACAGAAAATAATGGCCCTCAAACGGTAAGTCTGATCATTCAGTGAACATTTCTTTAGTGTTTTTGAGATCCCAAGACAAATAAGACACAGATAAATCATGGTAGTGAGGAAGTATGGTGAATATAGGTAGTTGAGGAAATTTAGTATAGCTGAAATACAACAGAAGGATATGGAAAATAGTACCAAAGGTAGTGGTTGGAGCTAAAATTATAAAAGGTGTATTTCATTGGGACCAGATGGTAAGTAAAAAATATTTTAAATTACAAAGTGTAATTTTATACATCAAAATTTACTAGTGCTGTTAAAAGGGCCATCTAGGGGTTATTTATTATTAGTAGTATTATAAATGTCAGAAAGCCAAAAACTCACAGAAATGCTTAGTATATTTTAGCTTATTTTGGTGTCTGTTTAATATCTTTGACTCCTATTCCTTTAGTCATCAGTCTATATGTGTTGAGGTAATGGTTTTTAAAAAGCGATGATAAGGGTAGCTCCGGTGGCTCAGCGGTTTAGCGCCGCCTTCAGCCCAGGGCATGATCCTGGATACCTGGGATCAAGTCCCATGTCGGGCTTCCTGTATGGAGCCTGCTTCTCCCTCTGCCTGTGTTTCTGCCTCCCTCTCTCTCTCTCTCTCTCTCTCTCTCTCTCTCTCTGTCTGTCTCTTATGAATGAATGAATGAATAAATAAATGAATAAATAAATGAATGAATGATGATAAATCAGATCCTGTTTGAGAAATAAGCAACTCAGGAAAACAAAAGTGACTTATCTTTGTTTTTCTTCATTGTTGCTAAGTATGTTGCAAATTGAATGAGATTTAGCTATTTTAGCTCATAGGTATTAAGAGCACTTCCTTAGGTTTTAAGAGTTTTAATCAAATATATGGTACATGTATAATACTTAATAAAACATATACTCTGTATTCGTAGGTGTGGACTGGACCCTGGGCACCTCATATGAACAGTGTGCATATGAACCAGCTTGGCTGATGAGGATCAGCTTGTTAGCCTGCAGATTCCTTTTCATTCAGAGGAAATCACAAGTGGCCGAAAAAAATTTATGCTCCCAAATCATTCTACTGATGTGCTTGACTGAAGTGTGTAGGCTTTTTGCAGAAGAAGTTACTAACTGACCTATTTTCTGTGAACATTTGTGACTGCCCATTCCCCACCATCATCCGTTTTACCTTAGTTAGCATTTTTCTTATCATTTTTCTTTTTTTCTTTCCCTCTTGCCCTTTGGACATAACTTTCTGTTGAAGCTGTTCTTTGGCTGGTTGGTTTTAGTACTGTAAACTGCTTCTGAGCAAACACGGAAATTTAGCAAAATTATGTAAACTTGATCCTGAAGTTTTAGAATGGCAAATAAATGTACAATTGTTTACATAACAGAAAAGGCTAAGCAGAAAGTAAATTTCAATATGTCAGTATAGAGGCTCTACTTTATGTAGACTTAAATTAATGTGAGATATGTACCTTCATATTCAGAAATCTGGATGTTTCCTTCATACATTAAACTATTAATAAGCATAACTTTTCTGCTTGTGTAATTTAAGTATAAAGTAAAATAATGGGCATTATCAGTGGATGTTTCCTGAGGTTGGCTTTTAAAATACTCATCTCGCTCTCCTTTGAGTTTGTTTGCAGCAGGGCACATATAGAAGAAATTTATCACTTTTCCATGTCTTTTTATTACCTTGTCACACTTTTAAAACTAATACACACTTCTCTCTTCACTCTTCTCTTCTCATCTTTACCGCTAATATCAGTAAAATTCTCTTGCTGATGGTGAAATAATTTTATAAAGATTTTTATTGTAATGGCTGCTACAGAGAAGTGGAGCACCTTCGTCATCACCTGTGGTTCTTCTAACCATAAGATGTTTTAGTCTTTCTGAGAATATAAAAAGCCAGCACTGGTTCCCAGTCACCATAATACAAGCTCAATATACTGTTTATTATTTAAAGATTCAATGTACTATTTTATATTGGATAATATTGATTCTTAACATTGGCTTTCCAGTCATCAAGAGTCAACATAAAAATTCCAATTTTCAGTAATTTAGTGGGAAGTATCTTTTTTTTTTTTTTTTTCTAATTTTAAAGGCTTCTTATTCTCTACACTTGTTTGTATATTATCAGTGAAAGGGATCAACAGCTAACTTGGGACAAGTAATAAGGAAATTTTGCATTTGTCATTAAGATAATTTATAGTATACATGAATACACAGAATACAAAATACCATCTTCATTTAACCTGTTTATATAAGATCCAGGGCCACACTATAAACTACTCAGTGGGATTTATCTATTCCATTCACTTGAAACAATAAACAATAACACATCCAAGAAGAGTATGTGTCCTACCCTGTCTCATATGGAAAAATAAATTATATGGTTGAAATATAAAAGAAAATAAGCAAAAAGTGAAGTGAGAAATGCATCAATCTCTCTCTTTTTTTTTTTTTAATTAAACAAATTCCACAACGGTGAATCTCAGATTCAGATGAATCACTCAGAGTTGAAAATATTAACAGAGTTCCTTGCCTGTAAAGTAAATGAAATTATTTCTTTACTCTGGTAGCCTGAATAAAAAGGTTTCTCAAACATATCTAGAAGTTTGTAAACAACACATTTATATCTTTTAATTTAGGAGGTGGTCTTAAAATATATAAATTTGTTTTTCTACCTATAATTGATATGACCAAATTTAAGGGAAAAATTAAATGATACCCTGCAAACATAACTATGAAATAAAACTATAGCACTTTATTAAGAAAGGTGTGTAATGCTATTTAACATATTTTATATATGACTTTTGCCACAATCCTATAATTTTTTGCTTAATTTTTTTCCTGTTAATTATAATTAAAATAATCCTGCTAGATAACAGATACCACTCAATATTTATTACAACACATGAGTTGTGTTGATTCACAAAACTGGGTTTGTTGAGATGGGTGTCTTAATAAGAAAGAACCTTTATTTTCTTGACTTTAAACCTATGGGACAAAAAATAAATAAATAAACCTATGGGGCAGAGGGATATAGATTGCATGCTCCACATTTAGTTTTGGAGCTCAGTCTTGTTGAATACAATACCATGATGTTAGAAGTCTGTACTAGGAACACTTTTCAAATACATTTTTTATATTTCAGTTGTAATGCAGTGCATCTTTATTTGACAAATAAAAAACCCATAATTTTTTGAGACCATGCAGGTCTTTTTTTTTTTCCCCTCTTTTTGAAAGCGTATGGTGTGTGTAATTGCAGACTACATAACGTATTCCTTTCCTTTCTTCCTCTTTTTTTTTTTTTTTTTTAAAGAGAGTGTGCACCCAAGAGCTGGAGGGCTGGGAGGAAGGTTGGTGCAAAGGAATAGGAAGAGAGGGATCCCTGGGTGGCGCAGCGGTTTGGCGCCTGCCTTTGGCCCGGGGCACGATCCTGGAGACCCGGGATCGAATCCCACGTCGGGCTCCCGGTGCATGGAGCCTGGTTCTCCCTCTGCCTGTGTCTCTGCCTCTCTCTCTCTCTCTCTGTGACTATCATAAATAAATAAAAGTTAAAAAAAAAATTAAAAAAAAAAAAAAAAGGAATAGGAAGAGAGAGAATCTTAAGCAGGCTACACACCCAGCATGGAACCTGACGCTGGACTAGATCTCACAACCCTGAGATCATGACCTGAGTCTGATGCTTAACCATCTAAGCCATCCAGGCACCCCTTTCTTTGATTCTTTTAAGAAGTGACTTAACTCTTGGAAATAATATTTGGGTTAGATCACACCTTAAATAGCAAAATATCCCAATTGTGTAATCTTTTTATACCAACCATTTCATTTTACTTTTTTAAAGATTTTTATTTATATATTCATGAGAGACACAGAGAGACAGAGGCAGACTGACACAGGCAGAGAGAGAAGCAGGCTTCATGCAGGGAGCCTGATGTGGGACTCGATTCCAGGACTCCAGGATCACGCCCTGGGCCAAAGGCAGGCACCCAACCGCCAAGCCACCTAGGCATTCCCCCAACCATTTCGTTTTAGAGATGATTTTGTTTACCAGTGCCAACAGAATCCCCATTTCATGAGTTTTCAACATGTATCAACATATTCACAAAAATTAATTGTAGTATTCATGTGAAAGGTATTTTTCACTTGTTTACTATTACTGTAAAACTAAATCATTAGTTGAAAATTAACTTTTTGTTAAAGAACTTACTGTCATTTTTCTTCTCAGGAAAAAAATGGAGGGAGGGGATAGTTTACTGACAGATCCTGTCTCGTTCTTCATGAAAATATTATTCCATCTTTCGACTCAAATGACCCAAATACACATTTCATAAAAATTATTTTGCACACTATGTTAGTCACTTTATTTTTAAAACAATACAAAGTAATAAAGAGGGAAACTCAAAATCACAAAACCTCTTCAGAACTGTTTTATTTCATCTTCGAGTTTCTCAGAAACACTTTGATTCCTGCAGATCTGACATTACAGAACTTCTGCAATGCCAAGTAATACAATGCAAACTTTCAGAAAGCAGGGAGTACTCTGCTTTCCACCAATTTGGCCTATGAAAGACTTGGCAAGAGTGCTCTACTTTCAGATAGGAAGGAAACCTGTATACATCTTACTGATAAATGCTTGCTTCAACAAGTCACAACACTCAGTTAACTAGTGTATTAACTCCATGTGAGGAATTTAGAATGAGACCTTCATTAGTGCTTTAATATGACTTACTGTGTTATAAACCTTGATTGCAAAAATACCATCACTAGTATTTTGGGTAAATGAAAAGTGTGCAACTATGGCTTGACATAAGAATTCCTTCTTAATGTGACAGTTGAAATACATGATTAAGATGTAAAGTATTGAAGTAAGAGGTTTCATATTAGTCTTTAAATGCATTCATTCACACTTTTGAAAGGTAAAATCCAATTTGGCATGCTAAATAAAAACCATGATTCGGAAGATGAGGGGATGTTTTTCAGTAGAGATGAAAGGCTAATTTTACATTAGCTTTAATTTTGAGAAGCAATGCATTAAATAAGTAGGAAAGAAAAAAATTCAACCTAAATCTATTTCAAGAGGCCACCTTAACAATTGATCATGAGAATTATGTTTTAAAGGTTCTTTTGGGGGATCCCTGGGTGGCGCAGCGGTTTAGCACCTGCCTTTGGCCCAGGGCGTGATCCTGGAGACCGGGGATCGAATCCCATGTCGGGCTCCCGGTGCATGGAGCCTGCTTTTCCCTCTGCCTATGTCTCTGCCTCTCTCTCTCTCTCTCTCTCTCTGTGACTATCATAAATAAATAAAAAATTTAAAAAAGTATTAAAAAAATAAAGGTTCTTTTGTCCAACATTTCAGAAGGCATATTTGGGAAATGAGAAATTTAAATGTATGTAATAGTCTATATGTGTAAATAGCCTATATTCAAGTTTTGAGTCCACTCCTGTGTTCAGCATTGATGGGTTAAGAATTTCAGAAACTGCAAGAAGAAAGTGAAAGTCTTTATTTTTAAGGAGCTTAAAGTAAAAAAAAAAAAAAAAATAGTTGTGTGACATAATAAAGACAAGCAGACTAATTATGTTGAAATTTAAAAAAAAATCCAATATGCTGCACAAGTTCACTTGCAATGTTAGAGTTGACAAATTATCAGTTGGTCCGTTCAATGTACGGTCATTTCATATTGTACTCTGCAACTCAAGAGTTCCCACAATTTTGGGTAAGTAGTATATACATTAGTGCTAACCCTCCTTTTGTATTGAGCTTTATAACTGACAAATCCTTCCCCCAACGTTCTTTACAAAGTGGATAAGTTCTGATCATCCCTATTCCATGAATTCAGAAATACATATTAATATATATGAAATTAGCAGAAGTTAAATATTCATGAATTTTATTTAGATCACAATATTGAAACTTAGAGCAATGGAACACTTTGAAATGACAATATGTAACTCCAGAAAAGGCGGACCTAATCCACTCCTTTTCTCCTATGGATATTAAAACATCAGAGTCCCGAGGCTTCAGTGCTAACCATGGAAGCACCAACTTCCAGTGACCTCAGTTCTCTGGAAGGAGAGGAATGCAGCAGCGTAAGAACTTGCTTCTTTACTCCCACAGTCTTTAGGCCAAGATATTTGCACTTAAAACTTGTTTCCGCTTTAACGCAGTAGTCACTAGCGATCGGTTGCTTCCTTTTTTGCTTTTTTTTGCTTGTTTTGGTTTCTTTTTAAACATTCTTTTAAAGGTCTATTCATTTATTTGGGAGAGGACATGAGTGGGAGGAGGAACAGAGGGAGAGGAGCATCCTCCAGCGGACTCCTCGGCGTCCACCGCGCGTGGAAGCAAAAGCGAGTGGAACCCACGGAGCGACGAAGGCGCCCCCGGTCGCCTTTTCTAACTTGGATGGGTAGGGATACAGACCGGTGTCGCCTTTTCTTTTAAAAAGGAACAGCTACATATACAGAAGTTGGGCCTTGTGTGTTTGAACACGTTTCAGAACTCGTGTCGGTGCGCGATGCACCTCGTTGGCAGGTCCGCATTGCCCCAGCGCTGGCGGGAGGCTTGTTTCAACCAACGTCTGGCTCCGCACAGACACAGTCCGGGCTCTAGGGTTCGGGGTGGCCCTTCCGTGATCGATGCACACTCTTTCCAGGAACACACAACTCCAAACCAGTGCAAGCAGATTTGGCCGTATTTCTGCTAATCCGAAGACAAGGTGTTCTGGGTCCTTTACGTGGGGCAGACGTACGCTCCAGGAGGAGTCCACCCCGCCCCTGGAGGAGATGCTCTGGCGTCCAGCACTCCTGCTGGGCCGCGCTCTTTGCAGGGGAGGAAGCACCACTGCGCACCCGGTGTGCGCTCGTGCACTCGGGCTTGGAAATGGAAACAGGGGAGCCAGTGAGGCCTTACAGCGCGCGCCGCACTACGCCCGCTGCACGACCCATGCCCCTTGTGGGCCCCGCCGCGCTGTCACCTCCGTCTCCGGCAGATGTCACCGGGCTGCGCGCGGGGGCGGGGGGGGGGGGCGCCCTCCGGGCAGGAAAACCACCTGCGCAGTTTAACCGGCCACAAACCACACGATCAGACCGGTTGAAAAAAGGATGCACGCGCTGAACGCGGCCTGCGAGGCGAGGGCTTCGAGCCACGCCCGGCCGCAGTGCAGGCGGCAGCCCCGCCCCCCCCCCCCCCCCGGGCTCCCCGCCCGCCGCGGGCAGTGCAGCGTCTGCGCAGTGGGCCTGCCCCGTGCCGCGTGGGAAAGGCGGGGCTTCCCTACCGATGCGTCATCGCCCGTGCGACGCCGACGCCACTGGCCGGCTGGCGAAGGTCGAGGGTGCCGAGAGAGGGCGCGCGTGCGCGTGGGGGCCGGGGCCGGGGCCGAGCGAAGCGCAGCCGGCGCTGCTCTGTGACGTCGACGTCTGGCGGAGCCCTGGCGCCGACATGCTGTGCCGGCTGGGCGCTGGGCGGCTGCGGAGGCCGCGGCTCGCGGCGCCCACCCCCGCGGGCGGCGGCCGGTGTCCGCAGTGGGCGCGGGCGGTGGCGTCGGGGTCGGCAGGCGGCCCAGGCGGCCCTGGCGGCCCTGGCGGCTGGTACGAGGCCCTGGCCGCGTCGGCGCCGGTGCGGGGCGCGGAGGAGATGCTGCTCGGCCTGCACGCCGCCGCGGGCCTGCCCTGGTGGGCCTGCATCGGGCTCGGCACCGTGGCCCTCCGCGGCGCCGTCACGCTGCCCCTGGCCGCCTACCAGCACTACATCCTGGCCAAGGTGAGCGGCGCGCGGCCTGCGCCCGGAGGGCCGCGGAGGGCCGGTGAGGGCCGGCGGGGGCCGGTGGGGGCCGGTGAGGGCCGGCGGGGGCGCCCGCGGCAGGAACACCCGACCCCGACCCCGACCCCGACCCGACCCCGCCCCCTGCATCTGCCCCGCGCGGCGTGAAGCTCGCGACCGCCTTCTGTCTGTCTAGCTATTTATTATTTTATTTTTTATTTGTTATTTGTTATTTATCTATGTATCCATCTATCTATTTATTTATTTATTTATTTAATTTTTATGTTATTTATTATTTATCTACTTATCTATTTATCTATTTATTTTTTTGAATATTTATTTATTTATCTTTATTTTTTATTTATTTTTGTTATTTATTATTTATTTATCTATTTATCTATCTATTTATCCGTCTGTTTATTTATCTATTTATTTATTTAATTTTTATTTGTTATTTATTATTTATTTATCTACTTATCTATTTATCTATTTGTTTATCTATTTATTTATTTATCTATATTTTTATTTTTTATTTATTTTTATTTGTTATTTATTATTTATTTATCTATTTATTTATTTGTTTTTATTTATTTATCTATTTATCTTTATTTATCTATCTACTTATCTATTTATCTATTTATTTTTATTTTTTATTTTTTGTTATTTATTTATTTATCTATTTATCTATTTGTTTTTTTTTACTTTTTATTTTTTATTTTTTGTTATTTATTTATCTATTTACCTATTTATCTATTAATTAATTAATTAATTAATTTATTTATTTATTTATTTATGAGAGACACACAGAGAGAGAGAGGCAGAGACATAGGCAGAGGGAGAAGCAGGCTCCGTGCACCGGGAGCCCGACATGGGACTCGATCCCAGGACCCCAGGATCGCACCCTGGTCCAAAGGCAGGCGCCAAACCAGGGATCGATCCCCCACGACCACCTTCTTAATCAGAAATCTATCGAGCACTGGATACGTGAATCCAGAGATGCTCGGTGACGCATGTGCCTGTCGTTTCTTTCCCCTACTAGGTCTGTGCTCTAAGCCCAAGCGGTCACTGAGCTTGCTGTTTGTTAGAGAACCAGAGAGACAGAGGAATCGGTAGAAGTCGCTGTGTGTACGGAGAAACTTGTAGAATTGCCGTCTTGAAGGTTGTAGCCGCCCGTAGGCCTGCAGCATCTTTTGTCCCCAAGTATCCCAGTTCATCTCTCTTAACTAGAAAAAAGCCCTGCTAAGCTACAGCCGTGGGCGAACGTGATTCCTTTTTCAGGCTGTGTCACCTACCGCTCTCGTTGGCCCCAGCCAGAGGCCCGCTTGGCCTTCAGTGCTTCTTTCTCTTCTGTGGAATCAGGATAGTAATAGTTTCCTGGCCCCCTTCACGATGCTATGAGATCAAGTCAGATAACGGGAGTTAAAGGGCTTTGAAAGCAAAATATCATTCAAAGGAGAGGCTTCGAAAAATAATGGTTTTCGTGTTTTCAGACTATTTTTTAGGGATGGGGGACCCAGAAACAAAGGAAATCATCAGCACCATCGAGGCAGCGAGGCACTTTACAGAAAGAATTAACACGGCGGAAATAAATGCAGACTTTTTGTGACTCTGTGGTTACAGTCTTAATATAGACTTAATGTTTTTCCACTTTATGTTACTCAGAAGTCCAGGGATGAAACATTAAAGTGTAGGGTTCAGTTCTTGTTTAATCCTTATAATAATTCTGTGAAGTAGGTGCTGTTAGACATTTTATATATGAGGGAACGGGGTATTAGAGCTTAAATAACTCGCATAGCTAAGAGTATAGGCTGGAATTTGAGTTTCGTTGTGACTGAAGATACCGTAAGCAAATGAATGACCTTATGCTTAGACTTAAATTTTTTTTTTTTTTTTTCAGATGATCAGTAAACCACATTTTTTCAGTAAGAGGAATAGAGAGTAAAATGATGAGTGGTTATGAATAAAGATCCTTTATGTACTTCTAACAAATTTTGCTTTTTCTTTAGCTAGGTGGAAAATTTACAGCCAGAAATAAAAAACATTGCAAGGCATCTTAACCAGGAAGTTGCGGTTCGTGCAAATCAGTTGAAGTGGTCCAAAAGGGTTGCCAGGTAAGCTAATTCTAGGAATATAGACCATATACATAGATATATACTGTATAAGTAGTTCTATTGATTATAGGTTTGGGTGTTTATAGCTTTAGCAGCAAAGTAGTTCTTTCACTCTTTAATAGTTTAATAAGTTTGTGTGGTGTGGTAGTTTTATACAGTGAACTGAAAGCAAGAAATGGAGAAACAAAGAGCAAGTTCCTTCTTGAGGGACTCCAGCCTCCTGAAAAAGACCTGTAAACAAATATGACTGAATTAACTGTTGTAAACAAGGTTATACACAAGGAGCTCAGTCATCGTGGAGTCAGAGAAGGCTTCATGAATGAAGATACTGTGCCACTCTGTTAGGATTTTAATCAGCAAATAATACAGATTATTTACACACTTGACCATTTTGGAAAGAGAGATACCAGCCCACAAGAAGGGGGAGGTAGAGAATGCTCTGGTAGAAGAAATTAGGTAGCCAAAGTGCTGCCCATCCACTGTAGTTAACCTATGTAGTTGTCTGCCTGGGCTCTAAGAAAGCCCTTATTGCTTGACCATGAATTTTGCAGTCCCGTGGCCTGGGGTTGGGTTATCCACTAGGAACGGGAACTTCTAAGTCCTCCTTCAATCAGCCTAAGATACTTAGATTCTAATCCTTACTAGACTGTGACTAAGTATTCACCAGTTCACAGCAACGAGAAAAATAAGGGCTTTATATTGTGTATATATAATGTGTATATATGGTTATCTGTATGTTTTTACCTATCTATACACGTATAAATTTGCCAAATAGCTTCAATATGAAATTGTTTTTCTCTTTATTTAGTGTTGAAAAGATCTGACATTTAAAAGAAAAGTATCTTTACCTGATAAGTTGACAGATTTAACAGTTACGAAGTTTTAATGATCAGATGAATCTAAGAATGATGACTCCAGACCAAAAGAACAAATTAGTAAGCTGTTCATCTGATTTATATATGAAGCCTAGACAAGACTGGTACCTTGCTCACGGAGCATTGGCAGAATGATCGTCCAGACACATCCTTGCACAGATACATGACTTTCAGGGCAAATACATCTGAGAATTTCTTGCATTTTTCAGTGGAACTGAGTCTTGAAGGATATAAGTGAGTTTGTCAGGTGGATAGCCAGGTAACTGGGCTGTCTACACAGATGACTTAATGACTTCCACATGCATGCTGGTATAGAAATCTGATTAACTGGATAGCCTATGTAACTGTAGGCACCAGAATATACAGGTATCTGTAGAAGAGTAGTAAGAAATAAAGTTGGAAAAGCATACAGAGTCTAAATTATAAGCCTGGAATGTCTATGTACTGTCTTAGTGCAATAATACACTATAATTCTATTAACTTCAAGGTTCTTGAGTGTCTGCATTGTACAAAACATGCTACAAGACATTTAGAGATGGATAAGACCCAACACTTGATCTTCAAGGAGACTAGAAAGTGGGATTTAAGAACAGGAATAACTAATAGGGTTAACAGAGAAACAGATTAAGAAAATCTTCATAAAAGAGTTGGCAGAAGAATAAAAACTATTTTGATAGGTCAGGAGCATAGATATTACAAAACCACATTGCTGCAAAAGGTACGTTCAGGGATCAAGTAATTGAGCTTGGCTAGAATGGAAGGATTTAAGTTAAATATGCTTTCACTTTTAGAATTCTGATACAAACTGTGGTCATGCCATGCCAGTAGTAAAATTTCCCTTATTAAAATCTAATTGGCCAGAGAGCACCAGAGACAAAGCTTGTAGTTTGATAATGGCAGATTTATCAAATTGTTATATAATTTGAGTACATTGCTAGAGAATCTTCAGTAAAAGACTTTTTTTGCCTTTTATTAGGCAACCTCTTAGTATAATTTAGTGAATAACCACAAGATGGATGTGTCTGTGCTGTGGGTATGAAGCACTGTTAATAATCAAGTGATATTTTCTCCTTTCCCTTTTTCCCTTCTTCCCTCAAACTAGGCTCACTTATCTAAAGAATATGCGGAGGCTTGTTTCAGAGCTGTATGTTCGGGATAACTGCCACCCTTTCAAAGCCACTATATTGGTCTGGATTCAGTTTCCGATGTGGATCTTCATGTCTGTTGCTCTCCGGAATTTTAGCACAGGGGCAGCACATTCAGAAGGTAGTTATTATAGAAGTCTGTTTCCCCCAAATAAGTTCACTAACATTGTCTTTGTAGTCTAAAGGAGTCTAAACAAAACAAAACAAAACAAAAAAAACCAGCAAAAAAAAATCTCTATACTTTTCATGATTAGAATATTTTTACCATCTTTCTTACAAGGGTATAGATTTTAAAATACTAAGTGTAAGCAAACTAGCCATGTTGAGTAAACAAATTAATCTAGGAAGGTTGATTAATACAGGTTCAAACTGGGTAGGTCCACTTACAGGTATATTTTTACAGTACTGTGAATGTATTTTCTCTTCGTTAGATTTTTTTTTAATTTTAGAAGGGATGGGTTTGCAGGAGAGGGAGAATCTTTTTGTCTCTGTGTGTGTGTGTGTATTTTTTTTTATTGGAGTTTAATTTGCCAACATATAGTATAACACCCAGTGCTCATCCTGTCGAGTGCCCCCCTCAGTGCCCATCACCCAGTCACCCCATCCCCTCACCCACCTCCCCTTCCACTACCCCTTGTTTATTTCCCAGAGTTAGGAGTGGAGAGGGAGAATCTTAAGCAGACTTCCCACTGGGCACGAAGCCCCACACAGGGCTCCATCTCATAACCCTGAGATGGTGACCTGACCCCAAATCAGGAGTTGAGTGCTTAACCTACGGAGCCACCCAGGTGCCCCTTATGATTTTCTTAGTAGCATTTTCTCTTCTTTAGCTTTTTTGTAAGAATACAGTGTATGGTATATAAGCATACAAATGTTATTGGTAAGGCTTCCAGACAACAGTTGGCTTTCTGTAGTTCTTGGAGAGTCAAAAGTTATACACAGATTTTTTTTTTTTTAAGATTTTATTTTTAAGTAATCTCTACACCAAATATGGGACTTAAATTCACAACCCTGAGATCAAGAGTTACCTGCTCTACCAATTGAGCCAAGTCAGGCACTTGATACACAGATCTTCAGCTGCTCGGAGGGTTGGCACTCCTAACTCCCAGGCTGTTTAAAGGTCAACTATACTCCTTCATGGATGTCAGAAAATTAGTGTTACAATTCCATAATTCAGTTTCCTGGCCAAGAATTTTTCCCATTTATAAAATTAAGGGACCAGAAAAGCTTTCACAGTTACAAATGTAAACAGTTATTAAGAAACTATAAACTAAAGCATTTGTTTTCTACTTTTACTTAAAGGCATTTCTAACCAGAAAATATCTGAACAGACTTGAAAGAAAGCCTATGGACAAACAGTTCTATAAATATAAATTTGAAGAGAACTGCTACACATCTTTATGCTCCTGCATCTGTTTGCTTCCGAGAGCTTCTTGCTTCTTTCTCAGTACAGGAAGGACTAATTTATGTTGTGGAATGAAAATGAATGAAACCAATGCAAGTCTTTAGTGTGAAGGACGCCTTATTTGAATCAGACTACTTATGTCTTACGCATTTTCCTCTGCTATGTTTTATTTATAAAATTGTCTTAGCAGGTTTTTCTGTTCAGGAACAGTTAGCTACTGATGGAATCCTGTGGTTTCCTGACCTCACTGCACTGGATTCTACCTGGATTCTGCCTATTTCTGTTGGTGTCATCAATTTATTAATAGTGGAGGTCAGTGGTTTTTAAATGAGATTTGTTTGCCATTTAATTTTTGGGTTTTTTGTTGCTTTCCAACATCAGGTATAAATGTGTTTGAGTTGGTAGTGATAGCTCTGAACTAGAATTGAGATTCCTTGTTTTTCTGGTCATAGATCAGCTGTTGGCAAACTCCGCCTGTCTTAGGCCAATTCTTTAACCTCTCTAGGGGCTAGAATGTTCATAATTAAAATGGAAGAGCTGAATTAGAACACTTCCAAAGTCTCTTTCAGCTTTACAGTTATGAATCTAATACACACAATTTTGTGATTTGTTTTTGTAGAGACCGTAATTAAGATGGTTACTCTGGTTTAGTCTCACAATAGATTGGTATTTTGTGTATATGTTTAAAATGTAAATTTGCGGGATCCCTGGGTGGCGCAGCAGTTTGGCGCCTGCCTTTGGCCCAGGGCGCGATCCTGGAGACCCGGGATCGATTCCCACGTCGGGCTCCCGGTGCATGGAGCCTGCTTCTCCCTCTGCCTGTGTCTCTGCCTCTCTCTCTCTCTCTGTGACTATCATAAATAAATAAAAAAATTTTAAAAAAAATATTTTAAAATGTAAATTTGCAAGCAGGAAACACAGTATCTGATTGTCTTTTTTTTTTTTTTTTTAATTGTATGACCCTAGAAAAGTCATAACTTCTTATATGATGGAGTGGAAAAACACATACGTATAAAATATGACCTGTCAGCTGTTTCTTACCATTATCTCATTCTGTGTTACTTAACAGTTTAGAGGAAGAAAAACCTTGAATCGTAAAAGGTGCTGTTCTCAGTTGAGTAGAACTTAGATTCTTTGAAACGGAGGAAACCTTAGAAATAATCCTTAGAATCTCATTTCACAGACCCATCACTGGTCTCTGTTTGGAAAATTGAATGCACCCCTTATTTTTTCAGATGAGAAGAGTGAAGATGATACTCTAATGTCTTGGGTTAAGGTTTCTTGAGAAAGACTCCATGTGTACTCTAAGTTTGTTTCCCTGAGATCACCTAGCACAATTGAATATGGTTGGTACCTAGTGAATATTTGTTAGAATGAAGGAAGTGATAAACACAAGGTCACAGTGAATTAATATCAATCCTCTAATCTTTCCTTTTACCAACTAATGACCCAGTATATGTAAGTTTAATAAAAACTTACTCTTTACATAATATACACCATGTGACAGGCACTATTATAATCAATTTGCATGAATTAACTCATTTAATTCTTAGAATAATCCTGTGGTGTAGGTACTAATATTATCCCCATTTAAAGGTAGAGAAAGTGAGGCACAGAAACGTTAAGTAACTTATAAAAGTCACATCACCACTAAGTGCAGGGCTGCTGTGTGAATCTAGGTAATTTGGTTGTAAAATCTGTGCTCACAATCATTGCACTATTCTGCCACTTAAATAAGTTATTCGTAAGGTATAATTGCTTTTCACAGCTTTTCCTAGCCAGATTCTTCCCCTTACTCCATATAGCCAGATCCACAAACCTTTGAGGTATCTTTTATGTTCCTTCTTTAAGCCAGGCACTGGTTTAAATGCCAAAACAAGGATAGGGATTCATACATAGCAACTATCTTAAAAGCACTTTTCAGTCTTAAGTCTTTTTTTTTTTTTAAGATTTTATTTATTTATTCATAGAGACCCAGAGAGAGAGAGAGAGAGAGGCAGAGACACAGGCAGAGGGAGAAGCAGGCTCCATGCAGGGAGCCTGATGTGGGACTCAATCCCTGGTCTCCAGGATCACACCCCGGGCCGCAGGCGGCGCCAAACCGCTGCGCCACCGGCGCTGCCCTCAGTCTTAAGTCTTTAAGAAAACATTGATTTATAAAAATTATGCTGTGATTCTCTTTAATATAGCTGAATCTCCTTTATTGCTATTAATTAAAGCTCCATTTAATAATTCTGCATAATTTTTTTAAAAACACCGATGGTCAACTCTATACATTTATCAGTGTTTTAATTCTTTTACTTCTATTAAAATATAGGAGGCCAGTCAAAACTCAAGTTGTAGTTTAAAGCTTGTCTTATTTAGTATGCTTAATAATCATTGTGTGTTTATTATTCTACCTTCTTAGATTTTTGCCCTGCAAAAAATTGGAATGTCTCGTTTTCAGACATATATTACATACTTTGTTCGTGCAGTATCAGTGTTGATGATTCCAGTTGCTGCGACAGTACCTTCAGTGAGTAAGCACCCCCACTGTGTGTAGCACGTGCTAAATCTAAATCCTCCCTGTGCTTCACTTAGACTGGCTAGGGTTCCGCGTCTTCTGTTGAGCTGCTTTGACTGCTAAGTCCCTTACTGGTTTCCAAGTTTCTGTTTCTCTATCACCAAGTGACACTTGACATTTCTTGGGATTGGCTAATCTTTTGTGTGAATGTGAGTTAACTGTCGAGCTCCTTTTTCTTTCTTTTCTTTACATCTTGCACAGTGCTATAAACATAGCATTTGTTCTGTTTGGCTAGTTGAAATACTGAATTCCTTCTGTCTGCATAGAGTAGGTCAAGGAGTTTAGCTCTTAAAAAAGAAACAAAATTTTGTGCCATGTCTATATGGGTTCATATGTAATATTGTTTAACCTCGTAACAATTCAGTGAAGTAAGTACACCTGCCCCCATTTATATGTTATTACACTTTGGTAGAAATAGGAAAAAATAGTTATGTTTGCAGTTATTTCATATTTTTAGCCTTTTGCTTATTTCCCAGTGATATGTAGTGCAAAGAGGCAAAAGCTGTCTTAGGTATTATCTCTGTCTCTGCTTCAAGGCCAACACATAGACCATGAAGTAGAATTCATCTGTTGGGGACAGTTAGGGTTATATCAGCATATTCCCAAAGTACTTCATTGTCTTAAGAATCTGAAATAGTACATTTTCAGCATCAAAAACGTATTTGTACATTTTACATTTACAGGTTGAGTGCATTTCTGGTGAGAAATTTTACTAATTATAACTGAGGAAACTCCCTGATCAAATAAAAGAGCAGTGAATATTCAGTGAATGATTGGGTTTAAAGTAAGTAACAGAGCTCTCAAAAGCAGTGTCTTAAATACCCAAAAGTTTATTCTCTCAAATGTAGGAAATTTAGAGTTAGGCAATTTCGTGTGGAGCTTATGTGGCAGCTTCATGAAGATACATGAGAAACCCAGCCTGCTTCTCTCATGCTCCATCATCCACAGCCTGAGATTCCTATCCTTAAGGCCACAGTATGGTCATGATGGCTGCTGGAGCTTATCTTGCAGGAATGGTAAAAGGGTGCTTCAAGTACATTTAGCTCCTTTAGGGAACTTTGTCAGATGTCACACCAAACACTCGTGCTTGCATCTGAGTTACATGGCCACATCTGGTTCCAAAAGGAACTGGAAATCAGCCTTTTTTTTTTTTTTTTGATGGCCATATACCCAGTTTAAAATGAGAATTTCATTACTAAGGAAGAAGAATTATTCTTAGAAGGCAGTTGTGGTTTCAGAGTACTCTTTGCATACTGGATAAGTCAGATGATGATGATATGATGGCTAATACTCATTCAATATTGACTTTGTGTCAGGCACAGTTTTAAAAGGTTTATATATATTAGCTCATATAATTCATCCAGTGTCCACTGAGATAGATGCTATTTACCATCTCCACTTGAGTGATGAAAAAACTGAGACACAGAGAGGGTAAGTATAAGTAGCTCATCCAAGGTCACTCATCTATTAATTGATAATTTATATCACTTAAGTGTTTAAGGCACATCCAGCAGTTTGGCTCCTACTCAAAACTACTATGCTAATTTGCTTTGAGGATGTATTTTCTTCCCCTAAAAGTTTGCTTTGGTACAAATGCAAATGCTTAATATGGGCCACATACTGTGCTGATTAGTGTTTGTGAACTATCTCACTTTTTCTTCGCATCAGCCTTCTAAGGCTGGTATAGTTCAGTCCCCATTTTATAAATGAGGAGACTGAAACAGAAGGAAAATAACTTCCCTGGAATCAAATAAATGGAATTCCCATTCAGGTAGTTCAACTCCAAGACCTAGACTCAGCCACCACAGGATCAAACCTCTGTGGCCTGGTCACATTCTGATGCCAAAGAATAGTTTGAATAGATATATGTGTGGGAATACTTTGAGAGGTTACAGAACCTAGTCAACGACCTAAATAAATCACTCTGAATGGAAGCACAGAAGAAAGTTGAAGATGATGCTGAGACTGTCTCTGAAAAAGGCAAAGATGAGGCCTTGTTGCCCATACTTAGAAACCAGTTACTGGGAAAATTTGAGGTGATAGATCGTTGCGTGGAGGAAAATGCAGTCTAGGAAGCCTGAATGGCTGTGCCCCCAGGACCCTACCTCCAGTGTAACAGCTTGTCAAGACTCTTGGTCGGGGGAAGGATGCTGAATTGCCCCAGAGGGACAGGGAGATCTCTCTTGACCTCTGCCTGGACACTGCTCTCTGTTGCCCGCATTCTATCATGACTACCTCTCCTTTGCTTTCTTGTCACTTTTTGGTCCTTTCAGCCCTCTTTCTTGCCTATTAAAGCTGTCACAGGTATTGAATAGCTGCCACATATCTCATGAAGTGCTGGTCCACTGCTGCTTTTGCCCACGTTGTCATTTTCTCTTTTATTGCCTGCTAGTCTCTAGACATCGGTGTCCTTGGACAGTGAAGAAGTACCAAAATTCATGTCCTTTCTTCTCTTTCTAGTCGATTGTACTCTACTGGTTATGCTCCAGCCTCATGGGGCTTTCACAGAACTTGCTGCTGCGCTCTCCTAGATTTCGCCAGCTTTGCCGAATACCGTTGACCAAGTCAGATTCAGACTCTCCTTATAAGGACCTCTTTGCTGCCTTTTATACCAAGTTCATTTCAAGAAAATGACATGCTTTCCAGTAATTTTGAAACAATTGCAAGTGTTGCTATCACAATATATTTATGTTTAGAAATTCAGATGTGATTTAATTTGTTTTTATTTAAAATCATGAATTGTAGTACTGTGGGTTAAGATACAATCCAAATATATTTGACAATACTTAAACTTTTTTAAGTGCTAGAATTTTATGTTTAATTGTATTGAAAAATAACAAAAGTAGATTGAAAGTGTCTGGTTCTGCTTATAAAATTATAACTTACTAGAGGTGCCACAACTTTGGAAAACAGGATCAAATACTGAATGATGTCAGATTATACTGACCAGTCTCCTACATTAAAGTTTTATAAAGTAAGAGAATCCGTTGAGGTGGTTCTTAAAATTTTGGAGATGTGGAGGATCATAGACCCATTTATTTGCTAAGGCTACGGCTTTCTTTTCAGGAAAATCTTGGGACTCACAATGGGGGCCTTCGTTGATGACCTTTTCCTTCCCCCTGTCCTGAGGCTTTCTGGTCATTCCTGGCTGAGAAATCTTATTCTAATCGGACACACAATGATGATGAGTTAATGTGTGACTTTTAAAAAATGAACGAAATATATGCAGTAGATTAGTCCTTATAAGAAAGTACCTAATATCATAGGTGATGTTGCCTTTCAACCCTGCTCTGAAAGACTACAAGAAGGGTGCATTCCTCTTTCTATAACTTGAGAAGACTGGACTAGAGGATAGCACTGAGTACAGCTAGAGCCCAAAGTGGGAAATCTTAAGCATTAAGTTTGTATAGTTGAAGGAAATCAGAAGGGCAGCTACCTACTATGGAGGTGATTTTATAAACTATTTGGAAGGATTAAGTATTCTAGTGGGTTTAAACTATCATAGGTGCTTAATATAGAAAAAATTAACAGATAATATAAATTGTGGATCCAGTTTTTTGCTTGTTTGATTTGAAAAGATGATAAAACTAATCACAGTTGGGTTATCTATGAATAAACTTGACAGTCATTTGAGAAGATTGTAAATTACAAATTTTCATTGAGTTGAAATATGAACCTGCTTTTGAGATGCCCTATCATCCCATCTCATGTTTTACAATTAAACGAAAACTAACGTGGAATTAATTAGTCATTTCTTGAGGAATGTCTGTTAACGTCAGGAATGTCAGCTTTTGGGGCTGTCACCTTACCAGGAATTTAGAGGTAGCAATTGGGACCTGGTTCTCTTCTCGACTTCCCAGTTCTGGTTCATGACTGCTCCTACTGAGGTAATTGTCCAATCTCAGTGAAAGAATTGAAACCTTTGTGCAATCAGTCCTCATGCACAGACTTCATATTTGCTGGTTTGCCTACTCACTAAAATTTATTTGTAACCCCCAAGTCAGTACAGTGCTCTTGATGTTATTTTTGGACAAACAGTGGCAAAAATTTGAGTCATTCAAGGTGTGTTCCCAGCTAGGTCAAACAAGGCAACACTGTGGCTTCTTGTCATCTCTCATACTGTGTAACCAAGTGTCCTTTACGTGGTGTAGTGCCATTTTTTTTTTCATTTTTGTGCTTTTTGTTGGTGATGTCACTATTTAAAATGGTCTCCAACTGTTGTCATGCTAAGGTGGTATCTATTTTTTCCAGGCACAAGAATGCTGTGATGTTCCCTAAGGAGAAAGTAACACCTACATTAAATAAACTTCATTCAGGCATGAGTTATGATGCTGTGTTAGCCATGAGTTTGCCATTAAGAAATCAACAACATATTGTAATGATGAGTTGGCAAAAATGTGACAAGGTCACAGGAACACAACCCTGTATATTCTCTAAGGGCAATGGTTTCGTGGTTACTAAGTGTTCGTGGTAACTTTTAGAATATAACTACCTCAGATAACAAGAATTGACCTTTTGGAACATGTACAATCAAGGAAGCAAAGGCAGAAATGTGTATGCTGGTTGTTTTTTCTTTTTTCTTTTTTTTTTTTTTTAAGAATTTTTTTTAAAGATTTTATTTATTTATTTATGAGAGACACAGAGCGAGAGAGAGAGAGAGAGAGAGAGGCAGAGGGAGAACTAGGCTCCATGCAGGGAGCCTGACGTGGGACTCGATCCCCGGTCTCCAGGATCACGCCCTGGGCTGAAGGCTGCGCTAAACCGCTGAGCCACCCTGGCGTCCCTGTATGCTGGTTGTTTTATAGCAAAAAGAGGAAAGGGAATTTGGGAAAAATTTGTCTGTCTCTGGTACAAGTCGAGTCTGGCCATGGTTGTCTTTGGGTACTGACTGATTCATAGATTTTTCTCACAATTGGTTGAGGCAAATCAGCCCTCTTCCCCCATCTTATTCGAAGAAGTTTGTCACTTTCTGAAAGAAATAAAGGAATGCTGTGACTCCCTTTTCCATACTTTATCTTGTTTACTTTGATTCCTCTTGATTTCTAAATGTACACTTAACATCTTTTTGTTTTGTTTTGTTTTTCAGACGAATAGCTTACCTTGTTTCCTATTGCACTCCTGTTCTCAAACATTTTTGAACTGCTTTGAAAATTTGTATAAATTTGGGATGCCTGGGTGGCTCAGTCGTTGAGTGTCTGCCTTTGGCTCAGAGTGTGATGCAGGAGTCCCGGGATCCAGTCCCACATCGGGCTCCCTGCATGGAGCTTGCTTCTCCCTCTGCCTCTGTCTTTGCCTCTTTCTCTCTCTCTCACTCTTTGTGTCTCAAGAATAAATAAATAAAATCTTTTAAAAAATTGTATAAATTTGAGAATACAAGATCCTTCCTCTCAGACCTCAAAATAATTTCTGGTAGGTTTGGAGGTGGATGGGATCTTGGAAAATTCTCATGAATAAAGAAAACTGATACATGATGAACTGAAGTGAATCAGTCGCCTGACTTCAGGCTGGTAAATGTTTGTCTCATTCCTTTCTCCAGGCATATTTTTAGTAAATGGCAAGTCATGTTTTAGAAAATCCCAAGTCTGTGGTCTTTGATCTTATTTCCCCAGTAGAGTCTGTCATGGTCTGGAACACTTCTAGAGCATGAGGTCAGGGGAGGTGGATACTGGATGGGGAACAAGAGGACAACACACACTGTAAAGATCCCTTGACAACTTCCTGTTGGATGCTTCTCTCCTGCTGAGGGCCTGTCCTGCACCCTACAGCGTTCAGGAAATCTTTTTTTGTCTTTTCAGATGGAGACCATAGTCTACATGTCTGTAACCCCCTTCCTTCCTTCTGAAAGGGGGTCTTTTTGCAGATGGGCCTTACTTTTGTGTCTTAGGCCAAAATCACTTTTTTTTATGGGTGTCTCAGCCCAAGAGTGAGGAAAGGTGACTCCTTTCTGGATCAATTTCTGTTACACCATTAAGATAGAGCTCAGACATATGTTAGGAGATAGAACTGGCATACCTGAATAACCCAAAATTAGTTTCCCTGGAAGCATCGTGAGAGTAAACCTGCACAGCCCTATCTTGGCCAGATGTCATAGGTGGAAAGATGACATTTATTTTAAGATTTTTATTTATTCATGAGAGACAGAGGCAAAGACATAGGCTGAGGGAGAAGCAGGCCCCCTGCAGGGAGCCCAATGTGGAACTCAATCCTGGATCCCAGAATCACACCCTGGGCTAAAGGCGGACACTCAACCACTGAACCACTCAGGCGTCCCGAAAAGATGACATTTAAAAGTAAAATCCGTGATTGCCACCTTCACAGATAACCCAGGAGAGGTTTCAAAACCTCTTAGAGAGCAAGCCTTTCTAGGTTCCTTTAAAAGCACTCAAGAGCTAAAGACCAAACCCTTACATCTCAGAAGAGATACAGTCAGTTCTAGACAATAGGGGGGGAATTGTTTGTGGGGAAAAGTGGAAGAAAATGAGGGCCCAAATACACCTCAATATTTTCTCTCACTTTACTCCTATGCTTAATTCATCCATGTGTCTTCATAGATTTCTCCTAGGATCCCAGGAATCACTTCTTATTTGAGTTTTTTTTTTTTTTTTTTTTGAAAATGGCCTTTTAAATGACTTTAATACCAGTTTAAGCCCCAAAACAGTAGAAACTCAGATCCTAGAAACAAAGAATGTGGTTTGTTTTCCCCCCAGGGTGATAAGTGAAGTTATCACAGAATGCAAAATTAGGATTTCAGGTATGATCTATGAATCCATTAAGAATCTATGAATCCATAAGAATTTAGGTTTCTGTATTAAAGCTCAGTATGCAAATATGATGCAAAACATGAGACTGTAGTTACAATAGGCCATCATTATCGATGCTCACCTCTTTTTATGAGCTGATTCTACCAGGACATTGATTATCTGGAAATTATAGGAATCCATGGAAAATTTTCCATTTGAAACTTAGGAATATAAAGTTGTTATAACTGATATTTTCTAATTATACTGTATTTTGTGAAATCAGTATTTAACTTTGGGACATTTGAATTTGTGTAGTATTAAAACCCATAGATATTTCTGAAATTTCGGATTTCTGTATTTAAACAAGTAAAATAGGAGCTTATGTTCATATATATTTTTAATGTACTCATTTATATGAATTTTCATCCATGAACACTTCAGGCAAAACGTAAAGACTATTTTTACATGTGTTTCTAATCATATGAAATACAAAGATCAAAAAGTGAAAAATTGATAAAGTGAAAAACTGATACTGGAATCAAACTAATGCTAACTGGGGGAGTCCTTTTTTATTTTTATTTTTCCATCATGTCTTCTGTTTTCATAATGATTAAATTATTTTATGTTTGTATAATTCTTTTATTGTTGAAGATATTTCTGTATCCACATTTTTTTTAAGTTTTAATTCCAGTATAATTAATGTACAGCATTATATTGGTTTCAGGCATACAGTATAGTGATTCAACCATTCTATACATTTCTTTCTTTTTTTTTTTTTTTTTGTAAGATTGTATTTATTCATGAGAGACACAGAGAGAGAGACAGAGGCAGAGGGAAAAGCAGACTCCATACAGGAAGCCCAATGCAGGACTTGATCCCAAGACTCCAGGATCACAACCTGAGCCAAATCTTTAATAAACACTTAAATAAATAAAGTGTTCATACAGAGGCCTTGTCTAATGCTTAGAACAGTAACTTTTTGCTTTTCTGTAACTT
The DNA here is from genome assembly GCF_048164855.1 of Canis lupus baileyi. NCBI lineage: Eukaryota > Metazoa > Chordata > Mammalia > Carnivora > Canidae > Canis > Canis lupus. Next base: position 64,163,908 of record NC_132851.1, on the reverse strand, counting down.
GAACATGAGAGAGAGAGTGACACAACTGTCCCTAAGGAATAGATGTAGAGAGAACCCTGGCCCCTTGTGTTCGACCACTGATTGCCTTCTGGACTGCCCTGTATTCTGGCAAGTTTTACAGAGTAGTCTTACCTTTAATTGCCTAGTCCTGTACTGCTGATTTTATTTAATAAGGTGAGGGCTTCTGAGTGTTTGGGAATAAAAGCATTATGTAAAGATCTGAAATAAAACTAAAAGTGCTCCAAGAAAACAGTCACTGAGTTATTCTAAGGCAACAAAAAGAAATTTCTATTCTTGAAAGTCTCTGCTAACTCCAGAGGGCCAAGAATTTCACGAAAAGAGGCTTCCAAGGAAAGTGCCCAATTTCTCTTTCCCGTTTTGAGAAAATATCACAGGTGTGCTTCTTTCCCTGTGTCCCCGATAAGGCAATTTATATTTGTTTTGCCTTGGCTGGGAAGGAAGCACTGTATTTAATTTAGCTTTGATTTTTGTCTTCTGGCTAAAATGGAGCTCCCTAGGGAAACTTAAAAGGGATTATGAAATATATATACCTAACCATATTCCTTTCATTGCAACTGCATTTCTGCATGTTTACCATAGTACAAATAATTTGAGGAATTTCTTCTAATTATAACTTCAAGCTTCCTGGATCTTCTGTGAGTGGTGGATGCTTCTGAGGGCAAGGAGTTAAAAATATAAATTCTATACCTATGAGAGAATTAACAGGTTCATATTCCATGCTATTTAAAATTTATCCTATGTGTTGCAACAGGTAATAAATTCTCATAAAGTTTTATTATAGAAGCTTCCATTGCACTTGAGTTTTCAAATACGAATGTTCTATTTGGGGATCCAAATAAAAACTACAGTTGCCATTTAACATTACAGCTGCAACTAAGTATATATTTTGTGTTTTTTTGTTTGGTTTTCTAAAGATTTTATTTATTTATTCATGAGAGACACACAGAGGCAGAGGCAGAGGGAGAAGCAGGCTCCCTGCGAGGAGCCTGATTGTGGGACTTGATCCTGGCTCTCCAGGATGATGCCCTCAACTGCTGAGCCACCCAGCCGTTCCCCAAGTTTAGATTTTGAAATGAAATATCTTCTTTCTCATCCTTAACTCTTACCTACCTGATAATGTGTTATTTTACTTTGAAATACAGCTGATTCACAGCATTCACAGATTCATATTCGTGAATTCATCTACTCACTAAAATGTATTTGTAAAATACGAATGGTGGGGCACCTTGGCTGGCTCAGGCTGTATAGCATAAGACTCTTGATCTTGAGGTCATGCCCCACACTGGGCATGGAATTTACTTTAAAACAATAAAACCTAAATCGTCCAGTGCTCACACTCCGCTAAGATCAAATGAGGTGACACTGCCTTTTTGTTTTACCCGTCCTACTGTAAATAAGTGTCTTATGGTCTATTTAGTACCATATTTTTCTCATTTTTATCTTTTTTATTGATGATTTCTGTTTAAAATGGCCCCCAGACTCAAAGTGCACAAAAGGTATGGTAGTCTCACAGAGAACATGCATATGTTGGTATCATATCCCGTAGGTTCGGGGCTCAGTCCCAAAGGACTGCTGCCCCTCCTCAGACACCAACCTCAAGTAGTAGTAGATCTTCAGGTTACCCACAGAGTAACTACAGAGTGTAGGATTATGTACCTTCGTCTGACTTGTTTGCAGATTGAGGGTTCCTATAACCTCCTCCTCGGGTTTGATAATATGCTAAAATGGCTCACAAAACTCAGGAATGCACTTCGTGTTATCCATTTATAATAAAGGATACGACTCAGGAAGAAGTGGCTAGAGCAATGTATGTACAGGGCAGGGTGCCCAGAGCTTCCATGCTCTGTGTGGAGGCGTCATTAGGCACAGTTGATTAAATCATTAGCCATTCATTGGTAATTGAATTCAATCTCCAAGGGATAGGGGCAGAAAGTTCCAAGTTTCTGGTCATCTTGCTGGTTCCCAGGACAACCAACCCCCATTCTGTGGTTATCAAGGACAGGCTTTCAAAAATTGCCTTTTTAATATACATTTCGGTGTGATTGAAAGGGCCTTTTTATTATGAATAACAAAACTCAGAAAACTCCTTTAAGAGCTGTTTTAGGAGCACAAAGTCCACACAAATATAACAAAAGATGCTTCTATCACTATTTTTCACTTAAGACATTATAAGAATTGTAGGGGATCCCTGGGTGGCTCAGCGGTTTGGCGCCTACCTTCGGCCCAGGGTGTAATCCTGGAGTCCCGGGATCGAGTCCCATGTTGGGCTCCCTACATGGGGTCTGCTTCTCCCTCTGCCTGTGTCTCTGCCTCTCTCTGTGTCTTTCATGAATAAATAAATAAAATCTTAAAAAAAAAAAAAAAGAAATTACAAGAATTTTAGAAGCTGTGTGCCAGGAACCATGGATGAAGACCAAATATTATTTTACCAGCCTATCACAGGATTTTAATTGATGAAATTGGCTTTTTGCTCAGAAAATGAATTATTTAAAATGGATTCTCACTGGTAAGACTAGTTGTATGAAGGCATTTGGATTGGTTGAGATGTGTTTAGGAGACATGCCTACGTATAAATGAAGAGAGGATAAGAATCTCAGGGATAGTCCTGAGGCTTAATCTATATAAGTAGTTCTGTTGCTTCCAAGGATCACAGAACCCTGCCTGTAGTAGGTCTTCATACAAGATGTGATGAATCACCTAAAGGGGAGAGGCTGGGATTTCGTTGAGCTCAGAGCACAGAATTATGAATTGTTTGCGTCTACACACCCTGCCTACGGCACTGACGTGAACATCCAACAGAAAAAATGGATAGATGACTCCATATAGAGTAAAAAAGCTGTTCTGCGTTCCCTATCACCACCATTGTAAGCAGACGGGGCTACAGAGAGGAAGAAAAAGGGAGCAGATAGAGATGGAGCGACTCTTTCCATCTACAGAGTGTAGGATTATGTACCACTGGGGCTTGGAATATAGAGAAGCATGGTCATCTCCGCAGATCTGAATTGAAAGGTGCTTGGACCCAAGGAGCAAGATCAATAAATGTGACTAAATTAAGCATTTTGAGGTAGGAGGATTATCCTGGATTATCAGGGTGGCCAAATATAACCACAAGAGTCCTTATAATGAGAGAAAAGAGATGGCAACAACAGAAAGAGGACAGAGTGAGGCAGGTCATGAGCCAAGGAAACTTCCGAAGCTGGAAAACAAGAAACCAGATTCCTGCCTACAGTCTCCAGAAGAAACACAGCCCTGTGGAACCCATTTCAGATCTATGAACTCAAGAACTTGTCAGATAATAAATTTGTGTGGTTTTAAGTCACTAAATTTATGGTAATTTGTTATAGCAGCAATAGGAAAGTAATGCATGGTTGCAATTTCAAATTTTGGAATATGGCCACCCTATCTCTTAAGGGGGTAAAGACTGTGGGATCTCTCTGCCTCAGCTTCTTTTGTAAGATGGTGTTGTCTCTTCTTACATAAACTTTTCTCTGCTTCCCTTGTCTTCTGTGCAATATCCTAACTACATAATGCTTATGGGCTTGGGCTGGTGGGATGGCATCTAGTATGGGATGGCATCTAGCATGAACCACTTACAAATTGCTCTCTTCGTATCTCTTAAATCAGATTTCCTAGAAGGATCTGATGGCCCTACTTGGGCTACATGAATAACCCAGATCCAGTTTTCTGTGGCCTGCAGAGTACAAGATACCATCACCTGGTAGAAAGCTTCTCTATCTTCATGCCGCAGTAGTAGATAATCCAGCACTCTCTAGATGGAATTAGTTGCTCCATCTCTATCTGCTCCCTTTTTCTTCCTATCTGTAACCCCTTGTCTGCTTATAATGGTGGTGGTAGGGGGCGCAGGGCAGCTTTTTACTCCATATTTACTCCAATTTTCCTGTTGGATGTTAATGTCAGTGCCTTAGGCAGAGTATGTTCTCTTCCTACCATCCTGCCTTGGGAAGGAGGTTATTAAAACACCTTACCAAGATAATCCTGCCTATGGTCTCTGATGTCATCCATATCAGGGAGATTGCCCCATTCTACTAGCACTATGTACAATGAGCTTCCTGTTGTTTTTTGTCTGGAATGTACAAAGGCCATATTTGGAACTGATACCTGTCTTGCCTTACCTGGTGCTACACCTGAGTGACAGATGTCTGTATTTCAACGATGTGCTCAACTACCCAGTGCTTAAGGGATAAGACGTTCATTTCCCCTTCCTCACCCTTAGCTTAATATCTCTGATACCTTGTCACTTAGCCTAACATTGTTGAATGGATGCAAGACACACAGTCAACAAAAAGGTCAGTCAGCCATGCAGCTGGCAAGTATGATAACCCATTGTCTCCATTGTCACTTTGTTCTATATGCAGAGTTACTGACATTGTTGATGAAGTTCTATTAAAGTTCTTAGGATTTGGGTTCTCCTCAGGATAAAAGGGAATAGAAAGAAAGAAGAAAGAAAAAGAAGAAAGAAGAAAGAAAGAAAGAAAAAGAAAGAAAGAAAGAAAGAAAGAAAGAAAGAAAGAAAGAAAGAAAGAGAAAGAAAGAAAGAAAGAAAGAAAGAGAAAGAAAGAAAAGAAAAGAAAAGAGCCCTTCTAAATGGGACGTTTATTATAAGCACCTCTCAGTTTTTCCTTTGATCACATAGGATAAAGCAAAGATATTTTCCCCTGTAACACCTTTGCTAGAAAGTTGGCTTCCTTGAATGTAGAGAGTGAAGTGATCCATCAATAAAACTGTGTATGCAGATCTTTTTTTTTTTTTTGTGGCTGCTCTAATGGCTTTATTAACTCCTTTCTGGGGGTGGCAGGACCTTGTAGTTGAAGAGCTGGAAGGAAACCAGGAAGTGGTGGTCTCAGTATGGATCATTAAAGGGGTACAGGGGGTGCCCTGCATCTCTCGGGACCCTCTTCCCATCCACTGTGAGCATGGGCACAATGTATTGCCAATTTTTATTCAGGGCATCTAGCTGCTTCATCTCGTCTGGGCTAAAGGTGAAGTCAAACACCTGTACGTTCTGGAGAATACGTGAAGGTGTGATACTCTTGGGGATGCAGATCACTTTCCGCTGGACCTGCCACCTGAGCAGGATCTGAGCTGGAGACCGGCCATACTTTTCAGCCAGTGCCAAGACTACCGGCTCCTCAAGTAGGACAGGCTCATCAGGATCACGCCAAGCTCTATCAGAGGATCCCAGAGGGCTATAAGCGGTCACCTCCAGGCCGCGTGCTTGGCAATGAGCAATCAGCTCCTTCTGAGCCAAGTATGGGTGACATTCCACCTGCAGGACAGCTGGGCGTACAGAGGCCACACTGAGCACATCATCGATCTGCCGACTGCTGAAATTGGACAGGCCCAGTGCTCGTACCAGTCCCTTAGCCACCAGTGCCTCCAGAGCTTTCCAGGTCTCCTTGTAGTGGGTAGAGTCATAGCGGATTGTCCCATCGGCATTTTTAGGGAAAGGGTTGTCTCCCCGCTCAAAGGCATAAGGCCAGTGCATCAGGTACAGGTCCAAATACTCCAGCTGGAGGTCAGCCAGTGTCTTCCGGAGGGCAGGCTCCACATCCTTGGGGTGGTGTTTAGTGTTCCACAGCTTAGAAGTCACAAACAGCTCCTCTCGAAGCACCACCTTGCCAGGTCCTACATTCTCCTTCAGGGCCTCCCCGATCTCAGCCTCATTGCCGTAGATAGCAGCACAGTCAATGTGGCGGTAGCCTACACTCAGGGCATACATAATAGCTGCTTTTACCTGGCCAGGATCACTCTTCCAGGTGCCCAGCCCAATCAGGGGCATCTTCTGCCCAGTGTGCAGGAGGACACCTGAAGCCGCCATCGCCCCCCCGGCTGGAGCGCAGAGCGTCAACGAGGCAGTGTGATCTCTGCTCGGTTCTGTGCCCTGCCCACGATCCAACACGCCTCAGCTCCGGGAACTGCTGGGCTGCGAGGGAAGATGGCCCGATGCTGAAGGCCGGGACCTGGCTTAAGTCTCTGTGTATGCAGATCTTCTCTGATTTTATGAAAATGGTCCATGGATACAAATTCTATAGGTTTGGTATTTATAATCAGCTCAGATTACCACTGTGATGGATAATATGTTCAGATGACTGTATTGGCTGTGAGAGTCCCATTTTAGTCAAAATGGTCAGTTCTCTTTGGCCTGAAGAGGCATTCCTACATGAGCTCTCCATGTTCATTTACTCCCCACTTAACATGCAGAATGCTTGCCTTTAGGCTTCCTTCCCCAGTAGGACCAGAGTAGAGGGACTCTACACCTCCTCTGCTGCCCATGGCCACCAGGGGTCATCAGAAGATAGAAGACGGGGGGATCCCTGGGTGGCTCAGCGGTTTGGCACCTGCCTTTGGCCCAGGGCGTGATCCTGGAGACCCGGGATCGAATCCCACGTCGGGCTCCCTGCATGGAGCCTGCTTCTTCCTCTGCCTGTGTCTCTGCCTCTCTCTCTCTCTCTATGTCATAAATAATAAATAAATAAATAAATAAATAAATAAATAAATAAATAAATAAAATGTTTAAAAAAATAGAAGATAGAAGACGAATGGTTACCAAGTGAAAGGGTGGCCATAATCCACAATAGAGAAATTAAAAATCCAAATTCTTGAAGTAAAAAACTCCACCTGTAACTCCCAGATGTACCATCTCTAGTTCTCTAAAATGAATGGGACAGGGCCAGTGTTTGAGCAGAGGTGTTCTAAGGGGCTATGTTTGTCCTTGGCTGAGGTAACCCTGCCCCAACATACTTCACAGGGACACAGTTTAATTGTCAACTACTGTAGGAAAGTGTTATGTTTGCCTCTTGGAGGTGGTCTGCTGCTTACAGTCTCCTCTTGTTCTTGTGAAGACTTACCAAATATAGTGAGATTATTTAGATATACCATTATGTCCATATTCCCAAGCACTCTCTGTATTTAACTGCTAAGAGATACAACTTCTTCGAGATTTGGTGTTTTTGTTCCACCTAAAATAGTAACCTATTTTTTTTCCGTATTTTTTTTTCTTCTGAGCTAGCCCCTTTATTTTATCTTAATTTTCTTTTCTTTCCGTAAGACTTCTATTGATTGGTCTATAGGGTTATTCTTTTATTTGCAAGTATATTCAGATATACATGCATTCTGCTCTCTGTCTACGGCAGGGGTCTTCAAACAGATTTTTTTTAATTTATTTTTTATTGGTGTTCAATTTACTAACATACAGAATAACCCCCAGTGCCCGTCACCCATTCACTCCCACCCCCCGCCCTCCTCCCCTTCCACCACCCCTAGTTCGTTTCCCAGAGTTAGCAGTCTTTACGTTCTGTCTCCCTTTCTGATATTTCCCACACATTTCTTCCCCCTTCCCTTATATTCCCTTTCACTATTATTTATCTTCCCCAAATGAATGAGAACATATAATGTTTGTCCTTCTCCGACTGGCTTACTTCACTCAGCATAATACCCTCCAGTTCCATCCACGTTGAAGCAAATGGTGGGTATTTGTCATTTCTAATAGCTGAGTAATATTCCATTGTATACATAAACCACATCTTCTTTATCCATTCATCTTTCGATGGACACCGAGGCTCCTTCCACAGCTTGGCTATCATGGCCATTGCTGCTATAAACATCGGGGTGCAGGTGTCCCGGCGTTTCATTGCATTTGTATCTTTGGGGTAAATCCCCAACAGTACAATTGCTGGGTCCTAGGGCAGGTCTATTTTTAACTGTTTGAGGAACCTCCACACAGTTTTCCAGAGTGGCTGCACCAGTTCACATTCCCACCAACAGTGTAAGAGAGTTCCCTTTTCTCCGCATCCTCTCCAACATTTGTGGTTTCCTGCCTTGTTAATGTTCCCCATTCTCACTGGTGTGAGGTGGGATCTCATTGTGGTTTTGATTTGTATTTCCCTGATGGCAAGTGATGCAGAGCATTTTCTCATGTGCGTGTTGGCCATGTCTATGTCTTCCTCTGTGAGATTTCTCTTCATGTCTTTTGCCCATTTCATGATTGGATTGTTTGTTTCTTTGGTGTTGAGTTTAAGAAGTTCTTTACAGATCTTGGAAACTAGCCCTTTATCTGATACGTCATTTGCAAATCTCTTCTCCCATTCTGTAGGTTGACTTTGAGTTTTGTTGACTGTATCCTTTGCTGTGCAAAAGCTTCTTATCTTGATGAAGTCCCAATAGTTCATTTTTGCTTTTGTTTCTTTTGCCTTCGTGGATGTATCTTGCAAGAAGTTACTATGGCCGAGTTCAAAAAGGGTGTTGCCTGTGTTCTTCTCTAGGATTTTGATGGAATCTTGTCTCACATTTAGATCTTTCATCCATTTTGAGTTTGTCTTTGTGTATGGTGCAAGAGAGTGGTCTAGTTTCATTCTTCTGCATGTGGATGTCCAATTTTTCCAGAACCATGTATTGAAGAGACTGTCTTTCTTCCAATGGATAGTCTTTCCTCCTTTATCGAATATTAGTTGACCATAAAGTTCAGGGTCCACTTCTGGGTTCTCTATTCTGTTCCATTGATCTATGTGTCTGTGTTTGTGCCAGTACCACACTGTCTTGATGACCATAGCTTTGTAGTACAACCTGAAATCTGGCATTGTGATGCCCCCAGATATGGTTTTTTTTTTTTAAAATTCCCCTGGCTATTCGGGGTCTTTTCTGATTCCACACAAATCTTAAAATAATTTGTTCTAACTCTCTGAAGAAAGTCCATGGTATTTTGATAGGGATTGCATTAAACGTGTATATTGCCCTGGGTAACATTGACATTTTCACAATATTAATTCTGCCAATCCATGAGCATGGAATATTTTTCCATCTCTTTGTGTCTTCCTCAATTTCTTTCAGAAGTGTTCTATAGTTTTGAGGGTATAGATCCTTTACATCTTTGGTTAGGTTTATTCCTAGGTATCTTATGCTTTTGGGTGCAATTGTAAATGGGATTGACTCCTTAATTTCTCTTTCTTCAGTCTCATTGTTAGTGTATAGAAATGCCACTGATTTCTGGGCATTGATTTTGTATCCTGCCACGCTACCGAATTGCTGTATGAGTTCTAGCAATCTTGGGGTGGAGACTTTTGGGTTTTCTATGTAGAGTATCATGTCATCGGCGAAGAGGGAGAGTTTGACTTCTTCTTTGCCAATTTGAATGCCTTTAATGTCTTTTTGTTGTCTGATTGCTGAGGCTAGGACTTCCAGTACTATGTTGAATAGCAGTGGTGAGAGTGGACATCCCTGTCTTGTTCCTGATCTTAGGGGAAAGGCTCCCAGTGCTTCCCCATTGAGAATGATATTTGCTGTGGGCTTTTCATAGATGGCTTTTAAGATGTCGAGGAATGTTCCCTCTATCCCTACACTCTGAAGAGTTTTGATCAGGAATGGATGCTGTATTTTGTCAAATGCTTTCTCTGCATCCAATGAAAGGATCATATGGTTCTTGGTTTTTCTCTTGCTGATATGATGAATCACATTGATTGTTTTACGGGTGTTGAACCAGCCTTGTGTCCCAGGGATAAATCCTACTTGGTCATGGTGAATAATTTTTTTAATGTACTGTTGGATCCTATTGGCCAGTATCTTGTTGAGAATTTTTGCATCCATGTTCATCAGGGATATTGGTCTGTAATTCTCCTTTTTGGTGGGGTCTTTGTCTGGTTTTGGAATTAAGGTGATGCTGGCCTCATAGAATGAATTTGGAAGTACTCCATCTCTTTCTATCTTTCCAAACAGCTTTAGGAGAATAGGTATGGTTTCTTCTTTAAACGTTTGATAAAATTCCCCTGGGAAGCCATCTGGCCCTGGACTCTTGTGTCTTGGGAGGTTTTTGATGACTGCTTCAATTTCCTCCCTGGTTATTGGCCTGTTCAGGTTTTCTATTTCTTCCTGTTCCAGTTTTGGTAGTTTGTGGCTTTCCAGGAATGCGTCCATTTCTTCTAGATTGCCTAATTTATTGGAGTATAGCTGTTCATAATATGTTTTTAAAATCGTTTGTATTTCCTTGGTGTTGGTAGTGATCTCTCCTTTCTCATTCATGATTTTATTAATTTGACTCTTCTCTCTCTTCTTTTTAATAAGGCTGGCTAATGGTTTATCTATCTTATTAATTCTTTCAAAGAACCAACTCCTGGTTCTGTTGATCTGTTCCACAGTTCTTCTGGTCTCGATTTCGTTGAGTTCTGCTCGAATCTTTATTAACTCCCTTCTTCTCTTGGGTGTAGGATCTATTTGCTGTTTTTTCTCTAGCTCCTTTATGTGTAAGGTTAGCTTTTGTATTTGAGTTCTTTCCAGTTTTTGAATGGATGCTTGTATTGCGATGTATTTCCCCCTTAGGACTGCTTTTGCTGCATCCCAAAGATTTTGAACGGTTGTATCTTCATTCTCATTAGTTTCCATGAATCTTTTTAATTCTTCCTTAATTTCCTGGTTGACCCTTTTATCTTTTAGCAGGATGGTCCTTAACCTCCACGTGTTTGAGGTCCTTCCAAACTTCTTGTTGTGATTTAGTTCTAATTTCAAGGCATTATGGTCTGAGAATATGCAGGGGACAATCCCAATCTTTTGGTATCGGTTCAGACCCGATTTGTGACCCAATATGTGGTCTATTCTGGAGAAAGTTCCATGTGCGCTTGAGAAGAATGTGTATTCAGTTGAGTTTGGATGTAAAGTTCTGTAGATATCTGTGAAATCCATCTGGTCCAGTGTATCATTTAAAGCTCTCGTTTCTTTGGAGATGTTGTGCTTAGAAGACCTATCGAGTATAGAAAGAGCTAGATTGAAGTCACCAAGTATAAGTGTATTATTATCTAAGTATTTCTTCACTTTGGTTAATAATTGATTTATATATTTGGCAGCTCCCACATTCGGAGCATATATATTGAGGATTGTTAAGTCCTCTTGTTGAATAGATCCTTTAAGTATGATATAGTGTCCCTCTTCATCTCTCACTACAGTCTTTGGGGTGAATTTTAGTTTATCTGATATAAGGATGGCTACCCCTGCTTTCTTTTGAGGACCATTCGAATGGTAAATGGTTCTCCAACCTTTTATTTTCAGGCTGTAGGTGTCCTTCTGTCTAAAATGAGTCTCTTGTAGACAGCAAATAGATGGGTCCTGCTTTTTTATCCAGTCTGAAACCCTGTGCCTTTTGATGGGGTCATGAAGCCCGTTCACATTCAGAGTTACTATTGAGAGATATGAGTTTAGTGTCATCATGATATCTATTCAGTCCTTGTTTTTGTGGACTGTTCCACTGAACTTCTTAAAGGGGAATTTTAAGAGTCCCCCTTAAAATTTCTTGCAGAGCTGGTTTGGAGGTCACATATTCTTTTAGTTGCTGCCTGTCTTGGAAGCTCTTTATCTCTCCTTCCATTTTGAATGAGAGCCTTGCTGGATAAAGTATTCTTGGTTGCATGTTCTTCTCATTTAGGACCCTGAATATATCCTGCCAGCCCTTTCTGGCCTGCCAGGTCTCTGTGGAGAGGTCTGGTGTTACCCTAATACTCCTGCCCATAAAAGTCAGGGATTTCTTGTCTCTTGCTGCTTTAAGGATCTTCTCTTTGTCTTTGGAATTTGCAAGCTTCACTATTAAATGTCGAGGTGTTGAACGGTTTTTATTGATTTTAGAGGGGGATCTCTCTATTTCCTGGATCTGAATGCCTGTTTCCCTTCCCAGATTAGGAAAGTTTTCAGCTAGAATTTGTTCAAATACATAATCTGGCCCTCTGGCCCTTTCGGCGCCCTCGGGAACCCCAATTAAACGTAGGTTTTTCTTTCTCAGGCTGTCGTTTATTTCCGTTAATCTATCCTCATGGTCTTTTAATTGTTTGTCTCTTTTTTCCTCAGTTTCCCTCTTTGCTATCGACTTGTCTTCTATGTCACTCACTCGTTCTTCCACCTCGTTAACCCTCGTCGTTAGGACTTCTAGTTTGGATTGCATCTCATTCAATTGATTTTTAATTTCTGCCTGATTAGCTCTAAATTCTGCAGTCATGAAGTCTCTTGAGTCCTTTATACTTTTTTCTAGAGCCACCAGTAGCTGTATAATAGTGCTTCTGAATTGGCTTTCTGACATAGAATTGTAATCCAGGTTTTGTAACTCTGTGGGAGAGAGGACTGTTTCTGATTCTTTCTTTTGAGGTGAGGTTTTCCTTCTAGTCATTTTGCTCAGTGCAGAGTGGCCAAAAGCAAGTTGTATTGGGAAAAAGAGAAAAAGAGAGGAGAGAAAGAAGGAAAGAAAAGAGAAAGAGAAAAAAAGGGAAGAAAAAAAAAACGAAAAAAAAAAAAAGAAGAAAAAGAGAAAGAAAAAGAAAGGAGAAAAAAAAAAGGGGGTGGGGGGAAGGAAACAAATCAAAAAGCAAAACAAAACAAAACAAAACAAAACAAAAAAGAACCACCGGGGAGTATCTTCTGATTCTATGTACTTTAAGTCCCTTGGCTTCTCCTGGAAGTTGTCCGTCTAGCTGGTCTTCTGGGGGAGGGGCCTGTTGTGCTGATTCTCAGGTGTTAGCACTTGGGGGAGCTGCTCTGCCCCTGCCTGGTGCAGGGCTCAGTGGGGGTTGTTCACCCCGTGAGGCCCCAGGAGGAACAACCGCAGTGGCGGCGGCAGCTCTGCAGCCCTGGGGTCAGCCCCCGCAGTAGCCCCGGAGCTCTCCGTCTGCAGGGCCTGGAGGCTCCGGGCGGGGCCGCTGATCTGCTCAGCTCGGGGCAGGAGCGTCCTCGCTGTCCTGGGCCCTCCCGGCCTCTGCCTGTCCCGGGGGAGGCGGGATCCTGGGCTGTGTCCCGGCGCCCTGTGCTCTGGGGCCTGCGCTGGTGGATTCGCGCTCCCGCCCCACAGCCCCCTCCGCGGAGCCGCCGCCCGAGCCCCTCCGAGCTGCTCCTGGAACTGCGCAGCTCCCTCTGCACGGAGCCTCTTCCTCCGCCCGAGCCCTCCGAGCTGCTCCCCCCCCGCAGCCCCCTCTGCGGAGCCGCCCCCTCCCCCCCCCCGAGCTGCTCCGGGTCCCGCCGTGCGCGCTGCAGCCCTTAGGGAGCTCGGCGCATCTCCCGGGGCGCAGGTCCCTGTTAGTGTCCCCGGAGCCCGAGGCCATCCCCGCCCTCCTGGGTCCTGCTCCCCCTCCCTGCAGCCCCTTTCCGCCCGGGAAGGTCGGTGCAGCTCCTGCGTCTCCGGGACGGGGCTCTCCTGTCCTGGGGACACTCGCCCCGGCCTCAGCCCGGCTCCTCGCGGGCCCCTCCCCCTTGGAGGCCTTTTGTGTCTTTATTTCTTTTTCCCCGTCTTCCTACCTTGATGGAAGCGCGAACTCTTCTCACTGTTGCATTCCAGCTGGTCTCTCTTTAATTCTCAGGCCGAATTCGTAGATTTTCAGGATGATTGGAAGGTTTTCTAGGTAATTTGGTGGGGACAGGTGACTTGGGGACCCTACTCTTCCGCCGTCTTGCTCCTACCCCCCCTTCAAACAGATTTAAACTGGTGTCAGTTCATTTGGTCTGAAGCTTAAGATCTCAGGGTGGCCACCCTCACTCAGTCCTTTATCTACTGCTGGAAGAAAGTGCTCTTTCTTGCTTTCTTTCAGAAAGAAATAATAGACTGGGGGAGATATTAAATCAAAACTTTCTTGCCTCACTAAGTATACTGGAGGGAAAATGTTTCCCCCCTGCCTTTCTATTGTAGATAGTAACCTCCCAGAGCATCATTTATATAAATCTTGATTCAAAAATGCTGGGCCTAAGAAGAACATCCTAACTTGGGAGAGGAGGCAGGGCACAAACTTTTTATTGAGGTTTAGCAGGAAGGGGCACTTGACAATTAGGTAGTCCCGAGAAGTAGGCAAGGATGTTCTCTCAAGGGGGGGTGGGGGTGGGGATACTTTGTAGAATAGTAGCCATGGTTTGGGCAATTTGGATTTCATCAAGAGTGGAGAAGAGTGAGGGGCTAAGTCATTGTGTAGGAGGGAATAGAGAAGAATAGCTGCAGGGACTCTGGAAACTTCTCAGTTCTTCAGGGTCTTTTACACTATTTTTAACATATAGAAAAGCAAAAGTTTTTCTGTAGATATATAGAAGGCAATTTCATAATACTTTTGCAAATATTATATATTCACTTTCCTTGTAGCATATGTATCTCTGGCCAGAACATACATATCTTTGCAGTATATTGTTGAAGAACAAGAAATAGTATTCACAGTCTACCGACTCATGAGGAGAAAGAATTGTTACGTGGTAATAGCCAAGGATCCCAGGGTCTCCTGTAACAATAGGATGAGTTCTTTGAGAAAATACCTGTTTCTTAAATTCAGAAATGCCACTAACATTACCACCACCACCACCACTGAGTGCTTGGCTCAGCCATTAGAGTATTTCGAATTCCCAGCATGAAATACTAATCTATTTTAGCCAATTTGCTCCATGCCATATTCTACATATATCTCAATTTTGCAAGACTACAAAATCCAGATACTCTGATATCAATATATCATTAATATGTTTTTTTAAGTCAGTAGTTTTCTCTAATGAAATGATCTTTTTCCACGATACTCCTTAAAAAGTGGAGGGGCTTCATATTGCTAATGTTATTTCTTTTTTAAAAAAGATTTTATTTATTTATTCATGAGAGACACACAGAGAGAGGCAAAGGTATAGGCAGAGGGAGAAGCAGACTCCCCGCAAGGAGCCCCATGCAGGACTCGATCCTAGACCCTGGGATCACACCCCAAGCTGAGGCGCACGCTCAACCACTGAGCCACCCAGGCGTCCCTGTTATTTCTCTTCAACACGTTTTATATCTAATTCAGTGATGGATAAATGGTGATGGATAAATTCCAATTGGTCATTTGCTTTTCCATTAATTAGTTTGATTACAAGGCCTCTTTTTATTATAATAGATAGCAGCCTAATTCAGTCTAACTTCAGCAAAAAGGGACTATTCATGTAGCTATAGAATCTATAGGTAATGTTGGTTTTAGGCATGGGTGGTCCTGGGAGCTTAAACCATATTCTCAGGACCATTTCCCTTTATCTTTCAACTTTGGTTTCCTTTGGGTTGGGCTGATTCTTGAGTCTCAAGTGGAAAATATGGCCACTAGTAGCTCTAGGCTCATGATATTTCTTCAGTTAGTGCTATTTGTACTTCTAGAAAATATTCCAGGAGAGACTTTGCCTTGTGTGGTAAGTGAAATAATATCTTCCCAAACAAATATCCATGTCCCAATTTCTAGAACCTGTGAATATGTTACGTTACATGGCAAAAGGAAATTAGAGGATATTATTAAGTTATGGCTCATAAGATGGGGTGATCATGCTAGAGTATCCAGATGGTCCTGAAGTAGTCACAGGAGGGAGGCGGGAGGTGGGAGAAGAGAAAAGATCCTATGCTGCCAGCTTTGAAAATGGAGGAAAGGGGCCATGAATCAAGGAGTGCAAGTGGCCTCTAGAAGCTGGAAAAGACAAGGAACACACTCCTTAGAGACTCCAGAATATAGCCCTGAGGACCCGTAATAGATCATGATCTTCAGAGCTATAAAATACGTTGGTGTTGGTTTTTTTTTTTTTTAAGTTGCTAAGATTGTGGTAAGTTTTTACAACAGCAATAGGAAACAAATAGAGCTTCTGATTATTGCCCATCCCTGAACCAACTGGTCAACCTTGGTGTAGGAGTGAAGGTGTAGTACACTGCTCAGATAGGGGTTATGTGCACTCCCAGAGCCAGGTCCAACCTAAGCCACATGCTTGGAGTTTGGGGAAGGAATGAATCCATCATGCTTCTTAGCTGCTCCGTATACATGTGTATACATACGTGTGTGTTTATAGTTTCATGGCCTAATTAGCAGTCTCTTTGGCCTCTCTTGCTGAGTGATCAGTGGGTGTGGAATTTCTCAGTATTCTTTAGTCTTGTGTGAAGGCCACCAATCCATCATGGATCAAGGCCAGTACATTTGTGGCATTTAACTCACATATCACTTTGAAGACAGAAGATGCCAAAGTCTCACAGTCCTCTTCTGTTCATAGTTCTGATACATTTTATTCTTACTCCATAGTTCAGATTCAGCCCATCTGAGAACCATTTTGTGCTCCTGGAAAATAACTTTAGCATTCTCTACATAGTAGCATGCAACATAAGCAACTTTACTTCTTTCCCTGACCATCACGGGCCATCACCTTTGTTCTGATATAATCACTGCATATCTATCTCCTGGTCAAGTTCTGTGGATGGATCTTCCCTTTCTAGAAGTAATCCAGATTTCAAAAACAAATCGTTAGTCTGACAATAAGCATCTATATACCACTTCCCATCTATTTGCAAGAAAGCTCAGTATCGGTTTTGCAGAAGGCATGGTTCCAGTCTTCTCCATATACTAACTCACTGGCTCCAGTGACTGGATCACAAAATGATACACCACTTCTCTCTCCTATCTGAAGATCCTAAACCCCAAAACCACTATTCTGGAGCCATTTCTCATGGTACTATTTTGTTAATATTTTGGCTGCCATGATGAATTGTGTCTTAGTTCTTTTTAATGATTTGATCCAGGAACAACTGGACACTCAAATGCCCCTGAAGATACATACCCCTGTGGGAAGCTATGAACTATAACTTGGTCTCTCTGCCTATTATCTTGGAGATGGAATACTATGACAGTAAGGAGAAATTGTCCCAACATGGTTTCTCTTCCACTGAGCAAATGCAGGCAATCTGTTAATTGATGAGGGAAAGCATGCCCTACCTCTTTCTCAGCTGGAAAAACACACAACAGAGTTGCAAAGGAAGTCCATTCAGTTCTTAGTTCAGCTTTGCACTATGATTTACCCCATATAATATCCATGAGGGTGAGAACTTAGAAATGACTTTATTTTATTCATTTCATTCTCCATTCATATACTTGAACTTTCACTTATAAACTAGGGGGCAGCCATCGGGTCTCTCTTCTGGACTCTCCTTGAGCTGTCTCCACAGTCCTTGATCCTCATTAACTATTCTTTCATCCCAATCCCAGCCTACTCTGCTGTGGGTGCCCTGAAATAGGTGTTCTTTTCTGTTTCACAAGATTTCTCTGCTGGACAGGTCCAGAGATGGACAAGGTAGGTAAAAGTGCTAGTCTGGCCTGAAAGAAGAATATAAATTATTAAAACATCTGACACTTTATATTATACATGTTTATTTCCTGTCAACATATCCCTTTCCTCTTATATCTTATGTTAAGACACTGTCCTCTGCTTACCACAGACGGCCGCCATTCTATCACCTAGATACAGAAGCTTTCAGCTTCCAGGAAGTAGGGGTGGGGTAGTAGAAAAACTCATCTTTCTATGGGGTCTTTGTTGTTGTCGTTTTAAAGATTTTATTTATTATTTTGAGAGAGGGAGAACACGAATGGGGAGGGGCAAGGGTAGGAGGGGAGAGGGAAAAAGAATCTGAAGCAGACTCCACACTGAGTGCAGAGCCCACGTGGGGCTTGATCCCACGACCCAGAGATCATGACCAAGCCAAAACCAAGAGTTGGGTGCCTAACCAGATATTAGTTTCTACAACTTCCTGACACCGGTTTACAGACTTCATATCCACTATCTGTTCTCCCCTTTCTCTCATGGTATTATAAAATACACATACGTCTTTTTAAAAATTATCCATTGTTATCATCTCATTGGTTATTCCTCCTTTGATGGTCCTTCCAGCAGGGGTCTCACTGCTTTGCTTCACTTTATGGTGCTCCTCCATCATCCAACACTCCTTAAATCTACATCTTTCAATATTCCATGTCGTTCTCTCCCTTCTTCCCTCTCTCTTCTCCAATTCATGGTCATTTTATTTATAAGTCATTCATACTAGCTGTCCCCACTGTCTCATTCTTCACTCCCTCCCACTCCCTCCCACTTTTCATCACTTTGAACCTTGGATTTGTGCTCTAGATCACTCATTTGTTCTTCCACTGTGTCTGTTCTTCAGGTGCATCTACTGTGTTTATTTTTAAGTTTGTGTTTATTTAAAACAGATTTGTTTTATTTCAAATGTTACGGTAGTTAAATTTTTTCAAATGTTACGGTAGTTAAATTTTAATTATTCTACTCCATTTTTACAACAGCCCCTTTTGCCACATGGACGTGATGTCTTTTCTATTAATACTTAATAAAAACAAATACTTAATAAAAATCACTCTCAGTTCATTGTATTTCCACCCCTGCCTCAGAAGTTAGTTCTGTATATTTAGGTTGATGCTTATATTTCAGGATGTGATTTTTCTTTAACTATTTGGTGATTCTCGGTTGCATTTTTATCTTTCACTTAACTTTCTCTGCTAGCTTCTGTTATTGTAGAACCTTCTGTAATTGTGAGGGGAAGGTACACTATGAGAGAGAGGGTGTCACCAAGTCTTACATGGGGAGTGCTCCTCGTGCCTCTTGGATGTAGCTGGCCACTCGAGACCTAGCTTTGCTTTGTGTGAGGACATGGCAGGAAGGCAGCTGTCTGGGAACCAGGAAATGGGCTCTCACCACACACTGAATCTCCTGGCACCTCATCTGATCTTGAATTTCTCAGCCTCCATAACTGTGAGAATCAAATTTCTATTGTTGAGAAGCTACCCAGTCCATGTATCCTGTTATAGCAGCCGAATGGACTAAGGCAACATCTGAGTTGGTATAAGTCAACATTAGAAAACGTTCACCACCAGTCTTCTTCAAATATTTAGGAATCTACTAAAGATAGTCTGTGTGAGACAAAGACATCTGAACTTTGAAATGACTGGAATTCTTGCCCAGCTTTTAAACCTTCAGTTAGGCTCAGATAGCAAAGATGTATGAGAGGCTTATCAGTAAAGATTTTCATTTCTGTGTTGTGAAATTAGAAATAATCTTAAGTCTACAAAAAAGGCAGTTGATTCAGTTTTTTCCTGCCTCCATAATGTGTACACATTACTGTGTAGATGCTAGCAAAGTTGATGGAGGAGATAATGTCATGAAAATATTCGTAATGTAATGAACGGGGGGAAAGCACATTACACAACAATATGTGGAGAGATTCTTTAAAAGCAAAAGTTAAATGCTTATACAAAGAAAAAAAACCCCACAAAACATACAGTGGTATTTCCAAAATATCACTGGTTGGTTAAGATTTGGTTGGATTTATATAGCCTTTTTCTTGAAGTTAAAATTCATTGAGTGAAATGTATTACTTTTGTCATTATAAAAGTGTTGTTATACCCATGTTTTCAGAAATACATCTATTCCGATAAAGCAAGAATCTCATTGTTCTGGATCATTAAATAAGATCCTAATTCTTTCTTGAACAGTTGTAATTTTAATGAATTGATATAATAATTGAAGTGATTAATTACATATTGAACTAAAAATGATACCACTTACAGGGGAGACTAATAATCAACTTATGGTGAAAACAAAAACCAATATCTAATGTTGAGCCTTTTATTCTTTAAGTTTTGGTTGCTGTATCTTGCAGCAACACAAGACGGCTATTGCAGCCAGTGGGTACATGGGCTGCAGACAATTCTGAGAAAAATATTGCAGAAGTTCTTCAGTGCTAGAGGAATCTAATTGCCCACCCGGCAGGGTCTTAGGGAGATAGCCCAGCACTGCCCACTAGTGGTCTTTAGGAACAAAGCATCAGTGCCAATAAAGGGCAGGTGTTTGGTGTGAGCTTTTTTATACCTAGGACTCTTTATATTTATAGATCTTTACAATTCATTATAAGCACCCTCTGTGTTTTATAGGTAAGAAAACTGAGAAATTAAATGAATAGCCTTAGATTCCCACAGGTACATCATGATAAAGATGGAACCAGAGCCTGGGCCTCCACTGTCCCCAGCCAACGTAATCTTTGCCCATCTGAGCTGCCTCAGCTTTATATTAGTTTGCTAGTATCACGGAAGTCCAAGGTATTCGTCAAATATACTTCTGATTTGAGGACTCAGTTACACACAGGAAACTCATACCTCCTCATTAATTTCAACTGTCCCTTAACTTCACTTGGTGATCTGTGATACATTGGGTATAGATAGGCCTTTGAATTTGGGGGACCTGTTTATTCCAGTTAATGTTACATAGACGAGATGTGCACATGGTTAATTTGAAACATCACTCAGGTATTTGGTTATTGCTGATGAGATAAAGCCAACACATGAAGGCTGAGCTTTCTGGAAATGCACTTGTCCCTGATAGCAATGGTAACCAGCAGGATCTAGTTTCACTTATTGCAGACATATTTTCATTATTAAAGGGCATGTTGTTTGTTAAGGCTTGTGGTTTCAGTTTCTCAATCTCCTTGACACCCAAAGGTAGAATTGTGGCCTTTCTGTCATGCATTTTTCTCGTAGAATAGGCAGCAAGTGGAACCACAAAGGTGTTAATGAATGAGATGGTGATACAGTAAGTCTAACGATGTGACAGGGTATGTATATCTGCATGTCTCCTCTTCATTTGGTCTTACTCCCTCCCCTGACTGCATTTAGATGTGGGAGCTTGTACTTGATTAATTTTCAAGTCTGTGACTAGAGGGGAACCTCAACTGCATTTTGAATGGATTTGTATCCAGAGCTCACTGAAATGAGAGTCAGACTTGTGATTAATGCCTCTAGGTGGTGCCTGTGACCTGTGTTTGGATTCAGTAGCTTTGTATGTCAGGCAGAGGGAGAACACTATAAAGGAGAGAGAGAAGGGGGAGGGAGAGAGTGAGTGTGTGGACGTGTGTTCCACTTCCCAAGTTCTGTAGAGAGGCTGTGTCAAAGACCAGGGACCCTCTGTGGTTATTCACTTCTCATTTTTCCAGTATCCTCTGTTTTTTCTCTCCTTGGAAAGGGAGTTCACAAAGTTGACGTAAGTCAGGAGGTGAAACGCAAGGAGGAAATTGGGAATTTTTATAGTTTAGGACTAGCAGTTTATGTTTTTAGGGGTGATAAAATGACTCTTTCATGTATATATCACATACAATATTTGCTTAGTGAGCATATACAGAAGGCATCCTGTTAGCATTTCACTTTCTTTGTAATGCATACACATACCCAGTCTTCTTCTCCCTTTGTGTTTTATTTAGCCCTCTTCACTGTTTGCAGGTTGGGAAGTTGATTTGATCACTCAGGTTTTTCTCACAAGTTGACATTATGTGTGATCTATTAGGTTTTATTAGTGTCATAGTGTAACTAAGGCAAGTGTCCATGTGTCAGTCTAGAGAGCAGAGCTGGAACGACCTTTAGAGATCAGCAAGGAAAGGAGTTTTCAGATCCTTGGTTTTTATCTTGGGTTTAGAATTAATTAAATAAAACAGACAAGGTCACATAAGTGTGTAATTAACAGAGCCTGGATTGAATTAACAGAGCCTGGTCAACTGTATCCAGATTTCACCATCTTTTGACCATATCCATTCCTTCAGGAGATTTCAGTGGGTTTTCAGTGATTTCATAGACCAAGAATTGGGGGGGATAGTTTAGGATTGGCAATATTTTACTTAGTGAGGACATTAGAGTCATCCCTAATATCATCACTACTTTATAAAAGAAGGGCTTTTAAAAAAAGTTTTATTTGAGAGAGAGAGGATGAGAGTGAGAGAGAGCATGAGCTAGGGGGGAGGGGCAGAGAGAGAGGGAGAGAGAGAATCCCAAGCAGACTCCAGCAGAGCCCAATGTGGAAACAGGGCTTGACTCAGGGCTCAAGGTCAGGACCCTGAGGTTGTGACCCTGAGATCATGACCTGAGCCAAAATCGGGCATTGGATGCTCAACCTACTGAGCCACCCAGGTGCCCCAAAAGAAGGAATATTTTAACACCACTTCGGTAAGAAGGATTTAGTCTCAGAATCAAAGTCAGTTTTTTATTTTTTTATTTTTTATTTTTTTTAAAGTCAGTTTTTTAATAATTGAACTGTGCGAAATGCTACATTGTTCATTTCACCAAGGACAAATGAGCTCCTCTTAGGTTTATTGGTAATCCATGAGCAGCAGTAGAGAACTACTGATCTAGGACAGTATCTTCATTTTTTGGATGGATAAATCAAGGTCCAAATAAGTTAAATGATTTGTTTAAGGTCATATGTCTTGCATGTAGCAGAGAACTGAGTTTTTCCTATTAGTTCAGTATAGAAATTTGGATCGCTCTCTCCCCATTTTTTTCTTTTTTTTAAGCTTTTGTTGAGTGAAGAACACACATAAAAGCTTAGAAGAGGCAGTGTATGTCGGGCAGAAAATGGATCCCATAATGAAATTTTCAATTCTGTGTCATAATGGCATTTTTATTTTCTGAGAAATCTAACTTGTTTCTCTTTTCTCCCTGCCCTGTTTCCTTCTTTTCCCATTTTTTCCTTCTCTGGCTTTATAGAGGTATAATTGAAAAATAAAAGTGGGTATATTTAAGGTGGGCAACATGATGATTTGATATGTATACACAATGTGAAATGATTATCACAATCAAGATAATGAATATTTCCATCACTTCACATAGATACCATTTTTGTGTATGTGGTTCGTTTGGTTCTGAATCCTATTTGGAAATATACCAGTATGAATTCAAGGGAAAGGAATAATGTTTACTGAGTACTTGCTCTGTGACAGGGATTTTGCCAGGTGTTTTGCATAGTTATTTCATCTTTGCCTGTCTCACAGCAGCAACAGAGATCTGGGTGAATAACATTAAATCCCAGGATTTTCCACACCATTGAGTTTCCTCGTGTTTGATATTTTCTTTAGAAACACAGACCAGTATCTTCTTGCCATCTGGAATTAATAATATTATTACCTATGTATGGACAAATTCTTCCTCGTTCTTCATTTTACTATACCTCTGGTCAAGAGAGGGGCTTTTAAGAATTACCAAACAGTGCTGGTGGGGGGAAATAAATCGAGATGAGCTACACTCATATGCAAATTAATGAAGGGGAAGGAGAATCAAGTCAACAAATGCCATTTTCTTTTGAAATCATTTCCCTTATAGAAAAAAGGGTGGAAATTCTCTAGTAACCAGTCTTCACTAATATGACCACCAGGGGGTGTTCAATATTGTCAGATTTTGGTGTTTCTGTCTTCAATAAAATCACAGCACTGCAGGTTTTCTGTAATGACATCGTTTTCTCTGTCCATCCTTTCTTCTTCAGAATGTCCATCCTTTCTAGGCAGATATTTTATCTTTAACGTGTCTTGACTTTTGAACCTTCAGTAATATTCCACGAGAGATGAATAGTTCTTTTATGAGATTAGACTGTATAATATATATGAAATATTGAACTTACTAGTTACCTTGACCATTGCTTCTTAGGGTAACCTTTCTAAAGCTTTCTGTGAGATGATAGAGGATAAACATGCCGCTAGAATGTCCTCTGCCTCTCACCTCTTTTCTCATTTTCTTTGGTTCCAGCCCATCCTGTACAGCTGAACTTAAATTCCTCTCTCTTTAATAAAATATTTTCTGGCTGTTTGATTCTAGAGAAGTGTCTTCTGAACTCTGAAAGCATTTAAGGCGTCAGTTCCTAATTCCCCACATAGTCCTATAACGTCTAACACCATTAGCATCTCCATTGCTTTCTTTCCTCTAGAGGGTTAAGAACTCCTAGAAGAGAAGCAATTGAAAACCTTTTTCCCACAATAGTATAAGAGTGAAACTATGGTTTTAGTTACAGTGGTAAGATGCACATCAGGCTCTGTCCTTGCCCATTGTGTGAGAAATCTAGTTCCACCAGATTGTTCCAAATGAGTCCTGTGAGTCTGCCTGGGTTTCCTGCCATGGGTGCATATGTCAACCAGTTGCTGCTGCCACCTAAACATTTAGAGTCTGCTGTGTGGTCACAGTGCTGCCCATCAAACTAGCCTCCTTTCCAGCTCCTTTTGCAGAGAAATATTTTAGAGTTTGTTGCCCTTTTTTTATTCACTCTCTTAAAATTTTTTTTAAAGATTTTATTTATTCATGAGAGACTCAGAGAGGGACAGAGACATAGGCAGAGGAAGAAGCAGACTCCCCGCAGGGAGAATGATGCAGGACTTGACCCCAGGACCCAATTTGGGTCCAAAAGCAGATACCCAACCCCTGAGCCACCCAGGCGCCTCTTTTCAAACCCTTTTTTAAATGAAAAGCCATGTTTATTTTTTTTTCGTTTACAAAATCCACGGTCCTTAAAAAGTTTTAAATACAGAAATGTTTTTTTCTGTCTATGTTGAGGTGTAGGTGTATGTGTATATACTTGTGTGTGTTTTCATTAGATGTTTTATTTTTACAAAACACGTATATTATCATATAATCTAAATAATTTATTTCACAAAAGTCTGTGTCCACAAAACAAAACAATATCTCTATGAAACATTCAAATAACAATAGCTTGGGTACCAACCAGTAAAGGAGTAAAAGGATTACACTTTTCCCTGGGTGGTTTTTTTTTTTTTTTTTTTTTTTCCAAGTGTCCTGAAACTCACCCAGGTCACTTATATCCTTACCTCAATACTGTCTCCTACCTGCTCACCTGCAGCTGCCTTCTGAGACTGCATACAGTCCTGAGGGCCATAGGCTGCAGCCCCCTAAACCCAGGAGAATTCTGCCAGGAACTCAACTGCCCGCAGGCATTGCCTCACTCTGGAGGCGCCACTGTCATGGTGTTCCTCATGCCCTCCTTGCTCCTGGTAGAAATATCTATGGATCCACACTTCGAGGTGTGAAAGAGGACACTTCTCAGCATCAGGCTTCATTGAGGTGCCCACAACAAAAAAGCCTGCCTCAAGGTGGACAATTTTTAATCATTTATTGATTCATTGATAACTCATTTTTTTCCCCTTTCATTCAAGAAAAATGTTTGTTGAGTAGTAACTCCATGCCAGGGGCAATGCTAAGGGC
Source organism: Canis lupus baileyi (assembly GCF_048164855.1). Taxonomy (NCBI): domain Eukaryota; kingdom Metazoa; phylum Chordata; class Mammalia; order Carnivora; family Canidae; genus Canis; species Canis lupus. The sequence continues at coordinate 64,139,084 of NC_132851.1, read as the reverse complement.
TGGATAGACATTTCCCACCTGGTGTCCTCAGATGGCCTGGCAGGGACGTGTGGTGTGGCGAGAGTCTGTGTTGGAGCAGGGTCCAGCATTAGGTCCAGCATCTGGTCCTGAAACTGACATTCCCTTCAGTGACTTTGGCCCTTGGTCTCAGCTCTGCTGATTGGTGGCCCAACCTTTCTTATGTGGGTTTCCTTGTAGGCAGCAGCTTACCTTGTTGACATCTGGCTTTGGTTTGGACATACCCATCGCCTCCCTTCCTAGTTCATCAGACATTTTATATCTTTGACTCTCAAGAGTGTGGCTTTGGGATTCATGTCATTCTTTACCAGGAGGCACCTTTTACTTCATGCACATTTATAAAAGCAGATGGTTCTACTCAACTCTGCCAAACAGACCAGAGCTCCAAATTCAATTGCCATGTTGAGAGAGAAACACAATTCTTTCAACCTACAAAATCTGAGCTATCATTCAGCTATAATATACTGTAATAACTATATATATAATTTTGAATTATTTTTTTCCTCCGCCTCCTCTTCCTCCTAAGTTAACTTTATATGTAATAAATGCTAGCTGATATTATTAAATATTCCTTGAAAACAGATTTTAAAATCTGCATAATCCTCCATTGTATGAATGTCCCATAAGTGATTTCACCATTTTATTGGGAGCTTGTGTTTTGTTTGTAAATTTTTGCTGTTCTATAAAATCTTGTGATGAGAAACTTCAGATGTAAATCTCAGTCTACACTTACTGGCTTTTATTAAACAGGGAAATTTTTTCCATAATTTTCCACCCATTTTCCTTTCTGCCAGCAAGGTATGAAAACTATCCCACTGTATATTTATTAACAATGACTTAAAGCATTAATTATTTTGGCATTTTGATAGAAGCATTATTTTAATTTATATTTTTTGGTTATTACTAAAAATGTACATTTTAACATGCTTGTTGGCTTTTATATTTCTATTAGCCTTTAATGCTTTTTGTGATGATTTATGAACTTGCTTTATATTGTAAACATAATGGCCCTTTGTCATAATTGTGCCAAGAGTTCTTTTTCCATTATGTTATCTTTTCATATTGGTTATAGAATTTTTGATGGGTGTAAACTTAAAATTTTTATATGTCCAATTTTTTTCATGTGTTTTTGTGATTTCCTAGCAAGTATCATTCACATTCAAATATCAGCAAAATATTTGCATATATTTTTCCATTTAATTGCTTTATTTTAAAGCCATTTTAAAAACATGAGGTTTATTAGAATTTATAGAATAGCTTCTTTTTTTTTCTCAAAGGTTGATCTAGTTTTTCTTACATTCTTTGTTAAATAATTACTTTTCCCTTTTGTTTTATGATGTTGCCTTTATGATATATTACATTCTTTTATCAGCTATGGTTATTTTGGATTTGTCAACTTTGTTTTAGTAATCTACCTGTCTCTTTCCTAGCATGACATTGACTTAATTCCTATGATTTTAAAATAATGTTAATATTTGATAAAGCAAGACTCCTTTATTACTGCATTAAAAATTATTCTACATTCTTATCTATTTATAGTTCTGAGCTAAACTTAGAATAATTTTATGGTTTCATCCATTTAAGTTGGGATTTTTCCATTATTCCATTCAATAAATTTTTATGGGGTCCTTCACTGTGCCAGGCATTCCTTATGCTAGGAATGCAATTTTGTACAAGATAGGCAATTATTGCTGTCATGGGGTTCATAATATCTTAGAGAAGACAGACCATAGACAAAACCAGGAGTGGCTATATAGCACAATGTCAGTTGGTGATAGGTGAGACAAACAAAAGACAGAGAATGATGGAGATGGTATTAGATAACGTTCCAGAACGTTCCTATGAGAAGATGGTATTTGAATAAAGGGAGAGAGAGCGAGTGGAAAGGAGTAGCCACAGGCAGAGGGCTTACAGGTGTCTGGTGGTCAGAGAAGCAGGAGGAAGGCTTATGTGAACCGAGGGAGTGAGGGGTTTGGTGATGAAGCCAAAGATGTAGTAAAGGGCCAAATCACGTGCCACCCTGTAGGGCCTGGAAAGCACTTTGGATTTAGCCAGATGTTTTTTTGATTAAAATTATGAAACATTAAAAAAAAGATTATGAAACATTTATAAGTTAATTTGAGAAGGAATTGACATATTTTCAGAATTCCATTTTTCCATTAAAGACAAACCATAAAAGATCCTAACTATAGGAAACAAACTGAGGGTTGCTGGAAGGGAGGTAGAGGGGGATGGGGTTACTGGTTGATGTGATGAGCACTAGGTGTTCTATGCAACTGATGAATCACTAAACTCTACCTCTGAAACTATAATACACTATATGTAAATTAATTGATTTTAAATAAAAAAAGAAAACAATGTCTCTATGTTTTCTTTTCCTTTTATTCTCCCCACTTCCTTCTTCTTCACATCTAATAGTAAAAATATGTCATGTTTTGGGGTGCATGAGTGGCTCAGTTAGTTGAACTTCCAACTCTTGGTTTCACCTCAGATCATGACTCCTGGAGTCCTGGGATCAAGCCCTGCCTAGGGCTCCCCACTCAGCAGGGAGTCTGTTTAGGTTTCTCTCTCTCTCGCACTCTAAAAATATATGCATAAATCTTTAAAAAATATGTCATGTTTTCTATGTAGTTTCCTCGCAAATTTTTAGGTTATTTCTAGATATTTTATATATGTTTAATATACTGTCAGTGGAATATATATTCTATTGTATTTTCTAACATCCTTTCCATATATAAGAAAGTGTGGATATATATTGTACATCTTACACTTGATTTGAGATTTTCAATTAACTCTCTACCACTTTTGTGTAAATGGTTGTATCTATTTTTATTTAGTTAAGATTTTATTTATTTATTTGAGAGAGAGAGAGAGAGAGAGCAAGCAAGCACATGAGTGGAGGAAGAGCAGAGCAGGAGGGAAAGAGAGAGGGAAGGGACTCCTCGCTGAGCCTGGAGCAGTTGTGGGGCTCAGTCTCAGGACCCTGAGATCATGACCTAAGCTGAAACCAACAGTCGGACACTGAACTGACTGAGCCACACAGGCACCCTGTGTAAACAGTTTTAATTTCAATCTTCCAATATGATGATTTGTCCTCTCCATTTGTATAGCTGTACCAGATCAAGAGTGATATTAGATAGATATCTTTGCTTATTTATTATTTATAGAAATGACTAGATATATGTTTAATATAAGGTTATTTTAGAATATTTGTTTTGCACATTAATTTCCTCCCAGTTCTAGTTTTTAGGTTACTTTTCTTCCCCTTAAGAATAGGTTACTGATCTTCAGATTCCTTGTTGGCATCTTTTAATGGTTGAATGGTTTTTGTTCTTTGACTTGTAGGTTTAAGGAAAGATGTATAGATTTCCTAATATTAAACAATTAAATCAGTATTATTCAACTTAGCGTAATTAAAGTGTTTGATTGCATTCAATCAATATAAGATAGATTCTTGCAGTCCCCATCCAACAATGACTAATTCAACTAACATCAAAGCAAATATTAACTAACCATAACCAAAAAGGATGTAGATATTTGCTCCAGTCTGATCAATTCACTTTGTTCTTATTTTGCCCTTTTCAAATCCAAATAGGTAAGACTGATTTATAACTTTTGTATTTTGGACTCTGTTTGGTCGCCTTTGCTATTTTGATTATGCTATAGCTTAATAAGATGAACTGGATTACTTACAAGTAAAAATGTGTGGTCCTAAAATCTTTTACTGGAGATAATTAGGTGCTTTCAATTTCTTCAAAGCTTATTGGTCTTTTCTTGTTTGGTATTTTTCAAGTCAGCTTTGATTACATATATTTTCCCTCTTAACTTTTTATTTCACTGAGATTTTGAGATTTAATTACCTAATTTCAGGAAAATTAATTTTTGTTGTAAGGCCCTTCCTGTCCCTGTGATTTAGACATGAGACCACAGAGGCAGGATTGGGACAATCTGAGAGATTGACATTGAGCTCTACTCATTTGTCCTTATCTCATTATCTACGAACAAATATATTCAGATGGAAGTAAAGGGAGGTAAAAGTAGGTGTTTAATTATTCAACATGGATGTCAAAGAGATGCACATTCTGAACATTTTAACACCACAAGGGCTAGTACATGATGTAGACTATCATGAGATTAAGATTGAGGGTTTTATTGTCAGACTGCCTGAGTTTAAAACCAGACTTTATCACTGACAACTATTTGACTTTGGGGAAATTACTGTAGCTTCAGGTTTTTCATTTGTGAAATTAAAATTAATTCATTTACTGATTCAGCAAATATTTCTTATATTTATTGAGAAGCTACTATGTGTCAGGCACTGTTTTAAGATCTGCAAATGCAGCAGTAAAAACTTTACTTGATCTTTGAGTATATCCAACTTGGAGTTATTGAGCTTCTTGGATATATAGGTTAATTTTCCCCAACTTTATTTAGATGTAGTTGACATAACATTGTGTAACTTTAAGGTATATAATGTGTTGATTTGATGTGTTTCTATATTGCAATATGATTACCATCATAGTGTTAGCTAACACTTCCATCATGTCACATAATTACCATTTCTTTCTTGTGGTGAGAATATTTAAGATTTACTGTTTGGTTTTTTTTTAAGATTTTATTTATTTATTCATAGACACACAGAGAGAGAGGCAGAAACACACAGAGAGAGAAGCAGGCTCCATGCAGGGAGCCCGACGTAGGACTCCATCCCGGGTCTCCGGGATCACACCCCAGGCTGCAGGCTGTGCCAAACCGCTGCGCCACCAGGGATGCCCAAGATTTACTGTTTTAGCAACTTTCAGGTGTACAACATAGAATTTTTTTGATAATCACAGTGCTGTGCGTTTGATCCCCAGAACTTATTCATCTTCTAACTAGAAGTCTATACCCTTTAACCAGTACCTCCCCCATTTCCTCTACTTCCCAGCCCCTGTTAACTACCATTCTACTCTCTGTTTCTATAAGCTCAGCTTTTTTAGTTTCTATGTATATGGTACAATATTTTTCTTTCTGTGTCTGACTTACTTCACTTAGCTAATGTCCTCTTGGAACATCCATGTTGTTGCAAATGAAAGGATTTCCTTCTTTTTCATGGCTGAATAATATTTTATTATGTATACATATAATATTTACATATTATCAAATATATTTAATAAAAACATATAGTAGAAATATATTAAATATACTTAACATAAATATATTTGATTATATACTTAACATATAAATATATTTGATTATATATTTAATACATCTTCTTTATACATTCATACATCAGTGTTCACTTAAGGTTGTTTCCATATCTTGGCTATTGTAAATGAACATGGAAGGGTAGATATCTGGCTGCAATGAACATGGAAGTGTGGGTATATCTTCAAGATCCTGTTTTCATTTCCTTTGCACATACACTCAGAAGTGGGATTGCTGGATCAAATGATAGCTCTATTTTTAATTTTTTGAGGAACCTCCACACTGCTTCCCATAGTGGTTGTACCAATTTACATTTCCACCAAGCAGTGCACAAGGGTTCTCTTTTCTTCACATCCTCACCAACACTTGTCACCTCTTATTTTCTTAAGGATACCTATTCTAACAGGAATGAGATAATATCTGATTGTGGTTGGTTTTTGCATTTCCCCAATGATGAGTGATGCTGAGCATCTTTTCATGTATTTGTTGGCCATTTGTGTGCTTTCATTGGAAAAAAAAATGTCTATTCGGTTCCTCTGCCCATTTTCTAATCAGATTTTGTTTTTTGCTATTGATTTGTATGATTTATTTGTATATTTTGGATATTAAGCTCTTATCTGATATGTGGTTTGCAAATAGTCTCTCCCATTCCTATAGGCTGCCCTTTCACTTTGTTGACGGTTTCTTTGCAGAAGCTTTATAGTTTGATGTGGTCCCACTTGTTTATTTTGTACTTTGTCGATTGTGCTTTTTGTGTCATATCCAAGAAATGGTTGTCATATCCAAGACTTACATCAAAGAGATCTTCCCTATGTTTTCTTCTAGGAGTTTTAGTTTCAGATCTTACATTTATGTCTTTAATTCATTTCAAGTTAATTTTTTAAGGCTTTCTTTCTTTCTTTCTTTCTTTCTTTCTTCTTTCTTTCTCTATTTATTTATTTGAGAGACTGAGTGAGAGAGTGCACACAAGGGAGGTGGGTGTGTAGAGGGAATGGGAGAAGCAGGCTCCCTGCTCAGCAGGGGCTCAATCCTGGGATTCCGGGATCATGACCTAAGCTGAAGGCAGATGATGCAGAACCACTTGACCTACCCAGATGCCCCTCCAGTTAACTTTTTGAGTGCTGTAAAGTAGGGGTCCAGTTTCATTTTTCTGCTTGTATTTGTTCAGTTTTCCCAACACTATTTATTGAAAAGGCTGTCATTTCCCCAATGATTATTCTCTGCTCCCTTGTCAAATATTAGTTGAACATTAGATCAACTTTTTAAAAAAAAGATTTTCTTTATTCATGAGAGACACAGGCAGAAGGAGAATCAGGCTTCTGCAGGGAGCCCGATGTGGGACTTGATCCCAGGACCCCAGGCTCACACCCTGAGCCAAAGTCAGACGCTCAACTGCTGAGCCACCCGGGTGTCCCGAGATCAACTTTTTTAAAAAATCAAATTTGAGAAGTTATTGGTTACTATTTCTTCACCTCCCCACCCTCTTCTGTTCTATTCTTTCCTCTGTGATTCCTGTTGTACATCTATGGTGGTAGCCTGATGGCTTCCCACAGCTGTCAGAGGCTCTGGTCATTTTCTTCGTACATCTTCCTTTCTATAAAATCTAAGTTGACCTCTTTTCAAGCTTTCTGATTCTTTCTTCTACCAGTTCTGCTATGAAAAAACAGTTGAGAGTCACTTTGGCATGGGCACTACTTTACCAATAATGCATATGGAAGACCTCTAAGGAGGTGATGTTTGAGTTGAGACGTGGTCATAGTAAAATCTGTTTCCTAAAAATGATGAGCTATTCTCCAACTGAATTGCAGATTCTGTTTCTACAGATTGGAGAAGAGGGTTGACCCTTCCCTGAGCATCTCCAAGAACCAGTGCACTTGATGGGAATTTCTGTGTTCTTACTTTAGCTCTCCAGATGTGCCGTACAGATAAATGTTTTAGTTCTGAGAACTTTATCTTTTAATAACTCAATGCCAATTTTTCTAAAACCCCTTCTGTTTGCAAAGGAACCTTTATTATTTAGGCAGACTTGACTTTTTCACAGAGAAGTGGGAGGACTTAATTATAGTTTCAACACATGTTGGCATGCTTGGAACTATTCGAAAGGAAGTCAAAGAATTTTGAGAATTTAAGCCAAGATACTTATTTCATCTTAATAATGTTGTGACTTGATGTTTATTTTACCAGTAAATATTCCCATAAGTATTAGGTAATTAGATTTTACTCTATGGCCGGAAGGCCAATATTCTTGAACTTGGTGAAACCAACTGAAAAAATGAATCCCAAAGATGGAATTTCTCCATGGAAAATATGTTGCTTCCAGCCCTTGGTATTCACACGTAAGGCCTGTTGGCAGCTATTCTTTGGCCAGCTGAAATAGGCATGGTGGTACATAAAGGTAGTTTCTATGGAAACCTGAACCCAGATGATACTGGGGCTTTGAAGATCAAAGGCAACACCCTGAATTGTTTGGAGAGCCCAGTGGAGGTCCCAGAACTTTATTGTTCTCCACAGAAAACACTACGGCCAAGACTTTGAAATGTTTTCTTCTCCAGGTGCATTAGAACTATGTGCACAGAATAGAAATTTCTAGTTTGTTCATGTATTTATCTGTTCTAATTATTTTACCCGCTATGTTACAACATCTGTCTCTGCCATAAAGAAAATTATCACCTTCCATTTTTCCTTTTCTCATCTTTCTTAATAAATAGTTGAAGCAACAAGACACATAGAATATGCTGAGCCTATAAATTTGGTAGCAGATACTGATTTCTTTTCATAAACCCTGGATAATCTATTCAGTGTATTATTTTCTCCACACACTCTTAATATATACAAATGACCCATGTTGCCAGATACACAGCTAAATTACAGTTCTTCTTGTAAAGATTCTTTGTTTCTTTGTTTAATATCTTGATAAACCCCATTATCACAACCTTAGCAGGAATTAAAGTGGCAGAAAATATTTTCCCATGAATGTGTCTTCCCAGGGCTGCATATTGTTTTTATTTTGTGGAGCTTGATTTAGACTTGTTTCTTCTAATAAGCTCCCATTTTATAAAAGTCCTAATGAATGACAATGGAACATTTTGTTCTTAGCTGATGGAGATTATCAAGATAAAATATCCGATTATACCGTATTGGTCTGTGGGGATATGATCCTTGGTTTCAAGGGCCACTTTAGAGTCAACTGGACATATTATCATTACTTGCAGTAGTCAAAAGTGTCATATTGATCATGAAGTAATGAAATGAATACTGGATTTATTATACCAAGATTTATAATTTATAATTATATTAATCTGTATATGTGAAATATGGAGAGAGGGAATGGTATAATTTGAAAAAGCTCTCTATGAAGTATTTATTTAAAATTTCAAGGCCTTTACTTCTCATAGATGTCCAGAACCAAAGTAATCAAACTACCTAGACTATATTTACTAACGTCTAATTTCTTATTATCCCTGAGAGGAAAAATTGCTTTTCCCCATCTTACAGAAGCATGCCATCTCTACTCCTCTTCTCTGAGACAGCTCTGTTTAGTGCCAGCCACATTCTAGACTAGTTCTACATATTCTTTCCTTTTCACTCCTGCTTTCATCCCTCATCTACGGAAGTGCACACTTGCCACAGTCTCCTCTCATGGTACCCCTACTTTCTCCTTTCCCCACCAGAAAGAAAGGACTTTTGACTTAGGATTGCGGTATACTTCAATCAGGGATTTTAACTTCTCTTCATGCAAAGCATTATTTTTTTTAATAGTGAGCTATAACTAGAGTTTAAATCAAACTGGCTGTTTGCCATTTAATACAGAAGAATTATAGGACGAAAAGATATAAAAGGGATTTTGGAGAGTATCAGTGTTTTGCCACCATTTTTCACCAGAGGACTTCTATCGCAAAGGAAAAAGCCAATTCAGCAGATATCTGGAGGCACAGAGAAAGTTCCACTCAGAAGGAGCATAATATATAATGTCTTTGAAGTTCACTATTTTATCTTTAAATATTTCTGCTACTTTAAGTTGATACCAAGTTATATCTTTACTTATTTTCTAATAAAAGAAGTTTTAAAATTGCTTACCGGGAATAATGGTCCCTATTTATCCTTCACTTCTGTGTGGCATCTAGCACATAACCATATATCTTAAGGAGTTTGTAAACCCTGATACAAAAAATACAGACTTGACAATTATGTCTTATGGTAGGTGAGTGAACTAAGATTTAGAAATGTAGAAATTTGCTTTAAGATCACCATGGTAGAATCAACCTGAAAATTCAAGTCCAGTGACTTCCAGCCCAATGAAATTCTCATCAAACTCAGACACATGTTTCAACTTGATACCTTTTCCACCTGGGTTCCTAAGAAACTAAGGTTTCTATAAGTCAAGAAAATCTTCGGAACCTGACTGACCTCATGTAACCTGGTTTCTGTCCTATACATCTGAAAAGCTGCTGTAAGAGTAATTATGCATCTGTATATGCCTCTGTGAGCAACTTTGCTAAAAGGGGGGATGTGAGGACGTGTGTGTGACAGTAGATGAGAGGGAGAGTGGTGAGTGGTGGTGGTGGTGGTGGTGGTGGTGGCGGCAGCAAGGATGGGTACCATTCAACACTAGGTTACCGTATTTTCTCATTTTCTGAAGCCACTAATCTTTCCTGAAACCCATTAGACTGGTTTTGGCTTTAAGTTGCTGAAGGAAAGCATTATTTAGTGAGTACTGCAGGGGCCAATTCTTATGGAACTCATGAGAGTTAAATTTGGTTGATGTCAAAATTTTCATTAGATTTTGCATTTTTACATGTGATGTGATGAGCAGTGGGGTGTTATATGCAACTGATGAATAGCTGAATTCTACATCTGAAACTAATGATGTTGGCTACTTGTATTTAAATAAAATATAAATCAATCAATCAATCAAAATTTTTTTAAATGAAAAAATTTTTTGAATTTTTAGAGACATTTTGTACTTGTGAGATTGATATTAGTTTTCTCTGTCTCCCAGATAAAACTCATCAATAAAAAGAAGAGTCTCATTTGTTCCACATGGAAGATACAAAATATATTTGAGTGACTGAATAGATGGATGAATCTTTATGGATAATCATTAATCAAATTTATGTAGCCATTTTTATGAATAAAGGAAAATTTGCTCTTCTAAATTGATTAAAAGTGGTAATTTTATGTACCTTGAAAAATTGTAATACAAGTAAAATGTACACACTCTAACCAACCAAGCAGAAATAAGGAAAAGCCCATATTGCTTCCTTTCACAGTTGAGATTAGAGAATTCTGGCTCCTCTGTCTGGTCAGGTGAACGAACTACTTGTAGGTATTGATTATGTGAATGCATTTATCAAACAATGCTGGCCTGCTCGGGATACCTATTTCAGTACTAGCCACTCTGGTAGAGTTTGGGAATATAAAAATAATTAAAGTCAACTGGCCCCAAGTTTCTTACAGTCTAGTGGAAAGATAGCTGTAGGAAAAACCATAGTATAACACAACAAAGTTTCGTGCTGGCGATAAAACCAGAAGAGGGATTACACTAATTGCTGTAGAGGAAAAGCATTAATTGCTATTATCTCGGTGAGGGGAGCGCATTAAGGAGAGTTTCACTGAGAAGATACGTTGAAGTGCAAGGATGTATAAACACTTTCTTCCAGGCAGAAAGGGGGAAAGTGGGAGGAGGAAAGCAATGGAAAGGTGATCGTTGGAAGTGGGAAAGTACCATGATCTGTTGGGGAAATAGTAAAGAGAAAAGGTGAGTGCAGGTCAGAGTGAGAAGGGTGCTATGGCCTACCTGCACGAGCCTGAAAGCCAGCAGAAGTCGTCGTTGGTTGGGTATGCGCTCTTTAAAAAGAATATCTCTGACAGGAACTTGTAGAATTGATTGCGTAGTGGTAGGTACACCATTGGCGAGAAGGAAACCAGTGTTATCTAATTTTTCACACAGACTAAAAAAAAAGTTGCTGGGGATCCCTGGATGGCTCAGCGGTTTAGTGCTACCTTCAGCCCAGGGCGTGAACCTGGAGTCCCAGGATCGAGTCCTGCATCGGGCTCCCTGCATGGAGCCTGCTTCTCCCTCTGCCTGTGTCTCTCCCTCTATCTGTGTGTCTCTCATGAATAAATAAATAAATCTATAAAAAAAAAAAGTTGCTGAAAATAAAGACAGGTTTTAGAAAAGCTGATCTCATGTCTGTTAGGCAGTGACAAGAAATGGAGATTAGTTGCATACAATGAGAAGTGTAAGTACAGGAATTGTGTGAGGAAAGACCAAACATTTCTTTAAAACAAGACATTCAGAACCAGTGATTTGTCCAAGGTTGGAAGGATGTTGGAAGCCATCACAATATGATCCTTTAGCCACCTAGAGAAGGATGAGAGAGCAGCGAGAAGATATATTCATATTATGTAGTTAGTTATTTCCTATTATGTGATGTTACGTGAAAAAACATCTAGATATAAAACTCTTTTTAAAGTAGATATACTCCCTGCCCTCACATACTCACAGCCTTCCTGAGTATGAACATCCCTCCTTGGAGTGGTTACATTTCTTGCAATCAATGAACCTGCACTGACACATCATTGTCACCCAGTTTTATAGTCTGTATTAGAGTTCACTTTTCGTGCTGTACATTCTGTGGGTTTTGATGTACAATGTACAGTGACATGTATCTACTATTAAGGCTTCTTACAGAATAGTTTCACTGCCCTAAAAATCTTCTGTGCTTTGTAAAATGTTTAAATAATAATCATAACATTTTAAAGACATCTATCTGAGAGATTGGAATGCAGCAGGCTTTAAGAACGCTGATTCAGAGTTCCTGCTCACTTATAGATTCATATTTCTGCTTGCTCACAGGGAAAACTACATCCTTTCCTATGACTTGGTCCTTCACTAGATCGCTCTAGGCCCATTGGGCATTTTTTATCATTTGACCTAAATAACAGTGAAATTGGATTACTTGTGCCAGGAGATTCATGTTTTCATGAAAATTTACAACTCATTAAAACGTGTGGGATGAAACTCCACTTAAGAGCAGTGAAATAAACATGTTGAGAATATCTAAATAATTTCAACATACTCATATTTGTATTGGGGGAGAGCAGTCATTCAGAGTCCCAGACTCTCATATCTCAGACCTACAGCAGCAGTGTGAATGTGTTAAGAAATCCCAGCATACCCGTTCTCTGCAAGGCAACTATGGTAGCGGTGTGGTGGTATAAAGGGGTTTGTATATGTGAAGAATCAGAGTCTATGATTTTTTTAAAGAAGTGTAGTTATCTAAGTGTGAGCAAAAAAAAAAAAATATTAAAAAAAAAACTTTTTAAAGATTTTATTTATTTATTCATGAGAGACATGGAGGCAGAGACATAGATATAGACAGAGGGAGAAGCAGGCTCTTCACAGAGTCTCATGAAGGATTCCATCCCCAGACCATGGATGGGATCATGACCCAAGTCAAAGGCAGACTGTCAACCACTGAGCCACCCAGGTGTCCCAAGATTTTTTTTTTTTTTAATTTTAAAAAAGATTTTATTTATTTACTTGAGAATAAGATGCTTAACCAACTGAGCCACCCAGGCAACCCTTACATTTTATTTAAATTCAATTTAGTTAACAGATATGTATTGTTAGTTTCAGGGGTAGAATTTAGTGATTCGTCAGTCACCATAACACCCACTGCTCATTACATCATTTGCCCTCCTTAAGGCCTATCACCCAATTACCGCATTCCCCCACTCTGGCCCCCTCAAGCAAACCTGTTTGTTACCCACAGTTCAAAGGTCTCTGATGGTTTGCCTTCCTCTCTGTTTTTATCATATTTTCCCTCCTTTCCCCTATGATCCTCTGTTTTGTTTCTTGAATTTACGTGAGTGAAAATCATATGGTATTTGTCTTTGACTGACTTATTCTGCTTAGCATAATATCCTCTAATTCCATCCACATCATTCAAATGGCAAGATTTCACTCCTTTTGATGGCTGATAATGTGTGTGTGTGTGTGTGTGTGTGTGTGTGTGTGTGTGCATACACCATATCTTTTTTATCCATTCATCTGTCAATGGACATCTGACCTCTTTCCCTATTTTGGCTATTATGAACATTGCTGCTATAAACATTGGGGTGCATTTGCCCCTTCGAATCACTATTTTTGTGTCCTTTGGATAAATACCTAGTAATGCAATTTCTGGGTTGTAGGGTAGCTCTATTTTTAACTTCTTGAGGAAACTCTTTACTGTTTCCAGAGTGGCTGCACCAGTTTGAATTCCCACCAACAGTGTAAGAGGGTTCCCCTTTCTCTGCATCTCCTGACCAACATCTGTTGTTTTCTGAGTTGTTAATTTTAGCCATTTTGACAGGTGTGAGGTGGTAGCCCAGGCACAGGTTTTTGACCATAGTAGGAACATGATCTTTCCATCTTTCCCTGTTTTTCTCTGTTCTTATGCTTCCTTGCTTTTGGACATTTTTATAATATTTATAATCGTGTTATTAGTAGTCTCAGTTTTATAATGGTTAGTTATAGTTAGTAGTCTCTAATCATGAATAAATTCACATTTTTATCTGGAATGTTGCCTACAAAATGCAAACAGATTAGTTATGTAAGCAAATGGTTCTTTATTTGTGGATTCAAAGTGGTTAGGGAATTTCTGTGTTCTGATTGTTTGACTTTGTGACTCAGTCCAAATATCAGCTCTGATGCACATTTACAGAGTGCAGATTTCAGTAACCAATCTTACAGTGAAGTAATATTTGCATATTTTATAACTTTTCTGATTCTTTTTTTATAGATGGATCTCTGAACATTTATATTTTAATAAACTTCCCCCAGATGAATGCATTCTTCCCGTACACAATAGCTCCCGCGTATGTTTGAAAATATGAGCAGAAATTTATATTTTGTACTTTATGCTCACTGCCCTTCTGTGAATGAAGTATGTGACTTCACAGTATATATTTTCCGGTTAGATTAGGAGGATGTTTTCAGATCTTGCCCCAGGCCCATGGTCTGGAGAGGTTGTAGACTGGTTCACCTCACGTAACAGCTAGTAGCAAGGTGTATGGATTGAGGTGCTCCTGACTTGGAGTACTGGGCCAATCTAAGGAGAGAAGTGTTATTTAATATAATTCTATCTGCAGAGAAGGAATTGAATGATTAGAGTATTGGGCTAGTTCTTTGATATTTCTAGTAATAGAAACAGTTTTATTTTAAAGGCAGCTGGTGAGTTAAAGTGCTGTAGGGGAGGAAAAAAGTTTTTCCCGATTTTCGTAGGACACCTGGCTGGGTCTGAAAAGTAAAACGATAAAGACAGATTAATAGGAAAACATACGTATTTATTAGCTTTTTACATGTATATAGAAGCCTTCATAAGAGGCTGAAGACTAGAAGAAACGACCAGAGTAGGAAGCTTTTATATCTTTGGGACAAAGACACAATAAATTTGTGAAGAGTTGACAAAACAAAGGGATTTGGACTTGGGGTAGTCCTACTGGGGTTAGGTAGTTCTTATCTTCCTTCCATAGGGTTAATTTACTAAGGTTTATTTACAGATTCTACTTGTGCCAACTGTGGGCTTATAAGAGTTTGTCTCTAGTAAAAGGAGAATTTATTTTCTGCCTTTAGGTAGAAAATAGGGAACTTTTTCCCTGTATTTACTGCTTAATTTTGCTTTTAATTCAAGATAATTTTTATGTTAAAGAGGCATATTATGAGTTGACATACTCTGGTTTCCTTCTGGAGATTGCTGACAATCCCTGTAAAAGCCTGTAACAAAGGGCAAGAGAAGCCTCACTCTGCCCATCTGCAGACGTTAGGCCAAGGCTTGGAAGCAATCCTTGAATCTTCCATTTGGTTCAACCCTTTCACCAGGAATTATAGCTCCATCAAGGCCCAGAGGTAGTGAGACAATCCCAACTCCTTAGCCTTGTCCTCTGTGCATACATCACTTTTGAGGCATCAGCAGGACTAAAATCATGATTTTCATGGGCATGTGGTACTATTGACTTCATTGATACTTTCTCCATAAAAAGTATTAAAAAATCCTATTTTATG
The DNA here is from genome assembly GCF_048164855.1 of Canis lupus baileyi. NCBI lineage: Eukaryota > Metazoa > Chordata > Mammalia > Carnivora > Canidae > Canis > Canis lupus. The sequence continues at coordinate 64,123,828 of NC_132851.1, read as the reverse complement.
ACCGTGTCGGTATAAAGACAAATATATTTACATTAGCATTTTTTGTGACCTAAAAATTTATTTTTTTCTTCTGATTTCAAAAGAAATTAAAGCATGTTCATGGTCTTCTAAACCTATTGTGGACCTTAGGCACTGAACTACTACAGGACCTGATGGGTGAGTCAGACCTGGCCCTCCAGGGATAGCCATCATTGTGGAAGGAGGATAAGGATTCAGTATCTTGGTTGCAGCCAAATATTCTGATGATTACTAACACGTTAAGCTTGAAAAGAGTCTAAAGGATTAAGCAAGGATCAAGCCTCCATAGCTTGTTAAAAAAATACCAGAATCTTCTAAGAACTGTGAAGGGAAGTATATTTTTGTTGCTGTTCAACTTTTATCCCATTTCTTTCTTTCTTTCTTTCTCTTTCTTTCTTTCTTTCTTTCTTTCTTTCTTTCTTTCTTTCTTTCTTTCTTTTTCTTTCTTTCTTTTTCTTTTTCTCTTTCTTTCTTTCTCTTTCTTTCTTCTTTCTTTCTTTCTTTCTTTCTTTCTTTCTTTCTTTCTTTCTTTCTTTCTTTCTTTCTTTCTTTCTTTCTTTCTTTTTAAAGATTTCATTTATTTATTCATGAGAGATGCAGAGAAAGAGGCAGAGACATAGGCAGAGGGAGAAGCAGGCTCCCTGAGGTGGGACTCAATCCTGGGACCCCAGGATCATGACCTGAGCCAAAGGCAGATGCTCAACCACTGAGCCACCCAGGTGTCCCTCCCAGTTTCTTTCTATGCAATGGCTGCAATGTCTTTTGCCAAAGTATAACCACATATAAATGGTCAAAGATTAAATAGGAGGACTTTGGGAATCAACACCTGAGCCAAAGACTTTCCTACCTCCACTACTGCAGCCTGGGATATTTTAATTGACGAATAGACTGATTGAATCAACAAACACCAAGCACCTCCCATGTGCTTTTTGTGTGGTGTTGGGTTCATGGTGAGCAATACAGGCATGCTCTTTGAGCTTAGATCATGTAGTCTTGGGAGTTGTGGGAGAGCAGGTAAGGAGAATTGAACAGAGATGAGTGATGGACAATTATAACACAGAATGTTAACACTTATGGAAGGAGAAAATGAGTTCTAAGAAAGATCATGGGAAGGGACCTTATTCCAGATTTGCAAAGCACAGGGGCTTTCAAGATAAAGTGAAATTGGAATTGAGGCCCAGCAGGGTGAATAAGAGTTAGCAAATGATGATAAGAGAAAAAAGGAAGAGAAGGAAGAGAGGATGGAAAGATATCAAGCATCCAGGACATGGCTTAAAGAATGCAGTGAGAGTCAAGGGAGGGGTGTCAAGGGAGAACCAGGACACATTAGAGGAACTGCAAGGAGTTTGGTATGGATGAATCATAGAATGCATTTGGGAAGAAGAGAAGACGCTGGAAAGTATCAGGGAACCATGAAGGGTTTTAAGCAGTCAAATGATATGTTTATGTTTGCATTTGAGAAAGACCATCCTGATTATAAAATAGATTAGAAAGAAAAAAGAGTGTGAGGGGAGGGAGGGGAAAGAGTCGGAAGAGACCATTGTTATTCACTCAAGTGAAAGAAGATGCTGATGGCTAGAGCCACACTGGAGGCAATGGTTATGAAAGACAAGAGATGTATCCGGGACGGTTATTTCGTAGCTCACATTGACAGAACTTATGACAGACTGGCATGGAGGCTAGTGATACTGTTTAACATAATGGAAGGGAATAGGGGGAGAATTGAAATAAAGATCACAGAGAAGATCTTCTTTGCAGGTTGGTACTGAACACAGACTGTTCACATCTGGGTGTGATACCCTATAAAATTGCTGCCCAATTTGGTCTTTGTTATGATCACATTGATGGAAGCAGCACATCTAGTAGAAGCTACCCTCTCTTCTTGTCTTCCTTCTCTGCCTTTTACCCTATAACCCTCCAAATTTTTGTCCCAACTTTCATTGCTTTCTAGAAGAAACAGCCCTGGAATGCCAATCTCATGGTGGGGCTGAGTTTCAGCAGGAGACTTGACCTGTAGCTCTGGCAGCACCTTGCTTTGGCTCTTGAATGACAACCCTAGACAAGAATGTGCCATAGTTTATTTGGGCATCACCTGATTTTTGAATTAGCCAAGGAACACCATTGCCTCAGCAATTTGCAGAGAAAAGCAGATTGTTACTTAGGTGTCACCCTTCAACCTGTAAAGCTGCCAAACTTGCCTCCATCTGGACAAGATATGATTCCATCTCTTAGGCTAATTTTGTGGACAAGAGCCTTGGAGTGGTGGCGAAGAGAAGGGCGTGTGGAAGTCTGAGGGGCAAATCCTATCAGATGTTCTCTCTGAAGATGATGTTCTTCTCTGAAGAATTTTCTTCTTCTTTTTAAACACATACTCTGCATCCTTTCTAATTGTAAAGCCATGCAATCCACAGATGTTGGCTTGGCAAGTGTGACCATGCAGCCAGAAAAGTGAAGCAACAGAGGGTTCAGTGTGCCAGGTACCAGGGCATGAGTTTTCAAGGACACAATCTCTTCCCAGTGCGCTGGTGAACAGTCAAAACATTTTACCCTCTCTCCTCCTTTTTCTTTTGGGGCGTTAGAGAAGGGTTGGGTGGAAAAGTTGGGTTGGACTGGGAGACAACTGCAAAGGCATTTTTTTTCTGTAAAATGGCTGAGAGGTCTCTGTACCATATCTTGTGTTTGGTTTGGTTTTTACGGGTCCACAGTTGAAATACACAAAAGTTAGGAGCCAAAAGGATTGAAAAGTCATTTGGAATAAGAATAGGAGCTTGAACATGACCTCATGGGAAGAATGTTGCTCAGTGGAGACAAGTGGGAAACTCACATAGATGTGGGGGGCTGACACATTGTTCACTTCCCAAGGGGGGGGGGCAGCATGGCAAATGTTGGTTAAAACGTTCTGGAGGGTAAACCCTATGTAGCTGGAGCATTTGGAATTTTTTGTTGGCTTCTTTCTACTGCTCTATTTTCCAACTCGTTGGGCATAGGAAAGCTCTCTTCATTCTCTTGCAAGCTGTTAATTCCCTACTATGTGTGTAGGCCTTTGTCTCATTGACTAAGTGCAAGCCAAAGGTAAGCAGATGAGAAATGTATTGTCTCACAGTTCTGTGAAGATTGGAATTACACTACCAGAAGCCAGAAAACTCTCAGAAGGGAGAAAAAAGGCCGGGAACAGATCCTTCCCTAGCACCTTCAGAGGGATCATGTCTCTGCTGACACCCTTTCAAACTTCTGGCCTCTGGAACTGCCAGACAATACATTTCTGGTATTCAAGCCCTTCATTTTGAGAGACATTGTTACAGCAGCCCTAGGAAACTAACACACCATCTGAACCCCTTTAAAGAATTGAGAGCCAGAATCTATGCTTCAAGTGCCTTTCTCACTGCCTCTTTTGCAACTTTTTTTTTTTTCCTAGAGCATGAAGATACTAGCTCAGATGGAATCTGTTTATACTAGCATGCCCAGTGGTTATGTTTCTGTGTGTCCTCTGCATTCGTGGTTGAGGTAAACTTTGCTGAGTTACATGAATCTAAGTGTTTCAAAATGGACCTCATCATGAACTCTGGATGTCCTCTGTTTTTGATTTTTAAAAAATATTTTATTTATTTACTTGATAGAAAAAGCACAAGCAGGGTAAGTGGCAGAGGGAGAGGGAGAAGCAGGCTTCCTACCAAGCAGGGAGGCTGATACGGAGCTCAGTCTCAGGACCTTGAGATCATGACCTGAGCTGAAGGCAGGTACTTAACTGACTGAGCACCCCAAGAAAAATAGTTCTTAAAAAGATTTTTTAAAATACTTTTACATTTTTAGATGGATTTATAAATAAAATCTTTAAAAACAAAAAAGAATGAGTATATTTGGGCAACCTCAGATAAGTCATTTACCTTTCTGAGTCACATATTTAAAAAATGGTGGTAATAGCAGTTCTCTGCTCACATCAAAGAGTTCCTTAAAAAAATAAACTAAAGGGACTCCTGGGTGGCTCAGTGGTTGAGCATCTGCCTTTGCATCAGGTCGTGATCCCAGGATGCTGGGATCAAGTCCCACATCGGGCTCCCTGCATGGAGCCTGCTTCTCCCTCTGCCTCTCTCTGTGTGTCTTTCATGAATAAATAAATAATCTTAAAAAAAAAAAAAAACCTAAAGAGTGTGAAAGCCCACTATGAACTGCAAAATACTATATACACTTTTGTTGGCATTAGCCAAGTTCATAATTATTGTTTTATTTCTAATTTACACTCTGCATTTATTTAAAATAAGTTTGAGACATAATGAAATGCAGATAATTAACATAGAACATAAAATACAAAACCATGTAGGGGAAAGAAAACACAAATATACTGCAAGTCCTAAACTAAAATAATGTGGTGGAAATGGCCTTAGCAAACAAACAGCTGGATTACAGTCTGATGTGACTATGTGATTTGGTTCTAGCCATGGGTCGTAGTGAATGGAAGTGATCTGTGCCACTTCCCGATCTGACTCATAAGTCTCCCACAGGTGTTTTCATTGCACCATAACCCATTCACAAAGGGTGGAATGGTGACCTTACGACCAGAGTAATCTTGTAAGCCATGTTGAAGCTAGAGATCTGGTGGCTTAGAACAAATGTATAAGGAGCAGATAGATCCTTCCTTTCCTCCAAAGGCAATAGAAGTACCTTCCCTGGGCTGCTATCTGAATATGTAATGAACCTCTGTTGTCGTTATATTTTGGATCTGTTTGTTATAGTAGTTTAGTCTAACTGATATACGGTTATTATATTTGAGTATTAAATTTAGCTTTCAATATTTCTGACTCAGAGAATGCTAAAATTGGAGACATCGTAGAGATCCAGTCCACCCTACTCATATATCAGCAAATCATCTTTCTCTGTTAATCCTTCAGCGTCTCCAAATTGCCATCCTAATTAAATTCAAAATCCTTAACATAGTTCATAAAACACGTTCTGATTTCTCCCTACTTTTCTACCTTGTTTCTTGCCACTCTTTATTTTGCAGAAACTTCCTTAATGAAACAGAAAAACTCGCCTTTCCTCTAACTTTCTCATTTCTGTGTTTCTTGCTCTCCCTAAACTGCTTTCTTTTTTTCTTGTCTGTTTTGAGATTATCTCAATTGTAACCTCGGGAAAGCTCTTCCTAATTCTTCCTACTGTCCTATTTGCCTTATATTTTCTTATATTTTCCCACAGCACTCCATGCTGTTCATGTAGCATTTACTTTACTCTATTGTAATCATTGGTTTGATTTACGAACTTGTCGACTGGTTTAGAGTTCATTGATGGCAGAAAACTTTCTTTGAAACATCTTTGTATCCCTAGTTTCTACCACAGTACCTAGAAGGTTTTTCAAATAAGTGAGCAATATTTCATCAATATTTATTGAATGCTTCACATGTTCCAGGCTCTTTAAGTGCGGGAGATCCAAAACTTGACAAGGCTCCTGCCTTCATGGAGACTACAGTCCTAGTGGAAGAGACAGACATCAATCAAATAATCAAATAGTAATAATCAATAAGAAGTATATACTTATATATATATGTGTGTGTGTGTGTATGTGTGTGTGTGTATATATATATATATACATATATATATGTAACCTTGGTAAATGCTGCACACACACATGTATCAGCCATTAATAATGTTCCAGTGTGACTTCTCAACACTTAACTACAAGAAATTTATGATTTGGCACTCAAAATTATTGCAGTTGCAGACATTGCAGAATTATTGAATCCTATAAGAAATAATCATACCTATCACACACTGAGCCCTTTTCATGGGTGAGGCACTTCAAAAGGATTATCACATTAAGATCTTGTTGAATCCCCAGGAAAACACTATCAGTTATAGACTATTATTACAGAGAAATTAATTAATAATTATGGTCTCTAGACCAAACTCAGAATCAGAACCATCTACTGAAAAGTTTAGTCAGGAACGGGTTGAGTTAGTTATCGGTCATGATTTGTACCAAGCTCTGATCTTGCTAACACCCAGTACTATTGAATTGATCTACAACTCGATTTTTTTTCTCAGAGGGAATTAAAAAGTGAGATGCTTCTCAGATCTGGTGACATTTCAACTCCAAATCATTGGCATCTGTGTATTCCTGTGAGCACTTGGGGAAGCCTGGGAAAGTATTCCTCCATGTGAGGGTTTACTGCATGTTTCCTCCCCTATTTTCTTTTCTTTTTTCCACTGTCTCCATATAATTATCCCCATTTTCCAGGTGGGAAAGTTGGGGTTAGTGGGATAATAAGTGCTATATCCAAAGATGTGATGTGATTTGTCTAAATTCAGCTATGAAAAGTAAAGCTCTGTTTTCATATATATAAGAATCAATGACTTATAAAGACAATTAGAAAAATATATAGGCTTATAATTTCAGATATTTTAAAAAAGGAAACCCTCAAATTTTTCAGGTGATACATTTCTGGCCTTTAATTGTAGAATAAATTGTTTGGAATTTTATGATCATTCAGGCATTCTTGTACAAGAGTAAAAATATTCCATAGGACCCTGTCCTTGCTCTGGAGGAGAATGAAACAGATATACCAGCAAATGTAGGAAAAGTACTAATTGCTATTATAGAGTAGCTATTCCATATTATGAATATGCATAGAACGTGGTAATTATATTTTGATGGATGGTCAGGAACAATGTAACTGAGAAGGTAACATTTGATCTGGTCTCCTTAGTCTGAGTAGAAATTCATGGAACTGAGAGAAAGAAGGTATATACAGAGCAGAAATACAGAGTGTGCAGGAGCTTGGAGGTGTTACAGGGCACATAGGAAAAGAGCAAAGAGTTAAGTTTGCTTGTTATAGAGGATGCTGGGAGTGTGGTGGTGGTGAGAGACTGGCCAGAGGGAAGGTAGACCAAATCACAGAAAGCTTTATAGGCTATGACTAGAAGTACAGATATCATCTTATATAAAATATAAAACGAGGTTAATGAAAACATCTAATACAGGGAAAGGATATATGTATATATATATATATATTGATATTTTCAAATGGTAACAGTGAAGATAGGAAAGTGGAGTTGCTTTGAGAAGAATCTTTTCCAGAAAAATATTTAGGAGATAGAAACTATGAGAACTGATGGCAAAAATAATTTAAGTGAGAGGAAGAACTGATATCCTACCTAATAGAATAGCCACATGTGGCTATTTAAATTTAAATAACATTAAATGCAGTAAAAATTCATTTCCTCAGCCATACTAGCCACATTTCAAATGCTCTATAACCATAAATTTCTTGGACACCATATTGGACAGCACAGACACAGAACATTCCCATCACCACAGAAAGTTCTTTAGTCCACAGCACTGGACTAAAGACTGTTTTAAATTTGGGTGGTGAATGACAATGGCACTTATCAAAATAGGGAATATGAAAGAAAGTCTGAAAGAAAAAGATAAGATTCTCATTTTGACATAATGCATTTAAGATATTGTTGGACATCCAGGTGAAAGTGTTAAGCAAGCTATTGGAACTTGAATCTGATATTCAGGAGAGAGGCAAAGGTTAGAAACAGACATCTCAGAGCTTTCAGGCTGAAGTCATGGAAGTGGCATGAGAAGAGGACCAGGAGTATCCCATAGATCTCTTTCACTTAAAGGGAAGCAGAAAAATAGTAACACAGAATTAAAAGTTATCCAAGGAGGAAAAATATGAAAAGCCAGAGAGTTCTGAGGGAGTGATAAATTGATAAAATTGATTTTATCAATTAGGCAAAATGTCCAAAGCTGTGGCACCTGCGTGGCTCAGTCACTTGGGGTTCTCTCCCTCTTCTTCTGCCCCTCTTCTCACTTGCGCATACACTCTCTCTAAAGTAAATAAATAAATAAAATCTTTTAAAAAATGTCCAAAGCCTTAGAGCATCCAAATAATATTTGCCCTAAAAAGACTCCTTTGGTTTTGGAGGTCAGGAAGTCATTAATATCTTGCCTGCTGCAGTGGTTTCAATGAGTGGTAGGAGAAGAAGCCAGATTTCAGCAGAGCCGGGATGAAATTGGTGCATTGGAAGGGGAGTGGTTTAGGAGAGACAACTCTCCCTCCTTTGCAAAGTTTGGCTGTGAGGATGGCAAAGAGAGAGAGGTAATTAGCTTGAAGGAAAGGAAAGGACAAAGATAAATTTTTATTTTTTAGAAAGTGTGAAACTTAAATTGTCTTTGCCTGTAAGGAAGGAGTGGGTGGAGTGGAAAAGGCTTAAATGGCCTTGGAGTGAAGGTATAAGCACTGAGCCAAATGTCAGAGATAGTGGAAGGAACGATGGGTGAACTTTGGAAAGGGAAAAAAGATACTTCTGTTTCTCAGAGCCAGTATGGAAGGACAGAATGATTAATAGTTGGTGATAGAGATAGAGAAATTTGGAACTGTTCATATCTAGTTTTGTAAGGTAATTTTTTCAACCATGATTTATAGACTATACAGAAACATTATATATACCGCTAATGTTGAACCTTGATAAAAGCCAAAGGCATGTCAACAGTGTGTAACTCAATTCATATGATTTTGTATTGGGGAAGCTAATGAAGTCTGAATGGACAATTTTTCAGACTGGAATGACTTATAATAAATCCATTAGGATAGCTTCTGATATACCTCTGTCTAAATTGGACTTCTGTAGAACAGATTAATTATCAGCTCAGAGTTGAATCTTGTGGTAAATAAGAGCTCCAAGGAAGACAAAATAAATAAATGAATAAGTCTGTACTTTACACATCAGAATCAAACTGCAGAGCACCAAATACAGAAAATAAAAGAAAACTTAAAACACTAACAGAGAAGAAAAAACATTAACTACATGGGTGTAATTAGATTAGATTGACAACAGACTTCTCAGTGGCAACAGAAGACAGAAAAATGAGGGGAAATATCTTTAAAGAAAACATAGTTGCCAATCTAATATACCCAACTAAACTATGAGTTAAGGGCAAACATAAAATGAAGGCACTGAAAAGTAATCATGAAAGAATTTACTAGTTAAACATTCTCATAGAAAAAAATACTCAAGAACACATAGGAATAAAGACTTGTGAGTGTATACAAGGAAAGTATGAGAAGTGAGAGGCAATGTGATAAAAAGAGATTGGTAAATATGGCAATATCTAAATAATCACTAACTATAGAATGATAAAAATAGCACTGATTAGTTTGAAGACAAAACACACGTGGAAGTAAAATACTAAACAATAAAAATGTGTAAAATAGGAATGTGAGTAAAAAGTTCTGCAGAACTTTAATTACCCAGAAGAAAGATAAATTGTTTCAGATTTTAAGTCAAATTATGCATGTAGAAATTATAAGAGTAACCACTAAAGTTATAGAAATAGAATATATAAAATTTAAATAACTCAAAATCTGAAAACAAAAAAGATCAAACTTAAACCAAGCAAGAAGTTATAGAGAATTTTTCCTATTGTGCCTACTGGCTCTTTTTTATTTTACTTTTAAAATGTTTCAATGGAATCCCTGGGTGGCTCAGTGGTTTAGCACCTGCCTTTGGCCCAGGGCATGATCCTGGAACCCTGGGGTTGAGTCCCACATCGGGCTCCCTGTATGAAGCCTGCTTCTCCCTCTGCCTGTGTCTCTGCCTCTCTCTCTCTCTGTGTCTCTCATGAATAAATAAATAAAACCTCTTTTAAAAAAATAAGTAAAATAAAAATGTTTCACTATCAGTTGTGAATGTTTATGGGTTTAGGAAAAAGGGAGACTATGCAGTTTTCCTCCATACCTGTGATATGACAGGCAACATTGTGCTAAATGTTAGTGTAACATAGTGTCATTTTGGTGGTACAATGATCTTATGCCTAGAAATTCCAGCAGAATTAAGAGAAATCTATTAGAACTGAAAAGAGTTCAGCAAAGTTTTAGGCATACAACCTATTAATAAAAATCAATAGTATTTTCCTATGCAATTATCAACCAGAAAATATAATTGAAATAAGATGCTATTTATAATATCAAAATGAATAAATTTCTAGAAACCAACATAAAAAATAAAGCCAATATCTTTGTGGAGAAATATTTAAGGCTCCATTAAAAACATAGAAAGAGTTTTGAATAAATGGATGGACTGATTTAATGTAGTACAGATGTCAATTTTCCTCAAAGAGATCTACAAACTTAATACAATTCCAGTCAAAGTTCCACTTATATTTTCTGAAGGACTTGAAAAACTCTTTATAGAATCTGGGAAAATAAAAATCTATGAATAGGTAAGCCACACTTGAAAAAGAAGAGAAAAGGGAGGATTCACTGTATCAGATATTAAGACACCTGACAATTATGTGACTTAAAAATTTTTTTAAACTATTGGTTATGGAACAGACAAGTAGATCAATGAAATGGAATAAAGTCTCAGACATTGAACTGTGTATATGGGGAATTTATACAGCTGACAGATAAAGTGATATATTAAAATAAGATGAAAGAACAGATTATTTTAGTATCATTGTAAAAATTCTCATGCATGAAGAAAAAATTTGGATCCTTGTTTTATACTGTATAAAAGGCAATTCTGCATGAATTAAAGACATCATCGTGAAGGTTAAACATTCTAAATCTAATAGATAAAAATATTTATAGAAAAACAACAACAAAACAAACCCAATGAAAAAGGCAATGTGAAGAGGGAAATCTGAATGGCTTACAGAGTCATAAAGAACAATCTCAAGTGTTGTAATCAGAGAGTTTGTTAAAGCAGCAGTGAGATGCCATATCAAAGCTCTTAGGAAACATTCAAAATGTACATGCAAAGTATAGGTCAGGATATGCAATGATAGATACTTAATGTTCTCCCATGGATGTGTGAAGTGGTATGTTCACTGCTGTTATACCCTGTGTCCTGGCAGATTCTTGGAAGTTTATCCCAGAGAATTTCTTGCATATATCTATAAAGATGCACATAGGCAATGTTAAAGTCTGAAATAATCTGTGTGTTAAACCTGATGAAAACATAAGATATTTGAAGAGAGGAGGAAGTAGGGCAGCAGGTTGGTGAGATGTCTGTAAGCTTGTTATTCTTTCTTTTGCATTTGAGTTTTGAGGGAAGGCTATACAGCCATCTGGATAGGTATGGGGGAATCCAAGTGACTGGGCTATTTGTGCAGATTTTTATGCAAAGCCTTGCCTTTGGCTTGAGCCACATCTAACATGATGCGAGAAGGAAATAAACACAGATGGAGGATGGTGTCTAGAGGAATGACCCTGAGGTCTTGTGCCTGATTCCACACTGCAGATGCTGTGGGGGCAATGAGAGGACTGGAGACATGGGCTCTGGAGAAAGAGGCAGCAATGTGCGGGGACTTCCTGAGAACAAACCAATAGCTGTGTCAACTGACTTCAGCAGAGCGAGTGTCTGCATGATGCTTCGTAGAGCTAGGAATGATCAGCCACATTTCAGTAGATGTAGTCATAGAATTCAAAGGGGCCAAAACATATCCAACTACTTCATGAACTCAGGTGCCAAGAAAAGGCATAAAGACTCACAGGTGAAGAATGTAAGCACCCCTTCCTCTGACAGTTAAAATCACATGATTTCCCTCATACCCACAGATAACATATTGGAGAGGAGAAGGGGGAAGGGGAGGTATGTTACAAAGACAAATAACTTACCCCAAAGAGAGTTAATCTGAAAGATATAAACAGGAAGAGATGTCTTTAATTGGCATGGGAGATTAGAAGAGTCTTAAAATAAGAAGACACTGCGTTTCCCCCCTGTATATCTGAATGTGAAGTTTGTGGCATGACCTCATGTTGCCATATGAATTGTCATTGCACCAAATTAAGTATGTGATTCAGGCAGTTCTTTTTAACACTTGATAGAAACAGATGGAAACCCTGTGGAGCAAATTACAGGATGATTCAGAGCAGGAAACACACTTTCACAAGGAAACAAGAATCATAAGGCCATGGTAATCGTGTGTAATGGGTTCACCCAGGACTATTAAACAGAGGCCCTTGTGGGATAAAGCAGCTTCTATGACTCTTAATGGTTTTCACAAGCTCAGAAACTTGAGTCAGCCTCATTCAAGTGATTTCAGGACTCAGAGGCGTTCCTCATGTCCCGCTTTTTATTTTTTTTTTAAATCTCCTGACAGATACCACCCTTTGCTTTTCAGTTCTTGGCTAATGCCTCTTTTTTTTTTTTTTTTTTCTTACCTTAAAATGCACCTTGATTGATCACTGATTTAAAACAATTTTCCCCCATTTTTTTGCCATCAAATTTTCCTCTAGTTATTTCTTCTTATTGTATTTTGAGTAATAATGTCTACCAACACGGAGGACTTATTATAAGATAGTTGTTTCTCATTCTTAATTAATCAAAGATAAAGAACAATTCAATTTAGAACTTCTGGTCTGCTAGAGACCTAGCCACTACCACTTCACTGCCTTGGTATATTCTAGGCTATAGTTTCCCTTTACACTCATTTATCACTTCTGGGACCTCCAAAATGGAGACATTGTAAATGAAGAAGCCAATGCAATGGAATTTTGGTGAAAGAACAAGACTCGTTATTGAGTGAGCTCATATCCTAGTTTTGTATTTCTCGAAGGTAAAATACTAAACTGAGCCTCATTCATTTAAAAGATAATAAAACCTTCTGCATTGTGGGGAAAATTTAGGTGGTTCAATATGCATAACAGTGAGGGGGGAAATTAACCATTTAATTTCCAATATTTAGAGTTATTTTACCCTAGTTTTATCTAACTTTAGCTCTGTAAACAAGAAGGCTCCAAATAAGAATAAAAGGTAAAGTTAACAATTATTTGAGAAGTTGGTAAATTCTTTGGTGGAACTTCTCCCAGAAAGTGAGAAAATGAATGACTCTGAAGTGAGTAACTAATGTTTCTCAAAGTAAGGTAGTTTCTAATTCTTTAACAAATCAGCTGGAGGATCATTAAACAAATTTTGGTGAAGATCACTGTATTAGTTTCCTGGGGCTGCTATGACAAAATACCACAAACTGAGTAGTTTAAACAACAGAAATTTATCGTCTTACAGTTCCGGAGGCTAGAAGTTTGAAATCAAGGTGTCAGTAGGGCCTACTCTGTCAGATATGTAGTGGAGAGTCTTTCCTTACCTGTTCCAGATTTTGCTGCGTGTCAGCAATCCTTGGTATTCCTTGGCTTTAGGTGGATCACTTCAATCTGTATTAATCAGTTGACTATCTTCTCTGTGTATCTTCACCTCATCTTCCTTCTGTTTCTGTCCAAATTTCCCCTTTTTATTTTAAGATTTTATTTATTTGAGAGGGAGCGTGAGTAAGCAAGAGCAGGAGGAGGAGCAGAGGGAGAGGGACAAGCAGATTACTCACTGAGTGGGGAGCCTGACCTGGGTCTCAATCCCAGGACCCCGGGATCTTGACCTAAGGTGAAGGCAGCCATTTAATTGACAGCCACCCAGGTGCCCCTCCCCACTTTTTTAAGGGTACCAGTCTTATTGGATAAGGGGACTATTGTGTTCCAGCATGGCCTCATCTTAACCAATTAGTCCTGCAACAACCCTATTTCCAAATAAGCTCACTTTCTAAGGTATTGGGAATTAGAGCTTCAACATAGGAATTTTGGGGGACACAATTCAACCTATAACAAGGAGAAAGAATTCTAGAGGAAAGAAATTGCTAACTCATAGCCAGAGAACCTTGATAATTTTGTATATTCTGATTTATTTCAGTGCTAAGTCAACAAAAATTGGGAGTTCAACTTGGCCTTTGGGTATTCATTGCTGACTGGAGAGCTGTTTGGAGGCTGGGCAGGTCCACTAGAAGCATAATTCCTTTCCAGAGGTGGTTTGGCATATGAAGCTCACCAGGGGTAAAGGCAGTAGTAATGTGTGGGTGAGCCAGCAGGAGAGGTAGACAAGTCCAGACATAAGTCGAAAAGAACCCTTCTATTCTGGACTCACTTCTCTCCATATTATAGAAAGCAGTTCCTACTGGATCCAGGGAAAGCACCTTCTCAATAGAATGTGACCTTCTCCTTCCAGAGTCACAGATTTATGAATTTTCCTGTTGGTTTCTTTATTTTCATCTCCCTAGTTGCTCAGAGGGAAAATCAGGATAATTCTGACAGTAGAACTTTCAACCTAAGGCCTTTCATTGCTCCTGGGTTTGTGGTTTTGGGGTATTACTCATACATTTACATCCACAAAGTAACCTTGAGTTGTTGAAATGTGGTCATTAATTAATCAAGTAATCTAAGTAAAACCTTCCCTGTTGGGCGTTTCTTGTATCATTTTTCCAGTGAGTTTGAAACTGGGTTTCCAATAATTTCTGATCATGGAGGATCCCCTGGCTTTGGACTCACAGTAGAAAAGTTCATGGAAAGCCTAGGGTGTTAACTTCTTTCCTGGCTGTATTCCAGCTGGTTTGAAATCGCTCTGCTTGCTTTGGCTTTCCCACATTCCCTCTTTATGTGGGTGTTATAGGAACCTTCCACTAGTGTCCAGTAAAACTCACCCCTTCCCTCTCAATCTTGCTGCAAAAGGTTGGAAAAAACCTGGTGCTAATCTTACCTTAAAACTCAGGCCAAAGGAGAGACAGAGGTAACCACAGGGGGAAGTGAGCTGTGGTGGTCATTTTTCACACTTAACTATTTGTGAGGATCAATCAGGAAAGAGCTCCACAGGGGGAATGGCCCTTTATGTAGTGAGCCCTCTGGAGAAATAGGAGTCCCATGAGAATTCCAGGTTCACCTAGAGGTTTAAGAAAGGATTAGCAATTTATGTGTGCTACCAGCCAAAGGCAAAAAGGAAGTTATTCTCGCATTGTGAGTGGATAAATGTCCATGGAATCTATGGAGTTATTTGACAGACATAAATAGCAATGAAGGAAAACAAAGGAGGTATTTTTTTGTCTAAGCAGACAGCTGCACTATTAAGTCATCCAGGTAAGCACTGAGCACTTAGGGGGATATTCAAACGTAAAGAGCATCACACTGTCTCATAGTATATTTTCATTAAAATTATCATTACCTCCCTTTTATAATTATGAAGATAATACATGCACATTGAAAAATAATCAGACTATATGGAAGAAAATTAAGGAACTGAGAAAAAATATACTATAAACCTTCTATCACAATTATTTTCATCATTGTGCTTTACCTTCTGGTTTGTGTTTAATGCTTTCATTTTCCTTGAGTTGTGATCTGCTTAATATTAAATCATAAACATTTTCCCATGTTGTTACATAGTCTTTATCATTATCATTTTACATGGTAATATAACTAGTTTATTGTATTATGTATGTTAAACCATTTTCCTATATTGGGATATTGGGAAACATGGACTTTTATGGGTAACTTGGATTATATTCTTCATAGATGGTACTTTGATTCATTGCATTTGGGGGAAATACATTTTCTAGGAACATTTGTGTTCATTAGACATAAGAACTTATTAAAAATGAGAATTACCCAGTACCTGTTCCACCAGCCATTTGTAGAAGATGAGTATTAGAAAGTTGGTACCATGGAGTTTCTAAAAAAAGTATTCTAAAAAAAGAAAAAGGAATGAAAAGTGTTCTTTGGGTGTCAAAGAGAGTCAAAGAGAAATTTAAGGCATTAGTAGAGAGATTAGTGACTATAATAACGTATTTCTGTGTTCTGAATAAGAAGGCATTCGGCATGGTCTGTGCAAAATGAAGCCAAGTAGAAATGCAATAATGTTAAGAAAACTTTTCTTGGCATTATAAGCTCACACATGTACTTTTATGTGCTACAAAGCTGAAAAAAAAGTTAAAATTCTGAAGTATTGAGGCCACAGCTATAAAAAAATTAAGGTTTTAAACTAGATTTATGAAAGTAAGAAAATATATGCTATGGTATGCTAAATGCTATTCTAAATAGTGCTTTTTCATGCTGGCAAATGCTCTATTTCTGCCAATGTGAACAATTATTTTTGCTGGCCAAAACAGTTCAAACAAAAATAGAAGTAAGTCACCATTTCTTAACATAGTAAAGTTGAAAATTTCAAACATTTAATGGAAATTATTTTCACATTTATTTCATTGGTATTCAAAGGAAGTAGTAGGAATTCCATAAAAGTTTGTGTTTATGACAAAAGTAAATTGCTAGTGTAAAGTTATTTGGAGGTTAGAAGTATGATAAATGGAGATGGTTTAGAAACCAGTGTATCTATTTTAAAAACATTGTTATTAGGGCGCCTGGGTGGCTCAATCTGTTAAGCATCTGCCTTTGGCTCAGATCATGATCCGGGTCCTGGGATCCAGCCCCCGCATCAAATATCACCCCCCATGCTCCCTGCTCCGCGGGAAGCCTGTTTCTTCCCCCCCCCCACCCCCCACCCCCTCCTGCCACTCCCTTTTATCTCTCTCTCTCTCAAATAAATAAATAAAATCTTAAAGAAAAAAAAGTTATTATTAGCTTCTTTCTTCTTTGACCCTCACAAACTATGTGTAAGAGTTTAAAAAGGATGTGGTGAGTGAACTACCAAATATTCATTCTTTTTTCATGTTTAACAGAAAGTAAATTGTTCTCAATGAGTTCCATGAATCCAGCTAAAATATTTCTCCAGACTTGCTCACAGTTTGGGGTAGTGACATGACATTTTCAGCTGGTGAAATAATTGACAAAATCTCCTAGATTTTTCTCCTTTACTCTTCTTTCCTTCTTGTTCTTGCCTGGAAGGCAGATAGTGAGGTTGAAGGTAACAGCCAACTGAAGACATCCTCAGTAAGGATGAGGCATTAGGCTACACAATGAGAATGAGAAGTGAAAAATAGGATTCTGGGGCACTGATGACACCATGGAGCCACTGGGCTGCTTGTCTCTGCACTGCTTTTGGTTAAGCCCCTGTCATCAGATTTCTGTTACATACAGTACACACAAATGCTAAATGATGCAGAGCCCTTGATATAACCCCTTTTTGCATCCTGTACTTTTATTTAAAACTGTCCATAATGGATAATAATGTACATAATGATTTTTATCCTCAAATCCTCTGAGCTACTAATTAAATTCATGACTTAACATTTGTAAAGCTCATTCTCTCTTGCTCATCATTGTATTAAATGCATATGTTTCTACACATCGTGTGCACTTGATGTTTCCAAGTAATTTGGAAAGCTGTTTTGACTCCAAAATGTACACACACACACACACAGAATCTTTACATAAATGTATGTATGTGCAAATATTTTATATAAATTATGTGTTTTAAAATACTTGTATGGCTTTGAACTACTTAGATATTAAAGAATCACTCTATGAGAATAATTGTCACAATTTATTTCTCTTCCGATTCGGATTTGTGTATTACTGTAATGATGGACATTTATGTGTCTCACTGAACTCTTAAGGTCTTAGAGAAACATAAGGGAACTGATGTGACTGAAATAGTGACTTTAGATCTCCAGCAGCATTTGTCAGGCTCCCTACATAAGCATTCTGTAAAAACAAAATGAAACAAACACATGGGATTTTAAACTCAAGTAACTTTTGGAAATACAGCCTGTTACACCATCTTTTTCCTGGTGATTCATGGGTCCATTAAAGTTGCCTACAGTATAGAAATATGTTTAACTTTGTATAATCTGGCATTTTCCAATATTATGTGCCGTGAAACCCTTCTATTCAAGTTACACTTGTTAATAATGCCTTTGGAAATACTTCTGTGATACATACAGAGATGTAGGTAGGGATCAAAACACGAGGACCAGAAACATGAAAGATCACCACTATTCTATGGTATTGATCTAGAGTATTTAGTGCAATTAGATAGTAATCAGAAATAAAACATATGACTTTTGAAAAAGAGAGGAAAAATGAAGACTTTTTACAGAAGACCGAAATACCTAGTTTACTATGAAGGTGAGACATTTATTTTGTTCCTCATTTTAGCTCTGGTGGCCAGAGTACCCATCTGTAACACATACATGTTCAATAAATTCTTTTTTTTTGAAGATTTTATTTATTTATTCATGAGAGACACACACAGAGAGAGACAAAGACACAGGCAGAGGGAGAAGCAGGCTTCATGTAGGGAACCTGATGTGGGACTCGATCCAGATCCCAGGATCACGACCTGAGCCAGAGGCAGATGCTCAACCACTGAGCCACCCAGGCATCCTGTTCAATAAATTCTTGTTGATGGAAGGAAGGTGTAGTGGAAGGAAGGATTGATGAAGAAAGATAAGGAATCTCACGGGATACCAGTATTCCAGAGAAACACCCTGGCAAAGCTGTCTAAGAGCCATGGTTTGTTAAGGTTTCTGGAGACTTGAACATGCCTCAACATATTGCTTTTTGTCCAAATTCTCATTGTTTGATATCTGTTAATCAGATTTTTCTCAACATAGAAATTCAGGCAACTACTACCAGTTGATTAGCATAAGCAAGAGAGCTAAAACCATCTCTAGTATCATGATTACTATTTCTAATATAAGCCTTAATATTCCTTTTTTCCCGGTCAAATAACTTATACTTATTTCATAAACACTAGCCTCATGTCCCTAGCATTATCTGAAGACAGATTATGTACTTTTCCCCCTCACATCCTATTGTGCTGGTTTTAAAATGGCTACAAATTCTTAGATATTTCTCTTCAATAGATGGAAGCTAATTCCTTGTCCATAGAGAGTGGGCTGGGGTGGACTTAGTGAATCGCTTTTGTTTTTTATTAATTAATTAATTAACTTTTATTTATTTTTTAGTGAATCTCTTTTTTTTTTTAAGATTTTTTATTTATTCATGAGAGACACACACACACAGAGTCAGAGACACAGGGAGAGGGAGAAGCAGGCTCCTTGTAGGGAGCTTGATGTGAGACTCGATCCTGGATTCCAAGATCACTACCTGAGCCAAAGGCAGGCACCCAACTGCTGAGCCACCTAGGCGTCCCATAGTGAATCTCTCCTAATGAAAAGAATATGATGGTAGTCACAGTGTGTGTCTTTGAAGGCTGGGTATAAAAGACACTGGCTTCTTGC
The DNA here is from genome assembly GCF_048164855.1 of Canis lupus baileyi. Taxonomy (NCBI): domain Eukaryota; kingdom Metazoa; phylum Chordata; class Mammalia; order Carnivora; family Canidae; genus Canis; species Canis lupus. The sequence goes on along the minus strand of NC_132851.1, from coordinate 64,104,849 downwards.
TTATTTTTTCTCCTTCTCTCTATTTCTTTCTCATGCTCAGATAATTCACTGTGGAGGAAGCTAGCTGCCATGCTAGCCCATGTGTGAGGAACTGAGGCCTCCCACAAACAGCCATGTAAAAGAGCAATCTTCAGCCCCAGTCAGGCCGTCAGATGAAACTGCAGCATCAGTCAATATCCTAACTACAACCTCATGAGAAGCTCTGAGCCAGAGCCACCCAGACAAGTGGCTTCTGAACTCCTGACCCAGAAAAACACCAACACATGATTCCTACTTCAACCATTAAGTTTTGGGATAATAATTAATATATAAACGGATGACTAATTCAACAAGCTGAAGACCTTTTAAAGAAATAGGACTCATTTACAGCCCTTTTTAAAACCCACCCTCTTGTACTCCAATTTCACCACTTTGGTATGGCCAAGTTAGCTAGTTATCCAATGATTTTCTCCTTCCTTCCTTCCTTCCTTCCTTCCTTCCTTCCTTCCTTCCTTCCTTCCTTCCAAAGCAAGGGTCAGAAAGTACTTTTATTTTTTTTTAATTTTTAAAAATATTTTATTTATTTATGATAGTCACAGAGAGAGAGAGAGAGAGAGAGAGAGGCAGAGACATAGGCAGAGGGAGAAGCAGGCTCCATGCACCAGGAGCCCGACGTGGGATTCGATCCCGGGTCTCCAGGATCGCGACCTGGGTCAAAGGCAGGAGCTAAACTGCTGCGCCACCCAGGGATCCCAGAAAGTACTTTTAATACAGGGCCAGATAGTAAATATTTTAGGCTTTGTGGGCCATGTGGTCTTTGTCCCAACTACTGAACTCTGCCCTTGGAGCATTGAAAGCAGCTGTAGACAATATTTAAATGAATGTATGGCTGTGTTCTAATAAAAGTTTATTTATGGACACAGAAATTTGAATTTCACATAAGTTTCACATCATGAAATATTATTCTTCTTTTGATTTTTTTCAACCACTTATAAATGTAAAAATCATTGTATCTTGTAGGTCACTTAAACCCAGGCAGTGGGCCAGATTTGGCTGATGGGTATAGTTTGCTGATTCCTGTTTTAAATGAATAGAGTTCTTGATATTTAACTGTCACATGGATGCTCAAAATAAATACATATTTCAGACAAAAGCCCCGTGAGTGACCACATTATGGTTAAGGAGATGTAGGTGAAAATGATACATGCGAATTCTGAGTCATGCTCTTAAAAGGAAGTGGTGGCCTCTCCCTTGCCCCCAACTTTATTCCCCTTTCCAACTCCTCACTGGCTACAGTGGAGATCATCTTAGGCCATGAAGATGACAAATAGGTCCTTGGGATAGTAGAACAAATGGAAAGAGCCAGAATTCCTAGCTTTGGATTGTGCACATATTGTTATAAGGGTGAGAAATAGACTTATGTTTTCAGGTTCCTTTCACACATCACCAAATGTGAGCTCTAACTAATTCAGCTGGTTAGTTTTTGGCTACCACCTCTTAATGTACTTTCAAGAATCTCTGCAGACAGTGGTTAACAGTTATGTGTGGCGTTAAAGAAATTCATTCTTGGTTACTTATCAAGTCAGGGTAGTCTGGACATAGGATAGCTTTAACTTTTTAAAAACCCAGAATTTCTAAAAAATTGCAGGTACTTGCCTTTTCTTCTGATTGTTGATTTCCTGCAATTTACATGTGAACAAATGTGCCTTTGTATCCCTTGTCTCCCAAATCTATCGTATTATGGCCAAGAGTAGGACATTCATTATTAATCGAGAGAAACAAACTGTTCACTCTTTATAATCTCTAAGGAAGAATTAATTCATATTGTCCTTTGTGGAGCTAATTTACATAAATGAATGGGTTTGAAATACCCCACCCCTCCTCCAAGTATCCCATGGTCAAAGGATCTTCTCATTCATATGATAACTGAAAGAAAAAGTCATAACAGATATCTTATGAGGACTTATTTTCCATAGCAGAACTTGGGGGTCCCAGGCTGTGAACCGTAGTGAAAAAGATCCCTCAGCCCAAGTCTGCAAACCACTATGGGAACCGTCAGCCATCACTTGGCAGCACCAGAGCATCAGGCATTGTCCAAATACAATTGTTTGAGTTCTTATGCTGACACACTGTTTCCCATTCATCCCCCGCCTACCCCGACCTTCTCTCCCTCTTTTTCTCCCTGCCAAAAACACAACTCACTTTGTGTAGGCACAATCTTCCAAGTCCTGGCTGTTAGTGTCCCCAAGAGGTTTCAGGGAGATGCAGCCTTGGCTGAGGGTTAGATCCAGAGGCCAGCCAGTGAGGGGAACAATGTCTGGGTTTTGAGAACAGCTGGAGCTTCGGCTAGGGAGAAAAGCAGTTTGGCGAATGAGGAAAGAATGTACTTGTCACTTCAAGAGGCAAGAAACTTCGATTTCTCTCCTGCTCCAGCCAGCAAGTGTTTATTGGAAAGGAGAGTGGTGGTGATGGCAGGTGACTTTTGGTTAGGATTTTATGGAATTTTTCATGTTTATTTTACCTTTTCAAGGAGCAGATAAATGTACAAATCCCACAATATAACTATTCTGAAGTCTGCACTTGTTTTTATTGGATAAGTGAGTGTTGTTCCTCAGAGTTATTTTTAAGAATACTGTCCCTGGCCCATTTTGAAACTCTGCTTGCTTTCCTTGTATGTGAGCTAATATTTGTTGTAGCAATACTGGAGAAAAGTAGCAGAGGGTATTAAATGGAAGGTGAAGGCCTAAGGGAGGAAAAATCCTGTTCTGAGAATACGAGCTGAATTTTTTTTAACTAGCTCCTTTCCTTGTAACAATCTGTGAAATGCAAAATATTATGCCCGTTTTGAAGAAGGGGACTGAGGCTTTAAGGGTCCTCATAAGTTGCCCGATACTATCTGATATTCTATTAAATGGTAAGGTAAAGGTATTTGGACTTAAGAATGATTTTTTATCCCAAAGACCATATTCTTTCCACTGCCCCATTTTTGTCTCCATAATAAAATCTGGGTTGATTATGTTTAAATTGATTAATCACTAAAAACTGATTGGTCAGAAGTAATCTCTATGTATATTTTATTACTTTTCTCTTGCTAGTGTATTGTGATTCTAAGTAATAAGACTTAGCTACAAGGACACAAGGGACCACAGAGTCTTCAGCTACATAGTCACTTTGGGTCCCCACATTTCCCCTAACTAGAACTAGTACTTCTTGAGAGAAAAATGGTATGTTGTGGTCTATTTGTCACTAACCACAATGAATCTCCTGGCCTGGCAAGCTTAAGGCAAGCCACTTCAGAGGCATGGTCTCTTCCACATCCAACTGTGTGGTAACTAAACCTTTAACTTGGGCACTCCTCTCTGAGGCCAAAGTACCAGTTTCTCTCCGCATACCTGGTGTGAAACATAGCAACTATTTGCAAAAAAAGTGGTTTGAGGGCTGCTGTTCTTAGAAGAGGCTCGTGAGCAGAGCAGGAACTTAGAATTTCACAGACTCCTTCCCAGCACAAGAACGGATAAGGCGCGTGTGAAGTCAGTAAACTTCAGGGAATATCCTGGGAGCAACATCTATTGTAGTCTTTCTCCATTCACCAACATCAAGAGCATCACCAGTGGGTTGACATATTGTTGGTTTCTTTTTTCATTTTTTAAAAATTTTAAATATTTATTTCTTATCTATTTATTAAGTGTTTAATTTTAATTCCAGTATAGTTAACATACCGTGTTATGTTAGTTTCAGGTGTACAATACAGTGATTCAACACTTCCATTCAGCACATAGTACTCGTCACAACTGTATTCCTTAATCCTCATCCCATATCTCACCCATCCCCCCACCCACCTCCCCTCTGGTGACCATCAGCTTGGTCTCTGGTTATGAGTCTGTTTCTTGGTTTGTCTCTCTCTCTCCCTCTTTCCTTTGTGCATTTGTTTTACTTCTTAAATTCCACATATGGGTGAAATCATATGGTATTTGTCTTTCTCTGACTGACTCATTTTGCTTAGCATTATACTCTCTAGTTTCATCCATGTTGCTGTAAAGGACAAGATTTCATTCTTCTTTTTATGACTGAATAACATTCCATTGTATATACATATATACCACATCTTCTTTAGCCATTTATCTATCAATGAGCACTTAGGCTCTTTCCGTATGTTGGCTATTATAAATAATGCCGCAGTAAACATAGGAATGTATGTATCCCTTTGAGCTAGTGTTTTTGTATTTTTGGAGTAAATGCCCAGTGGTACAGTTGGTGGCTCACAGGGTAGTTCTATTTTTAACCCTTTGAGGAACTTCCATACTGTTTTCCAGAGTAACTGCACCGGTTTGCATTCCCACCAACAATACACAAGAGTTCATTTGCCTCCACATCCTTGCTAATATTTGTTTTGTTTTGTTTTTTTAAGATTTTATTTATTTACTCATGAGAGACACACAGAGAGAGGCAGAGACTGAGGCAGAGGAAGAAGCAGGCTCCCTACGGGGAACCCGATGCAGGACTTGATCCCAGGACCCCGGGATTATGACCTGAGCCAAAGGCAGATGCTCAACCACTGAGCCACTCAGGTGCCCCAACACTTGTTATTTCTTGTGTGTGTGTTTATTTTATTTTATTTTATTTTATTTTATTTTATTTTATTTTAGCCATTCTGACAGATATAAGGTAGTTTTATCATAGTTTTGATTTGCATTTCCCTGATGATGGGTGATGTTGAGCATTTTTTCAGGTGTCTTTGGCCATCTGGATACCTTCTTTGGAGAAATGTCTGTTTATGTCTTCTGTTTTTTAATTGGATTACTTGGGTTTTTTGGTGTTGAGCTGTATATATATTTTTATATATTTTGGATACTAACCCTTAATCAGATATGTCATTTGTAAATATCTTCCCCCATTCAAAAGGCTGTCTTTTAGTTTTGCTGATGGTTTCCTCTGCAGTGAAGAAGGCTTTTATTTTGATGTAGTCCCAAGAGCTTATTTTTGCTTGTATTTCTCTTGCCTTGGGAGACATATCTAGAAAGATGGTTACAGCTGATGTCAGAGAAATTACTGTCTGTGCTCTCTTATAGGATTTTTATGGTTTGATGTTTCACATCCTGGTCTTTAATCCATTTTCAGTTTATTTTTGTGTATGGTGGAAGAAAGTGCTCCAGTTTTATTTTTTTGTATATAGCTGTCCAATTTTCCCAACATCATTAGATGATGAGACTATCTTTTTCCCATTGCAAATTATTTCCTCCTTTGTTGAAGATTAATTGACCATATAATTGTGGGTTTATTTCTGGGTTTCCTATTCTGCTCTATTGATCTATGTGTCTCTTTTTCTGCAAATACCATACTGTTTTGATAACTACAGCTTTGGGGCAGACCAGGTGGTTCAGTAGTTTAGCGCTGCCTTCAGCCCAGGGTGTGATCCTGGAGACCCGGGATCGAGTCCCACGTTGGGTTCCCTGCATGGAGCCTGCTTCTTCCTCTGCCTGTGTCTGTGCCTCTCTCTCTCTGTGTCACTCATGAATAAATAAATTTTAAAAAAAATCTTTTTTTTTTAAAGGAAAAAGATAACTACAGCTTTGTTATATAACTTGAAGTCTAGAACTATGATACCTCCAGTTTCATTTTTCTTTTTCAAGATGGATTTGGCTATTCGGGGTCTTTTGTGGTCCCATACATATTTTAGAATTGTTTATTCTAGTTCTCTGAAAAATGCTGTTGGTATTTTGATTGCATTAAATCTATAGATTGCTTTGGGTAATATAGACATTTTTACAATATTTATTCTTTCAATCCATGAGCATGGAGTATCTTTATACTTCTTTGGGTCAACTGATGTATTGTTTTGAGTGTCTACTTTGTGCTAATCATGGTAAGAATATTAATAATTTTTAGAAATTGAAAAAATTCTTAACTCTCAGAGATTGTCGCTTTGCTGTGTTTACAAATATAGCAGTCAATACAAACACTGGCTAAGGGGTGTCTCAACCACTATAGAAATGTAGAATTATTTCTTATAACCCAGAATATTTAATTAATCAGAACTCTTATTTTCCAAGCATTCTGAGTAATCAGTATTTTCTCATTGTTTGTACTATGACACATCTGGGTTGTTCAATACACTTTATTCTGAATCTTTCTTTAACATTATGTGAAATATACATGGGAAATATGCATTTAAGTAGTCACAGCAATGGTCACAATAAAATCCAAGTGGGGATGGCGTGTTCTAATTCTCGTGAATTGAGGGATGATATTTTATGTGGTTGTTTTCTATAACAAGACCTAAAAACAGCTGCATATGTCTGGCAATTTAAAAGTTTCAGTAAACTGGGGCACCTGGGTGGCTCGGTCGGTTAAGCATCTGACTTGATTTAGACCCAGGTCGTGACCTCAGGGTTGGGGATCGAGGCCCGTGTTAGTGTCTGGACTCAGTGGGGAGTCTGCTTGAGATTTTCTCCCACTGCCCCTCCTACTGATTGTTCTCTCTCTCTCTCTCCCCCCCCCAAAATAAAAATAATTTTTTAAAAAGTTCAGTAAACTAATGCTTGATAATGATACTGACTTATTTCTCTTAAGGATTAAATAACTGGAAGTTTAATTTTGCAACTATATTTAAAAATAGCATATGTCATATAGGATTGCTGATAAGAGTATAGTAGAACTTACTGGATGAAATATGTAAAACAATTTGTCCCTTGACCAAACCATACCTATAGGGCAAAGTGGATCAGAAGAGTTTTCTAGGGTAACACAACTTTACAGGCTCACATTGCTATTGTTCTATTATAAAATCACATCTATTGTAATAAGTATACTTTTACATGTCTAAAATTGAAGAACCTATTTATAGATACTACACTCCAATGCATTAGTGATTCACTGAAAGAATTATTAAATAGAATATTTATTAAAGGACTATTTTTTGATAAGTTTTCTAATTTGGTTGTATCATTTTCAATATTTTAAAGGCTCATACATTTAAAATTAAAGAACAGCTACATGTAAAATATCCATACTACTCAAAGCAATCTACAGGTTCAATGCAATCCCTATCAAAATACCAAAAGCATATTTTCACAGAACTAGAACAAATCATACTAAAATTTATATAGAATCAGAAAAGACCCCAAGTAACAAAATAATTTGAGAAATAAGAACAAAGCTGGAAGTATCACAATCCCAGATTTGAAGATGTATTACAAGGCTGCAATAACCAAAATAATATATATAGTATTGGCACTGGGACAACACACAGACCAAAGAAACAGAATAAAGAGCCCAGAAGTAAATACACATTTATATGGTCAATTAATCTATGACAAAAGAGGCAAGAATATACAATAAGGAAAAGACAATTTCTTCAATAAATGGTACTGAAGAACTGGAAAGCTACATGCAAAAGAATGAAACTGGACCTCTTTTACCACACATAAAAATAAACTCAAAATGGGTTAAAGACCTAAATATGAGACCTGAAACTATAAAACTTGTAGAAGAAAACATAGGGAGTAATCTGGGTTTTTTTTCCCTAGATATTTCTACTCAGGCCACAGAAACAAAAGCAAAAATAAACTGCTGGGACTACACCAGAATAAAAGGCTTTTGCACAGAGAAGGAAACCATCAATAAAATGAAAAGGCAACCTACTAATGGGAGAAGATATTCTCAAATGATATATCTGATAAGGATATAAAGAGATTATAATGATCTTATACAATTTAACACATATCAAAAATCCAATTAAAAAATGGACAGAGCTCAAGTATACTTCAATTAAAAAACATGGACAGAGGACTTGAACAGGTATTTTTCCAAAGAAGACATACAGATGGCCAACAGACGCATGAAAAGATGCTCAACATCATTAATCATCAGGGAAATGCAAATCAAACCATGATGAGGTATCACCTTACACTTGCCAGAATGGCTAGAATAAAGAAGATGAGATAAATGTTGGCAAGCGTGTGTAGAAAAAGGAACCTTCATGCGCTATTGGTGGAAATGTAAATTGATGCAGCCACTGTAGAAAATAGTATGGAGGGTCCTCAAAACATTAAAAACAGAAACACCATATGATCCACTAATCCTACAACTGGGTATTTACCCAAAGAAAACAAAACACTAATTCAAGAATATATATGCACTCCCATGTTTACTGCAGCGTTATTTACAATAGCCAAGATATGGAAGCCACCCGAGTGTCCATCAATAGATGAGTGTATAAAGAAGATGTGTATATATACACAATGGAGAATATCAGCCATAAAAAAGAATGAATTCCTGCCATTTGTGATAACATGGATGGATCTAGAGGCAAAGAAAGACAAATTCCATGCCATTTCACTTATATGTGGAGTCTACGAAACAAAGCAGAACAGACCCATAAATACAGAGAACAAACTGATGGTTGCCAGGGGAGGAGGATGGGAGGATGGACAAAATGGGTGAAGGAGAGTAGAATTAAGCCTGTTCCTTCTTCCGATTATGGAATGAAAAAGTTATGGGAATAAAAGGTTCAGCATAGGAGGGGATTCAGTCAATGGTATTGTAATAGCATTGTAAATGACGATGGTAGCTACACTTGTGGTGAGCACGGCATAAGGTATAAACGTGTTGAATCATTATGTTGTACACCTGAAACTAATGTAGCATTGTGTGCCAACTGTACTTCAATTAAAAAAATGTGAACATTGTCTGAGTATATCAAGTAGTCAATGAACCAAGTCTGGGCTTTTCTAGGACTCTGGATTACCACCAAATGTGATCTGGCCCTCACCTTTTGGCCTAGGTACTCAGTTTTGTTAATGCTTGAATTGCCTGTCACACAGAGCTTGGCAGAGCTTTGTGTATACAGCATAGCAGAGAGATTAATTACGTGGGTTCCTGGAGATAGACTGCTTGATTAAACCTTGACTTTGCTTTTTACTGGATTCTGACCTTAGTCAAATTATCTGACCCCCAGTCTCAGTATCATCATCTGGAAAAGGTAGTGTAATAATAGTACATCATCTGTTACTATTATAGTGAAATAATGTGAATAAAATAATGTGAATAAAATAATGTGAATAAAATAAAATATAGTGAAACAATGTGAATAAAATAATGTGAATAAAATAAAAAAATAAAATAATGTGAATAAAAAAATAAAATATTTATTCCTCATCATTGAAGGAAATGATGCTTCTCAAGCACTTAGCCTATTCCTGGCAATACTAATGGCTCAGTAAATGTTAGATGGAGACAATGATGTTATGTTGTCTATTTTCATAATTTTGTTATTATAATGACTGTTTGTATTATATAAAGCAGAAAATTAATATATAAATTTATAATAAAACATGGTATAGTATCTAGAATGCTTGGATAACCTCTCAGTAGTACTTCATTTCTTGGTTTAAGGATAATTTAGATATAGAACTGGCAGTTAGAAAGCTGTCTGATTAATTAGGACAAAACAGATGAACATAGGTTAAGGAAAGAAAATAAAATAAGATAAAAACAGAGTGAGAGGCAAGCCATCAGACACTCTTAACTATAGGGAAAAAACTGAGTGTTGGTGGGTGAGGGCATTAAGGAGGGCACTTGAAGTAATGAGCCCTGGGTGTTATATGCAACTGATGAATCACTAAATTCTGCCTCTGAAACTAATAATACACTATATGTTAACTAAATTGAATTTAAATAAAAAAATAAAAATAAAATAAAATCTTAAAAAAAAGATTAATTGGGCACCCCGAGTGGCTCAGCGGTTTAGCCCTGCCTTCGGCCCAGGGAATGATCCTGGAGACCCGGAATCCAGTCCCATGTCGGGCTCCCTGCATGGAGCCTGCTTCTCCCTCTGCCTGTGTCTCTGCCCCTCTCTCTGTATCTCCCTGAGTAAATAAATAAAATCTTTAAAAAAAAAAAAAAAAGATTAGTTTATGGACAAATTACAGCCTAGTTTTGTTTATTTTGTTTATTTTTTATTTTTTGCTTTTAGCTGGTATTAACTCACTTAACATAATGACCTCTGGTTATCTCTGCTGGTAAAATGCTGATTGGCCACTGTATTTACTGTCGAATAATTCTTTTTATTGAGAAGAAATTTATATAATATAAAATTAATCATTTTAGGGTATATAATGTGTTGGCATTTACTACATTCAGAATGTGCAAACACTTCCTCCTAGTAGTTACAAAACCTTTTTATCACTCCAAACAAAGCCTCATACCCATTTCCCACTCCCCCTAGCCCCAGGCAACCACCAATCTACTTTCTATCTTTTGGGATTTATTTATTTGGGATATTTTCTGTAGATGGAGGCATACAAATGTGACCTTTTATGTCTAGCGTCCTTCAATAAGCTTATATTTTTGAGGTTCATCCACATTGTAGCATACATCATACTTCATTCCTTTTCATGGCTGAGTAATACTCCATTGTATGTATCAACAATATTTTGTTTATCTGCTCATCTATTGATGATTAATTTTTAAAAGTAGAAAATTACTTGATAAGCACACACAGAAAAATACTTTTTTTAAAAAAAGATTTTATTTATTTATTCATGAGAGAGACACAGAGAGAGGCAGAGACACAGGCAGAGGGAGAAGCAGGCTCCATGCAGGGAGCCTGATGTGGGACTCGATCCCGGGTCTCCAGGATCAGGACCTGGGCCGAAGGTGGTGCTAAACCGCTGAGCCACCCGGGCGTCCCAAAAAATACTTTCAACATGGGATTCAAAAGTGAAAATGTTAGTATCATGAAACTTAAATGCTACATTTACCTAGCAACCATTGGATCTCCAATGATGAGTACAAAAAAAAAGTGACACATAGGAAGTACTCAATAGATATCTATTGCATGCACAGATGAATAAACTGTAATATGAAGTTAAAAACGGACTTATAGATAGAATCAGTGCTCCCCATTGCATAAAGCAAACTAAAAGGCAGAGGTCAAGGGAGCTTATTGATAGAGTCTGTGCAGGTCAGCCATCAAGGCAAGAGCAGTAAGAAGAAAAGTGGAGTTGGAGGGGGAAACTAAGAAAGCCATCATATGCACCAAAAGTCACTTAGGTCAGAAAGGGGCAAGTAGTTGCATCTCTTGTCTTATTAGGGGCCATAGAAGAATGAGTGACGAGTGGCATACAGATATGCCCCTACTTGTGCTTTCCTCCATTACACCTAACATTCTGGTTATAATACAGGGGACCAAAAGAGTAATATATATAGCAACTATGATTTTGATTAGTATATAGTTACAATTTTGGAAACTGCTGAAATTTAAGACCCACAGAATGACGGTAATGAGCCTAAATTTTAAGAAAAATTGAAACTTGCCACACTATATGTATCATATGCCCTAGATCTGATTGCAAAGAAGCAAAATAAACTTAATAGAAACTGTGCCAGTTTAAGGAGTCTGGGAAAGGATCCTTACTGAAAGAGCTCACCACACATTTGCAAACATAAATCAACTTTAAAACAAAATTTTCCTTGAATGTGGTAGTTGTAAAACGTATTTTCTTTGTTAGCCTATTTATGAGCATAACCAGAATACTTTCACCACCCAAAGTACCATTTAGTTATTCTCAAGATTATAATGAATTTACTCTGCTCCAGAATTGCTTTATGTCCCACATGCTATATTTTTTTTTAAAATCTGGGAGTAATTTAATGATGCTTTCATCTGGCTAGCATAATTCAAGATTTAAACACAAATGCTTATGCATAATTTTCAATAATAGTTTTGTGATTTATGGACCTGCCAGGAATTAGATGAGGTCTGTACACCCAGCAGTTAGACATATTTTATTAAAGAATATCGAAAATTAAGAAGTTGGGAGGCAGAAACATACATGAGAAGAAGACAGGAGAATAACTTATATGAGGAATGGCTAAAGCAATGAATATAATTTAGCTTAAAAAAGGGATATTTAAAGAAGAATATTATGGAAAAGACTGACTAACCGGATCTTTATTGAGCACATGGGATAATGAACTTAATGAAAATAAGTTAAGAATATGAATACTGGATTTAAAGTGACTTGGGTTAGAGTCCCATCTCCAAACACTTACAGTCTATAACTTTGAGCAGATTCCTTAACTTATCTGCCTTTGGTTTTCTGATATGTAAAATGCAGATATAACATTTTCTGATATATAAAATGCAGGTATAACAGTAATTATCTGATAAGATTGTTGGGAGGATTAAATGAGCTCAGCTTTGCACCCTGATGCACGGTAAAGGTTCACTAACCTATTTTTATTGCTTGAAGTCAAGGACATTTAAATATCGGCCTAGATCATCAAAAGAAGGGATTCTTCCCTTGGGAGCAGTGAGAATTTGAGGGGCCCCCTCTGTCTTCCAGCAACATTCTTCTCCAGATGATCCATTTATGTATTTTTCTAGTTCACAATCCTACCAGCAGACTATAAATAGGAGCAGCTGTTGTAAAAATCCTTGTTACTCTTTCATGTTGGCTTGCTATCTCTGGGGAGAAAATTTTTTGCTATTTAAGTTCCATGTTTGTCATTCTGAATGTAGGTTGCAGTCAGGGCCTTGCTGCTGATAGGGCTACACCAAGGCTTCCAGTGGGAAGCCCGTGCCCGAGAGGTATGCTCCTCTTCATGCCTGGCTCTTATTTCTGAGGCAGGCCTCCCCACTTCAGTTAGAGAGGCCAAATCCGCCTGATATTTTCTTCAAAGCCAAGGGTGGCTACTCTGCCACAGCACGTGGCAAATGGAAGGGCCAGGGAATTGACGTTCTCCAGGAGCAGTCTTCCCCAGAGACTACGAGTTGGTGGGTGAGTTCTTGAGCTCCTTTACTCCTCAGATGAGAAAATTCCTCTCTTTTACATGGTTTTCTCATAGGCCTCCAACCCAGGCACCCATGCGGGATTCACTTTTATTTGCTGCCTTCTCTCTCCTGTCTCACTTCCCCCACTTTACTTTCGGTGTTTTTGGGATCACCTTTCAAATAAATTGCTTGCGTAAAAATCCTTGTTTCAGAGTCTGCTTTGGGGGGAGCTAAACTGAGGCAACTGAGCAAACAATGGCTATCTTTCATGATTTGTTGATTTGTATTTTCCAGCTTTATTGAGATACAATAGACACAGAATTGTGTAAGTTTAAGGTGTATGTATAAAGTGTTAGTTTGATACACACATATATATTATGTCTTTCATGTTTTCAGAGCAGTGAGCATCAAAATAGAGATTATGGGAGATTTGATGCAAATGGGAAAAGATAGGATTTTCAGGGGAATTGAGAAGATGAGTGTCCATTTATTTTAATTACAAACATCTTATTAAGTATTAAGTGCCAGACACTGGTATAAATCTCACTAGCATAAAAGATGGGTGTTGTCCTGGATAGATTCACCTATGTCTAGGGTGATAGGAAAGATAATCCTAACAATTCATCATTAAATTCCAGTATGATCCAAGACTTCAGAAAGCTGAAAACAAAGTGCTATGGGAGTACAGATGAGAGAGAAGCTCAGAAGGCTGCTGGAGATGTGCTTTAAATTCGCAAATGAAGTATATTTGTGCTAAAGGATGAGTAGGACTTTGGTGGACTCATGTTGAAAAGTGCCTTCTAGGTAGGAAGAACAACCTGCACCTGCATAGAGTTTGAAGTTTCATGAAGTGTTTGCATGGATAGTTGGAGAAAAGTTCATTGCGGGGTAGAGAAGAGGCAGGAGATAAGGCTGAAAGAATGTGAAAGGTCTGATTATGAAAAGTCTTGTCTCCTTCAACTGTGGAACTGAGGACAGGACAGAGAGGGGCTTGATGCATCAGACAATGCTAGTGTAATGCCTTGTCCCAACACTTCTTTTCTGCATTTTTCTTCTTTTCTTTTCTCTAGTGCAAGGAGAAAAGAGAGAGAAGAGACTCAGGAGAGAGGCTGTGTATTTTCGGGTACATTCATTACTGATCATCACATGCCAGACACTATGCTAGGCCTCTCTGAACCATATCCCATTTCATCCTCATGGTAAGCCTGTGAGGAAGGACTATTAAGCTGTTTGCTGAGGAAGACACTGAAGTTTAGAGGAGGTCTAGAAAATTTTAAGATTTGGAATCATGACTACCTGATTATATACTAACTATAATATACTACTTCTCTTTTGGAAGAAGCAAATATGCCAAGGTCACCTTTCCCGGGATGGGGTGTCAGCTAAGTGGAGAGCACAGAAAGCAGAGCCCCACTTGCTGAGTTCTGCTCATCTGGAGCAACAAAAATCAGAAGAAAGCAGAAGGAGCAGCCATCACATTGAAAGCCATTTGTTTTATTATTTACTTTGGGAAGTCTCCAGAAAATATTTTGGAATAGAGTATTTGTTTTTTCATCAGATTCATCTGTAGCAACTGCTAAAAGCATCCAACAGATGACAAGAGAATAAAAAATATCACTTAAACCAGAACAGTGGCAATGCCAGTGCTACAGAGTAAGTGACTATTGGTCTTTGGTCAACCATTTCCTGTAAGAGCCCTCACATTGTACTGTCATGATTCTATAACACCTCAAGTTGATCTTTTCTTTTATGAAAGCCTTAAGTAAACAAAATTATAGCTTTTCTACGATGCTTCCAGCATTCTTGAACTGCTTAGTTTTTTTGAACTTTGAAATTTGTCTTAAGAACCCAGTTTCTTGAATGAAAATGTTTGTTATTAACCTGTTATTTAGCACTTGAGAAAGTTGGGCCTAATTGATGTGACTTAAATTTTTTTTTTTAAAAAGAACTCTGAAATCTACAAAGGTAAGAAATATAAAATCATCATATATTCTCATAAATAAATAATGAAAACAGACATACATGGTTTCAAAAATTTTAGCCCTCCTAAAATTCTCATGCTATGCTAGAATAGAAGAGGGAAGGAGTATGCTCCATGCCTACCATAGAGCCCAACATGGGACTTAAACCCAGGACCCTGAGATCAAGACCTAAACTGAAATCAAGACTCAGACACTTAACTGATTGAGCTACCCAGGTGCCCCCAAAGAGCCAAAGTACCTTTTAAACATGTGACTGAAGAACTAATGAAAAAGCTCCATAAATCCTAGAATAATCAATTATTAATCTTCTTTCTAGACTAACAATCTTACTTTTAACAGAAGTCTCATAATGGTCAAGCAAGTAAAACATTTTTTTTTTCAAATAAAACATTATTTGAAACATCCCATTTAGGTAATGGTTTTAAAAACACCCATATCATTAGTTGTCCTAAAAACTGCCATCCACAGTTACAAGAAGACCATGGAATACGGGGACTGGACATTTTAAGCAGTAGTTTCAGGCAACAATCTTACAATAAGGATCTAAGTCATTTTTCCATCAGCTACTTGACCCAGGTCCTCTGTTAGAACCAAAACAATGTTTACTCTGTATCAGACTCCCAGCGGTCTTTGAGAATCAACCTCAAAATGTTAACTCGTTGCTCCTGATGATGCTTGATGGTTACTCCTCTTTAGACTGAAGGGGGGAAAATCTAATGCATTCATCTAAAAACTTTTTTTGCTATGGGAATTTGCTTTGGCTAATGCAATGTTTAAGACCTGCTAGTTCACTCAAAGGTCAAGGAACATTTATGTAAGGAATCTTCAATAACATTCTTCCAGCTTGGCAAGCAGAGGATACCCTGATGCCAGTTTTCCCCTCTTTTGAGTATTAAATTTGCGTGTGCCTTCATCTAAATTCTCACCAAATAGTGAAATTTTCTCAAAATATGCAGATAACATTATATAAAGTTGGAGCATTTGTTTTGCTTTTATTTCCTTTTCAGTGATTTTTCTCTCTGGGTTTATCAAAAGCACTGTTTTTGAAGCATTGATGATAACCAAAGCCTGCATTATGAAAATATATTTTCCTAAACAAGTCAGTTTGCATTAAAGATGCTCCCTAAGGGAATGTTTACCTCATTTCCCAAAGTATGTTCTACAAACCTCTAATTCTAAACACTGGTTATTAGGATGGTAACAGTTGTCATATAGTGGAAGTGTTCTTTCCGTGATTAAATAGGTTTGAGTGATTCCAGGAAGGTGGTGGCACAGCTTGCTTTCTTCTACTTTCAGTTTGAAACTACTTGACTCCCCTGGGCCAGGTATCTGTCGAGCCTGTGGGTCTTGGGGTGTGGATGAGGCTTTCGGCACTCTTGGTCCTTTTGGTGAGAACTGGTACAGGCCTTGCTTGGATTACAGAACACTTTGTAAGCACTTGGCAAGCACGGGGCACTCAATCCTCTGAATATCTTGGGGGGGATATCGGCCTCAGTTTCAGGTAAGTGTGCTCAGTCTCCCCCTCCCTAAGTGTCCACAGACCAAGAGAGAGCTGAAAGGCTAATTTGCATCTACCCTGCTGTTCAGAGTAGGAGATAACAGAGAAATTCTGGTACCAGGACTGACTGGGACCCTGATTTTTCATCACATGCTACAGATCCTGAGAACCTTTTGCCTATCACTGCCCATGAATCTCACTGCCCTCTATGCTTTCTCAACAATCAAATCCAGATCCCAAAGAAGCTACAAAGAAAGATAGCAGCCCAGTTGAGAGGGTCCAACCACCCAAGAGAGAAGGAACAAGTTGAGCTATCAGAACATATGCCACAGAAGAACAGAGATGGAAGCACTGGAGAGGAGATTCCAGTTCAAGATGGTGATGTAGGAGGATCCCAGGCTCCCATCCTTCCATCGACAAACCCAATCTGCAGCTACATATGGAACAAATTATTCTGAAAGAAAAATACTTAAAGACTATCTGAGCAACTCCTGCACATCTGGTGAGTGAGATAAGTCCCACTTGAAGCAGGTAGGAGAGGCTGGGACACAATCTTGCCATAAGGCCTGTCCCTGGGGCAGTGACCTGCAATTGGGAGTGAAATCCAAACCTTGAGGTTCCTCCTGAAGAAGAAGGGTTTGAACCCTACATTGAACACAGCTTTTGATACCTGAGAGAGAAGCCTCAAAACATCTACCTTTAAAAACTAATCGGGCTCATGTCCATGTGACCCACAAGGGCGTGAAGCTCTGAGAAACAGCTCTTCAAGGGTCTGAGCTCTTGGACTCATTTGCTAATTTTAAAGCCCTGGTCTGAGGGGCAGGCATCTAATTTGTCACACATCTAGATGCCTGCTAGCTGGTAGGTCCTGTCTTCACATAATCCCTCTGCCTCCCTCTAGCCAGCAGGCACTATCTATTTTCTCTTTCTTTTTTCTTTTTCCTGCAAGCCACCACCTATATGCTTCCCCTGTGTCTTATTCTGGCTGGCAATTGCCATCTTCCTTTTTTCCCCAGGAGGCACCATTTATATACGTTCTCCCTTTGCCTCATTTCAGCCAATGGGTGCCATCTTGGTGCTCCCCTATTGCCTCACTCCAGAGCATCAATATTTCCTGGAGGGGAGCTTTCACATGTGTCTGGTGTCCCTGGTTTTGTAGCTGCCACCCAGGGGACACCCCTTGGTCACAAGCAGGGGTGCTTGTGATCCTGAGTCCCATGGGACTGTCCACTCAGAGAGACAGTTCTTGGCAGGCTGCCTTTCCTGGGGCACTGCACAGACAGCAGACCAAAACACACTCCAGTCTTTCTGTCAAAAAGGCCTGCTTGCTTATGCTTATTCTAGAGCTTTGGTCTAAGGGTCAGGTTTCTGGTTTGGCATAAAGCTAGAGGCAGACAGAGGTGCTCTCAGGGAATGGAAGCTGATGAACATCATCCTTGTCCTCTCTCTCTGCCTAGCTACCATTCACCATATCACTCCCAAACAAGCTAATATGCTCTTCTGGTACCCTGAGTTTTGCACCTTGCCACCAGGGGACATCTGTACATTGCTTGACTCTGGTGGCCAGTGGGGCGTATGCTTGCAGTCCCACAGGACTGTATATATTTGCATACTTTAAAAGCTGCTGCCTGAGGGTCTGTCTTCTAATCAGCTAGATGGAAATTATGATGGAAAAGATAAAAGATTGGAGGGTAAATCCAGGAAACTGAACATATGGGTAGTAGGTATTCAAAAGGGGAAAAGAGAACAGATGGAGGAGACACTGTCAAATTCTAGGGGAACATTTTTCAAGGCTGAGCTGTCTGGAGTCTGCAGATTTAAAGCATTTACAAGGTCCCAGGCTGAACTGTTAAGAAAAGATACCCAGTTATTTTCTGGTAAAATTCTTTAACTTTAATGGGTAAAGAAAAAAGTTTTACAATCTTCCAGGAAGAAAGATTAAATTATCTATTGAGAAAAAAAGAAGAAGAATGCCACTAGAATACCTATCTATAAAGAAAGGAAACTAAAAGACAATTGAATAAAATCTGAGAAAAACTAATACCTCAGGAATGCTATATCCAGCCAAGGTATTATTCACCTGAATAAAGACATTCAATGATAGGTAATAAAACAGTCATCCAAGTGACTCCTCTGAGAAAAATACTTAAGATAGTTTAGCTGAGATATAAATGAACTCAAAAATTAAGAACTCAAGCCAGAGGGACACCTGGGTGGCTCAGCAGTTGAGCGTCTGCCTTTGGCTCAGGGAGTGATCCTGGCGTCCTGGGATCGAATCCCACATTGGGCTTCCTGCATGGAGCCTGCTTCTCCCTCTGCTTATGTCTCTGCTGCTCTCTCTCTCTCTCTGTCTCTCTCTCTCTGTCTCTTATGAATAGATGGGTAAAATCTTAAAAAACAAACAAACAAACAACCCAAGCCAGAGGAAAGATGAAGAGGACAGGAATAAATGATGGACAATGAGCCTTACCATAGGAACAGATCCATTCATTTGTCAAGAGATATTTATTGTGTGCCTAATACATGCCAAAATAGTTGTTGACAATGAGGATACTCTAGTGAATAAGATTAATAAGAATTAGATCTTAATGGATGAATATAATCTATCTGAGAATAAACAGCATAATGTTAAGTAAGGATGGCTAAAACACAAGGGATTACCTCATAATAGATTTTAAAATAAATACTAAAATGTGCCCACAAAGCCTAAGAGAAGGGAGTAGGGAAGAATGAATGCATTATGAAATTCTCATGGGGGAGAGGGAAATAACAGGTGTTGGAGGGGGGAAGGTAAATTTTTAAATATTCTAAAGAACTTTTTTCTATTGGGGAAGGCTGGCAAAGTAGCTGTTTTAATTGCAGATAACAACTGGGCTTGGCTAAAATCTAAAGATGACTCCCCAACATTTCTTGCCCTAATCTCTAGGACTGTGAATATCATGCATGTGATTATGCTATTTTACATGGAAAAGGCATTTTCCAGATGTAATTAAGGTTGTTAATCAGTTGGTTCTGAGTTAATCCAAAGAGAGATCATCAAGGTAGATCTAATGTAGGCACCTGAACACTTTTTTAGGGGAAGAGGGGCAAAGGGAAAAGGAAAGAAAGAATCCGGAGCAGGCTTCACACACAGCACAGAGACCGATGCAGGGCTCAATCCCACAACCCTGAGATGTGACCCCAGCCAAAATCAAGAGGCGGACTGAACCACCCAAGCCCCCAAATCACATGAGCACTTTAAAAGCAGAGAGTTTTCTCCAGCTGATGGCAGAAGAGGAAGTCAGATAGAATGAAAGCACATGAAGGATTTGATGCATCCTTGATGGCTTTGAAGATGGAAGGGGCCACATGCAAGAACTGAAGGGTGGCTTCTATTTGCTGAGAATAACCTTTGGCCAATAGCCAGTAAAGAAACGAAGACCTCAGTCCTACATAGGCCAGAAGCTCAATTCTACCAACAATGTGAATGGGCCTGGAAGCAGATTCTCCCCAGATCCTCCAAATAAGATCCCACCAATGCCATCATCTTGACTTCTGCCTATGAAACTGTAAGCATAGATTCCAGGTGTCCAGACTTCTGACACATAGAACTATGAACTAATAAATGGATATTGCTTTACACTGCTGAGTTTGTAGTAATTTGTAATGCAGCAATACAAAACTAATATGTCAGCTTGTGAAAGTATTGATACTTGACCTTAATGATATTGTCTTGATGCTTTTGACTAATCACATTTTTATAACTTAATTTATTATCAATTACATAATTAGCTTATGTAATTGATAAGCTTATCAATAATTTGATTACAAATATCTAAACTGAAATAAATAAGAAAGTAATTTATTTGGAAGCCCTTTGTAGACCATAGAGTGTTATACAGTCTCTAGAGGCATAATAGAACTTTAGGAAATGCATAAGGAGCATTATTTAGTTTGTTGACTGTTCTCCTTCAGTGTGACAGTCACATTAACTGTGTTAACTCAAATGGAAAGTGGCCTTTAAGTTAATATGAAGTGTTTTCACTTCAAACTTATAATTAACACAGGAAAAAAATGTTTTATGCTTTCTACAGAGATTTGCCTGGTTAATAGATTTTTCTCATGCTTTATTACTGTTGTCTTTTATATTTAAATATATATTCTATTTAAATTTTCATCCTGTCATTCTCTTAACATCTTCAGCTTTGTTTTCACTCTAATGGTTTATAGCCTCCTCAACTTTTACAAATGTAGTTTGACCTTATTATTATATCTATCTATGGAGCCTGGAGTATAGTATTTCTCAAGTAAGTAATATATAATTTTTGGGTTTATCTAATTTCATGATTCTTTCATTAAAAGACCCTTCAAAGTTATCCAAAGCTCAAAAGGCAGTGTAAAATGGCAGAAAGAATGTTATGCAATATTAGAAGTTGGAGAACTGAGTTCAATCATCAGACTTCTTTAGTTAGTATTTCCATTTTTGGCAAATCTTTTCCCTCTCAGGCTCTACCTTTTAAGGTTTGTAATTCAGATCTCCACTTCTTTCTTTCTTTATTTTTAAGTCAGCTCCATGCCCTACACGGGGCTTAAACTTAAAACCTCAAGATCAAGAGTCGCATGCTCTACCCACTAAGCCAGCCAGCCAGCCAGCCACCCCTTAACACTTGTAATTCAGTTTCCAAGCTGTAGAACCTTAAGCCTTTCTTAAAGATCCCCATGTTTCTCCTAGAAATAAGTCAAGAGCCAGTGGGGTGGCTTTTGGATACTTTCTCCTGTTTTAATTGGTATAGCTTTTCTTTTATCTAATTCATATAGTGGCTTCTGTATGACATTTCCTTTCAAGAAATAGCTGTATAGCTTTTAAAAAATGAACACCAGAGTATTAGATGATTTATAAGATTTATCCTGGTTTAAATAGAAGTTCCCTCCTCCACCTGAATTCAGAATAGAATATTCTGAATAGATTCAGATAGCAAAGGATATGCATTATACTATGTATTAGTCATACTCCATAGAAACAGATCCAACAGGATGTGTTCAAATAAGATTTATTTATTATTTATTTATTTATTTATTTATTTATTTATTTATTATTATGTGTTCAAATAAGGATTGGCTCAAAATCACCAGGGTAGGCCAGTGGGCTACAGACTGCCCTTTGTGTCAAAGAAAGAGCTGCACTTTGAATCCAGACAGTCTGCTGACAGAATTACCTCTTGGTTGGGACAGGATGGTGCTGGTGATGGTGTCTGTCTCTGAGCTATTAAGACCTTCAAGTGATTGGATGAGGCCCATCTACACTTTGGAGGGTAATCTGCTTTACCTGAAGTCCACCAATTTTAGTGTTAATCTCATCCAAAAAACTCTTTCACAGAAACATCCAGAATGTTTGACCAATTTCTGGGCACTCTGGCCTCACCAAGTTGACACATACAATTAACCATCACTACTATGAAGACAAGATATAGGACATAATAGCTATATAATTACTCTTTTGCCAGTAGACAAGACTCCATCCCAATAAAAGATAAAATAGTGCATTTTTATTTTATGGAAAATGACAGAATTACAGAAATCAAAGTTTCATTTAGATAAGTAAAGAATGCTATTTTGAGCAGCTAAAATGGATGTCGATTTTTAAGTTAAATTGCTTGGACAAAAAAATTTCTCCTCTTTGAGTAAATATTGGGCATATTGCTATAAAGAATAGCTCCTCCTAAATGATACCTATTTCTTTGAAGAAATCTCTGTGGTGCTTGGAGACCATGGATTCATGCTATCCCACTCTTTACTTCATCTCTGTTTCTTCCTAAGTCTCTGTTTCCTATATCTGCTTACTGTTTCCCTTTGTCATTCCTCCCATCTCTATTCATTTGTTGCTATTGTCTTCAGCAACTTTTTGGTAAATCGTGGCATTTTTGCAATAAATAAATGATAAATTGTTTTATCTAAAGAATGTATTTTTTTTTATATTTGTTCATTTGGTAATTATCTTTGAGGCAAAAGGAAGGGGCAAGGTACATTCATCTTATAGAGCAATAGAGAAATGAAGCATTTGTTCAAATTTAGTGATAAACATAATGCATAATAAAGGTTCCCTTTTCTCTGAGGGCCAAATGAAGTTTACATAATTTAGCCATGTATATCAAAGAATAAAAATAGTTTGTGTAGTGCTGTAGCTCCCATTGAACTAAGTTTCCCCTCACAGAGTGACATTTTATTGCTAATTTAATTATTCTCTTCTCTGTACCTTAAGATTTCTAGAGGTATCCAGATGTTAAATATGCCTTAAAAACAGAAGTGTTTCATTATGAAATGACATGTGTGACATATTTGCTTATAATAACACTATAGAGCTAAATTCCCAAAGCAGCAACAATAAAGTTTCTTAGGCCGTCTTAACAACTCATTTGTATTCTTTCAACATGATTCCTAGCCTATACACTGCTTCCTTGTGTTGGACCAAGGTTATAACTGATTTATCTTTTTTGCAACCTCAGGTAGAGACTGATATTTTATCTCAAAAAAAAAAAAAAAGATGATGAATGAGACTTCCAGTATTTTTTTAAAACTGAAAAGATTGGACATAAAACTCTGGAATAGAGTACAACTTTTTCCTGCTTTCAAAGTAAGTAAATGCAAGGAAAATGTAGTAGGTCAGAGTGGGTTGTGAAGACACTCATCTGATGAGCAAGAGTGCTATTCCAACTCTCAGGAAGTGGCCAAGGAGCCAACTCAAAACATCGCCAGCATTTGAGAAAGACCATCACATGTCAACTATCCTGATTTGAGGTTACTTTATAAATGAAAATAGTATGCTCACAGTTACTCTGAGATTATTCTAGTAAAAAGTATTTCCCCTTTGCCAGGGTGCTCAAGGAGAGAGGAGCAGATTTTAAAAATTTGAATATAGTGTTCTATAGTTAGCATTTCTTTTTCCATGGGAATATGGTCTTGCCTCCTGCCTCCTTGGTTCATTTGGACAGGACTGTTTTATTTACTGTTGTGTCTCTGGAACCTCATATTGGTCTTGGATAAGCTTGCATACTAAAGAAATATTTGTTAAGTTGAACTAATGAAAGTGATTTCTCAGTATTAATACACTATTTATTCTAGCTTTTGCTTATTCTTTTATTTGCTTATGCTGCTGTATCATGAGATCTTAGAATTACTCTGATTGATATTCCTTTAAGGCCCAGTAGAAGCAACTAAGTAACAGTAATATAATAGTAACATCCTTCGTTTTTATGAATCAAGATACAATAAAAGACTTAGAAACAAATTTTAGGATTAAACACAGGACGCCCATCTCTATATTAAGTTTAGGGGCTACAGAAACCCTGAGATACTTCAGTGTCCATCCTAAGAAAATAAAATGTTGATTTCCAGTGAGTTTAGTCTAACTTCCTCAGAATTTTTTTCCTAAACTTTCTTGTGAAGGCAACTAATGAATAGCTATGCCTTCTGTGCCTATTCATATATTATTAGTGTTCTACCATACCACCTCCCTTTGGTTATTTCTAACTTGTTCGGGTTTAGAACTAGAATCAGAAGCTGCAGACTAATGGTCTGCACTCAAATAGGGCTCACATAGTTGGTTTTGTTTGATATTTTAAAAATTAGTATTTGTTTTTAGGGGTCCTTAAAACCATCCTTAGGTTCAGTGATTTGCTAGAAGGACTTACAGAACAAAGAAAGACCGTTATACTCATGGTTACAGTTTATTACATCAGAAGGATAAACAATTAGAATTAGCAATGGAAAAATATATATAGGGCTATGTCTAGGAGACACGAGGCAGAGTTTCCAGGTGTCCAATCCCAGTCATCATGGGAACAGTGTTTAGTTATCCCAACTATGATGTGTGACAGCATGCATGGAGTGTTGCCACCAGGGACATTCACATGAACCTTGGTATCCAATGTTTTTCTTAGTTGGTCACATAGGTGGCCATTCTGTTCAGATGTTAGGCTGATATCACGTACCCTAAATCACATTGTTGGCATAGCCTATCTGACATGGTCTAAGGCCTTTAGGTAAACAAAACCCCCTTATCAGGCAGGGTATTCCAAAGGCTTACAGGTTACCATCCAGGAGGCAGACAAAGACCAAACCTTTGTAATGTGCAGAGTGTAGTTAACCCAGACCAGCTGAGTGAATCCTTGGTCACATAGTATTAATAGTAAACCTATGAGATTTAGGAAATTTCACATTAAATATGGATTTTTGGATTCTCTTCAAAAACTGGACAAACTGGCCCATGTGTCAACTTGGCCACCACTGATGGGAGCTGAGCAGCTGTTTTTACTTTAGAAAAGCATATTCTTTCCAATTTACCATAGTAACTTCAATATACTCAGTTTGTTTTACTCAATTACATTACTTGTTCATCTCTAATAAGCATTAAATTAAAGATAGTGTGGAAACTAAGAGATTTGTTGAAGATTCAGAATAAAAAAAGATCATCCTTTTACCTAGTGAATTTGTCATGTGTCTCCTCAAGTTGTTTTTTCTATGCTACTTTGTTCACCATTTTGTTGCTTAATGCAAGGGATACTTTGTTATTCCTGAATATATCATCATTATTCAAATTAGAATTAAAAGCCAGAAGATTATTCTGAAGCAAGTTTTCAAAATTTTTTAGTCCAGTGACTACTGCAACAAAGTAATTACAGATCATCTCCTTTTTTTGACCTTACTCATCCCTTTCTCCTAAACTACTCTCACCTGAACTAAAGGAATAAATATTGTGTCTTATTTTAGTAAGATTTCATTCACTATCACATAGAAATTTTAGCTTGGAAACCAGGACACAAACTTTTAGACTCCATATGGCAACTTTTTATTGAGACCTGGTCTAAATTAATGCCCTATAACCTGGCTACTAGATTAGAATGAAAGCAATTTGCAGAACAAAAATGCCACACATTCAGATACTTGTTAAACAAATGTTTTTTAGAAAATAGGTACAAAACATGGGGTGCCTGGGTGACTCAGTCAGTTAAGTATCTGCCTCTTGATTTCCCCTCAGGTCATGATCTCAGGGTCCTGGCATGAGGCCCCTCATCGAGCTCTACGCTGAGTTCAGAGTTTGCTTAAGACTCTCTCTCTCTCCTTCCACCCCTGCCTGGCTCAAATCAATCTGGAAAAAGAAAGAAAGAAAGAAAGAAAGAAAGAAAGAAAGAAAGAAAGAAAGAAAGAAAGAAAGAAAGAGAAGAAAGAAAAAGAAAGAAAGAAGAAAGAAAGAAAGAAAGAAAGAAAGAAAGAAAGAAAGAAAGAAAGAAAGAAGAAAGAAAGGGAGGGAGGGAGGGGAGGGGAGGGGAGGGGAGGGGAGGGGAGGGAAGGGAAGGGAAGGGAAGAAGGGGAAAAAAAGAAAAGAAAAAAGAAAAAAGAAAAGAAAAGAAAAGAAAAGAAAAGAAAAGAAAAGAGGTACAAAACAGTTTATATTCTTTGCTTTGTAAGCTTGATGCAGTCCTAGCTCTGTGTCCTTATAAGCTTTGGCTGCCTTAGTATAAGAACAATTTTCTCAAGGCACACATCCATCAGTACAGAGGCAGAATAAGGCACCTGAATTCTTCCTAATCCAAGGGCTCAGAGCAGGACATTTAAGGATCAAGCCTGAGTATTACCCATAGGGGTGCAGCTGGAGTCCGAATTTTACAGAGTAATTGCTTGCCTTAGAGCTGAAGCTTAAGCCAACTGGCACATCCATAATTCTATATCGTCTCTGCTGAATTATTTTAAAGTCAATTATAAATTTCTTAACACCTTTCCAGATTTCTAGTGATAATGATTACCTGTTGAAAAAGATAGATCTGTCTCTTAGTCCAAAGCAGGAGTTGCACTTAAAATGTGTGTATAGGTATCCGTCATATCCTTACATTTCTGTGGGCATTACGGAGAAAGTAGAGATTTTATTAGGGAGTTGGTGGTTATTATACTTTAATTCTTTTGCTGATACTCATTTTGAGAGGTTTTAAAAACATGCCAGTTTTCCTCACTTAAAAAAGTAATGATTAATAAAGGACTATGACTTATATGGAATATAGGGGTATATGATCATAATACAATAAATCATAATGAAAATGAATGTAGGGTAAAAAAAAAAAAGTTTTGGCTTCCAAGCAGCTTACTTGACTGGCTTTGAGATTTGTTTGTAATAACAACAGGCAAAGCAATTATAAAAATCTAGAAATACTGTGTTAATCAGTGCAACATTATGAAAGCACAGTCTTTGTCTTGAGTTAGTAATTACCAAGAATCGGAAGTTCCATTTATAGCTGTATATACAGCTTAGAGCCATTAAAAAGTCAACTCTATTCCTGAGAGTTCTGCAGGAAAATGAAAATTTGTTGTTAAGACTCTGGAACTCTCTAGCTCCCAATCTCTTTTCTCTCCATGATTTTAGAGAACTAAAGTTTCTTAGGAACATAAGGATCACATTATAACAGAATAGATGGTATTTAATGCAACACTCATAGTATCTATGGGACTAGAAAGAGACAAGTGGGAGGAATTGTAAATATCTGAGCCATTTTCTTTAAACCCTGGGATTTTGTGTCACAGGCAGGCCTTTAGCTTATCGAACATTCATTCTTTTGATGTTTAAAAACAGAATAATGATTTTTCTTTGTTTACAATTATATCAAGCAACCTGGCACTTGAGCTTAGTCTTTGCTGTGGGCATAAATTGTTGGGTTCTATGTGTGTGTATACTCCTGTACCCAAGGTACATATAGTTCGGCACATCCGGGTTCTGAGTGCTCTTCTCTCTCAAGAGTTCTCCCTTCTCCTACTCGAATTGTATCCGTCGTAGGGATTCTTCTCTTTGCCTACTCATGCAGCAGCACTGGGTTGAACGTGTGTTGAAAGATAAATATGATTGGGTACGTGTATTAGAATACAGTTGGCACAGGAGCAGGGGAAAAAAAGAATGTAAGAAATTCTGTGTCAGGGAAAGGGATGTTTTATGTGCAGGAACCACAGAAGGCAGTAAGACGCTAAGTAGTATTTCTCCATCGTCTGAAGGAATGCTAGAAGATGTGTTGATCATTAAAGGAGCCAAACGCTTTTAGATGCCTCATTCACGTGCTATCTTTAAATAAGCCTGAAGCCGGTGATTGTTCTGCTAGTGATTTTCTGTCTACAATGAGGAAAAATGAGTTACTATTCTTAATTATATGGTAGTGAAACCCTTAGTCAGTGGGGCACACTGCCTTCATTTGAGAACTGTTATGTTGTTTTTATCTCAGGGAAATTACACATCATATTTTGCTGGTTTTGAAAGTTTCCCAATTAAAGGTTTAATGATGGGTGGGGTGAAGCTGAGGGGGTGAAAGGGCCAAAAGAGAATAGGTCTCAAAATTCCCTCTGTCTAGTGCTGGCCACAAGTACTCTGTACTTTGAATTCTCCCTCTAGACAGAGAATCAGAAGAAATGTAGTATGTATTTTTAAAAACGTTCATTAACTAAATAGGGAAAATTTCATAGGGTACCAGCTATTTTTATTTTTTTCAAATATGAACATGCAGAGTCCCAGCATTTAGAGACAACTCTCCATTCACCTTTAGATTAAGCCCAATCAGTGTCTATTCATTGCTTATATTTTAAATTTTGTTACTCTCTTATGTGTACTGCTTTATACGATCATAACTTTATTCAAATGGATATCCTGAAAATTTCTAACATATGAACACAATTGGCAGTCAGTCGGCTGATTATTATTATCTTAAATCTGTAAGTGTTCCATTAAAAGAGCCTGGTTGTTATCAAGATGCCAACCAATTTATTAACGGTTGTGGAGAAGGGGACAAGACTGTGAGCTCCGAGAGAGAGCACCGTCCGCATCGTGTTTGTCATTGCATTCTTGGCACTTGATATGGTGCCTGGCGTATACAGAAGGAGTTTAATACATGTTTTAGTTTGCATAACTGGAAAAGAAGATCATGTAAATGCTGTGATGGACATACATACTGCGTTATCTCATTTAATCCTCAAGCCCCTCAAGTAGGTACCATTTTTATCCGTTTTATTAATAAGCTTAATAACTTAAGGACTGGTCAGCTTTTGTGGCTTGCCTAAGGTCACATGAATAACAGGGAGTGGAGCTGAAATTTGAAGGCAGATTCTTTAACCTTCTGCTGCTGCAGTGACTTGCTTTTGACACAGAGTTCTGAATATCTAAACTGTTTTTTAAATTTTTTAAAAAGACTTTATTTACTTATTTGAGAGAGAGAGGGGAAAGCCTATACAACAGAGGGGAGGAGCAGAGGGAGAAGCAGCCTCCCTGCTGAGCTCAGTGCCCTAAGCGGAACTTGATCCCAGAATCCCAAGATCATCACCTGAACTGTTTTAGAAGGAAGGGAGTTCAAGATTTGCAGTGAGAGTGTTGTTGACGTCCTGCGGTTTTGCTGTCCCAGCACAGTGATCATTGCATAAATGTACCCAAAAGATTTTATTTTTATTTTTTTTTAAGATTTTATTTATTTATTCATGAGAGACACAGAGAGAGAGAGAGAGGCAGAGAAGGAAAAAAAAATTGAGAGATCTTTACTCTCTCATGAAAAGCCTTTTGAATGCATGTGAAGAAAAATCTCAGCAACGTGAGGCAGGGGTTCAAATGTGGATGCTGATGACTGTTGATAGGTCCAATTACACCATTTATTCTAATAATGACACCAACTTATTTTCTTTTAATTTTCTACTCAATTTTCTATTCTAAGTTTAGATTTTTGAATCACTAAACTGTTTCTGAAGCAGTTTCTAAGGAAACCTCTCAGGCGAAGCACTTAAATCAGTAATTAGAAAGTCGTTATGTGTAAATTAAGTGAAACAGGCTGCGTGCCTAGAGGAACAGATGGGAAGGGGCAGTTGCAGAGATTTCAGCTAAAGTGGCCTATATGTTTCATTCCTTTTCTGACAGCACCCTGGAAAACAGGCTTTCCAAGCTCCCCAAGGATGCAAGATCAAAGTGTAAGAACAATTTTCTAGTTATCAAACTTTGTGCCATCTCTGCCCTCCTTCCCCTCCCCCTGATCTTGTAGCCTCACCTTGTCCGGGGACTTTGTGCTGTCACTGACCCCTCTGTCTTTCGGCCACCCGACCTCACAGCTGTGATTCCAGCAGTAGGGGGGAGCTGCAGTGTCCCAGGCTTGGACTCTCCCAGTACTCTGGCTTTCTGGGATTATTTTACCTGTCAGATTTAACTGGAATTGATGCAGCTCCCTTCCTGTAATCTTGCACTTGCATGTTGGTGGAAACTCCAGACCAGTCCCAATATGTTAGGCAAAATTTTCTTTCTTTCTTTCTTTTTTTTTTTTCTTTTGTGCCAATGTTGGGAGGTATAGAGTACAACTTCTCCGACTTCCTCTCTACCTCTGAATTCCTTCCTCTGCCCCTACTGAGTCCTGTGTGCTCTGCATTTTGCTCCTCTCCCCTCCATTTTTTGCTGATTCTCCCCAAATCAAAAAATTCACCCTCTTCTATTATTCAGAGCAATTCAACTTTCTGCAGCCATGACTGCAAACTTGGTGCAGACCCGCTCTAGCAGGCTCAAAAATATCAAAAAGCCTAGTTAGTAAACAAAGTCTCTGTGCTCTCTTAGCAGCACGAAGCACCGACAGAAGCGTTGGAAGGACGACTTTTCCTTTATCCTAGGCCAGCTCCGTTCTTGGCCGTGGCCTCCTCCTCAGGAATGTAGAAGGCTACAGATGGTGTTGTTTGTTTTGGTTAATGTAGTAAACTAACCTCCAGGTTTCTCTTTTCCAGGCAGAGGGACATTCATGAAGGTTACAAGTTTGGCCTCTCCTGATCCCTTGGTTCGGTCTGCTGGTGAGCCTGGGAGGAGAGACCAGGCACCCGCGGGGCCCAGATCCCTCCTGCTCCGGAGTCCTGAAGTTTGCCTGCCTAGAGGGAGTGCACATTCCCCACCACACCTCCGTGACATTAATTTTAAGGGGCAGATTTGACCCTCTCACTTTTTTTTTTTTTT
Source organism: Canis lupus baileyi (assembly GCF_048164855.1). NCBI lineage: Eukaryota > Metazoa > Chordata > Mammalia > Carnivora > Canidae > Canis > Canis lupus. The sequence goes on along the minus strand of NC_132851.1, from coordinate 64,074,643 downwards.
AACTCTGCTCACCAAAGGTATATTCTCACCTAGCTCCCAAAGTAATAAAGGGAACATTCTGATCTCAGTTTGATTTTTACATGTCATTCTCTCAGTTATTTTCAAACCTATGTGGAGAAGGGAGGGTTGGCTCCTTCAAAATCCATCTTTTTTTTTTTTTTTTTTAGGATTTATTTATTTATTTGACACAGAAAGAGAGAGTGCACACAGAGTAGGGGAGGGGGGAGAGGGAGACAGAATCTCAAGCAGACCCCCCTGAGCGCAGAGCCCAACACAGAGCCATCGCATGAGCCTGAGATCATGACCTGAGCTGAAATCAAGAGTTGGATGAGCCAACTGAGCCACCCAGGGGCTCCCACATCACTCTTCATTTCATGCTTTCAAGGTGCACGTAGGGTGTCTCCGTCTATCAGCACCTTCTCCGGTGCTGAGTCACCCGTTTCTCTCCTGCTGCCCCTTTTTTACCCATAAGCATATGTGGGTGTCCTCATCTTGGAAACCTTGCTCATTACATTGTCTCCTTTGTATGCCATTGTCCCTGTTTTCTTCCCTTAAACAAATATCCCTGAGGAGGAGTGTCTATTCACTGGTTATTTCCTCAGTGTGTGAGGCTCTGCACGGGATTCTCGACCCTTCAAAACCTTAGTCTCATTTGTACAATAATGGTAATAGCAGTGTCCTCCTCATAGGGCAGGTGTGAGAGTAAAATGGGGAACAAAACATACTAAGCTCTTTACCCTAGTTTGAGGCACTAAAAGTCTTCAGTTCTAGGCTTCCTTGCAACAGCTTGCCCAGCACAGTTTGCAGTTCTGTGTCCTGAAATCCCAGGCATTGTTTATTCTCATCTTCTTGAATTTTCACAATATTCAGTAATTTTGACCACTCTATCTTGACATCACTTCCTTCTCTTGGTTTCCTGGACACTTTACTCTCTCTTTTCACCTCTCTCTCTGCCTCTCCTCCACTTGCAGTCACCTTTTCTGGTTCCTTTTTTTTTTTTTTCATATTTAAGTGGCTGGAGTTTCTTGAAAGCCTCTTCTCATGTTTTATGCTTTCCCTGGGGTGATTTTATCCATGTCCACAGATCCAGTTCCTATCTATCCACTGATGAGTCTTAGATTCACTTTTCTAGGGAGGCTTGTCCTCTGAGCTCCACAGCCATCTTCCATCTGCATATGGTCACAGGTGGCCACGAACTCTGTGTACCTCAAATGAAACTCAAAATGTTCCCTTTCCTCACCAAACCCTGACTTGGATCTGAGTTTTCTAATACCCCAGAAATCCCTCCCATACCTCTTAGACTAGGCCAGGATCCCTGTTTCAGTGTTCACTGTTTCCCAGTCAGACTATTCCCACAGTTACAATAACTAGTTATTTAGCATCTTTTCCCGCAAGTAGTACAAATGGCAGGACAGCCAAAGTGTCCTGTTAACAACTGAATAAACAGCATGTGGCATTTTACCTTATGTAAATAAACATTTCATGAGTACATAAAATATCTTATGTGAAGAAACACTTAACAGAATCTCTGGCACATAGCCATCACTTGAAAATGTTAGTTAGCTATTACAATATCAGCCACCAATCTGTAACTTCTCTTTATCCCTTGAGATACTGGTGTTTTCCAGGGTTTCTATCTCTCATGTCATACTTTACATATCTTTTTTTTTATTTTATTTATTTTTATTTTTTTTATTTACTTATGATAGTCACAGAGAGAGAGAGAGGCAGAGACACAGGCAGAGGGAGAAGCAGGCTCCATGCACCGGGAGCCCGATGTGGGATTCGATCCCGGGTCTCCAGGATCGCGCCCTGGGCCAAAGGCAGGCACCAAACCGCTGCGCCACCCAGGGATCCCTTTACATATCTTTTTTAAAGTAATATAATCTACTCTCCGGTTTTACCTAGTCCCTATGTCCTGACATATTAGCAGGGCACTTAATTTATACTGAAAGACCAGGGGCATGCTCTTTGAGGAGTGACATTAAGTGCTGAGACCTTCCGGAAAAGTATGGGCCCAGAGGTCTGAATAACCACTGGAAGAAATTAGTTCCAAAAGGCTGCCTTGGCTTTAGGTCAGCCACCAAGCATGAGGTATCAAACATGGCATTTCAAATGAATTTGTCACTTACTGCTGCTGTCTCTTCTTGTATTGAAGTCCTACCCTCTCTGGTTTGGTGAAGCAAATGTCACTGGGTTTGACTCTGTATTCATCATCTATTTCTAGTCATGCGGGCCATTCATTAAGCTGCCATGATTCTACTAATCTGGAACAGACAAAAGAGCAAGAAATTTTAAATGGTCATATAAAGAAATATTACTATATACCTTGAATGATGTAGATCAAGGGTTGTCAACTTGTTCTATAAAAAGGTAGACAGTAAATCATTTTGAGATTTTCAGGGCCAATAATACTAAAAATTAAATAAATTAAATAAATAAATAAATAAATAAATAAATAAATAAATAAATATAAATAAATAAATAAAATGCATGGTCCCGTGGCCAAGAGCAAACAAAACTGCAGTGATTCTTCCAGATGTTGGGTGGAAAATTTCTCTCACCCATGGTCAGTGCTATACAGTTAAAGGGAGACACATCCATATTGCCCTGGGTTCCAATGTTAAATCTCTTTAATTGGTAGTCATACACACAGCCATTTTTATTTTTATTTTATTTTTAAGATTTTTATTTATTTATTCATGAGAGACACAGAGAGAGAGAGGCAGAGATACAGGCAGAGGGAGAAGTAGGCTCCCTGTGATGAGCCTGTTGCAGGACTTGATCCCAGGATCCTGGGATCATGACCTGAGCTGAAGGCAGATGCTCAACCATTGAGTGACCCAGGTGTCCCCACACAGCCATTTTTTAATAAAGCAAAAATTATTAATAGTATTCCCTTTCATTCTCAATAACATCTTGATTTGGATGATAAATTATATGATCACCTTCCTTAAAGTTCACCCAACCTAGAGTGATGGGGTGATCAAGAGAGACGGCAGGAGGATTCTAATTTTGGCTTCTTGATATGCTCAAATATAGCCTCCCTCAAGACAACAGAGGTTCTGCCATTGAGCCAAGTTCACCAATCTTTGACCTTGTCTTGTCACCTTGGATGACTTCTTCACACCCTTGGTATACTTTATAGATAGCTGGCCTAAACTGGGACCTCCTCAATACCGCAGAGAAATTTTATTTACATTGAATTCTAGGAGATGGGGAATCAGTCTCAATCTCTTTCATATAGGGATGCTCTCAATCTTCCAGTGTGAATTCAAGCATCTTTTCTCTGGCATTCTCAGATTCAGCATAACAGGGAGTATTGCCTGGCCAGCTTGGAAACTCTGGTTCTAACTTCTACCTTATGTCATATGATCAAAATAGTCCCCTGATAGGATTCAGCTTAGAATGAAGATTTGTCCAAGGTGACGACAGGTCATCATCAGTGAGAGACTTCGAAACAGCTCACAACTTTAAAATGTTAGCTTCTCGATCTTTCTTTTATGTATACATATACACATTATTCACACACACATTCATAAACACAGAGAAGTAAGTATAGAAGTCTGAAAGGTTATTCTTCAAGTGATAATTATAAAAGCTGTTTGTTTTCAAGTCAAACTGAAGAATGAAAAAAACATTAAAAGTATTCTGGTTACATTTTCATCAACAAGCATATATTGAGTATCAGCCATATGCCAGGCACCATGTAACTATTTTGAAATAACATAAGAAATAAAATGATGTAATCTGGAAAAAAAAAGTTGAATTTTTTTTGTAGTTTGTAGCTCTCTAGTTGCATTAATTGCACATTTATTTTTCTGCCATAGAACATCATACTCCCTTCCAGTACAGCATGCATCACCCTATATTACAGCTCTCTGCTTCCATTTTTATTGCCTCTGTTGGACTGTGATCTCTTTGAGGGGAAACTCCATCTTTTCATCTTTGTAATGCCAACTACTGGCCCAGTGCCTGGCTTATAAGAGGAGTACTATTTTTTTTCTCTTGATATTAGGTTTTTTTTTTAACTTTTAATAAGTCCATTTAGAGCTAAAATAATTGAGTGGATTTGAAATCTGTGTGGAATCATTTCAACAGCAGGCTAAGAAAAAGGATAGTTACATAAATACTTTCCTAAGTGAACTGAATTGAAAATAAACTCCCAGAACTTGATTTGAAATTAGCTTAAGTGTAGAGAACAATATGTAAGTTTCAGAATGATTATAGATTCCAGCAAACTTATCAGAGTTGGGTTATGAGGAAATTTAAGGCCTTTTTTGAATAAGAACCATATCTCATCAAGGGCACCTGCATGGATCAGTTGGTTAAGTGGCCAGCTCTTGGTTTCAGCTGAGGTCATGATCTCAGGGTCCCAGGATCAAGCCACTCCCATCCTGTAGGCAGGCTCTGCACTCAGCAAGGAGTCTGCTTCAGGATTCTCTCTCTCTGCCTCTCCTGCTTGCACATGCTCTTTTTCACTCACTCTCTCTCAAATAAATAAATAAATCTTAAAAAAAAAAGGAACCATATGTTATCATATGTGTCTAGTCCATCTAGATAGTACCTTAAAGTAGGTGTTAAATAAATGTTCGTAGAATGAATAGGTCTACATTTATTATTGAATTTACATTACTAGTTCTACCAGAAATAGTAATGTTTTGATGCTTAACATCTATCTAATAATAAGGAAGGCTATTACTTATAATACGTTTATAAATAAAGCATATGCTTAGGAGTTAATATTTCCTTATTAGCAGAGCAATTAATAAATGCTCAAAAATATTTGGCAAAATAACAAAATCAAATGACCATAGTTTCCTCCCTCTGTGACTGGTCTAGAGAATTGGGCATTTTCCCTACTGCCATTTCTTATTCTATATCTATTGTAGTTCTTAGTTTTATGCTGATACTATATTTATTTGCCTGTCAATTTTGCTCACTAGGAAACCTTTAAGGGGCCAATGTGTGGCAGCCTGGAATTGTGACACAGCCACATCCTGATGCTAATGCCATTCTCTCCTAATTCCATTAACTCTGTTATTTTTGGATTTGTTTCTATTGGTTGGTATTTTTCTTACTTATGGGTCAACTTTCTTGTTTTATTTTCATATCTGGTAATTTTTGTCTTGATGCCAGATATTGTGAATTTATGTTGTTTGTTGCTGGGTTTTGTAGTATTCTTTAAAGTATTTTTGGGCTTTCCTCTGGCAGGCAGGTAAGTTACTTGGAATCTATTTGACTCGGTTGAGGTTTGCTTTTAAGCTTTGTTTGGGCAGGTCTAGAGTAGCCATTAGAACTAAGGCTATGAAAGTATGCTTTTTGAGTACTCTACCTACTGTCTCCTATATTATGAGATCTTTTCAATCTGGCTTGTGGGACAGAAACTATTCTTAGTGCTGAGTGACCTCTGCAAATTGTTTGTTTGGCACACTGCTGTTTGGCAGTTCTTAATGCCACCTTGTGGAGTATGACCCTTGCAAGCACAGATCAGTATTGAGCAACAGATTCAAGAGGAATTCTTTTCTCCCTGATACTCTGCCCCACAAATGCTAGATGCTTTCACCTTCCCATATTCTGATCTCTATTTCCTGACTCAGTGCTTTGTTTGTGCTTTCTCTCCATGTATTGAGGCATGGAAATTTTCCAGGCAGGAAACAAGGGTTTTCATATTATCACATTTGGTTTTTAAAAACTTTTTTAAAGATTCTATTTATTTGAGAAAGAACAAGAGAGGGCAAAAGAACAATGTAGGGGCAGGGGGAGAGGAAGAAGCAGGCTCCCCACTAAGCAAGGAGCCTGGTGTAAGCCTTGATCCCAGGACCCCAGAATCATGATCTTAGCTGAAGGCAGATGCTGCCCCATCATTCGTTTTTATATTATCAGAGATCACAGCCCTGTACTATATCTGTTGTCCAGTGTCTGAAGCAGTTGTTGATATATTTTGTCTGATTTTCTATTTATTTAATGTGGCAGGATAAATCCAGTCCCTGTTACTTCTTCATGGCCAAAACAAGAGATTCATATACTGTATCATTTAAAAACTTGATAGCTGTAATAGGATTAAGAACTTTTAATTTGCTGATTAAGAAAACAAAAGGAGGGGCACTTGGGTGGCTCAGTTGGTTAAGTGTCTGCCTCTCAATTTTGGCTCAGGTCAGGATCTCAGGGTGTTGAAATTGAGCTCCTCGTCAGGCCCCAAGCTGGCTGTGGAGCTTGCTTAGGATTCTCTCTCTGTCCCCACCCCCTGCCTCATGTTTTCTTACTCTAAAGAAAAGGAACAAAAAGAAAATTTATACTATCGCCCCACTTCATTGAAGAAAGGCTATTTAACAACAAAAACTTAAGAAATCTCTATTCTAAAAAAAAAAATCCCTTCTATTAAATAAATTTAGTTCATGAGATATTTGCATTATTCATTTTCCCCTTGTCACATATGGGTAGAGTTTACTTATGACCAGCTTTAATCATTTAGTATGTGGTCAGAAGTCACTAATCCAGGCCATGCCTTCCTTTTGCCATTTTACAGAAAAAGCACTGATATTCAGATAAATTAATGAGAAAGTGATAAATGTTTAGCAATAGCCCGAGGTGAAAACTCAGATCTCCTTATGCCTAATACAGTCCTACACAATAGGGTTTTCCATGTGTGAACCTAGTCAATTGAGCTACTAGACACTCTAGACATTACCTTCCCATTGAGGTGTTACAACATTATTTTGGCCCTTTGTCACTAGTCTCTAATCTGAGTTAAGTACAATTACTTCGATAAAAATGCTGACTAATATTAGTGTCAAGAAATTAGGAAGTATGCTCAATGAAGCAATTAAAATAAGAAAATTCAAATCTGTTCATGATTTGTGTGAGAGACAATGATGCTCACCAAAGCTTCCATCTGATCCCTAACATTTAACAGCCCCCTGAGTGAGGCAGGTGATGTGACCAGTTCTGGCCAATTGACTGTGGGCAAAAGTGGCATGTGTTGGTTTTATTCAGAAGTATAGAAAAACTGGAGTATGACTCACCCAATACCTTTCCTCCGCTGTGGGGACTGTGGCATTTACACATTCCACATGGTAAAGCTATAAAACAGTAGAATTTCCTTTAGCCTGGTGACTGACTCTGTGGAGAAGAGTCCCTACAAACCCATACTGGGGGTGTAGCATGCATTATAAATACATCTGTTTTTGCCTTAAGCCTCTGGGATTTAGGAGTTACTACAGCATAATTCAGCCTATGCTGCATTCTCGCTGGTTATGGGAGGCAGTCCTGAATTACTGAGGAAGTAATGAATGATTCTGAATGTACCTGCCAGTTTCCATATTCATCACAGCTCAGTCACATTGATTTTTGTCTGTCAAATATTCTTTCCTTCTTATGTTGCTGTGCAACCTGGCAGCTTTGAGGAAGTACTGTTAGTCACTGTGATTGTGATAATGGACTGGGGTAATTATAGCATGTCAGCATGTATTGGGGACATTTTTATCAAACTGCATATTTTTGCATATTTAGCTGATATGAGGCCATGTTCTAACATAAATAGTTCATAGGGGAGGCTGGGAAACATGGTATAACATGCATTTTTAATGAATAAAGCCAATTTGAGATAGCTCAAAAAAAATCAACAACATCAAGAAAAGGAATGTATTGTAAAGATATTTTGCTATCTCAAAGAACCCAAGAACATCTGCCTCTATGGCCTACTAGAGCAATAATTGAAAATAAAAGATAAATTTCTAATCCAGGCAATACTCTTTGTCTTCAGTCTCTGGTCTCTGATCTGCTCATCATTCTGCTTTATTCTTTTCTATTAACTGGAATGTTCTGCTTCTTTGTATGCATGGGGGGTATACGGCTACCCCCAGTTCTCAAGTTGGCATTATCTTGCTTCTGGTCATATGACAGAAGTTAATTAGCTGTGTCTGAGCCTTTATTCCAAATTCCTAAGTAAAGTATGATTGGCTAACATAGGATCAGAAGTGTGTGTGTGTGTGTGTGTGTGTGTGTAGTGGAAAGGTGTTACGGTGTAGTAAGCAGTTCTTAAAAAAATCAGATCACTATTAAGTGAGCAGAGATTCTGAAGTTATAACCATCCATTTGAGATATGGAAAGCAGTCTCAAGAGCAAATCAAAAAGTTTGTAGGCAAAATTCACCAAAAGCTTATCTAGAAAAAATGAAAAATCTTGAAACCAACAACCGTTTATTTAAAAATGAAGGGGATTGAATTATTGATCATTAAATACAAAAGCAGAGGACAAGACATGTAGTAAATTTTGCTTATAGAGGCTTTTTTTTTAAAGATTTTATTTATTTATTCATGAGAGACACAGAGAGAGAGAGAGAGAGAGAGAGAGAGAGGCAGAGACACAGGCAGAGCAAGAAGCAGGCTCCATGCAGGGAGCACGACGTGGGATTGGATCCTTGGTCTCCAGGATCACACCCTGGGCTGAAGGCAGGCGCTAAACCCCTGAGCCACCAGGGCTGCCCTAGAAGCTTGTTTTGATTGGTTAAATGCTTATTAATTTAATGAGCTAGAATAAGCAAAATGCATGTCATGGAGGAAGCATTCCTTAGTTTTACTTCTTCTCTTGCACTCCTTTAAGTTGGCTTGTTCTAAGGGAAATGCATAAATGCTGCAAGAGTTATTTGTTATGTGGATAGTAAAAACAAAACACCCCTCTCCCCAAGAAAAAGAAAGGAGAGAATTAAAGGGTTTCAGAGTTTCCAAGAAAGGAATTGTTAAGGCGAGCCTGATATTTTAGCCAGATGGCTCCCAAATGGGTGCAGACCCTGAAAGATGAAGTGCTGGGATACAGAAAGAAAATATTTATTTTCTGTTTATACTTATTCTTTACTTGAAAATTAAGAAATGAAGCTTTGGAGATATATATATATATATATATATAAATCAGAGCTGGTAGCCTAACTTGGATTGCATGTTAGATTTGAGGTACCATGTCTGATACACGAGGTAGAAGGCAAAATGCATTATGATTAGGATCACAGACTCTGCAACCATATGTCTGGGTTTTAATCCCATCACTTAGATCAACTACTTATGCGACCTTACATGAATGCTTTAAATCTCTGTGCATTTTTGTCTCACCTATAAAAGGAATAAAAAAATAGTAGCATTTTTTTCACAGAATTGTTCTGAAGGTAAATGAGCTGATCCATGTAAAAGTACTTGGAAGAGCTGCTGATACACAGAAGCATGATGTGAGTGTTAGAAATAACTGGTTCTGAGAGAAGCAGGGGAGTGCGACAGCACAGGGGAGCTGACAGGGTTATCTTCCCTCATTTGTTCAATCTCAGCATTATGTAATACACTGCCAGTCAGATGCACTTGATTAAATGAAATAATACAGATTACATCATTCAGTTCCTGTGAGGGCAGAAAGGCTTTTCAGTACTATTACTATAGAGAAATAAGCAACAAATTATTTTTTTTTCATGTAAACTTAGAATAATGACTCTTGATTTTGGCTCTCAGTGATTCTTTCTAAATTAGTTTCTTTCTCAAAATAATAGTTTATAGGCTACTGTTTGTTATTCATGTACTCTTTTTGAGGGATATCTTTTAAGGCATTTCATCGAATACAAGGAAAGCGGTTGGGAAAGAATACAATCACATTAATGTCTGAGTCAGACTGATTGTGTCAGGCATCAGCACTATGATGGAATCTTTAATTTGGGGCCAAATTAAAGAATAGACATCTTTGCCTTGAAAAATGAAAGCAAACCTCAAAGATAGAATGTGTGCGCATAATCATAATTATTAGGAGGATGGGAATGGGTTGGATTGTTCAGAGCTTGTTCTGCCTGGCTGGGAATAGGAGCGGGTCATTCCCAGGCACGTAAGGGAAAACCTGGGTGGGTTAAACCTGGGTGCCTGTGCCATTGTAGGGGAGGGAACATTTCATGTTTTGTAGAAAAGACAAAAACTGGGCAGAACTGATATTGAGAATTCTGGAAAATAGTAGAAAGTATTTTCACATGGTTTCTGAAGACTAAGGATCAGGGAGGCATTCCTGAGTTGGGGTCTCTGTGTGGCCCCTCCATTTCTCTTCACGCACAGAAAACCAGAATTTGGTTCTTGGGAAGAAGAGCCAAATCAAAGGATGTGCTCAAACGCCGTAATGGTCTATTTTGTGTGTCAACTCAACTGAGCCACAAGGTGCCCAGATATTTGGTCAAACATTATTCTGGGTATGTCTGTGAGGGTGTTTTTTGATGAGATTAACAGCTGAATCAGTAGACTGAGTATAGCAGATTGCCTTCTCTAGTGTGGGTGGACCTCATCCAATCTAAAGGCCTGAATAGAACAAAAAGATTGATCTTCCCAAGAATAACATGGAACTCCTCCTGCTTGCCTGTTGAGCTGGGACATTAGTCTTTTTCCTACCTTTGAACTTAAATTGAAAAATAAGTTCTTCTTGGGTCTCAAGCCTGCCAGCTTTCAGACTGGAACTAACGCCATCAACTCTCCTGGGTCTGTAGCTGACTGCAGGTCCTAGGACTTCTTAGCCTCCATAATCATGTGAGTCAATTCCTTAAAATAAGTGTCTTCATGTAATAAAAGATACATATGTGTGTGTTATACATATATTATATATATATATATATATATAGTTTCTCTTAAAACCCTAACTAATACAAAGGTCAATAGTATTAAGAATGATTATTTTCATTCTAATATATTCTGATAGTATTAAAATGAAGAAAAATGGCCCACATACTGGCTTAAACAAGGTATCCGGAAGAAATCTAATTTAGCGTAGAGATCTGAAAAGCAAACAAACAAAAATAATTCTGAATCAAGAATACAAGGCATTTCAGAATACTACTTTTTATACTAAATACCACATCTTGGTGTTAAAAACAGTATATGACTGCTTAAATCATTATATATAGTATATTGATAGAGGAAAGAAATGTCAGGCAAGCATAAATGGAATCTGTATGTATATAAAAAGTGAATAACTTGATCTTTTAATAAGCCTACACTTCACATTATATTTTTTGTGTGTTTTATAGGGTTGAATATTAGGAATAATATTATTGAGTATTTTTTATTTGGCTTTGTCTCTTAACCATTAATTAATATGGATTTCACCATTCACTAAACAATATGGCACTGTGACTTGGCAGTGCAGGAAATAAACATTCGTAGCATAGCTTTTATTATTCTCTAGGCAGCCATGAAACCAAATAAAGCAAAGATGAGACCCAGTGTTTCATATTTTACCTCTTTTCCTATGTGCAAATGGTCTGGGTTTACTGAAAAAATGTTCCCCCGAAACCTCAGAAAATGTCTGCTTGGACTGAACCTCAAGAAAATTTAGAGTTAGAGAGAGAAGGAAAGATGCATTTTAATAATCTGAGTGAAAAAAACCATAGTTTTAATAAGCTCTCAAGTAGGGCATATTGCATGTTTTCTATGACTTCTGTTCTCTTGGCCTTTGAAAAAATTTGGGTGGGTGCCTTGATAAGCAGCCAGACAATGGTATTAGTGAAGCTGATCATGTGGGCACTAAACCCAACACCAGCTTTACCAGTTGTACTTGCCTGGGCTTTTCCACCGTCTCAGGTATGCTTGTAATAGCTGGAGATTCTGGGACCGATTTCCTACGCTCCACACAGCCAAAAGCCAAATAGTGTTCATATTTCATTCCCAGCTTCACCACAAGGCCAAGCTTTTGCCAGATATCCCAGTACCTGGATCCAAAATATATTCCTTACAGACTTTCTTTCTCATAAGGCGTTATTTATGTGACTGTCTTGGGGTTGAATAACACGACTTTTAATTTAACCGAAAGGCAATGGCGATACACTAGATGCTACTTGTGAGACAAGCGTCTACATGAGAACAGTGGTCTCTTGAGGAAGAATTAGACATGCACGTGTAGGAATAGGCTGCCTGACAATAAAATTGTTATTCCTAACAATCAAGTCAGACTTCTTGGCAAATGAGCTCTGGGTAATATGTAGCTTGCAATGTCTTTTTACTTACAGATTGGCAGGGGCCAGCTGATTGGCTTGCTGATACATTGCATTCCTCTTGAATATTAAGGAAAATAAATCCGGGAAAGTGGTGTGTGGGGGAGATTGTTGCTATTTTCCCCAAATAGGCAGCTACAGGGTACCAGTGCCAATGGGAATGCACTGCTCTGAAAGCCACTTTGGTTTCTTGGTGGGGGCTAAGAGAGGAAGGTCAGGTAATATACTTTATGCCAAAGACTGAGGTTTAATAGGGTTAGACTGGACCTCACAAGGAAGGAGAAGCTAGGGCTTGCAATTTCATCTGTTACAGAATCTCTGCCCTGTTTCTAATGCATAAAGGTAGTTATACGGAGCAAGAACTATTTAAAGTCATTGGTAAAATAGCAAATTGATCAAGTAACTCTCCTAAACTTCTTCTTCCTCTCTTACAAAGCTCATGTCTTTTTTCCTTGTTACCCTGAGGCGTTATCCTTCATCATAATTACTCTTCCTGTGTCATTTCCCCTGAGGCTCTTCCACACTTTAATGATAAAACTGAAAATTCTATTTTGGTGACAGTGTCAGTGATTATTATTCAACGTGTTGTGCCTCCTAGGAAATATTTGTAATTTAAACAATGGTTTTCTGCATCTCTATCCATGATAAGCAGTTTGGGCTCATTTTTTAATGTTATTCTAAATACCACAACTTGACCCTGAAAAGCAGATTAAAATATTCTTCTGGATCTTAGAATTAATTCCACTTAGTTTTAATAAAACCTACCATTTGCCAGAGACCGTTCCAAGCACACGAAAACAAAGATGAATAAAATACAACCCTTGCCCTCAGTGAGCCACCAAAGATTTTACTACAAAGGAAGTATTATAGCTTCTGTGCATGGTCTGAGTTCCCAAGTTGGAAGGGAGTCATGAGCTGTGGGAGGACAAATACCTAAGCTAAAGGTAGGAGCTGTGAGACCCTACGGGATATGCTAATCACTTCTGTGCTTACCACAACCCCTACCCCTCATCCTCTACACTATGCTGTGAGGTCCTTGCTCAGAAAACAAGTTATTCACGTTCATACTTTTGGTACTTGCAGTCAGGGGGCCAATCTGATAGTTCAAACCTTGAATCTACATCTTACCAACTGTGACCTTGAACACATTTATTTACCTCCGCAAGTCTCAATTTCCTCATCTGTAAAAATGAGGAAATGAAAATCTCTAAATTAAAAAAAAAAGAAAGAAGAAAGAAAGAAAATCTCTAAATTGCTTATTTTGGGGGGAGGATTTAATGGGATAATTCATGCAAAGCACTTAGTGCAATCCGTGGCACATAGTAAGCTCTCAAAGAATATTGGCAAATGTAACAGAAATAAAAATCGATGTACCACATAGCTCAGTCTTTACGTGGAATTAAATAAAAGGAAATAGAAATCCATCTCCAGAAGCCTTGATGAATAACATAGGAATTTGGTGTCATTTGCTGAGAGAAGCAGGCCCCGGGATCTTAGAGGCTCTAACACATAAAGAAGCCTGTAAGAAATGCTCTAGAATATTTCCAGTCATTTGTTCCTTTGTCTCTCCAAATCCCTTGCCACTCATGACAACTGCTAAGAACCTTTCTTATTCTCTCAGCTAAATCTGTCTTCCCATTAATTTCCCCCACCCCCTTTTCTGAAGAGCCAATTCACAAATCATGTGATCATGTTCACGCTCACACTTCCTGTACTCAGGCACTGTCCCCACCGCTGGAGTGTGACCATCCCTACTAGGTGCAGCCCCTGAGAAACTTAGGTTTTCATTCAGAGTTATTTTCGCATGAGCGTTATTTCTCTTGAAATTATGATGAATCGAATGCGATGTTTCACTGCCTAGTACTAACATCATTATGAAATGAATGATCAACGCATGGCTCTGCCACTGTAGCATAAAAGGAGCCCCAGACGTTATGTAAATGAATGGGCTATGGCTGTGTCCAAAAAAACAGAAGTGGATTATAATTTTAAAAGTAGGTGGATTATAATTTGCTGACCCCTGATGTAGCCATTGTGGGGACTTTGGCCTTTACTCTGAAGACAAAAGAGGCCGATAGAGGCTTCAGGGCAGATGGGTGACATAATCTTACACTTGAAAAGGATACTTCCGGATCTGTGCTGAGAAGTGACTGTAGGGAAACAAAGGTAGAAGGTGCAGAACAGGCAGGGGGAGAACAGGTAGAGGGATCGCTGTAACAGAGAATGAGAGCATGAAAGTGCCAAACTGTGGGATTCTGGAAGTATTTTGAAGATAAACTTTTACAGGATTTGTTTGTGGATTGCTTGTGGGACTAGAAGTAGTCAAAGTCTGGGAGTGGGTTGGCCAGTTAGAAAGCAGTTAGGTATTCCAGGTGAGGGGTGATGCGGGCCTGAACCAAGGTGTGGTTTATGGGTCTTATGCCAAAAACTGGCTATGTGTAGTTGTACAAGGGCGTGGGTATGGGGGGGACACATTCCCTGGTACTCTTTTTACGCGGTAAAACTGGTGATCTGTCCCATTTCCTCCTGAAGCTTTCTTCAGGGCTGCTAAAGCACCTTGCAGAAACTAAAGGGAGAACGCGAGACGCGGCTGACATCCCTTCTAGCTCTGTGCCTGCAAAAGCTAGGCAGAGTGAGAGAACCTTCTTAGCCTGTAGGGGGGGATGGTTACCTGCCTAATAAAAAGGGAGTCAGCTAACGTTGACTTGGTTTCTGGTCTTTAGTCCACAGTTTAGTATACAGAGATCTGAACTTTGGTCACATTCCTTAGATATTATCTGAATATTTTATCAAACTTATGATCCTTTGATTATATGAGGCACCTTTATTTTTTACCCACTACAAAAGAGAAAAAACACAACTAATTGAAACACAGTGTTTCCTATCACCTCAATTGTGAGACACGTCCTGATTTTAGAGCTATCGAAATGTTAAAAATACGAATATTAAAGAACAGTGAAATACAGCATGCTGAAAAAAACAACTGTGTAAGCTGACACCCAAATAAAAATCAAGGGCTTCTGTACCGGGTGCCTACATTATAGTGGAGTGCTACTCGGAAACTCCGAAAACTGGGATAACTTATAAAGCCTACTCATATTATATTTTAGTAGATATATTTCTAAAAAGGATTTTATTTATTCATTTGAGAGAGAGAGAGAACACACAAGAATGGGGAGGGGCAGAGAGAAGAGCAGACTCCTCACCAAGCAGGGAGCCCCACCTGGGGCTCAATCCCAGGACCCCAGGTTTATGACCTGAGCTGAAGGCAGATGCTTAATGACTGAGCCACCCAGGTGCCCCAATTTTAGTAGATATTTTGTTAAAATGTGTATGTATTTTAAGTAACCCCACCACTATATCTTAAAAAGAGCATACTGAATAGTTTTCCATCTTTTTGTCAATGGCTTAAAGTCATGATCATAAATAACATTGGTTTCCAAGATGCCACTCTCTTTGTTTGACTCCTGGTCTAGTGGCTTCTCTGTCCCTCTAAGGGTTTCTTCTCATTTCCCCAAGTCCTACACTTCCAGGTGCCCCAGGGTCAGTCCTTCCGTGTCGTCTTCTCTTGGTGCCCTGGTAAGCTCCCTAACTTCGTGGGTTTTAAATGTTTTAAAAACCACCAGCCTGAATCTCCCTCTGAACTTCTCTCTTATATTCAATGATACAGTTGTCTCCTTCTCTCGGACACCTAATGAACATCTCACACCTGACATCTCCAAATGAGCTCCTTTTAAAAGCTCTTCCTCCTACAGTCATTTTTATTTTCAGTGAATGACATTTCCATTCTTCCAGTTGCTCAGGTCAAAGCATTTGGAGTCATCTTTGACACCTCTGTGTCTCTCATCCCACATATCTAAGCCATCAGTAAGTTCTTTTCATCCTATCCGCAGAATATATCTGGAAGCCCACTGCATGTCACCACCTCCACCAGGACCAGCATTCTTCCTCCCTTGGAGTTTAATAGCCTCTCCCTGCTGCCACCTTTGCCTCCCTAGCGCCATTCTCTACATTTTTATAGAGAGCCTTTAAAAATGTCATCAGACTATGCCGCCTTCCTGGTCAAAAACCTACAATGTCTTTACAACTGTTGGAGAATCAAATTCAAAGTCTGTACCATGATCTACAAGGTTCTGCATGGCCTTGGCCTCTGCCTCTTCTCTGACTTCATCTTCGGTTTCTCTTCCCCTGGCTTCCTCTTTGAGCTTTTAATGCAGTTTCTCCATCTGGGCACTGTTAGCATATGCTTTGTTCTGGAGGAGTTGTCCTGTCCATTGTAAGATGTTTGCTAGCATCCTGGCCTCTACTTAGTAGACAACAGTAATGTCCCTGCATTGTGACAATAGGAAATATCTGCAGATGTTGCCAAATGGTCTCCAGGGGTTGGGGGTAAAACGGATCCTGGTAGAGAACCACTGCTCTAACATGTCAAACACACTTCCTCTTCCTCAGGACCTTTGCATCATCTGTTCTCTCTGCCTTCTTCCCGATACCACACAGCTTGCTCCACTACTTGGCCAGGTCTCTCTTTCAAATATCGTGTTAACCACCTCACTCTCATTCCTTCTTCTTCTTTTTAAAAATTTAATCAATTTGCCAACATATAGTATAACACCCAGTGCTCATCCCGTCAAGTGCCCTCCTTAGTGCCCATCACCCTTTACCCCAACCCCCTCCCATCTCTCCTTCCACAACCCTTTGTTCGTTTCCCAGAGTTAGGAGTCTCTCATGGTTTGTCTCCCTCTCTAATTTTTCCCACTCAGTTCCCCTCCTTTCCCCTATAATTCCTTTCACTATTTCTTATATTCCCCGTATGAGTTAAACCATATGATTGTCCTTCTCCAATTGACTTACTTCACTCAGCATAATACCCTCCAGGTCCATCCACGTGGAAGCAAATGGTGGGTATTTGTCGTTTCTAATGGCTGAGGAATATTCCATTGTATACATAGACCACAGCTTCTTTATCCATCATCTTTCGATGGACACTGAGGCTCCTTCCACGGTTTGGCTATTGTGGACATTGCTGCTACAAACATCGGGGTGCAGGTGTCCTACTGTTTCAGTGCATCTGTATCTTTGGGGTAAATCCCCAGCAGTGCAATTGCTGGGTCGTAGGGCAGGTATATTTTTAACTCTTTGAGGAACCTCCACACAGTTTTCCAGAGTGACTGCACCAGTTCCCATTCCCACCAACAGTGCAAGAGGGTTCCCCTTTCTCCACATCCTCTCCAACATTTGTGGTTGTTAATTTTCCCCATTCTCACTGGTGTGAGGTGGGACCTCACTCTGGTTTGATTTGTCTTTCTCTGATGGCAAGTGATGTGGAATATTTTCTCATGTGCTTGTTGGCCATGTCTATGTCCTCCTCTGTGAGATTTCTGTTCATGTCTTCTGCCCATTTTATGACTGGATTGTTTGTTTCTTGGGTGTTGAGTTTAATAAGTTCTTTATAGATCTTGGAAACTAGCCCTTTATCTGATATGTCATTTGCAAATCTCTCCTCCCATTCTGTAGGTTGTCTTTGAGTTTTGTTGACTGTTTCTTTTGCTGTGCAGAAGTTTTTTATCTTGATTAAGTCCCAATAGTTCATTTTTGCTTTTGTTTCCTTTGCCTTTATAGATGTATCTTGCAAGAAGTTGCTGTTGCCAAGTTCAAAAAGGGTGTTGCCTGTGTTCTCATCTAGGAGTTTGATGGAGTTTTTCTTTTTTTTTTTTTTAATTTTATTGATTTATTCATGAGAGATACAGAGAGAGACGCAGAGACACAGGCAGAGGGAGAAGCAGGCTCCATGCAGGGAGCCCGATATGGGACTTGATCCCAGGATCCTGGGATCACGACCTGACGCAAAGGCAGACGCTCAACAGCTGAGCCACTCAGGCATCCCGAGTTTGAAGGATTCTTTTCTCACATTTAGATCTTTCATCCATTTTGAGTTTATCTTTGTGTATGGTGTAAGAGAGTGGTCTAGTTTCATTCTTCTGCATGTGATTATCCAATTGTCCCAGCACCATTTATTGAGGAGACTGTCTTTTTTCCAGTGGATAGTCTTTCCTGCTTTGTCGAATATTAGTGGACCATAGAGTTGAGGGTCCACTTCTGGGTTCTCTATTCTGTTCCATTGATCTATGTGTCTGTTTTGTGCCAGGACCACACTGTCTTGATGACCACAGCTTTGTAGTACAGCTTGAAGTCAGGCATTGTGATGCCCCCGGCATTGGTTTTCTTTTTCAATATTCCTCTGGCTATTCAGGGTCTTTTCTGATTCCATAGAAATAGTTCCTTCTTTTTTTAGGGGGGAGGGGCAGAGGGAGAGAGAGAATCTCAAGCAGGCTCTAAGCCCAGCACAGAGGCCAATGTGGGGCTCCATCTCATGCCCAAGATCACCACCTGAGCTGAAACCAAGAGTCAGGTGCTTAACTGACTGAACCAGACAGGTGTCCTTCACTCATTCCTCATCAAGCTCACATGCTTTTGTTTTCCTCTGTTCCATTTACTACTGCCTTGTTTTAGCCACTTATTCTATCCATGTGTTTCCTTTAATGTGGAGGGAGCACAAATAGTGTAAAACTCTTGTCCTGTTTGTTCATACCACCTCAGGGAAGTGGGATGGCTTCATGGATTGGCATATTTGGTAAGAACAAACTGTATTTTGGGCTCAGTTCTCATTTTTTTTTTTTTTTCTCTTGGTGTGCTTCTTTCCAAGAGCAGGTGAGGGAACCTGCCCTCTTATTGCTATTTCTGACTTTGTGGGTAAGTTTGACTCCATCTGAGGTTCGATGACCATGTGGAGAGGGTGTACAGACATTCGCTCCTTGTAAAGGATTCTACTCGGGCAGCTTTTAACTACTTTGGCTGATGCAAGAGGCTTTCAGCCCTAGGCCGTGCAATATTTTACATTGGGTGGATGATTACAGTGGAGGCAGGTATTTCCAGAGTCCGCTGTCTTTCTACAGAGTCAAGACTGTCTCTGAGAGGGAGGGCCGCTCAGCAAAGGCACCGGGGTCTCTCGCGCCCTGGCATGTGCTGTGTGGGCAGCCCTCACAAATGCAGCAAGCGCAAGGGCAGAAGGTGAGGGACGACTTCAGCACGGCCGCGGGGCTTCCCTGTAGGCTGCTGCCCTGCATATCCCTGGAGTGAAGATCCCACAATAGGCTACAGTGGTTCTCCATGTGATAGTCCTTTATGACATTAGGGGAAGGGAGCATATTCATGACCTTTGAACAGCAAAGCAACCAAGTCCCACGGGTGCTACAGAGCATAACTGGGGGCAGGGGTGGAAGTGGAGGTGGAGGGGTGGGCCTAGTTTTAATTGTTAGCGCCAGACCCAGCAGGCAGCACTAGATGGCCCCAAATTCCACTCAGAAGTCCCAAAGAAAGGATAATGGAAGTTTAAGTTTGGATTTGTGTGTTCTTTTCATACGTAGGCCAAAAGTTCCCTTTCACTATGGGGCTCAAATTGGTTCTTGATTGGTTAATTTTGTCTGAGGGAGGAATATTCTCCCGGAGGCAGCCTTTTCAGGTCTAACCATCCCTTGATGAGAAGTAGAGGAAACAGCCACTGTGGCCTAGGACCAAAAAATATCTGATGTCAAGGGAGTGTGAACATGATGATCCTGTGTAGAACCCACACTCCCTCTACTAATGGGGATGCCATAATTAGGGATTCAGAGGGAAACGGAAATTAGATTTGTACAGAGGGAAAGTAAGGGTCTTGGACAAAGAACTGGTGACTGGTGCTCTCACTGACATAAAATTTCAGCCTTGTAAGAAGACAGTAACTTCTCCATATCACATACCTAGAAAAGAGACAAAATACACAAGTGAATCCCTCTCTCCTCCTCATGCTCACTGTGTAATGACAAAATTAGCCAAACTTAAGTTCTCCTGACCTAAGGTAGGTCTCAGGGTCTTGGGCTTTAAGTACCAGGTTTAGCTGACTAACATTCTGGCAAAACTATCCTCACTTTTTAAAGATAACTTTGAGCCCTTGCAACACTAAATATTTAGTTTCAGAAAGATAATTTTTCTTAAGATAACAGTTTTGGGGGGTGGTGGGGATTGTTTATTTTCTAATTTAGTGGGTGCTGGCTGGTGCCGTGATCTACTTATGTGTCCAATTAACTTTTTGGACTCTATAATAAGGGAAGTACATCAAAGACTTGGCATTGCACTGAGCAGCCCTGAGGCAACCACTCTCTTCCCGTAAGAGACAGCACACACTGCAGCTGATTAAAGGACCCCCAACTTCACCCAGGCAACAAGAACCCCTTCAAAGCAGAGTAAGACACTTTGGAAGAAGAATTGGATCTGAATTTTATTGACCTTTAACTTACATGGGTGAGAGTATTTGCTTCCATTGAATTTTAATACTTTTGGACATTAAATCACAGAGATTTAATCTCTGAACTTTGCATTTTTCTCCAAAATTACATAACAGAAGGGAGTTTATATCTAATTGTGGGCCATTGCTGTGTTGGCATATTATTATAGAGTGCTTTAAATTGTTTATTTTTACTAAAAAAATCTCTGATATGCTTTCTTGGATAATGTGGCTTATCACAATTGGGTATGAGAAATAGAATAGGGAGTTGTCAGTCCTAGTACGGAGTGACTTGATGTTGGTTTAATTATGCTATTCTAACCCGGTTTAAGGTTTTCTAGGAGAAAATTCTAAACCTCCCAAAAATGTTCTCAAAAAAGTGGCTGGTATTGAAAGTGTTGCCTCAAGAAGACAACAGCGGGATTGTTCTAATAAATTTCTTATCTCTAATCTCTACTCTGAGACAGATAGCAAAACCCATGTTGATCATAGACTTATTGGTTAAGTCCAAGATTAAAAGATCAAAACACTAGCAACTATTGGAGAAAAAGGCAGAAATGCTACTTCTTTATGTTGTCTTCTTCCATGTTTGGGAGTTAAATTAGTGTCATACTAACAGCACCTCTCCAATCCTTCGCTCAGAGCACAGCTAAGGAGGAAGAAATGACTTACCTAATTTGAACGTTTGGAAAGAATAAACCGTGCATGCTTGGGATTCAGCTCCTCCACTTCTCTCTTGGGACAGAGATTCCTTCTAAGCAGTCAGGTTTGTCCTGGCTCTACTTGCCCTAAGGCTTAAGCTAGGCAGTTTTGCCATAAGGGGATGCCTTCCCTTGTCTAGGCTTGCCTGTGACTGGGTGGGGGAAAGCCTGTCCAATTTGGGGGCTTGTAATTACTGGCTTTCTTACTTGTCAGCCACATCCCTTATGTTAGTTTTTGTCCATAATAAAGGTGATATTTGACTTATTATCCATCTTTCACTTTTGTCTTATTTTTCCATTTTCTCAGGACCTCAGCAGAGGGAAATACCCACACTTTAAAACATCCATATTTAGCACTTGGAAGTACATGGGCCTTGTATATTTACTGAGGCTGTTCCGTAGTAGTTCTTTTTCTGATGTTTAGTTGAGTTTCAATGACTTCAATTTGTTGGATAAATGACATCTGGATAAGTGAGGTGTTACATTTCATTATGAGGAAATGGAGAATGGTGCATACGTGATTTGAAGTTGGCAAGAAGGAAATTCTGTTTTGTTTCCATCAAGGCCAGCAAATAGTCCTATTATCACATTTACATGTTTGGCTTAAGTTCACATTGGGCTTTCTCTTTCATATGTCCTCTTAAAAGTCTCTTTATTGTCAGAGACAATTTCCTCTCTTCCTTTCTGGATTTAAGCATGTACAGTAGTTCCCTCTTATCTACAGGGGATACGTCCCAAGACCTCTAGTGGATGCCTGAACCCATGGAGAGCACTGAACTCTGTATGTTACTGCTTTTTCCTATACATACATACCTATGAAAAATTTTAATTTGTAAAAGAGGTACAGTAAGAGATTAACAACAACAACTAATAAGATCAGATAATTATAACGATATGTTGTAATAAAAGTTATATGACTGTGATCTCTCTCTCCAAATACCTTGTTATGTTGTACTCACCCTTTTTCTCGTGATGACATGAGATGATAAAATGTCTACATGATCAAATAACATGAAGTAAATGACATAAGTATTGTGATGTGATGCTAAGCTATTACTGATCTTCTGATTTGTTAGAAGAAGGGTCATTTGCTTCTGAACTGTGGTTTCAGTGTTGCTGTCCAAGTTTCCAGTTTTCTGTTTAGTTATCATAGTCCAGAAAACCTGTTTTATTGTCAGAAGGTTAACAGTAGCCTAACGCTATGTCACGATAACTACAGCACTCAGCTCATGTTATCAGATCACATGCACATTTTATCATCTCACATCATCACATAAGTAGGGTGAGTACTGTAGAATAAGATTTTGAGAGAGAGACCATATATTCATAACTTTTATTACTGTATGATGTTCATATTGTACAACTAATTGTCCTGTGCCTAATGTATCATCATAGGTATGTATGTAAAGGAAAACAAAACAAAACAAAAACAAAGAAAAAAAACCAGTATCTATAGGGTTTGGTACTCTCCGTGGTTTCAGGCACCCACTAGGGGTCTTGGAACATGTCCCCTATGGATGAGGGGGACTACTGTATAAATCTGGGCACACTTGTGAATATTCCCAGGTACTTTCATGTAGTCATCTCTTTCATCTCCTTTCTTCCTATGTGTCCAGCTCTTAGTAATGTTAGGGTTTTGAATTAGGAATTATTTTGAGGCAAAGCTATAAGCTTAAACTTACACGCGCGTGTGTATGTGTGTGTGTGTGTGTGTGTAGAGGTTTCCAATTCAAGTTAAGAAAAAATTTTACACTGGCTTTTTGTTGTTTTTGTTATTGTCCTTGAGGCTTACAATTCCATTTGGAATCTCAGGAAAGGGGTAGCCCTGTTAGAATCTGGTATTCTCGCACTTCAGTGGTCATGATGCCAACTCAATATCATCAAAACTCCCACAGCAAACTAAATTAGACCTTTTTGTTGTTATTTAAAAGCAACAGAAACCAGTCTGTGGTTGGCGGCTTTTAAGATAGTCCTACTGACTCTCCCTCCCATCATTCACACCTTGTGTGGTCTTGTCCTCCTGAGTGCAGGCTAAACATAGTGACTTGCTTCTGATGAATGGAATGACAAAAGTAATGTGGGTCACTTCTGAGATTAGGTCATTAAAGACTGTGACTTCCATCTGGCACTGTCCCACTCTCGCTTGCTTGCTCGCTCGCTCACTTGGATGAAGCCAGTTGCCATGCTAAGAGCTGTCCTATAGAGAGGCTCACATGGCAAGGAACTACAGCAGCCTCTGGCCAACAGCCAGTGAGCAACAGAGGCCCTTAGTCCAACAGCCTCCAAGGAACTAAATCCTGCCAACAACAACTAAATGAGAATGAAAGTGGATTCTGCCCCAGTTGATTCTTGAGATGACATTAGTATTGCTGACACCTTGATTGCAGCCTCTTGAGATACCCTCAGCTGGAAGGTCCAGCTAAGCTATGCTTGGACTCCAGACTCATAGAAACTTTGAGCTAATGTATGCTGTCCCAAGCTATCAAGTTTGGGGGAAATTTGTCACTCAGCAATAGATAATTGATATATATCCTAGATCTATCATGAAAAATTATTTTTAATAATTTATTAGCTTACATCTCTTTCAACTTCGGTTAAAAGCAAAGAATAAGAAATCGCTTGACTTGCAAAAGGATTTGTTACCCAGTCATTAGAATCATTTACTTTTTCAGTTTCTCATACTCCAAAAGGCTCTACCAAGTAATTTTCAGTAATACATGCTGCTTTTTAAGTTAGAAACTCCTTGTTTAATCCAATACACTAAAAAAGATGGGAAATTTGGAATGTTAATTTTATGCACCTTTGCCAACATAACATTTTTAAAAATGGAAGGATAGTTAACATGCAATATTATATTAGATTTCAGTGTACAACATGGTGATTTGGCAATTACATACACTGCAAAATGCTTACCACACTGAGGGTAATTACCATCTGTCATCATAAAAAGTTATTACCATATATTGAGTATATTCCCTGTGTTGTACTTATCATCCCCATGACTTCTTTATTTCAAAACTGGATGTTTGTACCTCTTAGTCCCTTCACCTATTTAGCTCATTTTTCCCCACCTCCTCACCTTCCCTAGCACTGGCAACCACGAGTTTCTTCTCTGTATTTATGAGTCTATTTCTGTTTTGTTTCTTCTTTTTTTATTTTTTAGATTTCACGTGTGGGTGAAATTATATGGTATTTGTCTTTTTCTGCCTGACCACTCATTTTGTTGCAAATGATGAGATTTAATTCCTTTTTATGGCAGAGTAATAGTCCAGTGTGTGTGTGTGTGTGAGAGAGACAGAGACAGAGACAGAGAGAGATATTACATTTTTATTATTTACGTGAGAATGTTTTATTGTCTCTCTCTCTCTTTTTTTTTTTTTAAGTATAATTGACACACAATGTTATCTTAGTTTCAGATGTACAACATAGCGATTCAAGAAGTTTATACAGGGTGCCTGGGTGGCTCAGTGGTTTAGCGCCGCCTTCAGCCCAGGGT
Organism: Canis lupus baileyi; assembly: GCF_048164855.1. Classification (NCBI taxonomy): domain Eukaryota; kingdom Metazoa; phylum Chordata; class Mammalia; order Carnivora; family Canidae; genus Canis; species Canis lupus. Next base: position 64,050,122 of record NC_132851.1, on the reverse strand, counting down.
GTGATCCTGGAGATCCGGGATCCAGTCCCCCATCCGGCTCCCTGCATGGAGCCTGCTTCTCCCTCTGCCTGTGTTTCTGCCTCTCTCTCTCTCTCTCTCTCCCATAAATAAATAAAAAAAAATCTTTTTTTAAAAAAACAAAACAAAAAGTTTATACATTATGCTATGCTCACCTCAAGCATAGCTACCTCCTGTCACCATACGACTTTAGTACAATACTATTGACTATATTCTCTGTGCTGGACTTCTTTATTCCATGATTGGAAGCCTGCACCTTACATTCTCTTTCACCTATTTTGTCCATCCTTCCATCTTCCTCCCCTCTGGCAACTATTAGTTTGTTCTCTGTTTCTACTTTGTTTGTTTTTAGAGTCTACATATGAGTGACATTACATGGCATTTGTCTTTTTCTCACTGACTTACTTCACTTAGCATTAATATCCTCTAGGTCTACCCATGTTGTTGCAAATGGCAAGATTTCATTCTTTTTTACGGTGGAGTAATATTCTGTTGAGCGTATATACTACATCTTTAACCATTCATCTATCATTGGACACTTGGGCTGCTTCCAATTCTTAGCTATTGTAAATATTGGTGAAATAAACATAAGGGTGCATATGTCTTTTTGAATCAGTTCTATCTATCTTTATTTTTTAAAAAAACATTTTATTTATTTATTCGTGATAGACAGAGAGAGATAGAGGCAGAGACATAGGCAGAGGGAGAAATAGGTTCCCTGAGGGAGCCCAATGCAGAACTTGATCCCAGGACCCAGGGAGCATGCCCTGAGCCAAAGGCAGACGCTCAACCACTGAGCCACCCAGGCATCCCTGAATCAGTGCTTTCATTTTCTTTGGATAAATACTCAGTAGTGGAATTAGTGGATCATATGTTATTTCTATTTTTAATTTTTTGAGAAACCTCCATACTGTTTTCCATAGTGGCTGCACCGACCTACATTCCCACCAATGGTGCAGGAGGGTTCCTTTTCCTCCACATCCTTGGCAACATTTTTTATTTCATGTCTTTTTGATATTAGACATTCTGATTCGCGTGAGGGATTATCTCAATGTAGTTTTGATTTGCATTTTCCTGATGACTAGTGAGATTGAGCATCTTTTCACATGTCTATTGGCCATCTGTATGTCTTTGGAAAATGCTTATCCAGGTTCTCTGCCCATTTTTATTTTTATTTTTTTTAAAGATTTATTTATTTATTTATGACAGACATAGAGAGAGAGAGAGAGGCAGAGACACAGGAGGAGGGAGAAGCAGGCTCCATGCTGGGAGCCTGACGTGGGACTCGATCCCGGGACTCCAGAATCGCACCCTGGGCCCAAGGCAGGCGCTAAACCACTGAGCCACCCAGGGATTCCCTCTGCCCATTTTTAAATTGGTCTTTTTGGTGTTGAGTTGTTGGTGTTGTATCAGATACACCGTTTGTAAATATTTTCTCCCATTCAATAGATTGCCTTTTTATTTTGTTTATGATTTTCTTTCCTGTGTAAAAGCTTTTTGTTTTGATGTAGTCCCGATACTTTATCTTTGCTATTGTTTCCTTTATCTGAGGAGACATATCTAGAAAAATATTGACAAGGCTGATGTCCAAGAGATTACTGCCTATGTTTTCTTTTAGGAGTTTTATGGTTTTAGGACTTGAAAACATATTTTAATCCTTTTACATTGCCTTAAATATATTTTTCCCAAAATATTGAAGTTGCAAATTGAGGTCATTTAATTTATAGGACATATTTGCCAAAATCTTAATTTGCAGTCATCTTTATGTCCAAATGAATTAATCAAACTGAATTTTCTTTCTGTTGGAAGTAACCTGACTTAAAAAAAATTAAACATGATAATACATATTTTAAAAATATTATATAAATAAATTGTGGTACACATCTTAAAAGATCCTCTTCAAAAACCAAGGGAGAGAATTATGGATTTATTTTTGCTTCAAAGAGCAAAAAGATAGATGGGTCTCTGATGGTTGGAGAAGAAAGTGTTTTTGCAGGCATTTACTTGGGAAAATGAGCTGCAGGAAGAATTTCTCAGTTGGGTAATAGAGAATATTAAGTTTCTTTTCTTATCACCAGTGTCACAATGTATAGCTTTTCATAGTGACACTCAAATTTCTTTGACATTTCTGTCTTTGGGGAAAATAAAGTTGTTGTGTAAAAATAATGCTATTAATCTTATTCATAAAAATAAATTATTATAACCTACTTTATGGAGAAAGATATCCCTTATGGAATAGGAAGACATCCTCTGAAGAACATATATAATATTTTTTCTCATTAGGTTCTATGACTTAGGAGGGATGCTCTGTGTGAAAATGCCTAGTGTAAGTCTTAACACTTTTTAGGTACCAGTTTTTTTAACTAAGTTTTTAATTTATTTTAATTCAATTTTTAATCTTAATTTAATTTTTCAATTTAATTTCAGTATAGTTAACACACAGTGTTATATTAGTTTCAGGTGTACAATACAGTGATTCAGCAGTTCTGTGCTCATCACAACAAGTGCACTCTTTAATCCCCATCCTGTATTTCACTCCTCCCCCTACCCATCTCCTCTCTGGTAACCATCAGTAAGTTTGTTCTCTGTAGTTAGGAGTCAGTTTTCTGGTTTGTCTCTCTCTCTCTTTTCTCCTTTGTTCATTTGTTCTGTTTCTTAAATTCCACGTATGAGTGAAATCATACGTCTGACTGACTTATTTCACTCAGCCATGTACCCTCTAGATCCATGGATATTACAAATGGCAAGATTTCTTTCTCTTTTGTGGCTGAACAATATTCTGTTGTATGCATATACTATACATTTTCTTTATCCGTGCATCTGTCCATGGACACTTGGGCTGCTTCTATAATTTGGGTTTTGTAAATAATGTTGCAATAAACATAAGGGTGTATATATCTCTTCGAGTTAGTGCTTTGTATTTTTGGGGGTAAATACCCAAATTGTGATTATCTTGTTTTGTTTTTATGCATTGATTTAAGGCCATTAGTCTGTTCGTCATGTAAAGGTGATGGCAGCAAGAGGTTAGGATGTCTGGACACCAAAGGTTTTGAGTGAAGCTTTGAGGTTTCTGAGAATATTTCAATTTCCATAGCTTATAACCAATACACATATGATGTCCAAGAGCCTAGACTTTTTTTTCTCTAGAAAGAACAAAACACTGGCCCATAAGATAATGCGGGAGAGAAAACTGACTGTTTTCAGTTGAAAACATTCATTGAACAGTCAATGAACTGTTCAACTTTGGAGTGAGCTACTGAGGTTGTGAGCCATCCTCTGGCTACCTACAGAAGTAGAGTATTTTCTCGTCTGGTATGTTAGATGGGATATGGGTGTAGGACAACGGCAATGACCTCTCAAGGTCTATCCAATCCTAAAAGTGACTAATTTTTGCAAGGGAATGCATAGTGTTGAGTAACAGGGAAACAAAAACATCTATCTAGAAGGCATGTTATGAATTAGAATTTGTGATTCTTGGGGATTATTTCAGGAATGTATCGGTAAAATATCTAGAACATATTATTATCTTTATTTGTAATCTTCATTTTAAAATGATACTGCATATTTTACATCTTGTATGTTTTGTATTTGTAATTTGTGTGGTGCATCTTATTGCCATTAGTATATACACAGAACGCTTTTCTCTACTAGCCTGTGTGCACTTCTAGGTAGGCACTGTATCTTCCTTATCTTTACATTCATAGAACCTGACATAAATCCTGGAATGCAATGGGCTGAATGAACTTTTGATGGTCCAAACTGATCTGGACAGACCTATTCTGAGCCTGCCCTATAACACTCTGTACGTTGTCTTGTAGCATTTATTTTACTCATTTTAGGTCATTGTCATTCCTATTTACTTCATCTTCAACATTAAGTTTTGCTCTTCTCTTGTCTGAGAGAAACAGTATATTTTAGTGGCAAAGACACATACTCCACCAGATTAAAAATCTGCTTGGGTAATCTGCTGTGTAACTGTGCAACTTATATAACCTCTCTATGTCTCAGTGTCTTCATCTGTAAAATGGGGGGTATTGACAGTACCCATTTTGTAGGGTTTAGTGGAGGACTAAATGTGATGAAGTATCTAACAAGTTTAGCACAATACTTTGCAGGTGGCAAGTGCTCAACAAATGATATCTATTTTCAGTTTACCCTGTAGCTTCACAAGCACATAATTCCCTATGGATGGGAGGCATGTAATCCAGGTTGAATTCAAATAAATCAGAATTTGGGAGAGAAAAAGTCAATGGCTGAAGTAGGTAGAGATTTGCAAGAGATAATTACTAAGTTAACATTTGACTTAGTATTCAATATATTTAATTAAATATATTTAAATTATTATCATAATTATTACTTTTTTTAGAGTTGCTCTTACCTAAATCATCAATCTTTCCTATATTCTACAAGATATGTACAACCTCACTTAATCTCATGTGTTTCCATGTGAGTTTTATGAAGTTAGTACATTATGCTTTCATAGGCAATCCATTCTTCCAGGCTATTATGGAATGCAAGGATTTCATTTCAGAGAAGCATAATTGCTATAATATATGGGTACATTTATGATGCTATATAAATTTTAAAAAATGCTAGGGTATATTTTCCCGTGGCTATACTCTGGCTTTAAAATAGTTTTTGTTTCTAAGATAGGAAGAGTTCATATATAAGAACCGCTGATTCATTCATTAATCTTTAAAAGTTAAATTAGAGCTCTACATATCCCATTGCATTTTAATGTCCCAAAAAACATTAAAAACGAAAGCTAGGATGATAAGTGAGATGAGTTCTACCATAGGAGTGGTATCAACAACATGCTGCTCAGAGTGGCCTATTAGTTCTCAGATCCATTTTCTCAACTCCCCTCTACTCACTCTATTTTTTTTCCCCTTGGAGACACTTTATTGCTAGTTTTGGCCAATGGAAGATACTGGCAGGAGATTGGAGGACAAGATGTCTGGGCATTTCCACTCCGCTCATTTGCTTGGGTCAGGGAGAGTCATCTCTGGTCGTGGTTGTGTCCCATCGTGTTTGCACACTTTTGCAGGGGAGCCTCCTGTCATTGTTCCAGCTAATCCTAGGCAGTCAGTTCATGAAACCCGCTCTTACTGCACAGCCTGGCTTATAGGATTGGTCCCTTCATCTCCTACTCTTCTAGTCCCTCTAGAGCTAAAGGTAGTCACAGATTCCTTACGTTACTAATTTCTGGGTTGTCTCAAGAACCCATCCTTTGTTTCTCAGCTCTTTCAAACACTTTTTACATCTTCCTGTTGGATTATCTGATGTAGAAGGTGATGTTTACATTTATGGCCGGATGTTTAGTGATTTTAGCAATTTGGATAGATAAGCAGAGACATTTGAGCATTTGAGTTTTTATCTTAATATAGCAGGTACACCGTAGGTGCCTTAGCCTGTTTGGGCAGATTGGGAGGCTTATAAACAACAGAAATTTATTTCATGCAGTTCTAGAAAGCTAGGAAGTCCAAGTCAGAATGCCTGTATGGTCATGTTCTGGTGAATACCTTAACCTTTGTTTATAGTCAATGGCTTCTCACTGTGTTCTCACATGATGAAAAGAGCTAAGGAGTTCTATCAGGTTTCTTTAATAAAAGTGCTGATCCCGTTCATAAGAGCCAGGCCCTTATGACCTAATAAGCACCTCTCAAAGGCCCCACATCCTAATACTATCACATTCAGCATTAGGATTTCAATATGGACTTGGGGTACACAAACATTTAGACCATAACAGTAGGCAATGCAGAAGCTTCTGGAATCTTGTTGCTTTGAATGAAGGGAGTAAAAATTTGTGTCTTAGATCACTTCTAAGGACTTGCATTATTTATTTATGATTTTATTTATTCATTCATGAGAGACACACAGAGAGAAGCAGAGACATAGACAGAGGGAGAAGCAAGCTCCTTGTGGGGAGCCCGATGCAGGACTTCATCCCAGGACCCCGGAATCACACTCTGAGCTAAAGGCAGGCACTCAACCACTGAGCCACAGGTGCCCCGGGACTTGCAAGTTTTAGACAAAGATTTATTAAGCTGTAGCTCTTCTTTGTCAAAATTCCTGCACTCCTTCTCTGTAGCTGAAATTTACACAACGATTTTTTTTTTTTTAGTTGAAAAGCAAAAGGACAGAGGAAAAGAACATGGAGGCTCTGTATATTCTTCTTGTCAGCTCAGAAAATTTACTTCAACTTCAGTCTCTTCTGCATTGATTTTTAACTTTCATGGAATAAGGAATAGCTCTTTTAAAAAAAGTAGTAGGAGTGTTGGTGGACTGACTGGTGCAGTTATAGGTATAATACATTCTAGGGGGGAGGTTCATCATAGGTATGAAAGATCTTTCTCCTCCTGCTCTGATCTTCTCTTTCACAAGGAAAAATATTAAAAGCATTGACTTATGCCATGGGAATCTTATCAATAATCTGTTGCTCAAAGTGTTCTGTACATGTACTAATCTTAAGCAGTGAAAGTGCCAAAAGGAATGTTCGAGAATACTAGGGTACTGCTTGGCTAAATAATTCCCTTATGTACTGTTATTTGTTAGATGTAATCCCAGAGATTGAGTTGAGAGCATTTGCTGCCAGACTGCACTTTTGATTGCTTTTAATTTCTTTAGGCTCCTTTAAAAGAGCACAAAGTCAGTTAATTAGGCAATGGTGATTCCAAGCAGAAGAAGATTAATTTCTTCCATTTAATATCATTTTTTATAAAAGAGGATGCTATTTAGGAGATAAAGGGCTAGGGAGACAGCATCTGTTAATTTCCAAGATACTCAAGATTCATAGCCAGCACATAATTTCTTGTGTAAAGAGAAACTCACAACAACTATGACAACAAAATTATCCTAAGTTCAGTGAGAGAATATTTCCTGCCAGTAACTTCATGACCCTCACATAACTTAAATTTATGGTTTGAGATAATTTTTTTGAAGGGAAAAATAAATTGGTACTAAACTCTGGTATTGGCTCCATGTCTTGGACATATTCTATAAACATTTTTACAGATTATTTGGGAAAGTTCTTCACAACTTTATATATATATTTTACTAGTTTCATTGCCAAAATAAATTAGCCCAGTCAATAGCTGTCTTCCAGTCTCTGTCATCTTCTTCTTCTTCTTCTTCTTCTTCTTCTTCTTCTTCTTCTTCTTTTTCTTTTTTAAACATTTTGGAATCTTATCTGGGGAAGTCACCCAGAAGACTAGTGATGTTTCTATTGAAGGCTTGGAAGCTCGAGTTTCGGTTCAGTAAACATTTGCTTATCATCTACTTTGTGCTAGGTATTTGGGATATAAGATGAGTAAAGCAAGTCTTTAGGACAGTAGTTCTCAAATTTTAGCATTTATCACAATCACCTGGAGAGCTTGCTAGGCCCTTGCCCTAGAGTTTCTGATTCAGCAGCTCTAAGATAGGAACCCCATATTTGCATATCTAAAAAGTTCCTCAGTGATGCTGATGATATTGGTCTACATGATAAAATTTATGATATTGGTCTACAAATCACAAAAAGAACATAAAAACATATGATTAAAATGTGATTTGTATGCTTAAAAATTCACAAGGATACAAGATGGGATAAATGAAAGAATAATTAAATCCATTGTAGGAGGGGGATGTTGATCAGGAAAAGCTTTAGGAAAGGATGACACCTGAGCAGGATTTGGTAGCATGAATGAAAATTCAAAGAGAACAACAGAGGGTATGAGAAGGAATTTTTTTTAAGTGCCAAAAATAGAAATATACAGGGACATGCCAGAACATGATTTATTCATTCATTTAACACATTTTTTTTATTTTAATGAGTTTTTATTTATTTATTCATGACAGACAGAGAGAGAGAGGCACAGACACAGGCAGAGGGAGAAGCAGGCTCCATTCAGGGAGCCCGACGTGGGACTCAATCCTGGGCCTCCAGTGGCACTAAACCACTGCGCCACCAGGGCTGCCCCATTTAATACATGTTAGTAATATCCACTACATCTTGAGAATAAATAGTGAAAAATAATACATATATGTATGTGTTATTTACAAAAATACTTATTGATAGATCACTTGGCTGGAGCATGCATGAGTAGCTGAGCGCCATGATAGAGATGGGTCTGGAAAAATAGTCAAGGGCAATTAGTGATTCATGGATGACATGTACCATGCTAAGGAGCTTAAATTTCACCCTTTAGGTAGTGAGGACTATTTGGGGAAGATTACTCTGGTACCAGTGGAGAATGGATTGGAGGGAAACAACAAGATCAGAGTAAGTAAGATCAGTAGGAAGGTTATTGCAGTAATCTGATCAAGAGATGATGAGGGTCCTAGCAAAGTTTTATTTCATTTTTGAGTCATACAACATATAAACATAGTTTGTTTTTTTCCTTTTCTTTCTCCATAAACCCACCACCTACCTTCCTTTCCCATTAGAATGTTAATTCTTTAGAGGCGAAGTGATTATTTTTGTATTAAAGCCTGTATGGTCACACATTGGTTCCCTCAGTATAAAGGAAGGAATGCTCTTACCTAAGCAAGTAATAGAGAGTAATTTAGACAATAAGGAAAAAAAGTTGACTAGGAATTTTTTTTGAAGATTTCAAAAACTGCCTTTAAATAAGTTATTTCCTGTTAAGTTTTTGTGTCTAAATTTAGCCAGTGGCTCTACTGCCATTTTAAATTTAAAATTGTCTTCAAATTTATGCAATAGCTGCGGGCATTGGCTAAATACTATGTAGGTACGGAACAGAACCTATCTTTCCTCCTGCTAACTCCAAAGAATATCCAATCAAGATGATGAGAACCACATGGGAGACTGTCCTCATACCCAAATTCTTTTAGGTCAATTCATGTCCGATTGTATTTTGAATTTTTGCCATGCCACAATGTTCCGTTTGATGAAAACATGGCTTCAATATTTGTAATAAGCAGAATTTGTAAAGTAACATTCCAAAGATATCCTGCTCTAATCCCTGGAATCTGTGCATAGGAGTTGTCACTCTCATGACTATGCTATGTGGCATAGTCAAGCTTAAGAGAGGGAGAGTATCTTTTTGGACCTTATCTAATCACACAAGCCCTTAAAAGCAGAGTTTTCTCCAGCTGATAGCAGTAGGCAAAGACAGAGGAATTCAATGTATGAGAAGTATTCAAGGACCCAGTACTGTCTTGAAGATGAAAAGGACTACAAGAGAAGGAATGTGGGTGGCCTCTAGGAGCTCTGAGTGGCCCCTTGTTGGCAGCCCCTCGTTGACATACAATTGTAAAGAACTGGATTCTACCAGCAACCTGAATTACCTTTGTTATGGCCTGAATTGTGTCTCCCAAGATTATATGCTGAAGTTCTATCCCTTAGAATCTCTTAGAATGTGACTGTATTGAGAAATAGGATCTTTAAAGAGGTGATAATTAAATTGAGATAGTTAGGGTGGGCCCTAATCTAATATGTTGTTCTTATAAGAGGAATTTAGGACACCAACATGCACACAGGGAAGACCAAATGAAGACAGGTGGAAGATGGCCATCAGCAAGCCACCCCTAATGGCACTGTGGTCTTGGACTTCTAACTTCCAGAGCTTTGAGAAAATAAATTTCTGTTGTTTAAGCCATTCGATCTGTGAATCTTTGTTTTTGCTGCTCACCCAAACTTGGAAATGGCTTTCTCCCCAGCCAGGCTGACACCACGATTTTGGTCTTTGAAGAGCATAAGCAGAGAACCTAGGGAAGCCTACAGAATTGTGAGATAATAAATGGGTATTTTAAGCCCCTAAATTTCTGACAACATATTATGCAGCAATAGAAGACTAATACAATACCCTAACTTATTAATTCATGAATGCTCACTTTAAATAGGGACGCATTTAGCATTAGGGACGCCTGGGTTGCTCAGTGGTTGAGCATCTGCCTTTGGCTCAGGGCGTGATCCCAGGGTCCGGGATTGAGTCCCACACCTGGCTCCCTGCGTGGAGCCTGCTTCTCCCTCTGCCTATGTTTCTCTCTCTGTCTCTCATCAATAAATCAATAAAATCTTTAAAAATAAATAAATAAATAAAAATAAATATTTTAGAATTATATTTTAAGATTTTAACATCTGAAAAATGTGAATGAAATGTATTATTTACTTTGGGTAGAAACTTTGCTGATTTTAGAATTAGTAGACTTGTTCAAATTTAAAAATATGTTGACGTTTTTCTCTGTGGTGAGAACAAAGGGAATCCCATATCGATCTTTATTGCTGTGAACCAAGTTTATGCTTCTTATGGAAGGTGGTGAATCCAAGCCTGAATTCAGATTGAATTGAAGTAAGTCGGGTTTTGAGGGAGAAAGAGTCAGCGGCTACAGTTGGTAGAGATTGGTACTAGATGATTGCTAAATTAATATTTAACTCTGTAATTCAACATATTTTAATCCTTCTAATAACCTATTACTTTTTAAAGCTGTAACTCAGAAAGTCACAAATTATTAGATAAATTAAAAACACATACTGGAGTATCTTTCCCCGAGGCCCACGAAGCCAAATCTCAGGACAATCTCAGCAAAGTTATACCATGAAGTATATCACCTATGACCTGTAGCTTTCCAAAAATTTCCTTCTAAACTGTATTACAGCCATAAGGATTAAATTGCCCCCTCCTAATTGGCTGACTGACCATACCAAGTTAAAGATAAATTTGTAGTTTTAGAAATGAAAACCAATGATCAAGGAGCACTTTTATTTCTGATATAAATCACCACTACAGAGGAGATAGATGGCGTCAAGTGCCAAAATTGTAGGACTGTGGGGAATATTTGAGTTTTTGTCACATACTGCAATTTCCTCTGAATAATTTTGGAATCTGAGTAAGCAAGTCATAGACATTTATCAAAATAACATGTATGTCTCATTTTTACTAAAAAATGACTTATCTTTTGACTTATATTTAGGAGTAACTAATTTCTTCACTTCCTGATCATTGTTCACTTACTCATAAAGTTGATAAATTTGAGTTAACTATTCCCATATGTTTATCTACTTTGTGGATTATTATGCACAATTGCTCATTTTTCTTACTCTGTCTTTGAGTACTTTCCTGATCATAAGCTTTTTTCACAAGATTTCAGGCAAGAATAAAAAAAATGAGAGTGACAAATATAACTGGCTATTGTGAGGATTAATGACAATTCTACAAGTTTGAGACAGAGAGTGATATCATTGGCTTACCTTTGTTCACTGATGTATTATATCACCTAACATAGCACATAAAAGGCACATGGTATTTATTGCACAAATGAATGGGAATACTGGGTTACCTGTGAACTTTATTTCATTATTGATTTTGAATTGTTTCTCAGATATCTATTGGCTCATACGTATTTTTTTTTGTGAATTTTCTATTCACTTATTTTGTCATTTTACTGATTGATGTTTTTACTATTAACTTATATAACATTATATATATAATGTATATATATAATCGTAAAACTACCACAAATGTTGCAAATATTTCTTTTAGCTTAGTTTATGTCATTATTTTTAACTTATAGAACTCTTGTATTTATGTAAAAAATTTTTACTTGACATCCAAGAAAACCTTCCCTATTCAGAGATCAGATATTCACCTATATTTTTCTCATTTTAAATATATGATTTTAAAACTGTTAATCCATTCATCCATTTGGCATATGGTGTATGCTTTGACATTAGGATCTAAATTTATTTTATTTTATTTTATTTTATTTTATTTTATTTTATTTTATTTATTTTATTTTATTTTATTTTATTTTATTTTATTTTATTTTTTGGTAAATCAGCTAATGTATTTAGTTGTGGGAAATTCACTCTGGCTGTTTGAGCAGAAAAGCAATTTGTTAAATGGCCACTGAGTAAATTACAGAATTACCAAGGGGTTTGGAGAATTAGTATGGAAACTATGCAGATAGCAAAATCCAATACTATGCTTCAAATCTGTTCCGAGGGCCCACTGCTTCTCTGGCTGAGCAATAAAACCTGCAATTCCCACAATTAAACCACTAGCATTGAACGTTGGATATTCCAGTCACTCGCAGCCTAAGATATTCAATCTTGTTGCAGAGGCCACTGCAACCAGAGAGAATTCTTGATGTTTCTTATTTCTTTGGTGTACTGGTTCTCCATTCAAAATCTAGTGGAAGCATGTGTGTTATCTACCAGAGTCTAACGCATAGCTCATACCCTGGCTCAAGGGAAATTAGTAAACGCCTGCATTTTGAATCACAATAGTGGGAGGTAGTTTTTTTCCTGTCTCTGAAACTCATATGGTGGAAAGATTCAGGTGCTGAGATTATATACAGTTGACCCTGAACAACATGGGTTTGACTATGTGGATCCACTTTTACATAGATTTTTTTTCAATATAGTTGAAAGTTACACATGGATTTTTGACCACACAGGGTTTGGCACCCCCAACTCTTGTGTCATTCAAGGGTCAACTGTAGTTTGCTTTCTTGAGACTATAGATAAGTACATCAATGTGTGTATGTATATATATATATATACACACACATTAACCATACTTGCAGTATACTTACCTTTTTTGGTTTCTGGGGAATATATTGAGTTGTAGAGAATAGGACCATGGATATGAGTATATGCTACCACCAGTGAAGAGTTGAAAATATTATCTTTGTGCTATAACTGCTGGCTTTGAATTCCATCTTTGCCATATACTAGCTCTGGGATCTTAATCAAATTAATCAACATCTCTCTTAGCCTTAGTTTATCTGTTAACTCTATGTATCAATATCCACTATGTTGTGATGATTATAATTGAAAAGAAGGTAAAGTTCACCATAGCACAGTGCCTGGCACAGAATATGCACTTAATAAATGTTATCATTATAAGTTGCAATCATTATGAATTCCATTTCTTTCAGCTGCAGCTGTGTGTCTTTCATGAATAAATAAATAAAATCTTAAAAAAAAATCACACTTCCTAATTTTAAACTATATCACAGGGACACCTGTGTGGCTCAGTGTTTGAGTGTCTGCCTTTGGCTCAGGTCGTAATCCTGGGGTCTCTGTCTCTGTCTGTCTCTCTGTGTGTTGGATGCAACAATACAAATTTATACTAAAGAATGCTCTGCTCCACTTTTAAAGATCTTAATGATTATTGATTGATTTTAAAGAGAGAAAGAGACATGGCACATGAGCAGGGGGAGGGTAGAGGGAGAAAGAGCCCACAAAGTGGGGGGCCTAAGTGGGTGGCTTAAAGGGGGGAATTGGGGAGGTGGGTGGAGCAGTGAGCTTGATCCCACAACCCTGAGATGGTGAGTTGAGCTGAAACCCTGAGCCAAAACCAAGATTCGGGCACTTAACTGACTGAGCTACCCAGGTGCCCCATGGTTTGCTCCCCTCTTAGAGGTAACATTATCAGTGCTGTAATTTTGGGATTAGTGAGTTAGTAGTCTTTGATGACCAGCACAGACCTATCAGCTGTGAATGGCCTTCCAACCATAATATGAGCTTTTCAAATGCAGGCAAATTTGCAATTTTTGTACTATTTGTTGAAAACACTGTCTGTATGCTGGAAGATAGAATTGTTTTCTTCAAAGTATCCAGATGTAGATATTGTCAAGGGCAGTCATATATTCCCTAGTCTCATACAAATTAGCCCTGTATGCAGTAAGTTCAAAAGTCAGTGCTCCCCAGAACAATATAAAAAACACCCTCTTTAAACTTATGAAGAGGATTTTAAAAATATTATTACACAATCAAGGCACAGATCAAACTCTTAGCTTTAAACAATTTCTGATAACTCCAGTGAATACCTTCTCATTTTGGTTTAAGATAGTGTATTATTTCTTCAGAGAAAGTGAACTAATATGATACACATACAAATTTATTTATTATAGAGAATTGGCTCACAGGGTTATGGAAGTTAAGAAGTCCCATGATCTGTTGTCTGCCAGCTGGAAACCCAGGACAACTTCTGGTCTGGGTCTGAAGCCTTGAGACCCAGGAGCATTGCTGGTATAAGTCTCAGTCTAAGGGCAGGAAAAGACAGAGGTGTCAGCTCATTTTAGTCGGGCTGAGATCAAATTCTCCCCTTCTCAGCTTCTTTTGTTTTATCCAAGCGCCTCAGTTGATTGTATGATGCCTTTCCATATTGGAGACAGCAATCTGCTTTACTTAGTCTACCATTTCAAATACTGATCGCATTCAGAAACACTCTCACAGATATACCCCCCAAATAATGTTCAACCAAGTATTTGGGCACTCTGACCAGTCAGGTTTATCTATAAAATTAATCATCATAATTAAGTTGGTTAAGTTAAAAATAATAAAATGTATATGCACCCCTTATGTTATTTTCTGTGTTCAGGTCATTCTGAGGATTTTTAAGCTCTGGAATATTTGCTAACAAATTCTGAAACTGCAATACAGCCCACATGTTCAGGACTTCCTCATTCTTTGAGTCTCTCTGCAAACATGATATTCTAGGGAAATCCAGTGATTCATCAACTTCGATGCAAATGGATTATATTCTCACAGCACCACTCTATAGAGTAGGAGTAATTTGTGAGTATATGTTTATATACATTCTTTTGGGGGTAGAGGGATATCATGCAAAAATTGATGACTTCTGAGTGGAAAAACATGCAAACAAATTCAAATTGTACAAATAAAACCAAAAGTGAATTTTCATCCTTCATAGTACATTTCCAAAGTAAGGCTAATACTCTTTGTTCTAGTGGAGTGAACTTTGGCATAGCACTATAGAAGTCATCCTCGGTCTTGAATTGATGGTGAATATCAGTATTTTTTTAAAATCAAAATTTCTCAAAGTCCTGACTCACAGATGTATATAAAAGCAAAGAGAATCAAAACTCCTAAACTTTGCTTTGCTGGGTTAGAGTGAGCTGCTGTTGGAACATAAGAACTGAATAAGGCAGCTCATGTTGAATTTGGGTCACTTCATTGACTTAGTACTCAGGCAATGGGGTTGTCTTTGATAACATTTGCACTACTAATGCCACGTCAGCAAGGAATGGATTGCAAGTGGATTACCATTTCAGTATCAAGGTCCAAGAAATTGAAGAAACCCTTAGAAAAGGTTTGGGTGGGGGGATTCCAACTCTGCCTGCTGAGAAATTGACAATGATTTGTCAGTCTCAACTTCACCTTGTGGAAGAACCTTCTATGGCATCTTGGCCAAAAAATTGCTCATGATTTTTCAGCAATAGGACCTTGGGTCAGATTTACCTCATGCACACAGCTAGAATACTCGCCAAATAAGGCAAATAATGAATCAATATCTCCCTTTCAAATTGTTCTGAGTGGGCTTTTTATTTTCTTTCTCTTTTATGTTGAAGTTTAATGACGTGCATTGACTTGTCCCCTGGAATGCCAATGGGTGTCTGTATAGTTAAAAAAAAAATTATAATCTTATTTCATTTTTTGACCAAATTTCTTTAAAAGGTGGTGCTTCAGGGATCTGGCTCTGATGAAGTTGACAACTTTTACAGCAGCAGCAAAGACTTCTTTCAATGTTATTGGCCAAGTCTTTGATACCGGTGCAAGATAATTCTAGTGTCATTGAGTTGTTTCTCTCTTTACCAAAGCAACAAAATTAGATGTATTTCCAAGCAGCACAGGTGCTCCATTTTGCACAAAATTCCTGAATTTTCTTTCAGTCTGAATGTTTCTTAGCAAAAAAGAAAAATTGTGTTGTTAAAAATTCTGTTGATAGTCCTTGGAGTTTCTAAAAGGGGCTCACAAAATAAGAATCCTTACAACAGTTCGTTTGTCCTTATAGATGTAGTTTTATCTGGTTGAATGCTGAGGAAAAAGATTTTCCCATCATGATTTGACTCAAAACATTAGAAGAAACGTCAGCGATTTTTTATTGGATAATAGGACTTTACAGCAGCACACTTTTTTTTTTTTAGATTTTATTTATTTATTCATGAGAAACACAGAGAGAGAGGCAGAGACATAGGTACCGGGAGAAGCAGGCTCCCGACAGAAATCCCAATGCAGGACTGGATCCCAGGACCCCGGGGTACATGGCCTGAGTCAAAGGCAGACGCTCAATCACTGAGCCACCCAGGTGTGTCTACAGCAACACACTTTTGATTTTAATTTTTTGGTTCACAAATCAGCTCGACAATATGTATGGCACATGTGCCACGCAGTCTTTAATCATGATCTGATGCTTTTATCCATCAGTATGATCAATAACTCTGTAGGTTGCTTCGAAACGACTCTGGGTGTTAGGGCAAATTGATGTTCAATAAAACAGTGTTCGTTTCAAATCGAGTCTTCTTTTCATGGCAAAAATCCACTCTGTCCTCTGTACTCTCAGGATGGTTGTCACAGAGAATCATTTCTGCTTCTCTGGCTATCAGTACAACCCCCAAATCTCCGTAGCTCAAAATTATACATTTGTTTTTCTCCTTAGCAGGTCTGCAGTTCAGCTGAGGCAGCTCTCTTGCAGACTGCAGAGTGGATTTGGCTTTGCTTTACCTGTTCTTCATTCTGGAACCAGTAGCTCCCCAGAGCCTAATCTTTTTATGGCAGATGTCAGGGGCACTGGAGGCCAAGACAAACCGTGAACCACCCTTTAAAACCTCTGCTTGAGGCATGCTGGCTAACACTCCATGCATGACTTTACCTTATAACATTTTCCCCTCCTCTTCATTGTCTTAATTATTTTAATTAGTGTAGCTATATTTTCAAGTCTTATCAAGTAATGTGGTTCCTCCCACTTTATTCATTTTCAAATTGTTTGGGCTAATCAAGTTCCTTGACTTTTGCATATAGGCGTTAAGATTTTGATAGAAATTGCATTGATCCTCTGGATCAATTGGAGAAGTGACACCTTTATTATGTATTAATGTGCCATGTACCAAAAAATCTAATCCATGACAAAGATCTCTGGTTTCTTTCATCAGGGTTTTGTGATTTTCAGATACAGATCCTATTCTTGTTTAGTTAGTTTTATATCTAAGTATTTTGTTTTCTTTGGAGTAATTGTATACTGTATTGTTTCCAACTTTATTTCAGCTGCTTAAGAGCTTGTTTCTCAAACTTTTGCCATGTATGTTAGGGTTTACTTTAGGGTTTATTATATTTCTATAATGTGATCACACAATATGGCCTGTATAGTTTTCACTCTTATATTTAGGCAATTCTTTTGGCCAAGTACTTATTAACACTTACGTGTTTTCTGAATGTATGCAAGGAAGGTATAATTCCATTTACAGGATATAAAACTGAATCTGATCATCTTGAGTCTGACATTATAATTTATTAAATAGACTTCTTTGTGATCTTAAAGCATGCTCTTATCTATTTTGTAATACGATCTATAAAACAGAGTGCTATGTTCAAGTACCTGATTGAAATTAGTTTTGTTTTACTTATAAGTTTTATTTTATAAGTCTAATGTCTTGCTTATTGCATTGCTTCTTTTTCACATGGTAATAGTAATAATACGTACATATCAACCAGTGAGTATCATTTGGTTTGTGCCTATTTTTTTATAAACACATGTATTTGAATCTTATTCTTACTTTTCTCTCAAAGCCTATATCATTAACCTAGGAGTTTAAGCTATTTTCGTTATTACATTTATTATCAAAACTTACAGCCTGAAATTTTTTCACTTTGTACTTGGTGTGTTTGCTTTTCTATATTGCCATTGGTTGCCAACTTTCCATCTTTTTATGAAGGGACAATTGTTTGCTTCTTTATTTTTGAGTGTTATGGAAGATATCTACTTGTAGTTCTCTCTAAGGTTACTGTGAAGTTTTCCAAACATATAATTAAGCTTCCATTTTAAAAAACTAAAGATATCTCTAAAGGACAGGATATTTATTCAGCCCATGTAGCTCTCTTTCAACTCACTTTTCCCCTCTGTTTTCTGGTCATTAAGATAATCGGTAAACATAAATCTAGATCATTATTATCATTTACATTATTAACATTAATATTTTATTTTATGAATATTATCTTTAAAAGTATACTATTTCACATTTTCACTATGTAACTGTTTTAACTATAATAACAACAGTTTCAAACTTTTTTTTAAAGATTTTATTTATTTATTCATGAGAGACACAGAGAGAGAGGCAGAGACACAGGCAGAGGGAGAAGCAGGCTCCATCCTCGATCCAGGGTCTTCCGGACCACGGAGCCACCTGGGCTACCCTCAAACTAACTTTATGACTAAGACTTTATTGTTCACCACTAGCCCTTTGTAACCTAAATTCCCTATTTTTGAGTTCTTCATTTTAATTTGTCCCTTGACTGACTGGAAGTACATTTTTGAGTAATTTATTTAAGAATGGTACATATCCAGCCCATTTATGAAAGTGAAAGAAATTTTTTTTTTATTGTCTTTACACGATTGACTTCTTAACTGAATATATCTTTTTAGCAGCTCTACAAACACAATTTCATTGTCTTCTGAAAGGTTGATAAGGAGACATAGTATTACATAGTCTAGAGTGAGATTAATTTCATTACCTTTTCCCCTTGGTTATCTAGATATAAGAGACAGAAGATGGGGGGGGGAGAGACAGAGGAGGGGGTCGGGAGAGGTGGGTGAGGGAAAGGGGGAGAGAGAGATTTATCTTTGTAAACATTTGTATTAACTATTTTGCTAAAATTTGTCTAGGGACAGGTCACTTTTTGTCATCAGTTTTGACTAATACAGAGAGCATTTCCAATCTGGCTTCCTTTTCTTCTTATTAAAGTTTTTGTTTATTTGTTTATTTGTTTATGGGTTTTTGTTTTTTGTTTTTTGTTTTTGTTTTTGTTTTTTAGGGGCACCTGGGTGGCTCAGCAGTTGAGCGTCTGCTTTTGGCCCAGGGTGTGATCCTGGAGTCCCGAGATCGAGTCCTGCATTGTGTCCCCTGCGAGGAGCCTGCTTCTCCCTCTGCCTGTGTCTCTGCCTCTCTCTCTGTGTCTCTCATGAATAAATAAATAAAATCTTTTTTTGTAAAAAGTTTTTCTAAAACCTATAACAACTTTTTTTTTTCCCCTAGAATAACTTTAATCATTCTATTTCATTAATTTCTGGGGACTTTTTTAGTACACAGTAGTACCACACAGGTTGGGTCTTTGTTCTCCTTTTCCCACATCTTTCATCTTCTTTTTCAGATTTTCCCCCTTTACCTTTGTCTTCTCTGAACTGGGAGAACTTTCTAAACTCTACATTGACAGTACTTTTGACTTTTGACATATATAATTTCTACTCTTCAGTTTCATCATGAAGATTTCCATTATTTTTTTTTTAAGTTTTTTTTTTTTTAATTTTTTTTAACTTTAATTTATTTATGATAGTCACAGAGAAAGAGAGAGAGAGGCAGAGACACAGACAGAGGGAGAAGCAGGCTCCATGCACCGGGAGCCCGATGTGGGATTCGATCCTGGGTCTCCAGGATTGCGCCCTGGGCCAAAGGCAGGCGCCAAACCGCTGCGCCACCCAGGGATCCCGAAGATTTCCATTATTGAGTGTACTTTTATCTCCTTATGGAATTTCTTTGTGTCTTCCATCTTCTTTTTCATGTCTGTTTTTCTCTCTGCATCTGAGCCAATGGTCTCTTTTTTACATCATGATTTTCTCATATAAGAAATTCCTATTTAGGGGGAGGCATGCTTTCCTTTTCCTTAAATAGGAAGCAATTCATTACTAAAAACTAATTCCTGGGTTTTATAACAAATCATTTTCAAAAGTAATCTTTTTGCTCTGATTATTCTTACCTTAGTTTCAACCCATAATAGATTGTTTCTGTATACTCACTTAATTGCCCAGAAATGAGGAAAGATTCGCACAGACTCAGTTATTTGTGAAAACAAAGAGTTTGTAGCTATTTCAAAATGGCCCACTGTCTGAATAACAGGCATAGCTTCCATGCCATTTCTTTTCCCTATCAAAGATTCATCATTTACAGATCTTTGGGACTGAGATGTGTAAGCTCTCTAACTCCCACTGTACAGTTCTCTGAATCTGTGAGTAGTTGGAGTGTGTTGAATATGTCAGCCCACAGTACACATTGCTCTAAGTACTCTTCTAGTCTATTCCTCGGGCCCCTTTGTGTTCCATGGGGGGATTACAAATATCAGAGTGGTATCACCCATCATGTTGCTCCACCCCTGGCCAATAATGCCAGGAATGAAGTTTCTGAATGTGTGTAAAAGGAGAGATTCTGAGAGCACACGGAAAGGAAAAGGAGTATATCACTGAATACCCTGCTAGTGTAATTTTCATATGATAAGGTAATGGCTCTTCATTTTTCTGTTTGAAATAGACTCAGCATCTAAGTTGTGATTGGACAGTGGAGGAAGGTAGAGGGAGGGGTTTAAGCAGACAGATGTGAGCTGGTTAAAGCTTCCTTCAACCCAATTTTAGAGTAGCTAGTTTCTACCTTTTGAGTCTATGAAACATGTGTAAGACTTTTATTGTTTCTCAACCTTGATACACCAGCCCTGTAGTTAGCAATTCGTCCCAACTTCTGTATTAGTGTCTCTTCCCTTATGTTTCACTGCAGCATGAATATTTTTTGCTAAACTATTTAAGGTATTTTACTGGAAATTTGAAATAGGGGCTATTAATGAAATGCCATTTTTGTTCAGATATCTTCAAAGTTTAAAATATTTGCTCAATTACTGAACTGAGTTTCTTTCTTTTTTTTTTTTTTCTAAAAGAGGCCTCTAGATTTAGTTCATCTGGATGGCATAGATTTATACAATTTTCTCCAAAAAAAAAGTCCCCCTTGATTTACAGTGTAATCGAACTTAAATCTGCTGGTCCTGGGCTTACATAAAACTTCCATATCTGTTCAGCAGTTAATTCTTGCTTGCCCTTTGTCAAGGGCCATGGGACTGACTCCACAATGGTGTTGTCAGGTTTGACCTTAGAGTTCGCTACCATTAGATTCTTGTCACTGGCTAATTCAACCATGCCTGACATCTCTGCTTCTCTTACTTATTGCCCAAAGTGTAGTCTCCTCTGTTAGCTCTTTTCTTCCATTTGTTCCTCTTCACATTATCTTATGCTTTTTTCTTCCCAAGTAGCTATTTCCCTCATTCCCACACAGTTGTACATTCTGGAAGCACTATTTTTTAGTAGGAAATTCTACTCTCTTTGCAGCCTCTTCCCTGAGTACAGGAAGAAGAAAGTTGCTTTATTTATTTTTTTTTTTTTTGCTTTAATTCTTTGGTTATCAGAAGATTATTTCAAACACATATCTTACACACATACACAAGCTTCATGTTAAGCCATTTGTGAACTCATGGGATGGTTCATCCACTCTAGTCATTTCTGTAATAAGTAAGCATTTATAATCGGAGAAACTGGCCTCTTTCTCAGCATAAAGAGATATTAAAGAGATACTCAGCTAAAGTTAAGCAAGCTATATGATTCTTTCATACACTTCTGATGTGAATGTTACATTCTTATTTACTTTGTCCTTTCTTATGGCCCTAGTTAGTAGCCTTGGCAACAGTCCTAGCTTTCTCTGCTGTCCTAAGCATTGCTAAGGGCCCAAGTCCAACATTATTTATGTGTTAGTTAACAATTACAAGAATATTTGCTTGGATTGACCAAATAAGAAGTAGTCAGGGAACAGTTCTATAAATTACCATCCTGCTCCCACCTCCCAGCCACACTGTGATTATAATTGGGACCTTATTCCCTTTATGGTTTTTTTTTTTAAGATTTTACTTATTTATTCATGAGAGACAAGAGAAAGAGGTAGAGACACAGGCAGAGAGAGAAGTAGGCTCCCTGTGGGGAGCCCTTTGTGGGACTTGATCCCAGGACCCTGGGATCAAACCCTGAGCCAAAGGCAGATGCTCAACCACTGAGCCACCCAGATACCTCCTTATGTCATCTTACTTAAGAGCATTTGTGTGATATGGTGATTTATAAAAAATGTATATTTGGGTTTGGTCCTCATTTCTGTCACAGTGCTTCTAAAACCCTTGGAATTTCCTAAATCTCAAGAGCAATAAAGGTGTCTTTTGTTATGTTAATGAGGTAACTTTTGGAAAGTACCTAAGGGTGGGGACTGGTTGCCAGAGGAGCCAATCCTGCCTTTAGAGGATTAGAGCTCTCAGTACCACCCTCAACTCTGGTGGAGAGGAGAGGGGTTAGAGGCTGAATCAACTGCCATGGTCAATGATTTAATTAACTCTACCTATGTACCTCTCCCCATACTTTTTTCCCTACGTACTTCTTCAATCAGGCTGTTTCTGAGTTTTATAATAAAGTGGTGATCTAGTAAATAAAATGTTTCTATGAGTTCTGTGAGCAACTCTAGCTAATTATCAAACCTGAGGATGGGATCCTAGGAACGTCTGATTTATAGCCTGTTATTCTGAAGTACAGGTAACAACCTTGCTACGTGTTTGGCATCTGAAGTCCAAGGAGGGGGGTCATTGGAACCTCTACCCTATAGCTAGTAAGAAGCAAACGTGATAACCTAGCTTTGTGATTGGCATATGAAGGGTAGAGGGATGATCTTGTAGGACCAAGCCCTTAACCTGCAGATCCCTGTTATCTCCAGAGAGATAGTGTCAAAACTGAATTAAACTCAACACCCAGCTGTCATGGAAGCATTGGTAGCTTGGTAGTATGATAGGAAACCCTACTCCGTGCAACAGAATTGGTGATCAGAACCTATTATTTGTTCACTTATTTTTTTTTAAGATTTTATTTATTTATTTGAGAGAGACAAAAATAGCAACAGAGATAGTGAGAGAGAACGGGAATGGGAAGGAGAGGGGGATGGGATGTGGGTCTCCATCCCATGCCCTGGGATCATGACCTGAGCCAAAGGCAGACACTTAACTGCCTGAGCCACTCAGGCCCCCAACTAGAACCTTTTAAATCTGCCTTTGTATTCTCTTCTTGGCTGAAATCCAGTGGCTGGATGCTGGTTAGCTTAGTAAGGACCAACTTTTTTTTTTTTGTCTCACTCCCTACACCTCTGCTTGGACATTTATTGTCCTGGCTGAAATGGAAATCTTTGTTAACTTGGTCAATCAGCCCCTCCTTCTTGAAAATTGACTCTCTTGGTTTCCATGACACCACGCGCTCATGCTACACTACTCAAGAGTAGGGCTATTTTTTTCCAGGCATGTCTCCTTTCTTAAACATTGGTGACTGTTGAAGTTTGGGGAGTGATAATCATGTCTCTTTCCAATGTGGCTTCTGAACCACTGGAGAGGTAGATATAGGACACAGATGGAGAACAACATACCAGCTTTATTTGGATAAGGCTGAATTGGCAAATGTACCTTGAGACCACAATTGCATGACTCAGTCTTTTGACAGAATTGGATGGACCTTTTCAGTCAGTTTAAGGTAGTGAAATAAGAAACCCTCAGGCTTCCCCTTGCAAGGCAAAGCCTGCCTCTGCAGCTTCTGACAGGAGAAGTAGGAATATATATCCACGCTATACACCAATTAGTTTGAAAGTGAAGGAAGATAGGACCCTGGGCCATACCCGTGCAGTCAGATATTTTTGTTTTCTCAATCTGATAAATCACCATTCCTTCCTTGATGACCTCTCTGAAAATGTGTGAAAAAATGTTTTTAACCGTAGGCTGCCCAGCTTGATACACAGATATCCCTCAAATATCTGATTAATTAATCACTCCTTATTCCACAAATAATATCTCATGAATTCTTCATACACTCCTAGTAATGGGGCCTGCCCCAACCGTAACTCCTCATGTTTACATCTAAGCTTGATGATCATTCATATTTATGTAGTTGTCATTCCAGATTTTATTCACACATAAACTTTTTAGCAAAAAAGGATTTTTTTTGAAGATTTTATTTATTTATTCATGAGAGACACACACAGAGAGAGAGAGGCAGAGCCACAGGCAGAGGGAGAAGCAGGCTCCATGCAGGGAGCCCAACATGGGACCCTGGTCTCCAGGATCAGGCCCCGGACTGAAGGCAGCGCTAAACCACTGAGCCATTGGGGCTGCCCAGCAAAAAGGATTTTTACAAAGACTCATTCTGTAGAAATACTTTTCAGACTTAGAAAACTGATACCTCATGACATTATTTCTTACACTTAGGGAGCATGCATTCTTTAAAGTTGCACATGTACTTTGAGGTGTAATAATGAGGAAGAAAAAGGTCATTCAGAACCTTTTCCCCAGCTGACACTCATTTGGGAATGTTAAAAAATATCCTCGTTACATCAGACTTTCTACTCAGAATCACAAATCTCTCCAGATTTCAGAATACTCCTCCCAAACTAAGCTTCAGAATCATGTAAAATACAAGGCCCCATCAATGCCGATATTCTGAATGACCTTTTTCTTCAAGACCGAGACACTGAATTATACTTTAATCTTTTTGCTTGTAAGGCTTTTTTCCTAGACCCCAAAGCTGAGCACATTCATGCATGTGTAGGATTTGAGCAATTTCTTCCATGTAGGAAATGCCCTTCCCAGTGTGAGATCTTTTTCTTGACATGCAGTAGAGACCTGCTTTGCACTGGACAAAAAACAGGAGACAATGAGCACTTTATGGCAGTTCAGGCCTGGAAGGCAAGAAATTACTGAGTGGCTGAATCAACATTTAATCAGCTCCTGTGTACAGAGAACAATTCAAGCCCTGAGAGGAATACAGAATTCTCTATTAGTTCATGTTCTCTTCTTGTCATATGCCTCTTTTCTGATGGAAAATTCACATAAAGAGAAATTCTTGTAAGTCACTGAATTTATCAGTCTGCTTAGTAATATTCTCAGATGTGACTTAATGTACTAACTCCTGAATAATATGTGCCATCTACCCAATCTGCAACACCACTCAATTTCTTGTAGTATTCAGGGTTTTTCCCTTCTAGATTCATGGATGCTTTCTAGATGAGCCATAAAAACAGATAAACCATCTGGGTGTCTCTTTTAGGAAAAATATCTCCAATCATTAGGACTAAATATGACTTTCCAGTGCTTGACTAAAATTCAAAGTCTGTCTTTCACTCAGTTGCTAGATATTATACTGGTTGTACATACTGGTTGTTCACATTTTTTCCCCTTTTTCCAGGAAGTCCTTTCAAACATTGACATATATGCTGAATGATTTCCTGAGTTCTTTATTCATTCATTCAATAGTATTTATTGAGTATCTTTTGTGCCCAAGCACTAGGGTTACTAAAATATTACTATATATGGCCCCTGACCCTGAGATACCCACTATCTAGTGAGGGAAACAGATGGAAACCAGCAGTGACAGCATGATTTGATGTGTAAGTTAACAAAGGTATGTACACAGGTAAAGCAGTCAAGCTGCCTTGGGAGGAGAAGGGGAAATGGGATACTTTGATCTTGTCTTCGATCACCTATATGGAGCTTCCCAGGTGGGAGAGGGAACCTAAGAAAAGGAAAATGTACTAAGGAATCAAGTAATTGTTTAGCCTGTTATAGTGTTATTTCTTTGGAAATAAACAACACATGTTTAATTTAGAAATTCACAAACACTAAATGACAGATTTTCTTCTCAGTAGAGTGAGATCCCTAGAGCAAAAGGGGAGAAGAATGGTTTTTATCCAGAGAAACATTGCAAAATCAAGTCAGCTAAAGATAGTTTCATATTTATGCATTTGGATACTTGTTTTTCACATTAAGTTTGTTTATCAAGTTCTAATTTAAAATTACTTCAAGGCCCAAATATTCCTCTGCTTGTGCATATATTACCGAACTGGGACAGCATGACTGGCATAATCTTGGTTAAGACCATGTCTTTGACTTTTCTTTCCTTCTTCCAGGATTATACACTGAGTATGAGCAGCCAGACCAAAACTTCTGATGTGGCCAAGAACAAGGACTGGGTGAGCCAAAAGTGAAGGGGTGAGATGTTCGATGAGTCTGTGGTCAAGCCAACAGCATGTTTGGCCTTCTTGCCATGAATGATTGCTGAATTCTTTAAATAGGGGAACTCGGGTAAATGAGTGCTCTTGTACTCAACTGACCACTCTGGAGATTTGTGTGGCCACTAGCCCTCAGCTATCTTGGATAGACTAAGAAACCTGAGGAACAGAGGAAATGGGGACTTAGTACTGTTTGGGGTTTCTTTGTACTGCGAAATTTGTTTTTAAAGATCTTTCCCAATCCTGAGAGTCCTGGATACCCTCCTTTGAAATGGAAATTCTCCACAGAAGTGTGTAGGTCATTGGATGTTGCGAAGGAGAGAAGAATAGAGAGCTTATGATATTTAATGCTTGTCGTCATAAAATGTAATATAGTTAATATTTTGGGTCGTCAGTAAAGTAGATTTACTAACACTTTTGCACGTGAACATCTTTGCTTTAAATAATTAGTTGAGCTGGGAACCTAGTATGTCACAGTATTCATGAGTTGCTTTTACTCTGGAAAAGATGCTGGTGCACTGTTCTGGTGATATCAGCAACAAAAATTTCTATGTGAAGTATTTTTCAGTCCTAACATCCTCTTTTATCTCTAAACATATTTTTGTTTACCTGGCATGATTATAATGAGACTCTGTTGTGCCCAAGATTGCGAATCTGAGAAACCACCAAGGAGCCGACACGGATGCAAACACACGAGGGTTGATTTACAAGCTCGAGCTTGGGTCCAAGTAAACCGACACAGCGGAGCAGGGACTTGGACCCCCAGGTGGGCTCCAGCTTCGTTTTAAGGGCTGGTCTAGGGGACCTACAGAAGGGGGGTTGGAATTTCTCAAGTTCTGTTTACATTCTGATTTGGGGCCTTCAAGGGCCGCTCTGTTCTCATTCTGATATGGGACTTTCTGTCCCTGGCTTGGGCTCTGTTCTCATTCTAATATGGGGCTTTC
Source organism: Canis lupus baileyi (assembly GCF_048164855.1). Classification (NCBI taxonomy): domain Eukaryota; kingdom Metazoa; phylum Chordata; class Mammalia; order Carnivora; family Canidae; genus Canis; species Canis lupus. Next base: position 64,023,309 of record NC_132851.1, on the reverse strand, counting down.
TAGGGCGTTAAGCTATAAACTGTTGTTTTTTTTTTTTTTTTCCCTGTAACTGAAGTAATGTAAATTTCAGCTCTTATTCACAGGGGCCTGGGATGGCTGTACTTGTGCTAACGCTGAACTGAAAGTGGAACGGCCTTAATTTTCTCGGCCTCCACAACTCCACAATCTCCTTGCTTGCATAAACCACAGGTAAAAATTGCTTTCAATAATCCATGGTACTTTTCATTTAACAAACGATAGATATATTCTGGCCATTCTTTTCCTTTTCTTCATTAGGGCAGCCATCATTTCTATTATCTAAGAAAAACTGATAAAGAGAATGAGAAATGGGAATCAAGGCACCAAAGCACTTTGCAAGACCTGTAATGTAAATACACACTTTTCCGTAAGCAGGATCAGATGACACACTCTTGGAAGAGTGCTACATTTATTAATTCAATTCCAACAACAGCCCTAACTCCCAATTTTTAGATGAGGAAACTGATGCACAGAGATTTTAAGTAACTTTCTAAAGACTCAGTGGAGTTGGGGAAGCTTGAATTCAGGCACTCTAGGCTCTCAACCATTATGCTACAAATAACTTTTAATTTTAGTGAGAGAAAGCCACATTATTTTGCTTGATTGGGTTAACTGGTAAAAAATCATTACCTTTTAAACCTATTTTTATTTTAATTCTTCTGATTTTTATAAAGACTGATTGAAGTGTGCTTACAGCTACTGTACTTGGTTTCAAAGATATGAAATCAGGTGGCTTGTACTCTATGGTGAACTAAGCAACTATATTGAGACTCAAATGACTAACACTTTGCTGGCCCTCACATCTGGTACTGGGCCCTGGTAAATATGCCCCCCTGGCTGAACTCAGAGATTAAAAACATTCAATCCTAGCACATTAGCAGATTCCTGCTTCATTCACGCAAGTGGGAATTTTGCATAAAGTACAATGCAAATATGCATGGTATTTTTCAAAGGGAGATAATATTCTGGGGATGCTTATCTTCAGATAATGTTAAATTGGACATTTTTAAGTATTTAGAACAAATGAAATCTTTCATATACTGTGTAAATTAGAAATGTGCAAAACAATACAATACATATCACAACTCCCACAGAAAGAGAACATTGGATGGTGAATAATATAAAAAGTGATATGATTGGATGCTTAGGCTCAAAGGCCATCTGACACTTGCTGGCTATGTGATATCGACATCTTTTAACCTCTATGACTTAATTTCTTCACATGTGAAGTAAAGATTACAATAGCAACAATATTATGCAGTTATTGTAAAGATTAAACCAGGTAATCTATAAAGCCGGAGCAGAATGCCTGGTACATAGTAAGCCCTTGGTAAATGTTAGCAACTGTTGTATTCTTGAGAATGTGTATTATGGATTGCTATTTGTCTTAGTTGAGCCATAAGTGACTTTAACCAATAAGAATTTATTCATGAGTCACTTTTTTTATACCAGCTATCAATACTCAGCCAATTAAACTGAGGTGATAGTTGATGTTCTATAGGTATGTTTACAGAGTAAATTACCACAATGAGTGCTTATGATAGAATTAAAAGGGCATATTCCCTCCCACAAAGTTCTATAAGGAGGCCAGAAAAAATTGAATTGGTATATGTGAAATGTGAAAATAAGATAACTTTGAGAAAATGCAATTTGTCTATGTCAGATTTTTGCCCAAGGTTAGGCCGGTTGTTGACTTCAGCTTTAATTGTTTTAGTCTATAGTCCACTGGACAGGCAGACATTTGGAGCTCAAAGATATTTTGGCTTAGATGATAATAATTTATAGGCCTTAAAAGTGTTCTCTGAACTGTCCCAGAAAAATATACTTCCAGAAGTGCTAGTATTTGTGAGCAATCTATGACAAATAGAATAGGCTTGTTTGTCTGTTAAATCTCTTAATTAAAAGCGGATTAGAGGTGACTATGGTAAAAAAGACCACAATGTTCCATATTTTGTGCATTGGTAATCAGTCCACTTTAAAACTTGAGACTCAATTTTAAATGTTGCATATTTTATCTGCTATTCATTAACATTTGCCAACGATTACTAAATAAATAAATAAATGAATGAAAAGAACAAAAAAGGTTTCATATGCCACAAGTGTATTCCAAAAACACTGGCCAAGTCTCCTGAAAATTCAGACTACTAATAGAAAGAATTGAATATAATAAACTTTTATAGAATTCTTGCTTTATTATACTTCTATGACTTTTACTAAAATGCTTGCCACATGTAACTTATTAGAAACTTTGGATCTTAGTCAGCATACTGATTTCTCTCTTGTATTAGGAAGCTACTCCGACACCCAGGTGGGGGATACAACTCCTGTTGACTTGAACTTCTCAAAATTAATTTTATATAAACTGCAGATTTATAGCTCCTTGCCAGATTATAAGAAAGCATTTGGAAAGCAAACGTAAAGTGATTTCTGTAACAAAATCGAGCCATATATTGGAGGTGAGAGCGGGCTGGTCCCTTACAGGACATACCAGACTTAGAATGTATTCTGCATGCCATCCCAGGATGGCTCGAAGACTTCTTTTCCAGGCCCCACTATTGTTGTGCCTATTTGCATTTTAACTGTTGCCATCTTATGGGTGTGGGCTGCATTTGCTAATTCGGAGAGGAGAAACTAAGAAACCATTCACACCATCTAAACCAATGTTCCATTAACAACATTATTCTTGAAAGGAGAGATGAGGACTAAATTGTACCAAGTGAAATGTGTCATAGAGAAAACACCCTGTGGATCCAGTTGTCTGTGTGTGTTCTTTAGTAGGCAGAATGGAAAAATGAAGACTTTTCCATCATTGCTGAACTACTTAATTGCATATGCAAAACCTGTGTGAAACACTGACCACCTTAGTCTGAATCGATGCATCTTTAAGGGGATGGAAGCCTAATGTATGTGATTCAATACGTGGAGAAACTGATTCAGGACTGTTGCTTATTCTTAGCAAGCTAGCAGAAATATTTTCCAGGTTTCTTTAGTAAAGCCATATGATCTTGAAGGGAAAAGTGTCTTTCTGCATTCATGTTGCATTGTAATGCTATACATTACCGCATACAATTGTAGATTCTCGTTTTGTATACACACTACCGAAATAGGATGATAAGGATGATCTTATAGTGAAAAACCAAGGAAAGCAAAGAAATGTCTAATAATCATCTGCTTACTTTATGTCACCCATTGTGCTCTGTGCTTTTATCTTCTATTTCAGTATATTCTTAGTATAAGAAGCCTATTTTATTTTTCACAAAAAGCTAATATATTAGCATTATTGGATCGATTTTTTTTTTTTTCCTGTTTGGGAAACACTTGTACAGGGTATAAATTATTGTCCTAGGCAGTAGAGACTACTACTAATCACATTTTATAAATGAAGGCACTGAGGATAACAATAATTAAATTGCTAGAGACCATAGCTAGTGTTTGATTCTGAGGCTGGAGACACCAATAGACAATAGCCAGACTATATGTAACAACTGGACTCTGACCTGCAACTTGCAGCACCAGCCCAAGAAGTCAAACCACTACCTGCAGGACTGCAGACTCATAAAGATTTCCTCTTATGTTCTCTTCTACAGGTTTTATAGTTTTAGGTTTTTACATTTATATCTGCAATTCATTTTGAGTTGACTTTGTGTATGTTGTTTGGAAGAGTACCAACTTTTTTTTTTTTTTTTTGCATGTGGATGGATACCCAGTTCTGGCAGCATTTGATGAGAAGAGTATTTTTCCTCATTGAATTGCCTTGATACTCTTGCTGAAAAATCGATTGATGGTAACTGTGAACTTTTATTTCTGGATTCTCAATTTATTCTACTGATCTATTATTTCTAATCTTGTTCTGGTACCACACTTGTTTGATTACTGTAACTTTGTGATAGATTTTGAAATTGGGAAATATATGCCCTTTAAATTGTTTCTGTCATTCAAAAAATTTTTTTTTTCCTTTTGGCTGTTCTAGGTCTCTTGAATTTTCCATATAAATTTTAGAATGAGCTTGTCAGTTTCTGAAAAAAGAAAAAAACACTAGGTGAAATTTTGACAGAGATTGTGTTGACTCTATAGATCAATTTGGTGAATATTGAAAACAATATTAAGTCTGATCCATGAATGTGGCACATCTTTCTACTTATTTTTTTGTTTTTGTTTTTGTTTTTGTTTTTGTTTTAAATTTTTTTTTATTTATTTATGATAGTCACAGAGAGAGAGAGAGAGAGAGAGAGAGAGAGGCAGAGACACAGGCAGAGGGAGAAGCAGGCTCCATGCACCGGGAGCCCGACGTGGGATTCGATCCCGGGTCTCCAGGATCGCGCCCTGGGCCAAAGGCAGGCGCTAAACCGCTGCGCCACCCAGGGATCCCCTTATTTTTGTTTTAATAAATTTCTATCAGCAGTAATTTGTGATTTTCATAGCTAAGCTTTGTACTTACCTTGGTAAAATTATTCTAAAGAGTTTTGTTCTTTTGATGCTGTTATAAATAAAATCATTTTCTTAAATTAAAAAAAATATTTTATTTACTTATTCATGAGAGACACAGAGAAGCGGAGACATAGGTAGAGGGAGAAGAAGGCTCCCTGTGGGGATCCTGATGTGGACTAGATCCCTGGACGGGATCATGCCCTGAGTTGAAGGCAGACGCTCAACCACTGAGCCACCCAGGCATCCCTATTTTCTTAATTTTACTCTAGGGTTATTAATGGCTAGATATAGAAATCCAATTAATGTTTGTATATCGATCCTTTACCCTGCAACCTTGATGAACTTGTTACTTAGTTCTAATTGTTTTTTTTTGATGGATTCCTTAGGATTTTTTATGTAAAGATCATGTCATCAGTAGATAGAGATAGCTTTGCTTCTTCCTTTCAAGTCTGGATGCTTCTTTTTTTTTTTTTTTTTAAAGATTTTATTTATTTATTTATGAGAGACTCAGAGAGAGGGGCAGAGACACAGGCAGAGAGAGAAGAAGGCTCCCTGCAGGGGAGCCCCATGTGGGACTAGATCCCTGGACCAGGATCACACCCTGAGTCAAAAGCAGATGTTCAACTGCTAAGCCACCCAGGCGTCCCTAGTCTGGATGTTTTTTATTTCTTTTTCTTGCCTAATTGCCCTGGCTGGAACCAGCAGTAGAATGTTGAATACAAGTAACAGGAGTAGACATCCTTGTATTGCTCCTGAATGTAGCATAGAACATTCAGTCTTTCACCATTAAGTCTAATTTAACTCTATATTTTAACTCTATATTTTTTATAAACATCCTTTATTGGATTAAGAAACTTTCCTTCTTTTCCTGGATGAGGTTTTTTAAATCATGAAAGACAACTGGATTTTGTTAAATGCTTTTTCTGCATCTTATGGAGATAATCATGTAATTTTTGTCCTTTATTTTACTCATATGTTTTATTATATTGATTGATTTGTAGATATTAAGTGAACCTTACATTCCTGGAGTAATTTCCATTTGATCATAGTATATAATTATTTTTATATGCTGCTGAATTTAGTTTGCTGATATTTTGTCAGGAAATTTTCCATCCATATTCATAAGAGATTCTGATCTGTAGTTTTCTTTTCTTGCAGTATTTTTATCTCAGTGAAACACTGGACTTACAGAGGGAGTTGGGAATAGTTTCCTCCTATTTTTTTTTTTTTTTTATAGATTAGTTTGTGAAACATTGGTGTTAATTCTTCTTTAAGTGTTTGGTAGAACTCATCAGTGAAGTCGTATGAGGTTGGGATAGCCTTGTAGAAAGTTTCTTCATTACTAATTCAATTTCTTTATTTGTTATAGGTCTGTTCAGATTTTCTGTTTCTTTTCAATGAGTTTCAGCAACTTGTATCTTTCTCAGAATTTGTCTATTTCATCAGCTATTTAATTTGTTGACTTTTTTTTTAATTCCTTTACTCTTTTCTTTCTTTCTTCCTTTCTTTCTTTCTTCTTTCTCTTTCTTTCTTTCTTTCTTTCTTTCTTTCTTTCTTTCTTTCTTTCTTTCTTTCTTTCTTTCTTTCTTCTTTCTTTCTTTCTTCTTTCTTTCCTTCCTTCCTTTCTTTCTTCTTTCTTTTTTCTTGGATTTTATTTATTCCTGAGAAACACAGAGAGAGGCAGATACAGAAGGAGGCAGAGGGAGAAGCAGGCTTCCTGTGGGGAGCCTGATGCTGAACTTGATCCCAGGACCCCAGGATCATGACCTGAGCCAAAGACACACTTAACGACTGAACCACCCAGGTGCCCATCTTCTTATTTCTTAAAGATGGTGATGTCCCAACTTTTATTCCTGAGTTTAGTAATTTAAGAGTTTAACCTTTTTTTTTTTTTTTTTTGGCGATTCTGAAGTTTTGTTACTGTTGATCTTTTCAAAGAACCAAATTTTGGTTTTATTAAATTTCTCCATTTCCCCCCCCCACACTCTATTCCATTTATGTCTTACTTTTATTTGCTTTTGGTGCGACTTGCTATTTTTTCCAGTGTTTTTTAAAAGGAAGGTTCAGTTGTTGGTTTGACAGCTTTCTTCTTTTTTAAAAAAATATTGTCATTTATAGCTATAAATTTCCTTCTTTAAATATACTCCTTAAGTTTGAGTATGTTATGTCTTAATTTTTATTCATCTCAAAGTATTTTCTAATTTTACTTGGGATTTCTTCTTTGACTTATTGCATTGGTTATTTAGGAATGAGCTGTTTAACTTTCATATATTTATGAATTTCCTCAACTTCTGTTTACTATTGATTCCTAATTTGATTTCATGTCAGTTGGCATACTTGGAATTATTTCATCTTTTAAAATATATGGAATGTTGTTTTATTGCCTAGCATAATACTCTATGCTAGAGAATGTTTCATGGGCATTGGAGAAGAATGTATATCCTGCTGTTGCAGGGTGGAGGCTGTTAGGTTGAACTGGTATATACTGTTGGAGTCTTCTCCTTCATTGTTGATCATCTGTCTTATTGTAATAGCCATTACTGAAAGTGTGGTACTGAGGTCTTCAATGTATTAATGTTTATGTATTTCCTCCCTTCGATTGTCAGTTTTTGCTTCATGTATTCTGGGGCTCTATTGTCAGATAGTATATGTTTATAATGGTTATATCTTCCTGATGGTTTGACCCTGTTATCATTATAAAATATTCTCCTTTATCTCTAGTGATACATTTTTAAAAATTTATTATTCCTGGCAGTAAAACAACTACTTTGAATTATTGTTTGGGATTACTTGCTCTCAGCATAAAGAACTTTCTATAGTGTTTATTGTAAGCTGAGTCTACTAGCAATGAATTTTCTGTTTTGGGAATGTATTTATTTTATGCTAATTTTGGAATGAGTTTAACATGTATAAGACTATTTGTTTCTTGTATCATAGTTTTTTATGCTTTTCAACACTTTGAAAAATGCTATCCCATGGGCTTCTGGCCTTCATTATTTCTGATGTGATGTCAGATGTTAATTTTATCGTGGTTTCTTTGTTTTGTTTTTTTCTCTTTGTTTTTATCCTACTTGGAGTTTATTTATTTTTTATTTTTTAAAGATTTTATTTATTTATTCATGAGAGACAGAGAGAAAGAGGCAGAGGGAGAAGCAGACTCCATGTGGGGAACCTGATGTGGGACTCTATCCTGAGTCTCCAGGATCAGGCCCTGAGCTGCAGGCGACGCTAAACCGCTGAGCCACCCAGGCTGCCCCCTACTTGGAGTTTAATAAGCTTCTTGGAAATGTAGACTTTTAAAAAATCAAATTTTGGAAGTTTAAGCCATTTTTCTTCATATATATACCTATACACACACACACACACACACATATATATATATATATTATTTTGCTACTTTCTTTCTCTTCTGGTACTCCCATTGTGTGTATGCTGGTATGCTTAATGGCATTTCACATTTCTCTGAATCTCTGTTTATTTTCTTCATTCTCTTTTCTTTCTGTTTTTCAGATTGCATAATTTCTATTGATATGTCTTCAAGTTTGCTGATTATTTCTTCTGCTGGCTCAAATCAACTGTTGAGCTCCTCTAATGAGTATTTCATTTCAGTTACTAGGTTTTCAATTTCAGAATTTCAAGTTAGTTCTTTTTAAAAATATAATTTCTTTATCTTTATCCCAATTTAATGAGACATTATCATTGTTACCTCTTCCATTACCTCTTGACTTAATGATAGTTGCTTTAAAGTCTTTTTGCTACACCTGGGCTCTCCCAAGGCATTTTCACTTGCCTGCTTTCACTTGTCCTTTATGTAAGGATCATACTTTTTTGTTTGCTTATACATTTTCATTGAAAACCAAACATTTTAGGTGAGATATTGTAGCACCTCTGTATACAAATTCCTTTTTCTCCCCTGCCCCTTACTTTATGGAATTTGTTGATGCTTCTTTATTTGTTTAGTGACTTTATTGGAATATTTGAATGCAACACTTTTCTTGCCATAGTGCACTATTTGTCTCTTTCCATTGTCTTTTTGTTAACCTGTCTGCCTATGTGGGTATCACACCTAGCAGTTAAACTTCACTGATTACATTCTTATTTTTGACAATGCCCTGGGATAGAAATTGCTCTACAATTTAGTCCAATTAAATTTGGGCCCCTTTGAAGGGGAAGTTTTTGAGGTTGGTCTTTCAAGTTTGTTTTGACCCTAGGAAAGCTTTTCCTAGCTTTATTTTTCCCTGGTTTTCTCTAGTTAACTTCTAGCTAACCTATGGCTTAACTTGTTGCTCTATAAAGCTACTAGCTACTTGTTGCTCTGGAGCTACAATTACTTACCACCAGAATCCCATTTGCTTTTGAGAGTACCCTTAGGCCTGAAGTTCCCACTCTCTATTTCTAGTAAAGTCCATTCCCTTATGGAACACTTTGGAACTGTTTGTTCTTAAATCTTGTGTCTCTCAGGAGCAAAACAGATGTTTCTAGGGAAGGAGATAGTGGCTTGATTCTCTAGAAGTGACACCCCTGATTTACAAGAGGCATGCAGTGCGTAGGGAGTGTCTCTGAGTCTTCTCAGGCTACCTCTCCTGGCTTGGAAACTTTGCCCTATGAGTGAACTGAAGCAATAGTCTGCACCTGAGGTAGAACTTCTGCCCTATGAATAAATATTGGATAGAGGAGGAGAACCTCATACTCCTGAACTATTCTTGCCTAGGCTAGGGCTTTTGTAACATGGAGTTGAGGGAGATGGGGAAGAGAAATGCTGGTGGCCTGCATTTTGGGATATATTGTAGCCCTTGGCTGGGAGATTGACAGGGAAGAGAGCCTTCTGTTCTCGGTTGCTCCTACCCAGAATGGATTTTGTCACACTGAGCTGGGAGGGAGATACAGGTGGAACAGACTGTGGTTCGAATGCTATAGATTCTCCTTTTTGTTACTGAGATTTAGTAGATTTTTTTTTTCAATAAATATGTCTTCATTTGCTGTATGTCCTTAAGACAATTTCTACAGAGGTTAAATGGTATTGATTTTTTTTCTTTTTGCCAGTTATGATTGTTTTGCTGGGGATTATGTCTATGAATATCCTCATGCTGCCCTTCTAGATATTATCCATCTCTAGTCCTTATTGATTTTTCTCTTTTCACTTTTTGGACAGTCCCATTCTCATTGATTATCCAGTCCCTGCAAGTGCAAGTTCTCTAAAGTATATTCACTTGGCTTCTTCCAAGATAGTTCGTCCACCTATACATTGAAGTGTAGAAGATTTTTGTAAAGATTGAAATACGTAAACATTTAATAATTGAAATACCTTGCATTATGTGGTCATTTACCCTTGAATAATCTGATGTTACTGTGATTAATTAACTTGATTAAAGATGCAGTTGAATAAGGAAAATCAGATTATTCCCTGTCATGCGCTTTTTTTTTTAAATTTTTATTTATTTATGATAGAGAGAGAGAGAGAGAGGCAGAGACCTAGGCAGAGGGAGAAGCAGGCTCCATGCACCGGGAGCCCGATATGGGATTCGATCCTGGGTCTCCAGGATCGCGCCCTGGGCCAAAGGCAGGCGCTAAACCGCTGCGCCACCCAGGGATCCCTCATGCGCTTTTTAAAGAGTTTTTTAGAAAGTAGAAGAGATTTTAAAACCTAAAATAAGGCTGGAAGCCCTAGTCTAAGGAAATACTTCATATATTACTGATATACTCCTGTGGCTTATTAGTTTACAAAATGATCAGAGAAACATTCAAGTAGAAAGAAGAAATAACAACATCAACAAAAAGTGTTGGAGTAATATATCAGTGAGGTGTTGCATAATAAGCTATGCCAAAATTTAAAACAGTAATTATTTATTATTTATTATGGCTCTGCCTGGATAAGGCTGAATTCAGCTGGACAGTTTGGCTGGTCTTGGCTGGATTCACTTTCATGTCTACAGTGGGCTAGAGGTGGCTCTGCTCCATGTATCTCTCTTTGTCTTCTTCCTATGACCAACAGATAGACCCAAGATGTTTCTTATGATGATAGAAGAGATGTAAAAGAATAATTAGAAACATGTAAGACCTCTTGAGGCTTAGATTTGGAACTGGGCACCATAACTTCTTCCTCAGTCTTTGGGCCAAAGCAAGTCATATGGGGTATGGAGATATACTTTGTTTTAAGGCAGGATCTCCAAACTCACATAATAGAGAAAGTAAAGAATTAGAGTCAGCAGTGCAATAAGTCTACCAAAAGGAATCAGGGAGGAAGTAAAGAGAATTTTTCCAGTACAATTATTTCTGTCAAATATAAGAGTTTCCTTTGTGTTAAATTAGAGAAGAAAGGAACAGCCCTTTGCAAAATACACTAATTCTGTTTTAGTGAGGGAATATGTACAATATAGGGAACTAAAGAAGCATGGAGTGGAGCCTACCAGCCATGGTACAAGTGAGCACACGAATTCTTACAACATGTGCTCTTTCATCATAATGAATGCTTATTTTGTGCTTTCTTATGTGGCCATAACTAAGCTTTTCTAATTTTGGGAGGTTTAATCTTTACTCCTCTCAGGAATGTGCAGCATCAGCACATTTTGTTTGTCTTTAAAATGGGGAGGATTCTAGTGAAACTGAATTGTTACTCCACAAATATCTTAAAACTGTGGAACTTTCCCTCTGGAATTGTATGTGAATGGATTCCTACATTTTACAATGGAAAAGCATGAAATCATAGCCGTCTTGGCTACTGCTATTATTCATTTAGCAGGTTTTATTCTTTTAACAGTTAAACTTCCATTATGTTTTACTATTTGTTGCATACCATTTTTATGTGTTTCACAGTTTTATGCATTCTGCAGTTAACTATTTGAAAGGAAGTTCAGACCTTGAAAGCAAGAGTGATTTACCATTTTTGTGTTTTTGTCCTTACTAATGCTGTATTTTTAAAAGGTGATAAATTCTGCTATCAAAACAAGCCTAAGTGACACTTTATTTATTTTTGCTACGAACAGCAAGTCCTAATGTTTTAAATATAATAGCTATGTACTTGGAAATGTATATATAGATAGCATATGTAGCTACAGATATTAGACATTGCATCAACACACAGATGGTCGCAGGTGAAAAGGAACAGAAAGCTCTGCTAATCATTGCACAGATCTTTTAAAAATATACACATACACATGAACAGAAACCTAAGTTGATAATGGTATTCTATAATGTTAAGTGTAGCAGAAAATAGAATTTTGAAGGAATTCTTATTTATTTATCAGAAGTTTATCTATTATTCATAATTAATGACAGGATGAATTTTAAAAGCAGATTAATTCTGATATTAGAAAGAACTTGTTTACTTGGAGAATACATGTTTGTATGCATTTGTAACAATAATTTGCAAAATTACTGAAAAGTGAAGGGCCATTTTCTATTGGCCTTGTTTTTATATGTTAATATATGTAAGCTATCCCCCTAAGGTGATGAAAATATTGTACTTTTTAAAAAGAATAAACAGGGATGCCTGGGTGGCTCAGTGGTTGAGCATCTCCTTTGGCTCAGTGTGTGATCCCGGAGTCTGGGGATTGAGTCCCATATTGGGCTTCCTGCATGGAGTCTGCTTCTCCCTCTGCCTATGTCTCTGCCTCTCTGTGTCTCTCTGAATAAATAAAATCTTTAAAAAAAGAAAAAGAAAAAGAATAACATCCTAGATGTATACTTCAAAATATGTGTTGTTTATCAGTCTATCAAAGGAAGAAATAAAATCTTTTCTAAAAAAATTTTTTTTAATTGCCCATGAAAAATTAATTTTTGGGTTTCATAAAAAATTGCTTTCATTTTCTTATTTTCACTTCCACTCATAAATATTATTCAGCCTGCTTTCTTCACTTTATTCTTCAGAGTTTATTAGTAAAAAAAAAAAAAACCCTTAATTTCATTAATAGTAAATACACTTACATGATTCTGTGACCCAGAAGCTACCAAAGTTTTCCTTTCATGGACAAACTTTCAGACATGTTTTAAGTAAACACAAATACATATGTGTTTACTACTCTTGTATTTTTCAACATAAATAGTAATATGCTCATGAATAGTTCTTCAACTTATTTTATTAAGGAAAATCTTGGAGATCATCTCCTATCTATACAGAGTTTTCACATTTATTTTTTTCACAGCTATAGAGTACTCCAGTGTATAAACCAGTCCCCAGTTAAGGGACAGTTGGCAATGAATAACTTTTTTATTTTGTTATTTTGAAAACCAAATTCACCTTTAAGGGATAAGAATTATCAGATATTTTTTTTTAAAGATTTTATTTATTTATTCACGAGAGACACACAGACAGAGAGAGAGAGAGAGAGAGAGGCAGAAACACAGAAAGAGGGAGAAGCAGGCTGCGTCATGCAGGGAGCCCGATGCGGGACTCAATCCCAGGACTCCAGGATCACGCCCTAAACCGAAGGCAGGTGCTAAACTGCGGAGCCACCCAGGGACCCCCAGCACTGTGGATAGTGACAAAAATGTGTCATTCTAAAATGAGTGAGCCAAACAATCATGTAAAATGCTAATATTATAAAGGTACTTTGAAGACTATAATAATAATTTGGATGTACATATTATGGCATGCATTTTTAAAATGATTCTCATTATTTTACAGTGTATCTCCTATTTTGGTCACAGTACAATAATTTCCTTTCCATGTGTCCTATCCCTAAATAACATGGGAGGAAAACTTACTTTCTTATTCCTTCCTGCTTTTCTTGGGGAATACAAACAATTCCCACCTTACTATAATCGCTTTTTAACAGTTTAGAAAATGTTAATGAAACCCTGTAATTTGTTTAGTTATGTTGTGTCCTTTCCATTTTACTGAAGAGCAAACTAAGATTCAGAGATATTAAAAAATTTGTTCATGTCATGAAGCTAGAAATTGAAGAAACCAAGATTTGAATCTTTTTCATAAACTAAAATGAATTAAAAAACAGTGGTTTCTTTCTTAAGAATGACTACAGAACGTGAGTGATAGAATTATAATAATAACTAAATGAATGTAGAATCTAGTAAGATATTGTCAAAATTGGGCAAAGGATGAAAACAATCCAGAATCCAATTAGGGAGCAATGAGATTTGTTGAATCTAATTAATTGTGGAAGGAATTAGCAGTAATATGGTAGAATCATCCTGGAATTATTATTTCTGTGCTCCATAGGGTATCAGGGTCTATAATTTCAGTTCAAATCACTTTTCTGTGTGAGAAAATAATAGTCTCTGCCTAAATTGGGTAAGCGATTTAACCCTGGCACAATTTTGATTTAAAAGCACAGATGATAAAATCAATTGAAACTAAAATATCAGTGCTTTTTTGTTAAGTTCAAGATAATCTGTGTTTGTAATAGTGTTTCCTATGTTTAAGAGAATCTGATACATTAACTTGTGATTTTGAACTTTAAAAAGTGTAAGAGAATGAATATTTTTGAAAGTATTGAAATAGAAACTATTTAATATAGTTAGGAATTTAACTTATTAATTTAAAAGAGTTATCTGAATACCTCAGGAAGTTTGGACTTGCTATAATTGTAAGTTTGTTCTATCTAATCCATTATAAAAATATGTCATGATGTGGGTTTATTTTCATCCACTGTCCTGGGAACATTCTACCTCATTTTAACCTAGAAATTTACATGGAGAATTTTCTGGAAATATTTTATTAATAATTTTCTCCTATTGTTTTCATTCCTCTCTGTTTCTTGGGTTCTTAATGAATATTGAATATTTTTCTATTTGTCATTTAGTTTTATCTTCTATTATTCCTCTATTTTCTATTCTTTGTCTTTTTTATTTACTTTCTGGAAACTTTACCTCCAACTCTTCTCTAGAGTTTTCGGTTATGCTATCATATTTTCAATTTCCAAGAATTCTTTTTAGATTCAACTTTAAAGAATGTTCTTATTTCATGAACGCTGAATCTTTGGCTGTTGTGTGAGGTATTCAAGTGCTAATTAGAAGGTTTGTGCCTGAGGGTAGGTCTTGTTGATCTGGATTCCATTGTCAGATGATCAAACCAGATCATTTCAATGGAGAACTTCCGATGTTAGTACTTCTAGGCCTTTTTTTCCTGGGCAAGCAGGTTCTCCAAGGAAGATTCTATTGAACCTTTGTCTGAGGATCAGAATCTTCATTGCCAACAAGAGTACTCTGTGCCTGGTGTGCCCTGGCTTCATAGAATTTTCCAGAGAAGAAATCTTCAGTTTTGTGTGAAAGAGAATTGTGAAATAGATCTGGTGGTTTAATTGTTTCTTATATCATCAGCAATATTTAGTTCTACTTCTATTGGGCTGGCGGGATCAAGGGGGATTGGGAGGCATGAACAAAATGGGGGGGTGGGGACCCTGCACTTTGTTGCCCCCACCTCAGAACTTCCCCATCACCAGCAGACCATCCAGGGACAGCAGGGGGAGACAGGGCCTATGCAGGAAACCTGAACCATACTTTACGCAGACCCTATATAAGGGCTTAAGCAGTTATCGCCCCAGGCTGATTTCACCAGTAATATGCCCAAATACCTATCATCCTGAACAGACACACAACCCCTTACCCTCCCCCCTTAAAAAGCCCGCTTGCCCTCACCTGCGCTGGACTTCCCTGGCCCACGACTTCCCGCTCTCTCCCTCCCCTGCAGGCCGAGGAACCTCGCCTGAGACTGTTCCATTAAAAGCCCGTTTTGACCAACTTTTGCCTGGCCTCTCTATTTCATTTCACTACCGATCTGATTAAACCTGACAACTTCTACTTTCTCATCTAGCAGTATCTGCATGCCACAAAGTTGTATTTCAGGGGCGGGCCATGCTTTCCTTCTGGGGTCTACATTCTTGGGTCTGTTAAGGCAGTTGCCATTTTCTATCTTTTTTTGTTTCACTATACACTCCTCTTCATTTTCTTGGTCCTTGTAGATTTTTGTTTTATCATGTTACTATCACTTTAGTGAAGTTTTATGAGTGAGCATGAGTTTATTCATCATATTTAATGGGAGGTTTCACAGTACTTTTCAGACAGGCTCATATTTATGAATAAAGAGATTTCCTATCGTCATGATGACAAATATTTACTTCCTTAACAACACCATTTGTAAAGACTAATATTTATTGTTCTGTATTTTCTCAACACTGCTCGTACATTTGGCAGTAGCCCATGTATCTGTGGACATGCACAATGTGTTAGACTTATCTGAGTAGTTCTATCAACATGATTGATGGGCAGACACATTTAATATTTTCATCAGTCATTTGAATGATGTCCAAGCGTATGTAGTGCACAGGCATTAAATTCACTGACTGCATGGGTCACTGGATACTTGGACAATAGTGTCAAGAAGGAGGAACAAAAATATAACTGGTCGAAAAGAGAGGCAAAGGACAGAAGACCATAAAAAAAGAAAACTAAATCCATATTCATTGGTTACTGTACATTGATTGTGTCTGAAAATAGAAGGAAAAGCTTGTAACTGATGACAAATTAAACATAAATCAACAATATACAAATTTTCACATATTTTTTATAGATTAAGACAAGTTACTGGTTGTCATCAAGAAAACAGTCTGATTTTAAAAAGCTTATTAATTCTTCTAGAATCAACATTACTCAGATCTTTATCACAATTTTGTTTAGGAGCCTACTATTTCAGAAAGATGTGGAAATGTTGGAAAGACTCTGGAAGAAAGTTAATGGTTAATTCTTTTCACCCGGTTACTGGTGAAAAGAATTAACCATTTAGAACTACAACTGAAGAGGAAAGCACAAATGATTTGCAGTCATTTACTCTAGTAAGGGAAAGGCCGAGAAGGCATAAAACAACAGTTTTTATATAAGTAAAAGGATTTGGTTTTAGGGATGCAAATCATTATTTTCCTCCTATTTACATCATGGATTGGATGAGAGGGAAATTCCTAGCATATAGTCTCTTAACTTTGTCTTGGAATAAGAGATGCATAGTTCTCACAGATCAAGGAGTGTTTAATGAGTTATTGACTGAGTTGGGGTGGCTGGAGACAGATGGAGCCATCAGATGCAAAGGACATTGAGCATGAAAGTGAAGAGGCTTGGATCAATTGCCCTCTCAGGCATTAAAAAATTACATGATATTTCGCAAACCACTTGACCTTCCAGTGCCTGAGTTTTTCTACATCAGAGCAAGAAAACATCCCTACACTCCTATTTGTATAGTACCATTGTGAGAGAAATGAGATGACAAGCAAGGGAATCCCATCTCTGTCACCTGCCAGAAATATAGAAATCTATCCCTTCTTTGGGACACGCTTTGGATAGACATCCCAACTCAATGAAGACTTTCCCAAATGAGGCAGAACAGTTAAGTATATAGGCTCTGTGTGTTTAACATATCTATCTCCCACCTAGCTATATCTGTATCTGTAACTACCTATGTATCATCTATATAACATATATATCCCATATATAAAATCGTATCATCTGCAAATGAGACCATTTTACTTCTTCCTTTACAATCTTTTATTTCTTTTTCTTGCCTGTTTTGTCTAGCTAGAACTTTTAATACTATGTTGAGTAGGAGTCGTAAGAGTGAACACCCTCTTGTTTCTGGTCATAGAAGAAAAGCTTTCACCCTTGAGTATGAGTATGATGTTAGCTATGGGCTTGTCATATATAGTCTTTATTTCATTGGGGAATGTTTAGTCTACCTAATTTGTTAAGAGTTTTTATTGTGTATGAATGTTGAATTTTACCAAATGCTTTCTCTGTATCTATTGAGATAATATGGTTCTTGTCTTTTATTCATTAACTTGATGTATCACATTGACTAATTTACATATGTTCAACCATCCTTGCTTCCCATGGATAAATATCGCTTCATTATGGCTAATGATACTTTTTTTTTTAAAAGATTTTATTTATTTATTCATGAGAGACACAGAGAGAGAGAGAGAGAGGCAGAGACACAGGCAGAGGGAGAAGCAGGCTCCATGCAGGGAACCTGATGTGGGACTCGATCCTGGTCTCCAGAATCATGCCCTTGGGGGGGAAGGTGGCGCTAAAGCACTGAGCCACCCGGGCTGCCCTGATACTTTTTTTTAAAAATATTTATTTATTTATTATTTATTTATTTATTTATTTATTTATTTATTTATTTATTTATTTTAGACATAGAGAGAGAGAGAGAGAGCAGCAGAGACACAGAAGGAGGGAGAAGCAGGCTCCATGCAGGGAGCCCGATGCAGGACTCGAGCCCGGGACTCCAGGATCGCACCCTGGGCCAAAGGCAGGCGCTAAACCGCTGAGCCACCCAGGGATCCCTTGATACTTTTTTTTTTTTTTTTTTAAGATTTTATTTATTTATTCATGAGAGACAGAGCAGGCAGTTGCTCAACTGCTGAGGCACCCAGGCATCCTGCTAATGATCCCTTTAATGTGCTGTTGAATTTGGTTTGCTAGTTTTTTTTTACTGAGAATTTTTGCATCTATATTCACCAGAGATATTGATCTATAGTTTTCTGTATTAGTACTATCCTTTTCTGGCTTTGGTATCAGGATAATGCTGATCTCATAAAATGAGTTTGGGAATGTTCCCTCCTTTTCAATTATTTGGAAGGGAAGGGTTTGAGGAAGATTGGTGTTGATTCTTTAAATGTTTGGTAAAATTCACCAGTGAAGCCATTCTGAGATTTTCTTCATTGTAGATCTTAGATTATTGATTCAATCTTCTTACAAATAATTGGTCTATTCAGATTTCCTATTTCTTTCTGATTCAGTCTTGGTAAGTTGTATGTTTCTAGGAATTTTTCCATTCTTCTAGGTTGTCTAGTTTGTTGGCATATAATTGTTCATGGTAGCATCTTAGGATCCTCTGAATTTGTGTGGTATCATTTAGAATGTTTCCTTTTACATTTATAATTTTGTTGACTTGCATCCTTTCATTTTTCTTTCTTATTTTAGCTAAGGATTTGTCAATTTTGTTTATCTTTTCAAAGAGGTAACTCTTACTTTGCCTAATCTTTTCTATTCTTTTGCTGTTCTCTATTTCAGAGAACATTTTTTACTCTAGTTTATTTATTTTTACTCTAATTACTATTTCCATTCTTCTGGTAACTTTGGGCTCCATTTGCGCTTCTTTATCTAGTTCCCTAAGGCATAGAGTTAAGTTGTTTATTTGAAGCTTTTTTGCTTCTTAATGTACACATTTATTGCTATGAATTTTCCTCTTAGAACTGCTTTTGCTGTGGGACACCTGGGTGGTTCATTTAGTTGGTTAAGCATCAGACTTCTCATTTCGGCTCAGATCATGATCTCAGAGTTGTGAGATGGAGTCTCATGTCAGGTTCCACGCCTGGATATGGAGTCTGCTTAAGATTCTCTCTTTCCCTCTCTCTTTCCCCCTCACCCCCATGCATGTGCACCCAGGCCTGCATGTGCACACTTTCTCTACTTACCAAAAAATCACAAAAAAACTGCTGTTGCTGCATCCCTCAAATTCTGCTTCCATTTGTATGTTAAGATTCCGTTTTCATTTGTCTTAGAAATTTTTAAATTTTCTTTTTAATTTCTTTTTGATCCATTTGTTGTTTAGGAGAGTGTTGTTAATTTCCACATGTCTGTGAGTTTTCCACTTTTCTTCTTAATTTCTAGTTTCATGCCATTGTGGTCAGAGAAGATACTTGGTATGATTTCAATCTTCTTGAATTTACTAAGAGTTGTTTTGTGGCCTAACATATGGTCTATACTAGAAAAAGTTCCATGTGTACTTGAGAAGAATGTGTGTTTTGCTATTGTTGGATAGAATTTTCTGTATCTGTCTGTCAGTTTCATTTGGTCTATGTTGTTCAATCCACTGTTTCTTTAATGATTCTCTTTATGGATTATCTAACCATTGTTGAGAGTGAGGTTTTAAAGTCTCCTACTTATTATTGTATTACTATTTATGTCTTCTTTTAGCTCTGTTAGTTTTGATTTATATATTTAGGTGTGTCAATATTGGGCATATAAACATTTACAATTATTATATCTTCTTGATGTATTAACTCCTTTATCATTATACAATAACCTTCTTTGTCTCTTTTTACCATTTTTAGTTTAAAGTCTATTTTTTTCTGATATAAGTATCTCTATCCCTGCTTTTTGGGGGGGTTGGGGGAGGTTACCATTTGCTTGAAATATCTTTTTCCATCCCTTCATTTTCAGTCTATATGTATCTTTAAGGCTAAAGTGAATCTCTTATAGGCAGTATATTGTGGATCTTGTGTTTTTTAAATCCATTCAGCCATTCTGTGTCTTTTAATTGGAGAGTTTAGTCTGGTTATGTTTAAAGTAATTATTGATAGATAAGGAGTTACTATTGCCTTTTTGATAATTGTTTTTAGGTTGTTTCTTGTCAATCTATTGTTGCTTGTTTTTTTATCCTACTGTGTGTGTGTGTGTGTGTGTGTGTGTGTGTGTGTGTTAATGTCTTTTGGTATAAATATGCTTTGACTTCTTTATCATGATGTTTTGTGTAATTACTATAGGATTTTTCCTTGTGGTTACCATGAGGCTAACATAAAATAAACTCACTGCAGTGTATTTTAAACTGATAATAGCCTAATTTCAATAGAAGTCATAAGCTTTATATATTTATTCCTCCTCCATAACATTTTAGGTTACTACTGTTGCAATTCACATATTTTTTAATATTATATAACTCAAAACAGATTATTGTAATGGTTAATTTTACTATGTTCATTTTTTTTAGCTTTTAAACTAGAGTTTCAAGTGAACTAAATGAATTTTAAATAAATTATATACCACAATTACTGCACTACAAAACCTCAGTGACAATATATTTATCATTACTCAAGTAAGATCTGCACTCCCTTTCTATGTTTTTTGGATGTTAATTAAAATTCTCCTATATCCACCCAAAAAACTTCATTTAGTATTTCATTGTAAGTCAGGTCTGGTGTAATGAACTCCCTCAGCTTTTTTGGAAAAGTCTATATTCCTTTTTCATTTCTAAAGAACAGCTTCATCAGGTTTAGACTTCTGACAACTATTTTCTTTCCATATTTTGAACATGTCGTCTCATTCACTCCTGGCCCAAAAAGTTTCTGTTGATAAATCCACCAATAGTTTTATGGAGGTTCCATTGTATGTAAATTTTCTCTTGCTTCTCTTGAAATTCTTTCTTTGTCTTTGAGTTTTGACAATTAATTATAATGTATCTCAATGTGCCCTATTTGCGTTCAACCTATTTGAGGTCTTTTGGGTTTCATGGATCTTCTCAGTTTGGGGACGTTTTCAGCCATTACTGGAGCTTTCTTAGTTTATGATGGTGTCATATTTACCTGTTTTTTTGTGATTCTTGATTTCTTGCATTGGTATCTATTCATTTGAGTAAACAGGCTCCAGATTCTACAGTTTGATTTGGCAGAGAAATTTTTCACCAGTCAGCTCAGTTTGGGTTTCTGGGTGTGTCTACTGGTAATATTCTTGGGCAGGTGGAGTCTGCTATTAAGATCTATTTTTGGATGAGGCAAGGTTCAAGCTCTGAGGATTGGATGGGGGTGTGCTACTAGCTGAGAATAGTTGAATAGGACTGCTGGTTTGGTTCCTTACCCAAGTAAGGCAGTAGGATGAACTCTGTGGTTGCCTGGATCCTCTGATCAGGCTAATTAAATGCTTGGGCCTGGGTACTATATTCAGTAGTTGGGGTTATGAATTAGCTTTCCTGTCCTGGCAGGACAGCAGGACAAAACCCAGGAGCCTATATAGCTTATTCCTTGGGCACCCAAATCAGTCCAGAGTGTACACTGAATTCTCTGGTTGGATGAGGCCACTAGCTTTG
The DNA here is from genome assembly GCF_048164855.1 of Canis lupus baileyi. NCBI lineage: Eukaryota > Metazoa > Chordata > Mammalia > Carnivora > Canidae > Canis > Canis lupus. Next base: position 64,002,053 of record NC_132851.1, on the reverse strand, counting down.
GTCTACAGATGAGGGAAGCCACAGGCTGTGCTCTCCATTAAGTGCCACTGTACTAGGACTGTTGAATAGGTGATGAAGCCACGAGCTCTGGTTAGGTTCCCTGGTTGGATAGGCTGAAGTCTGTATTCAGAGATTAGCAGGGTTGTGAATTAGATTCTCTGCCTGGGCACAGCAGGGGAAGCAGCTCTAAAGCCAGTAAAGCTCTTTGCATCTTGTCTTAATTCAAGCCAACTAGCACTCCAAGATCCCTGGCCACCCAGGGCCAGCAGCTTTGCTCTGCAAACCATTGGCTCTGCCCAGCTTTCGGCTCAAGAGCTGCCTAGCCACACAGGCTCCAGGAGTTGTCTTCAGCCTTTCTGGTCAGATGGGGCTGGAAGACACTCTCCACAGTGGGTGGGGCTGTGATTCGGCTCCTTGCCTGGGTGTGGGAAAACTGGGCTCTAGGGCTGCCAAAACTCCTTGTTCAAGGATCTGAATTAGGCAGATCTGAGCCCCGCCAAGTTCCCTGGAGAGAGTATACCACTGATTTGGTCCTGGAGAGGAGCAAAACCTCTGGTTGGGATTACCATGTGGGCACTACAGGTATGATCTCAGTCTGCCAAAATCCATTGCAGATTGTTGCAAGCTCCTCCCCTCTCCCTGTCACAGTCAGATTCCCAGTGGTTGAGCCCCACGGAGTCCTCCACAATCCCTATGGTGTGGGATCAGAGGAGGGGCTCCTGCAAAGCCCTTAAAATGCCCGTACAATGCTGTCTTGCCGCTGGTTGCCTTCACAGGTTCTTTTTTCCCACAGAAAGAACCAGAGACTCTGAGGAGACCTCCAGGTGTGGTGCAGCACCCACCTGTGGAAGGGCAGTGCAGTCAACATGGCACCACTTCTCTTACTCCCCAAATGCAGCCTGTTTCGGTCTCTGTGATGTACAGTGGGTGCTTCAGTCTCACCTCCATGTGCTAGGATCTTCTCAGTGATGGCTTATTCTTGAATAGCTGTTAATTGTTCTTCTTGTAGGGTGAGGCTTGGGTCAGGAACAGCCTATGTCAGCATGTTAGTAAAAGGACTTCTCAAAGGACTTTAAGGACCTTTGAAAGTGCTACTGAAAGGAATTTCACTTGCAGGATGAAAGTACCCCCTGAATGCTGAGGATGACATCTTAAAATGGTCACAGATGTGTGCCAAGTGTCACTTTTACTTAATATTTCAGTATTCGCTGTTTGGATAGCAGCCATTTTATTATGGGACCACAAAGTTTAGCAAGAGAAAGACAACACATGTAGTTTCCGTGATGAGTTTATTCATATATTAGGAACTTGAGGTAGATATTTATTCCTGTCAGAGTCAGTAACTGTGGATTTTCAAAAAATTTTAAATTTAAAAGAAATTTTTAATTGTTTGGTCCTTAAGTTACCTTCCTTTTCTGTTGTTTTAAATTATATAATTTGTGGAACCACCATCTTATCCCAATTTAGCATAGCTCTTTTTTTAAAAAACTTTCAGAAAAACTTTGGAATTTGTGAGGAAAACCAATAAATATTTCATAGGCAATTGTTTTCTAAAACGTGACATTCTCATCGTGAAAGGAATGCAAAATCTCCCTTAAGTTCAAAGGGAAGAGTAGGACACCTTTAGAGCTGCATGTAATTTAAGACAGTAATAGAAGCAGAATAGACCATGTGCAAGGAGACTGGTATGGGGATTCAGAAGTAGCAGAGCTCTCAAGTCAATGGATTTATATTTGAGGGGAAGGCACTTTTAAGTTATTATCATGTTTGGGATCAGTGAGTCAAAATGAACCCACATCAGAATTAATAGAAGAATTAGGCCACATCTTCTGTATCCTTTTTGGTTCTTGATACCTGAGGTACATTTGTTCTCTGACTTGGAGTAGGGCAGGAAATAAGAGGTGTGAAAGTCCCGCTTGCTGCCTCTGCAGCCATTGCTACAGCAGTCCTGTGCATTGACATCATGGAAACCACACCACCAGTGGTCTGAAGACATCAACCAAAGCCCAATACATAGCATGTCTGAAAAAAAAAGATAAGGAAGACGTTGGTAATGATTGAAGCTGGGTGCTGGCTCATGAGGGTTCTCTCTACTATCCTTCTCTACTTTTGTGTATGTGTGAAGATTTCCATAATGGAAGAGGAAAAAGGCAGCCACAGGGAGCCTGGATATTTGCTATAAGAGAGCACATTTTCTTCCAACTTCTATGCCAGGCTTATATGTGCTTATGCCACTGATGGAAGAGAATGGTGTTTGCTCCCTTTCCCTGCATAAAGCCCCAGGAGATGGCAGCATGGTCCTTCAAGGGCAACGACAGCTCTCTCTTGCCCTATAGTTACGAGATTGGCTGATTGATACCTTGTTAATGGAGTTTACATCTTATCTGTAGAGTCTGGATGCAGCATGTAAAGCATTACTTTGAGAACTGGAAGACTCGGCTTCCAAGCCCTGTTCTGCCACTTGCCAGCAAATTTTGGATGACACAAAGCGCTGTGTACTGTATGCTCCCTCTAGGCCAGATGCTGTTCTCTAGAAAATGGTCATATATTACCTTGTATATGGCATTCGTAGAATAGAGATCACCTCTACCTACATCAGTGGATTGTTCGGGGACACATGCAAGATAATACACGTGAATGATTAGAATATTTATACATCTCACAGCTTATAAATATATAAAATATAAAGATTAGCATTAGCATGTGTTATTTATTGAAAGTTAAATATTTAAAAATAGCCTATTAATAGGAACTTGCCAGGAAATAGTTCTTCAAAATAACTAATGTTGGGCACCTCGGTGGCTCAGTGGTTGAGCCTCTGCCTTTAGCTCAGGTGGTGATCCCGGGGTCCTGGGATCGAGTCCTGCATGGGGTCCCTGCTTCTCCCTCTGCCTATGTCCTGCCTCCCTCTCTCATGAATAAAACAAACAAACAAACAAAACCACACACACACACACACACACACAAAACCTAATGTCACATCCTAAAGCTTCTGCAAGGTCTTATTGAAAGAGTTTTCAAGTCTTGAACCAGTAGATTCGAATGATGGCTGATCAAACCATTATATATTTTAATGAAAGCATCATTACATATGTGAGTAGTAAAATGGACTTAACTAAGAATTTTCTAAGGATTTATTTCACAAAATTGTAGTGCATGCTTGATTTGCATATAATACGTAATTCTTGTCCCAGAGACCCTGGCAGAGCTTTATCCCACTGGTGTTGCTCGGTGATTTTTCTTTAGCTGAAAGGAAGAAGAGGAAGCCAGCTGCAGCTTTGACACTTATAATCGCACGTCATGTAATAGCAATAGTTATGTATGGGCTGTTTAATTTGAAAGCAACATCAGTCATGCAAATTTCACATCAATTGAAAAAGAAAGGAAAAAAATTCTGTCAAACAGCAAAAGACTTAAATTACCAGGATTAAGTGAAAGAAATTATTTCTAATGGTCTGTGAAAGGGTAGCTAGCAAGTAATACAAAATAAAAAATTAAAAAAATATTTTGATGTAAAGTTAAAATGATACTTAATTACTAAATTGGGCTTATTTCCATTTAGCAATTCAGAAAAATCTGGTGACACTGGCTGGTGTGTGCAGCATTTCTCAGTGAAAATTTTAATCTGTTTGGAAAAATACCAGTTGTGATGATGTTTCTCCTCAACATAAATTGGCTGCGGCCCATAAGATTCTGAAGCCAGCCAGGCTCGCATTGATGTGAGAGTGATTATTTGAGGACCTTCTATTCAGTTCTGGGGATTGGGGAGTAGTATGAATCTGTGAATCAAGTTTATACATCTTGGTATATAATCTTTTATTTCCTCCCTTAAAAAGGTTACTGTATTTTTCATTTTATAAGTGTATCTAGCTGAAAATATATTACATTTGTCTGTAATTTAAAAGAAATTTTCTTAACCTTATAGGAAATCAGATAATAATAAAAATGAAATCTGGCAGCACAGTGGCTCAGTGGTTTAGCGCCTGCCTTTGGCTCAGGGCCTGATCCTGGAGACCCGGGATCGAGTCCCACGTCGGGCTCCCTGCATCGAGCCTGCTTCTCCCTCTGCCTGTGTCTCTGCCTCTCTGTCTCTGTGTCTCTCATGAATAAATAAATAAAATCTTTTTTTTAAAAAAGAGAGAAGTTCTAAAAAAAATGAAATCTGTAAACTATGGAGAAACCAAACCTACTGCAGGTACATAGCTCACTCAAGGTCATCCAACTATTAGTACCAAATCTGGGCCTCAGATTGAGAGGGTTGGATTGAAACCTCACCAGGCCTCACTTCACTGCTGTGTGAACACTGAGGTCCTTTCTCATATTAGAGTACTATAGCCCACATTATAAAGCTCTCTTCTTATTATTGCTTTCTCTCTCTCTCTCTTTCTCTTTCTTTCTTTCTTTCTTTCTTTCTTTCTTTCTTTCTTTCTTCTTTCTTTCTTCCTTCCTTTCCTTTCCTTTCCTTTCTTCTTTTTTCTTTTCTTTTCTTTCTTTTCTTTTTTTTTTCTTTTCTTTTTTTTTCTTCTTCTTTTCTCTTCTTTTTCTTTCTTTTTATATGTGGACCCCAATGCAGGGCTTGAACTCACAACACTGAGATTAAGACCTGAGCTGTGATCAAGAGTTGGACCCTCACCCAACTGAGCCACTTCGGCACCCCTGCTTTAGTTTCATTTTAAAAAAGTCTGTTTTGAAATAAATTGTACTTAGATTGTACTTATTTTAAAATAATGCCTTCTTTTATAACTCAGGGAGATAGATGGAGAGGCTGGTCCTCACTTTCAGAGGATAGAATGTGCAATAAATCAGTGTCTTCTGTATTTAGAACATGGTAGCCAATCAGGTAATTAAGCATAAACAAGGAAATTACTTGGGTGGTGCAACCAAATATCTAGGTAATGCGAGATTCAAGAGAACTCTGAACAATTTATCATAGAAGCACAGGATTAACCATTTTGGGTCTATAGAAAAAGACTTATTTTTTTTTGTTGTTGTTATTTGTTTGTTTTTTAAACCATTTAAACTGTAAGAGATTCAGTTTCTTCATTTGTAAAGTGAGGATCTTAAATTAGTCGACTTTAACATTTCTTCCAAGTCTGAATTTTGGAGTTTTAGGATTTATATCAAATTAGAACACTGCAATATAATGATATTTATGTGTTTATCTATTTTTTTTAAAAGATTTTATTTCTTTCAGAGAGAAAGAATGAGAAAGTGCACGAACTGGGTGGGGAGGTGGGGGAGAGGTAGAAGGAGAGGGATAAGCAGACCTCTTGCAGAGCAGGGAGCCAGATGCAGGGCTCCATCCTAGGACCCTGAGATCATGACTTGTGCCCCAGGCAGATGCTCAACCAGCTGAGCCGTCCAGGCTCCCCTATAATGATATCTATTAATGGTATTTCTTTCTGCCTTATTTTAGGACAATGGATATTTTTCATTTATTTTTGAACTTAATTATTGACATCTCTATCTTTAAAGGTAACAACAGAATATTTTTTAAAGTGACTTTAGGGAATAGCTGAAAGTACTCCTCCCACATATGCATGCATTGTCAGGCCTCATGCACGCTTTTGATTCTCTGTGAATCTATGGGGCAGAAAAGTGCCTCTTGAGCTGTAAGGGATTCCCTTTTGAAATTGGGAATAATGATAAATCTTTAGTACAAGCTTCCATGTTATATGAGATTCTTTAATTAGAATAAAATAGAGATTTACATATCTTACGTTGGGCACAATGAAGCAAGTCAAATTTCATAAGCTTAGAATTTGAATTAGAAATAAGAGCCTAAATAGAAGTGAATGCTGAGGGACGCCTGGGTGTCTAGTTGGTTAAGCATCAACTCTAGTCATGATCCCAGGGTCCTGTAATGGAACCTCACATTGGGCTCCCTGCTCAGTAGGGAGTCTGCTTCTCCTTCTCCCTCTGCTGCTCCCCGTGCTTTGTGCTCTCCCACTCTTGCTCTCTCTCAAATAAATAAACAAAACCTTAATCAAAAAAAAAAAAAAAAGAAGAAGTGAATGCTGAAATAGCCCAGATGCTTACAAGAACAGAAGAGGAAGACTCAGACCCAAATATACAAGCGCTTGGATATGTACACACATATACTACCCCCAAAATAGTAAAAAAGGGAAAAAACTTACTCTAGCATTTGCCCTAGATAGACACATTAAGTGTAGCTTTCTGAAGAGGATAGAGTCCAGGCAACTTAGAATGTCCCACAGGGAAGGGGTGAAGGTGGGTACCCCTGAGCATGCCCCAGCAAGCGTGGCATACTGACTACCATCTACTCTGATCGTTAGTACTCCTGCTGCACTCATCTTCATTTTTTATATCACATCATGGTCTAGGGAAAGAATTCCCTAGGCTCAAATAGTAAGCTATACTCATTCAGCCAAGTTGTCTTTATTGTTCTTCTCCTAGAGTCATCAGAGTAACCAGAACTCTCATCTGGGTAAATAGGATTCTCAAATACAATGAAAAGCAAACAACTGAGAATTGCCGTGTACTGAAGGGACACTAGTGTTACAAGAGCTGACAAATTCACAAGTGGAGAAACTAACATTGAGGAAATGGAGATAACAGAGGAATAAAGAAAACTTAATAGTAAGCACAATTAATATTCTGAGATTTGAATGAATAATGCATCCATAAAAACCAAATTATCCCCTAAAGGGGGAAAACCAGCCAGAGTTCTAGCAAATAAAAACAATCATCATCAAAACAAATCGTTCCCTTTTGATAGGTTAAATAGCTGAAAGGACAGAGCTGAAAACGAAGCTCAATGTGTGGTATGAAGCAAGTATTCATGTCAAATGCAATGCACAATAACAAAGGGTCCATTAGAAAGTGCATTAGTTTCCTATTCCTGCTGCACCAAAAGGCCACAAACTTTGTGGCTTAAAATAGCCCAAAAGTATTATCATACAATTCTGGAGGTCAGAGTCCTAAAATCAAGGTTTTGGCAGGGCTGCGTTCCTTCTAGGGCTAGGAGACCATCTTTTCCAGGCTTTAAGAGGGCACCGGCACTCCTTGCCTTGTGGCCCTTTCCTCCATCTTCAAAACCAGCACCATAGCATCTTCAAATCTTTCTCTCCTTTCATCTCTGATCTCTGCCCCTGTTGTCACATCTTCCCTGGCTCTGATACTTCTGCCTCCTTCTTTTAAGAGCTCTCATGATTACATTGGGTCTACCCAGATAATCACAGATAATCTTCCCATTTCAAGATCTTCAACTTAATCACAACCGCAAAGTCCCTTTTTCCATGCAAGGGTGTGTATTTGTAGATTCTGGCTATGTGGCAGGGGGAAGGGGGCTTTATTTTGTCTACTACAGAAACAATGAGAAAAACATTGAAAGGGATAGAATATGGATACCCATATCCATGTAATAGCAATGCCCCAGGGAAGGAAGGAGAAAACAGATGGGAGAAAAGGATCAATTAAATAAGAAGAGAAAATTTTCCAGACCTAGAGAAAGCAGTAAGATTTTAGGTTGAAAGGACCCTGCAATACTAAGCAGGATATATAAAAAGAGACCTACAACTAGACACTAGTGAAATGTTAGATCTCCAAGGATAAGAGATGTCTAAGAGCATTCACAGACAGCAGCAGAACGCGAATGAGTGAAAATCAGATTGTCATCAGGCTTTTATTAAGCCCTACTGGGTATGGTAAACAAAGAGGTAAGGTCTTTAAAGTTCTGAGACAAAATTATTTTAAACTTAGAATTCTATTCCCAGTCAAAGTAGCATTCATGAGTGAAGGCTGAGAATATTTTTGGACATGCTTAGAAATTTTTCCACCCACAGATTCCATTTGAAAGAATTACTTGAGGCCGTATACTAGTAAAAACAAAAGGAAGTAAAAGAGAGGAAGACAAGGGATGCAAGTAACACTGGAGGCCAAAGATACCCACAAATCTAATAAAGTCTAAATGTTTGGTGAGTATGACAAAAATAATAACAATATGAAATTTAAACCAGAGATTATTCTAATGTGGATGCTGGCAAGACTGGTAGAGGTAGAATAGGAAGGAAGTGAAATGAAACCAAGTTATTTTTTGTCTTGCTGGGGTGAAAAAATATCATCATATAGTTTATTTTTACATTTTCTGGATTAAAAATTTAAATACTAAATTTAAAAGATTGGATTGATAATATTCTGTGTTAGTATATTTTGAAAGAGATATTCTCATATGCTGTTGGAAGGTGTATATTTTGTCTAGTTTTTTAGGATGGAGGTTTGGTTGTTTCTTCCAAATTTTAAAATGAGTATATCCTAGGCCCTACCACTTTCCTCTCTAAGAATTTACCCTATATAAGTATTTTTATATTTCTGAAAAGGTTTGCAAGAATGTGTATATATGACATTGTTCATAACTGTAAAAAATGGAGAATAATCTAAACCTATGTGGACTAATTAATTATGGACAACTCTGTTCTGATTTTTTAAAAATCAAATAGTTTTGAGAGTTTGCAGACGTAGAAATATCTTCAGGTCATATATTTTTAAAATATTTATTTATTTATTTATTTATTTATTTATTTATTGAGAGCATAAGTGAGAATAGGGGTCGGGGGAAGGGGAGGGGAGGAGAGAGAGGGAATCCACAGACTCCCTAGTGAGTGTGGAGCCAGTCCCAGGGCTCAATCCCACAATCTGTGACATCATGACCTGAGCTAAAACAAAGAGTCGATCAACTGGCTGAGCCACCCGCGTGGCCCGAAGTCATATTTTGAAAAAAAAGCAACAGAATTACTGCTATGATTCTACTTATTGAATGTGATCCTAAAAATACATACATACATATATATATATACACTTATATTTATACATATATATATATATATTCACATATGTATGCAATTATAGAGTTGTGTCTAGAAAGAATCCAAACCAAAATGTTAACAATTATTATCTTTGGGGAGGAGAGTTATTTGGGAGAAGATTTGCTTTTAATTTCCACTTCCATTATTTTACAAGAAGAATATTTATGTATTATGCATATTACTTTTATAACATTTTAAAATTTCAGAAAGAAAATAGCAAGATTCCTTGAAACCCCATGCCCAAGGACAATTTCTGTGAACCGTCTGGTGAGCATATAGCCAGACCATTTGATTCCACATATGAGTATGCCGATATATTTAATTTTCCATAATTGGAAGCATACATAATACATTCTAAAGCCATTTTTAGTTAAGCTTTTAAATTTTGACATAATTGTAGATTCACATGCAGTTGCGAGAAGTACTACAAAAAGATCCCTTGCACATTTTAGCTTGCTTATCTCAATGGTAACCTACTATAAGTTGATTCAGTACTACAACCATGGTAACTGACATTGCTGTCAAGGTAGAGAACATTTCCATTTCTGGAGGATACCTCATATTGCCCTTTTATAGGTACACCCACTTTCACTCTCCACCTCCTATTTAATCCCTGGCAACCACTAACATGTTCCCCATTTCTATGATTTTGTCAGTGTTACATAAATGGAATAATATAGTATGTAACCTTTTGAGGTCAGCTGTTTCATCCAGAATAATTCTGTGGAAATTTACCCAGATTGTTGCATTTAGCAATAGTTTTTTTTTTTTTAATTGCTAAGTAGTATTCCACCACACGGATGGAACCATTTGTTTAATCAGTCACCTCCTGAAAGATGCCTGGATTGCTTCCAGTTCTTGCTATTACAAATAAAGCTGTCATAAACATTGGTGTAAGGTGTTTTTGTTGTTGTTTTTTCTTTTAGCATAAATCTCAATTTTTCTGGAATAAATACCCAGGATTACATCTGCTGGGTCATATGGTAGTTATATGTTTAGTTTTTAAAGAAATTGCTAAACTGTTTTCTGGAATGACATTATATCTTCCTTTCCAATCTGCATATCTTTATTTCTTTCTCTTGTTTTATTCCACTGACTAGAACTTCCAGAACTCTGTTGAATGAGAGTGCTAGCAGCAGCATCTTGACCTTGATCTCAGAGGTAAAGCATTCAGTCTTTCACCACTGAGGAAAATGTTTTTAGAAGGTTGATTATAATGTGTCTTGGTGTGGATTTTCTTTGGTTTTTACTATTTGGGATTCATTCATCTTAAACTGCTGAGTTTACATTTCTAGCTAAATTTTGAAATTTTCAGCCATTACTTTTTCAGGCACTTTTTCAGCCCTACTTTCTTTCCTCTCTTTTTCTGGCACTTTGTTAGATAATTGTAACATCTTTGTTGCACCAGTATTAGCATCTAATTGTCTTTTATTTATAATGTGAGATCTTGGTTCTTGGTATGATGAATAATTTCTTACTGGGAAACCTGATCATTTTCATACTATGTTTTGAGTTCTATGCTTTGTATGCTGTGTCTTATTTAAACCTTCTGTTTTAAAGTTTTGGATACTGCATCGAGGGGAAGGATGATTCCACCTCATTACAACCTCATGCAAGGAGGAGATAGAAGCTCAAATTCTCCATTTGGCCTATGTTGATACCTAACAGTGGTGCTGCTCTTCCTTACTACTGGGCAGGGGTAGAGATTCTGGTCTCCTGTGGTCTCCACTGACTCCTTGGTAGGGGTGGCCTTGTTTCTGCTGAAGGAGTGACTATGAAAGTCCTCAGTCTCTCCAAGGCCTCCTAGAGAGAGGTAAGGGGTAACTCATTAATGCTAGTGGGGAGATGGAGGTAGGTTCACCACACGATACCTACTGTCATCAAAGTGAGTGGGCCTCATTATCAGCCAGCAAGGGTAAAGGTCTCAGCTCCTTACCGGACTGTTTTTAATACTTGGTGAGGTATTGGAGAGATCCATTATAGCCTGCTGAAGCTAGAAGTCTAGAGTCCCCATTCCACTTTTACTGGCATGAGGAATGCTGGGATTAGAGGTATTCTGTTGTGCTTGGCTGGAGGAGAGCAGTATTTGAAAGCTTTGTTCTTGATTGGCTGCCTCTTTCCTTGTTCTCTGCCTAGAGAGAATTGGTATTTGTTGAGGCTATTTTTGTGTGCAGCCATTGACATTGTTGGATTGCAAGCTTTTTCTGCTCTAAATCTGAGATGAGGCATAAAGAAAATTCAGGGACCTCACCACTGTGTTCTTTCTGGGTCCTGATATCCTCAGATTGCCTGACCTGTTTCCATTTTTCAGTCTTCTTATGTTTGTTTTATTTATAATGTACATGGTTTTTAGTTTTACATAGTAGGAAGAATAGGGAAAATTATGTCTACTCCATCATCCTAGAAGTAAAAATCCTGATAGAGAAAAATCCATTTTGCCACCAACTTTTCACTCAAAAATATGCTGGGATGATCCTTCTATTCCAATGACTACTGATTGATATCATCCTTTCAGTAGACAAATATTCCATAGTTTCCTTTTAACTAATCCATTAGTAATACACATTTAGTGACATAATAAAAAATTTACGGTGATGGAAATATCTTAATATGGAGGTCAAATTCTCTATTCTATATTTCTGAAATCCAAAAAGCTATGTAAACAGAAATATTTTACAATGTTTGTACAAAATTGGACTAGAATTCACAGAAGGCTATTTATCATCTTAATTTATCCAACTTCCTTCAATACCTTATGGTTGCTAAAAATATTAAGATGTTTGATTATGATTTGCTATCCAGCCTGCTGGGGTTAAAAAACATGTGGTCTGTGGATCTTATTACTTTCTAAGTGGCAAATATTTTTAATACATGTCTTTCAAATTATCTTAGGATAATATCCTAGGAAAGTGCTTGTTAAATTTTGGACCATACTGTCAAATTGCACCCTAAAATGTTGTGATACGTGTCCTTAACAGAACATAGGAGTACCCATCATTTTTTCATGTTTTTAATAACACTGGATATTGTCATTCAGTAGCTTAAACTTAAAATTTAATCTTTGTAAGATCATAAATAGAATCGATAAATGTACATTTCAGAAAACTCTAGAAAATACAGAACTGTTTAAAGATTAAAATTAAAAGCACTTAAAACATCTCATTTCAGGGGCACTGGGTGGCTCAGTGGTTGAGCGTCTGCCTTCAGCTCAGGTCATGATCCCGGGGTCTGGGATGAAGTCCTGCATCAGGGTCCCTGCAGGGAGCCAGCCTCTCCCTCTACTATGTCTCTGCCTCTTTCTCTGCCATGCTCATGAATAAATAAATAAAATCTTTAAAAAATATCTCATTTCAGAGGTAATAATGTTTAATATTTTGGTTTATTTTCATCTGATCTACGTTTAAAACACAAAATTGGAATTACATGTAATTTAGTTTTATCTTTTCATTAGTGTTATATGGTGAACAATTTCCTCTTTCTTTAAATATTTTTACAAGGTAAAATTTAAATGATTGCATAGCTTTATTGAATAGATATACCATAATTTCTGTAACTGAATCCTTATTGTTGAGCAAATGGATTGTTCCCATGTGACTTTTCCCATGTGATTATATTGTAATAAGGTGGTTATATACATTCCAAAGTGTGAGAGTTAAAAGAATGAAGCTTGGTCTCTTAAAACTGAAATTCCATCTTTTCAAAGGTGTTCTAATTCAATCTGATTATTTTTAATGTACTGTTATTTTCATGTGACCCAGAGAATGCAAATCAAGAGAAATTAGTCTTAGTTTCATTCTCTCTCACTTCCTTTCTTCTTTCCCCCTTTTCTCTGTTCATCCCTCCTTCCAGAAATGTTTAAATGCAAGTAATTGATTTTTTTTTTTTTTTCAAAAAGCCAACGAAGAAAAGAAGAGGAGATAGACTTTTGGTTCTCATAATAACTCATCTTGAAACTAGGGAAAGCCACTTGAATTTCTTATCTTCACTTTCTTCAACTATAAAGAAAAAAGTTGAGTTAGTAGTTATCTAAAGCTATCCCCTACACCCTTATGTTTGTCCTTTTGTTAGGTCATCATAACATCACTGAGGTGATGTCTCCACCACTTTTCCTGTTTTTTTTTTTTTTTTTTCCTGTTCATTTGTATGATTTTGAGGAGCAATTATTATTTATCTTTGCTTCATACTAGTTTTCAGTTTTCTGGTAGGATTGTTTTGTGTGTGAGGAATATAAGCAGAACATTCTTCAGTTGCCACGTAAAGATTTTTCTATATTTTACTTCATCTATCCTGGGGTTTGGTGGGAGAGTCAATCACTACCCCGAATTTTCCAATATACTATGTATACACTGTCTTACAGAGTATGGAATATTCTCTGTAAAGCTCTCCCCTTTTGTAGCCATTCAGTCTATCTGGGCCTCAGTTTCTTCATCAGTTAAACAAAAAATTTTCTAGCTCACAGTTTCCCTTAAGAAGTAAATGAGGCACTGAGCGGGAAAACCCTTCATGAAATGAATTGAAGTGAAGCCTAGAGTAAGAGCTGAGTAACAGGCTAGAGGGACTTCTCACCGCTAGGTGACAAGAGTTTGTCCATCCCGCATGGAACCACTTTAGCTATTCCATATTCTTAGAACAGCATCTCTTTCTTTTCCCACCTTCATTAATTCACCCTTCTGATCCTACTTCCTTAGCTGCCAACACCTCTAGACTTGTATTTTGAAGTTCTCCTCCTATTAAGCTGTCAAAGGAAGAATTTTTAGTCACATGTTTGCAATTGTCTATCCCTACTCCCCAGATACTTTGTTGGCTCTCTAGCCTTAGCTACTCAGGAAGGAAGCCAAGCATCTCAAGCCAGGAGGACTTGCCACCATTCCTGCCAAGTTAAGGGCCAATGCCATAAAACTTTCTAACATATGCCCATGTGGCTCTTGGCACTTTTTTGGAGATCTGACATCAAGGATAGCCCTGAGGGACTGAGTGTCAAGGTTAAGAACACGCTATTCCCAGCACCGGGGAAGTCATTCACGTTCAACTGATCTCACTGGAGAGTGGGTGGTTTAGTACTTTATAACAGATTCCAAAACCTTCCGTAGTTTATGTGTAATTAGAACAGTTGCAGACAGAGTTTTCCACTGTTTGTTTTTTAGATAAATTTCTCATTGGAAATCAATATAGTTAAAGCATAAATGGAGGAGTTCAATTGCTTTTTAAAATCTGCAATGGTTAGAAAACATGCCTGTACCTGTTAGTCCCGGATCAGGCCTGAATACTGACGAAATTGCTCCAAACCAAGGGCTATCTTTCCAAATAGGCAGAGTAGATGGTCCCCAAAAGACATGACCTACAAAACAAGTGCTAAAAATTTAATTTCTAAACATGTCTTCCTCATAGTACAGCAGGGATGCTCAATTTTCCACTATTTGGGTTTAAGGCATTATTTCTGTTTGTGTGCCCCATAAAAGTGCATATCTCTTGGGTTATGTTTTCATATGAATTTTTTTTCTAGATTTACTATGTTAGCCTGAGGAACTGGATCCATGGATCTAGTAAGCTAAATAAATTGAACTAAGTAATAGCTAAGCTCAAGTTGAGGTCTTATAAACACGATTAAAGATTGTGTTTTGATGGGGTAAGAGCACAGGACATTTCAGAGGAAGAAGAGTAATCAGAGCACCAGATGGTATCCGACAATAATGAGTGTTGATAAGAAAGAAGAGTAGCGTAGGCTTAAGGGTTATCAGCAAGTTAAATGATATAATGTATATGAAGTCTTTAGCCTGGAACCTGACACAAGGTTCATCCTCAATAAATGTTACTGTTACAACAATGTGCCCCATAGATTGATGCTAGGGTGACAACTGAGAACAGTAATAAGACTTGGTTCTAGCCCTCAAGAAGCTAAAGTTGAGTAGATGAGTAAATAACTAAAAATTATAATAGGGTGATGGTAAATACTCCTCCAGAGGAAAGTCAGAGTGGAATGCTTGAGGAGCATGGAGCAGATGCCCACGTTTCAGTAGCAGGGCTTTCCACAGAGGATTTCCTGTTCTGTGACCTCAGTTAAGAATGGGTGATATGGAGAAGCGAAGAGAGGAGAGTTTCAGACACAGAGAACACCTACATCAAAATCTGGAACTGAGGGCATGTGCTGAGAGCTGAAAGGTGTTTAGTTGTATTCAATACAATGGGTCATGGCGCTGAATGAGGCTGAAGCAGTTGGCAGCAGAAGGCAGAGTAGGAAACGGCAAACCCAAAAGACAGATCTATAGTTGGTAGAAGCTACAACTGGCTGCTGCAAAGTGAGAAAAACCTGAGTCACCAGCACAAGTCACCAGCACAAACTTTAGTGGATTTGGGAGAAAATTGTCCATTCTGGTGACCACTTTTATGCTCTGAATTATGTGCCACAACTGGGATGTTGTTGTTTCTCTCCTTGTGTGTTTTCTCTTTTCCTCAGAAGGGTGACAGTGATACAAAGGTCAGTTCATTTGTATTTCTCAATGTCCACCATGTGTGGAACCATAGACAAAAATGAACAAGTACAGAGGGGACAACAGCTGTGGGGTGCTTGGATGATACAATTGTTAGGCATCAAACTCTTGGTTTTTTTGTTTTTGTTTTTTAAGACAGAGATATTTATTTCAATCAGCAGACTCAGATTTTGCAAACCCCAGCCCATGGCGGGCAGCCCTCCACCTCCCACCCCTGTCCACTCACGCCCCCACCCCCTTAGCCACAGCAAGGGTGATGAAAAATGGGAAGCCAAGAGGGCCCCTGCCAGGGGCAGATTGCCTGGCTGTGCAGTGAGCGCGGCCCAGCTATGGCTGGAGTGGCAGCCACCACAGGACTCTCCGTATAAATTAAGTCTCTGCAGCCACAGCTAGAGGCAAGGCATGCTCGTGGAGGGAAGGCCAGAAGGCAGCATCCGTAACCCCCCGCCAAGCAATGGATCAAGGGCAGAGCTTAGGGGAGAAAGAAGCCAAAGGGAAAGAGAAGAGGTATAGGAGTAGGGGGTGGTGAGGCCCCCAGATTTTGGTCCCAGGAGAAGAGAGGCCAGTTGGTCCAGTTTGGGTGGGTTTAAAGAAGGGAATGTATTAGTAAGCACAGGGGAGAGTGTGCCATGGGGCACCCCCGGGGAGGCCAGGCCCCGACCCAGCCGAGGGGAGTCTGAGGGCCCTGGGAGCTCTCAGGGAATGTCACTGCTGAAAAAAAAAAAAAATATGTATATAGTAACCATTCATGAGAAGGTGGAAACAGGGCTGGGGTAGATCTCAGGGTCATGATATCAAGTCACATGTCAAGCTCCACACTCAGTGTGGAGTCTGCTTTGGATTCACTCTCTCCCTCTACCCTCCCTCTGCTCTCTTTCTCAAATAAATATATCTTTTTTTTTTTTAGGAAAAAGAAGGAGACACCACTGAATAAACAGGGGGTTCAAAATGTTACAAGTCTCAAAAATAAGAAGTGTACAGGAAAAGTAACTAATATAATTCATCCCACATCTACTCCCTGCCTCTTGCTGAGCTAAACCAATGTGAGTAGATTGGTGCATATCATGTTGTACCTTTCTCCAAGACCAAATACATACAAAACTACACACATATATATATAGAAAGCTATTCCCTTGTTTTTAAAAGGGGCTAAACTTCACACATTGTTTTGAAACTTGTGTTCTTATTTAATAATACATCAGGGACAACATTCCAGTTTTGGACACATAAAGATTTAATCCAGTCTTTTTAATGCTGCATACTATTCTGTAGTATAATATGCTATAATTTAATTAACCAGTCTGCTCCTGATAGACCTTCAGATTTTTCTCAGGTCATTCTGTTAAAATGCTGTAAGTGTGTATATTTATAAATTCTTGGTTTTTGTTTGGGTTGTCATTAGTGAGTGTCAAAAAGTGGGTTGAATGAGTTACTGTGTGTGTATAGGGACTCCATATTTTCTCTTTTGTAAGTGCTTTTATTTCTCCTGAATCTTTAGAAGCAGCCAATACTTCAGTTTCTGTTGGAGTAGTGATTTTCAGCTTTGACTCTATTCACAGCATCTTGTAAGCCAGCAGCACCCAAACTTGTTAGTCACAGGACCCTTATGTTCTCAAAAATTAATGAGAATACTAAAGAGCTTTTTTTTTGTTAGCAGGAGTAATATCTATCAATACTTACCATACTAGAAATTAAAACTGAGAAATGTAAAAAAAAAATTATGATTTTCTTTACCAAAACAATAATAAATACATTACATATTAATGTAAATAATATATTTTTATGAAAAGCAGTTATGATTTAGTTAGATTTCCAAAACAAAACAAAGTGAAAAGAATGGTATTTTTTTTTCTTTTGCACACTTCTTTAATATTTAACTTAAAAAAAAGACAGCTGGATTCTGGTATCTGCTTCTGCATTTTGGTAAGTAGTTTTGGTTGAATGGTATTAAGAGAAATTGGGCTCACACAAATATGTAGCAGGAAAAGAGTAGTATTTTAATAGAATTTTCAGACAATTGTGGATATTCTTCTTTGATACCACATCAAAACTTGACAAGCAGTAGTTTCATAAAAGTCATATAAAATGTGGAATCTGAAACCATATCAATAAATGTGTTCTCTGTTACGTTAACATTCATTATTCCATTTTGCTTATTGAATGGATCTCTGATACATCGGTCATTTAAAAAATATTGGTTCCCTAAATTATTTAAGGCTTTCAAGTGCAAGATCACCCCCAATCTTATCCGAGTTGTTTTACAGTAGTAGGAAGATGTCAAGATCCTTGTAGTAAATAATAGTTTTCTAAAATCCTAATTTCCCTAAGGAGAGGGCACTTGATGAAATGAGCCCTGGGTATTATACTGTATGTTGGCAAATAGAATTTAAATAAAATACTTAAAAAATAATAATAAATACTAAATAAAATCCTAATTTCCACTTTAAATGTCAAAGGTTATATCATTGGAAATATATACTGTTCATTATTTTCCTTGGAGCAGCAGACTTCCATCATTCATTTTGAATCAAATATTTGCCAAATACTCAATTAGGAATAACAATAGTTTGCCTGTCATTGGTTCCTTTAAGCAAATGGTGCTCCACAGAAAAGAGGCTAGTACAGCTTATAACTCAAACAATCTCATGGGTGATTTTTCTTCAGTCCATCTTTATACTTCCATTTGCAGCAGCAATGCTTTATGCATATTTGTTTGTTTTTTCCCACAGAATATTAAAAAGATGTTTATTGGTGACCAAGATTTAAGATAATCAGTACATTTCCTACATCATAAAAAAAATTCTTAAATGTAACTTTTTGTCATTATTGTTTTGTTTTTGTTTTCTTCCTGAAAGGGTGTAACAGTGAAGAAATTAATGATTACCAGTGTCTTGATTCATGCTCAGGCTTCAAAAGTTTTATCCTCTGTTGCTTTTATATCAGTACAAATATCAATACCGTGAAAAAGGCATTGGATTTTGTCTGGCCTTATGTTGTTATTTTGCCTTATTTTACTTCTGTTTTTTTTTTTTTTTTCTCTGAGCGCAGAACCCGATGTGGGGCTGGATCCCACGACCCTGGAATCATGACCTGACCTGAAGGCAGAGGCTTAACCAACTGAGCCACCCAGGTGCCCCTAGCCTTATTTTGAAAATATTTCACCTCACTAACCCCCTGGAAAGGTTTTAGGCATCCTCAAGTGTGCATCCAGTGTTGAAAACCACTCTTTTTGATTAGTGCTTCTCACATATTAATGGACACACAAATTACCTGGGGATCTTATTAAAATACAGATTTGAAGGGCACCAGGCTGGCTCAGTCAGCGAAGCATCGGACTCTTGATTTCAGCTCAGGTCATGATCTCAGGGTCATGAGATTGAGCCTTGTGTAGGGCTCCATGCTTAAGAGTCTCTCTCTCCCTTTTCCTCAACCCCCACCCTAAAAAAATAATGGAGATTTGAATTCCGTTCTTGAAGTGGGACCTGAAAGTTGCATTTGTAACAAGTTCCCAGGTGAAGAAGATGCTTCCTGTAGGTGGTGACAGTTTGAGTAGCACGTCCCTAAACCTACACAGTTTTAAAGTAATTAAAGGTGAATAAAATATTCAGTTAATCAGTTATATCAGGCACATTTTGAGCATTCCAAGCCATGTGAGGCTAGTGGCTGTTGTTGTATTAGCTAGAAGAGAGAACATTTCCATCATCACAGAAGTCTTTGGATGGTGCTGCTCCAGATGGTTTATATGGAGTTAATAGTGACAGGCTCCTGTAACTGAGTTCATTTAAATATTAATCAGAAGCTATTCTTCAAAACATATGTGGGGATAACTTATTATGAATAAGTTTACTATTTTTCTTATGAATGCAACAAAGGCAAATCATTTAGAGTCTTAAAAAATGGCTTAAGGTCAATAGCTTCAAGTTGCCTGATGAATTTTTACCAACTCCCTGGTGCCATGCCATGTCTTTATGAGCTGGTATATTGCAAGACTGGTGCATGATATTCCACTTTTGTAGAAGAAAGGAATCTATTTAAAAGATAAAACGATTAGGAGTAACTGATATGAAGATCGAAAAATCCTTACTCACTGCAAATGATTTTCATAATAAAAACAAGGTCCTCCATACAATTCACAAGAAACAATTTCAGTGGAAAAAAAAAAAAAAAAGCTCCACTGGGGAGAATAAAAGGTTATGCCTCAAAGGTTAGCAGGCGGGATAGTGTTTCTCCTGGGCACATGCCCGTGCAGACGGCGTGCTGAGAGGCATTCCTTGGAGTTCACTTGGGCAGTTCTTGCTCTGAGGAGAGCTGGCCAAAGGCTGCATACCCCACCTGACTCAGGGAAACATTCCAAGGTAGGTTTTCCAGAAGCATTCCTCGTCTGCAAAGTTCGTAAGCGGAGACGAGCCTAGTTGGGGTGGAGAGCAAGTGAAAGCTAACAAAAATAAGGAGAGGGAGGCCAGGGAGGCCGTCGGAGACCGAGCTGCGCTCTTCCTTGGGTCGAGCCTGTATCCACAAACACCACGTCCTGCACACAGGTAAGGAACAGTTGCACATGAAGCGCACCTGAGCTGTGGCCGGTGAGTGGGGCTCGGAGGACACCCCAACAGCAAAGCAAGAAGAAGCCTTTTGTCAAACATTCCCATTCTGAGAGTGAACACGGTGCTGGCCGTCCTGGGGAGCGTGAGGATGCCACCCTGCTCTGGCGCCTCTTCTGTACCTGCCGCTCCCATCACCTTCTTCAGGGGGAACCAGCAGGAGGAAAGGAGACTGCGCGACCCATCCTGGCTCCGGGCTTGCCAGGCCGGAGGCACACGGCGTGGCTCCTGCGGTCCGTCCTCCGGGGCAGGTGCAGCTGCTGCGCTGCTCAGTCCAGTTCTCAGTCGGGTACATGTGTCTTGGCTTTGGAGCTCCTCAGGCATCGGCGAAGAGCCCCGCAGGGGGCAGAGCCCTGAACCCCGCTGCACCCGGTCGGGTACCACCGCCCCTCAGCAGCCCCGCTTCTGCCCTCCTGGCTTCAGCCCACATCCGACCTCTGTGCCCTGTCCAGGTCCCTGGAGCCAGAGCTCAGCGGTCACCACTATGTGAGACCAGGCTGGGGGCATTGCCTTTGGTTCCTTGAGACAAAAATAGGGACATTTTAGGTCAAGAGCAGGATTTCCTCTGGCCCCCTGGTGAGGGGGGCGGGTCGGGAAGCAGGTGGGCCGGCATCTCTACAGACCACCCTCTGGAGGGGCTGAGTGCCCGGTGCCTGCCCCTCTGGGCGGATGCGGCCTCTTCGGCTCCCGCCAGGCCTCGCCCGGATCACCTGCCTCGCTGAGTCTGTCTGCCGGGCCCCACACCTGCCTGTGTGACACCTGCTTTAGATGAAGCACCAACCTCTGGTCAGGTTCATAAGCTCATCTGCCTCCGGGGACCAGAGTGATACTGTCCAGCAGTGCCACGGCAAGAAATGCCAGCTTGAAAAGACCATTCTCCTCCGCACTTTCTCAGGGAGCAGCTGGCACTTAGTAGGAACCCACTGTGTGCCAGGCCGAGAGTTAGGGGCCAGCAGACCTTTCAAACTTATTTGCCAAAAGAAAGAAAGAAAAATAAAGGGCTATCTTATGGAATTTTTACAACAACCAAATCTATGAATGTGTAATAGGACCAGAGAGGCTTGATCTTAAGTATAATGGAATATAAACCCTGAAGGCAAGCAGAGAAATTTTTAGGACCTTCCACCTTTTTTTTTCTCTTTGAAGCCAAAATGGTTTGAGAGCTCACACGTCCGCATACAGACTTTTCTTTTGTTTCTTGTTGGTTCAGCATCATTACCTTAAACTTTAATGTGCTTAAAAATATTGTATAGCATTGTGGATAAAACCATGGATTCCCAGACTTTAGAGTCTACTTAAGGGATTATCCAAGGGTAATTTTCTTCCTAATTGAGTTTTGCCTTAAAAGCTAATTTTCATTTCTACCCTTGAGTAAGATGCTACTGCACTCTATTTATGAAAGATTTTTAGGCATTAGCATTACTTTAAAGGTATGTTTGAAGAGATTAGACAAGAGTCTTGTGATACGTGAAATTTTAATTCTAAGTAGTTTGAACTGAGACTGCTAGTTTCCCCCTCCCCCCAAAGTTTACATCACTTGGTACAATTATTAGATAAATGTGCTTGTTTTCCAGTTGAAAGCAAAAGAACGTAAGGGTTGTTCTCTATACTAGCAAATGAGTGTAATTTTTTTCAGTTAGGAACAAATGCCATAAACTACTTCTGTTCAGAAAGAGCTGCTCATCATCAGCTATAGAAAAACAGACGACAGACACTTAGGAGCGCGTTGATTGTTCTAATCTAGTTCTACCATGAAAGCGATTTACTCAACTCCTTAACAGTGTGTTTTGCAATCATTTCAGCCTTCAAAGATGAAGTTCTACCTAAATTTGCTAAATTTCCAGGAGGCAATCCTTAGGTCATTTTGGTCAATGCAGTTCAATGCAGTCATAGTGGAAGCTCCTAAAATGTTCTGGGAGAAAAATCATCCCTTTCAGTTTCAACCAAATCCTTGTCTACTGCTCACTCCACTCCAAGAGTTCATTTCTTAGTTATGGCCACGTGTGATAGGTTGAGATTAAACTGGTTCTAACTGAAGGAGCACTTAGAGGGCACCTTGCTGTAACAGCTTGTTGACAGGGGCCAACAAAGGTGTGCTAAGAGGACCTCACATTTAGACTTTTGCTGTTATCTTTACATAGTGTTGCACATCACTTAAATGAAAATGAAGGAAAGTGTGTGTCATTTATGTCCTTTGACTAGACAATATTGCCTAAGGTGATATTAAGCAATTCTCTTGAAACTTGCAATCCACTTGTTAATAGCACAATTATATTGCATTGATTTTTTTCTGTATTAGAGATGTTAGTCTACCATAAAGACCTGAAATATGTCATAGTTTTTGAACCGTGTTTTGGTATTTCTTTAATGTTAAATATGAAGGACCTCAAAGAATAGAAATGCCCCAAGTCCCTCTAGATCTCTAAGTAATCCTGCTTGCAGCAGGCAAAGTTATTTTTAATTGGCAACTTAGAATATTAGTGTTTAACGTACTTTTAAATAATTTTGCCACAAATTAATTACCATATATTCTTGCCAGAAGCTCTTTTAGAGGCAGCTTAATGAACATGTTAATGCTCTCCAACTTCGTTCTTTAGCTTTGTCCCTAAGCATCTGAGTAACAGTGATGTCAGCCAGGCTATGTTATTCAGCTCCTGCAGAATTGCTGTAACTGTGTTAAGATTTCTTGGCTTTCGGCTTTTGTAGGATGATAGAGACCCATAGATTCATTTTAGATATCATTTATTTCAGTTCCTACATTTAAAAATATATTTTATTTATTCGTGACAGACACACAGAGAGAGAGGCAGAGACACAGGCAGAGGGAGAAGCCAGGCTCCATGCAGGAAGCTTGATGTGAGACTCGATCCCGGGTCTCCAGGATAAGGCCCTGGGCTGAAGGCAGGCACTAAACCACTGAGCTACCCAGGGATTCCCAGAGATGTGAAATAACTTGTTCAAAAATCGCAAAGGTAGTATGTGGCAGAATCAATACTAAAAATCCAACTTTTCCATTCTGGCTCTCCCCCACTGTGTATCCTTCTCCTCCAGGCACCTTATCTATAGCTTCTAGTTTTGAACAGCTTAAATGAGCAGTTATGAGTAGAAAACACTCATTCTGCTAAGTGTTTAGGAGATTCTTTAAGATGGTCCATGCATCCACGTTCATTCATTGCCAACAGTTACTTCCAAAAGGAATCTGCCATCTTCACCTTGAGGGTAAACTTGACTGGAGAATCCATATTGGGCCAGGTACTATGCAATACGCTTCTTTGTGTTGACTTTGAAATTTGTAAAAATTAAATAGAGCATAAAATTTAATATCACCATTGCCTACATAATGAAATCATTCTAATATAAGCAGTGGGACGAGACCATGTGGCTTTAAATATATTCTATCGCATGGGGCTTGGGGCCATGAATAGTTACTTAACTTCTCTGTGACTCAGTTTCCTCATTCATAAAGTGGGGCTAATAATAGTTCTTATCTGATAGAGTCGATGTGAGGAATAAAGAAAATATTACATGCAAAACTTTTGGAATAGTGCCTGGCACCTAGCTATTACTGGCATTTTTGTAGTGGAATACAGGTTTTCATATTGCAAGGCACGTATAATGGGAATTCTGGAGTATACATCTCAAATCAATATTTATATTTATGGCACTGGATTTTTATGTATCTTATGTAAACTGTAACAGTAGCACTTAAAATTGGTGAGATAGAAATTAAATCTTTTTGAATGCCAAGGGACTGTCTTGCATATCTGTTCCCACTGGAAACTCTGGACCCCAGTGGGATACTCTCATGTCTTTGGTTTTTATATTTTTGCTTACTTCAAGTTTATTTGCCAGTCTATGATCAACCACAAGAAGTCTTTGCCAAAGCAGTCATGCCTATGATAATATTGTTAACTTTAATCAAATTTAGTGGCTTAAAGTGTTGATAACCTTACAATGTATATCTTCAATAATTAAGGATTTTCTCTCCATCTAGTACCAGTGGAATTATTCTGTGGTGATTAGTCATAGGCTGTAACAAATTACATTGTATGCTCAGTGGTTACGACTTTTTTGTTGTTGTTGTTGGTTAAATATGAAGGCTATAATAGCTTTTTCAGTGTCTTTTTTGTACAATGTTTTGTTTATAGATGGAAATGCATCAAAAAGTTCTCTCTCTCTCTCTTTTTTTTTTTTTTGTCATATTTTAGTTTGTCAGTGGAGGATTGTGCATATGGTCTTAGTTACCATAGGGAACCAGAGACATTCCACTGAGTTCCCAGATGTTCCGTGTATCAGAGTCCCAGATGGGCTGCAGATAACCTTGAAAATGAAGGTTATCTTTGGGTATCTTAAATAAACTAAGGCATATCAAACACAAACTGTAGGATGATTAATGTTACAGGGGTTATTTTTCTCAATTTTTATGTGATTATGGAAGTTGCTGGCGTATCTCCAAGATGATAAGCAATTATAAAAATTCAAATCCATTTTTTATTTACAGATTTAAATTGCATACTCATTTTCAGGGACAGCTGGGTGGTTCAGTGGCTGAGCGTCTGCCTTTGGCTCAGGGCGTGATCCTGGAGTCCTGGGATCGAGTCCCACATCAGGCTCCCTGCATGGAGCCTGCTTCTCCCTCTGCCTGTGTCTCTGCCTCTCTCCTTCTGTGTCTCTCATGAATAAATAAATAAAGTATTTAAAAGAAAATACTCATTTTCATTTCAGAGGAAGAAAAAACACTCTTTAGTTCATTATAATACAATAAGTATGAATGAATTATTGAGATTGCTAGGAAGTTTGTTTCACAATTTGTCTCAGCCACAATTTTAAAAAGCAATTATTATGTACTGTTTTAGAATTATCCTATACCAAAACTACCCTAGAGATTACCTATATTCTTTCATAAATAATATTCTACCTCTTGTAACTTTAAAGATAAAAAGTTTTATCTTTAGTTAGCTAAGATTAATTCAATTACTGCAATAATAAATATTTTGGGGGGAATTCTGTGGAGTGTACGAAGAATGTAGAACACATAGTACATAACTTCAAACTGAGTAAAAATCATAGACAGAGATAAAATACTTAGAAATACAAATAAATAGAATCTAAAAAATATATACATAGTTACATGTAGCAATGATTAAGCTCAGAAAGGTGGTTGGTTCAAAGACAGTGAGTTGAGAATATAGTTAACTGAAACATTTGAATACAGCTATGATTAAACTAGAATGACTTTATGACTGAGGAGGATTTTCAATAGGTATATTTAAGGTTTAGAGGAGAAGAAGAAACACATTTCTCTACCCTTAGAGAGTACATATAACCTAACTTGGCCTAGGTCCTAAATTGGTGCAGGGCTCATATATTGGCTAAAATTTGGTGCCAGTCTTATACAGGAAGGCGGGAGTAGGCTTCACCACAAATGTTGATATCAGCCTGACACTATGTTCTCCATGAAGTTATCTAGGCACCATATTACAAAAAAACTATGATGGTTGTTGCTTAGCATTCATAAATAATCATAAATGCTGGTCCAACTTTGTTGGAGAAGATCAATGTAAGCCTTCATCTCATTTCAAGGATAGTTAATGTGGTGAGTAGTTTTACATGTCAGCCTATGATAACTTGGTTGTTTGATCAAACATAAGTCTAGATGTTTCTGTGAAGGAACTTTTTAGATGTGATTAATATTTAAATCAGTAGACTTTGAACAAAACAGATTATTCTCCATGATATGGAGGGGTCTCATTCAATCAGCTGAAGGTTTTAAGAGAAAAGATAGATCACATGAGGAAGAAAGAATTCTGCCTCCATATTGCCTTCAAGCTTGAGACTGCAACATCAGCTTTTCCCTGGGTCTCAAGCCTGCCTTGTAGACTTCGGGCTTGCCAGCCTCCACCATTGCATGAACCAATTTCTTCAACTAAATCAATCACTCTTTCATATATCTATCTATCTATATCTATCTATCTATATCTATCTATCTATATATATATCTTATGATTATATCCTATTGGTTCTGTTTCCCTGAACTCTGACTAATAAGTGCATGAACATTAGCTATTAATCATAGTGATTGGTCTTTCCTGAAAGACACAGTAAGATTTTATCTTTTTTAAAAAAATTTATTCGATTGAGGCAGGGAGAGAAAGAGAGAGAGAGCATGAGAAAGGGGGAGAGGCAGAGGGAGAGGAAGAAGCAGACTCCCTGCTAAGCTGGGAGCCCATTGGGAGGCTGGTTCCCAGGACACAGAGATCATGACCTGAGCTGAAGGCAGATCCTTAACCATCTAAGCCACCCAGACACCCCAGATCTTATCTTTTAGTGATCATCATACCACCTCTACCTATTCAAGAAATAATGTTGAAACATAGTGACCTCTAAAAGTATGTATTTCTTAGTTGTAATTTGATATTTATAAAAATATCCATAAAAATTTATTCCTGGCAATTTAAAAATATTTTATATGATCTATTTGTGCTTTTATTACTTTTCAACTTAAGTCACATATAATAGCATTATGTATTCACATTTTATTTAATTGTACATAGAACTATAGTTGTTTCCTTCCTTCCTTCCTTCCTTCCTTCCTTCCTTCCTTCCTTCCTTCCTTCCTTCCTTCCTTTCATCCTCTCCTCTTCCTTCCTTTTCTTTATCAATTCTGTAATAATAGTTTGAGACCTGCTTATCATTTTTAATATATGAGCATGAACATTTTTATTTGCTATTAATAGAATACAACATATTTTTTT
This sequence comes from Canis lupus baileyi, assembly GCF_048164855.1. NCBI lineage: Eukaryota > Metazoa > Chordata > Mammalia > Carnivora > Canidae > Canis > Canis lupus. The sequence goes on along the minus strand of NC_132851.1, from coordinate 63,975,387 downwards.
TCTTTTTAAAGATTTTATTTATTTATTCATGAGAGACACACACACAGAGAGAGAGAGAGAGAGAGAGAGAGAGGCAGAGACACAGGCAGAGGGAGAAGCAGGCTCATGAAGGGAGCCCAACGCGGGACTCAATCCCAGGTCTCCAGGATCACACCCTAGGCTGAAGGCAGCGCTAAACCGCTGAGCCACCCGGGCTGCCCTAGAATACAACATATTTTAATCATAACTTAATTTCCTGATTTTAGGTCCTACTTAAGAAATAATTTAATGGAAAAGTATGGAATTATAGATGACCAGGTTTCAAAAATTTTATTCTACTAATAACAGACAAGTCCCTTGATTTGCTACTTTGAACTTTATCCTCAAATTTACTATGTTGCACCATATTAAATTGCTGGCATTCAACCATTTATTATCTATAATTCCTTATTACAAAAAATGATTTGTGATCTATAAAAATGGCAGTTTTATCATTGAGCTGATCCAAACCTAAAGAAACTCCGTTGACACTGAGGAATGCTTGCAACTGAGAGTGGGAAAAGATAAGAGCAAGTGGCCTCAAACTCCAAATGCTACCCATGTCTCACTGAATCAGTTGGAAGTCTACTGCCCTCGGTACCTCAAATATAAGGGAGCTCAAACCTGCGAAGTGATCAGGAGGGTGTTTTTGAGTTTACCATAAAGAAAACAGCCCAGTGTAAGGGACATTTATTGATAAATGTTAATGCTAAAACAATGGGTCATATTTTTTGAGGACAATCTTCTGAGTGACAAGGATTAAAGAAATATAATTCCAATTACAGATGAAATAGGGCTTCTAGTTGGAAAGTTAGGAAGACAAGAAGATGTTGAACTAAAAGAAGAGGAGCCCTTTTATAAGAGGAAAAGAGGGCCATGGCTCTGCGATGCACGGGAAAATTAGAGTTAGGATCACAAAACAGAATCAGTGGTCTGTAATAGTAGAAATTGAGAGAAATCAATGTAATGTAATCATAAAGCAATTCATGTATCATAAGAATTTCGGGAAACAATAGCAAATAATGCTTTTAGAAACGTAAATGTGTGGTTTATTGTTGAAAGACATTTTTGAAAGTTTTTATTATTCCAAATATATTGCTTTGGGATAGTTACTTTTTTTAGTAATTATTATCTTCCTCAACTTAAACCACATTATTAGTCCACACACAAAAAGAGTGTTCTGAAAAGATAAATAGGATGGAATGAAATAAGGAAAACATGATCATTTTCTTAGGACATTATGCAATGTAAGTTTCCTTTTGGGGTCAGATAGGCTGCTGCTCTGAATATATGTGGGGGAGTTACAATATTTGTGTTAAAATAATGATCTGAATTTTGCTGTAGGAAAACTCATCATGTAACACGTGGTTCACTGAGGGTCAATTCCCTCAAGTACATGATGTGCTGTGTGAAGTTTGAAACCAGTAATCTTAACGGTATATAAAATGGTAGGATTGAAATGTGGTCTGGACAAGAAGCCACAAGATGAAATACCAGAAGGAAAGATGTTACCACAGTGCTGTTTGCTTTGTAATCATCCATATATGTATTTACTTTGTTTGTTTTTAACTCAAGAATAACCTATATATTTGAGTTAATCCAATAGATTTTTAAAGCTATCTGCTTATTTGATTTTTGCCATATAAATAATTGCAGCATAATTGTAAAATGTTTATATTAGCCAAGGAAATATAGATTAAGAAAAGAAAATCAGGGGAGATATCCTAAATATCTTTACATTCTGAATTCTCCTGGGGAAGATGGAGAAGGCTTTTTTATGATGCTTTAGACTAAAAGTTTATCAACTTTATAGTCTTTAAGTTTTGATAGAGTCATATAGGGTTTTTAAAATGGAGACATTTCCCCAAAAAACCTGTTTTCTGAGCTTCTCTTGAAACCAGAGAACACTGGACATTAGGTCTGCTTCCTCTCATGGCAACAATCTTGAGTTTTTTGGAATGGTAGTTACCTGCTTTAGACTAGGCAAACTTTCTCTTGTTTGCCCCAGTGCCACCACTCCTGGCCAACTTCACATAACTGTTATTTAACTGGTTTCTGTAGTTGTCTGAGTTTGTGATGCAGAAAAAAAGCATATTTTAGTTTAGCATGACAGCTTTATTTTTTGAGGCATAATTGACATATTATATTAGTTTCAAGTATACCACATAATGATTTGATATTTGTGTATATTGTGAAATAATCATCATACTAAATCTAGTTCTGTCACCATATGTAGTTACAGAATTTTTTTCTTGGGATGAGAACTTTAAGTTCTACTCCATTAGCAACTTTAAAATATGCAATACAGTATTATTAACTATAGTCATCAGAGCTTGATGACATTAGCCTTTTAACAGTGCCTTATGAGGTAGTAGATGCCCCTGCTCTAAAGGGTTAGAGAGGGTCTGGTATAGTGGGAATCAAGAAATAAGTGCGAGATTTGACTAGATGATCTCTTAAAATTCTTTTCATCTCTAAACTTTAATTCACTTCATTAACATAGCATCATTTTCCGAGAAGTGGTAGTCTTTAAAAATTTTTTGTCATTTATTTAATACTTTTTTGCAAGGAAGATAATTTTATATGGTAGGAAATCAAGACATACAACTAGCATATGTTTTAGATAATAAATGGAAAGTGTCTCTCTATAAACCCAGGACCTGCTGTCCCACATATATATTTGTCCATTTGTCATTTATTCATAGAGCATTTTATATGTGTTCAGGATCTTGTCGGTATAGGGCTACAGTGAATAGACAAAGTATATGCTTTTGTGGGAGTTCATATTTGGGCATGAAAAACAGAAAACAAATGAGTATATAATTTCAGAAAATAGTAGGTACTATGAAGAAAATAAAATGCAGTGAGGCAAACTGTGTGTGCTCCTTTAGAAAAGATGGCCAGAAATGCCCCCAAGGAAGTAACATTTGGCTAGTGAATGAATGATTAGAAAACATTAGCTCTGCAAGAATATAGGATTCAGGAACAGGAATGAGTTTGACTTCTTCAACTCACAACAGGAAAGCTATTGTAGATATTGTCTAGAAAGGAAGGAAAAGAGAGGAAGAAATGAAGCTGAACTGTAGGGGTTGTTCTGAGTAAATGAGAAGACATTAGAAGATTTTAAAATGGGGAATGATGTGATCTGACTAGCTTTTGAAGGATTACTTTGGCTGATCTGTAAAGAATGAACTGCCACAGGCAAAAGAGGGTGCAGGGAGATCTACGGGGAAGCTCTTCCTGTGATCCAGGATGGCTGGTGATGGTGAAGTGGGGAGAAGTGATGGTGCAAGATTTCTACTGAAAAGGGAACCAAGAAGAATTGGTCATGGATGAACTGGGAAGAGAAAGAGAAAGAAAAATCAGGAATGACTCCTACTTTTTCAGAAAGAGCAGCTGGATAAATGATTGCTAGTAAGTGAAATAGTGAAGACTGAGAGAAGGAAGTTCTCCCAACAGAAACCAAATAACACATTAAATATTTTCAGGGAATGGAAGGGCATAAATACTCAAGAGAATATATTGGCTACTAAGCATGAATATACAAAAAGAATATGACACAGTCCCTGGTCCTGGAGGGCTCACAGTCTAGTAGAGGAAATACATGTCAAAAAAGTCAATAAAAATTTATATCCAATCTGACAGAGATGTGAACGAAGAGGAAAAAGAAGGATCTTTCAGGATTCTCATTTCCTTATGACTGTTTTAACACGCTTAATTGAATGTCTCAGAAATGGCTAGCAGCATGACTTGTGAACTTTCAAAACAAATTATTAATCATTGTTAACTTACTCTTTTATGGAGAAAAAAACTGGATTTTATTTAGTGTTTTGCCAGGGGTCTTATTTTCTTATATTTCAATTATCCTGGTAATTCTGATTATCCCTTTACATCACATCATGGAAAGAATCTGAAACATAAAAAAAAATAATTATTTCAGTCTGTTTCTTTTCTCTACAAATTCTAATCTTATTTCCACTCCCCTATCTCTTTTCTGTCTCAACAGCGACCAAAGCTTACCAAGTGTTTCTTAAGAGTCCATTATGAGCCAAGTACTTGTTTCTTTCCACATTCTCTTTACTTTTTGGCACTTTAACCTTTGAGTATGCTAAAATTTCCAGCTGTTATTTTAAAAACATTCTTAGACTTCCTCTCTTCCTGACTTGAAGTTTTATTTTCCTCACCATCTCCTATCTGTCTCTTTCATCTTGTTCTTCAATTTCCCTCTTTTGGCTTAAGTCACCAATAACTTGATAGTCTGCCATGGTTTTGCTTCCTATGATTTAGCTCACGCCTTTCCCCCCACCCCCACCCCCATGCTCACCTTTCCCATTTCTTATTCTTCGGTTGGAGCTTCCAATTACTCCTTAGTTACCATTTCTCTTTATTGTTCTAGGTTGTTCCCTGCCCATATCACTTAATTCCGTGTTCTCTAACATGCTCTCTGCCAACCATTTCTTCAGTAAATCCGTAACAAAAAAATTAATACATGAACTTTTTATGCAACTTAACATTGTTTGATGCATTGACTAAAGATGTACTGAACATTATCATGAATGGTTAACAATGCCAAATAGCAATGTCTGTATTTTTTCCTCCTTGCTCACTGGGTTTTCCACTGAAGTATTTTCTTTAAAAAAAAAAAAACAAAACAAACAAAATCTTACAACAACTGATCTACTTGTCTACTTGGCTGGTTTTAGTTGGGCAGGGGCTGAGTATAAACTGTAATTAAATATGATCCAATAGTACAAAAAAATCCAAATAAAAGGTTGATAAAATTAGACTTAGAGAACATAATATGACACAAATGAAGACACACATGAAGAACAAAGAAGCAAAGGATGAAGTATATTTCCAAGGTCCCTACTTTTTCATGGATACTTAAGAGAGCTCTTTTTGGAAATTTCTGTCATTGTAGATTCAGGAAGAATTGTACTTCTTTGAAACCAAAGAGGTTTCCTCTCTTCCTATGCACTGCTATAAAGACTCAAGTCAAATTAGTGGCCCAAATTATCTAGCTAGCTAGCTATCCATCACTACCTTGAAGACATTTTAAGCCCAAGTAATTTTTTTGGCTTTTCCTTCTCAGTTTACTTATTTTTTTTTTTTAATTTGAGTGTATTTGACACACAATGTTACATTTATTTCAGGTGTACAACCTAGTGATTCAACTTCTCTCTATGTTCCGTGATGCTAACTGCAAGTGTGGCTACCATCGGTCACCATACAGCACTACTGTAGTACTATTCCCTGTGCTGTGCCTTCGATTCCTTTGAATTCCATTAGGCCCCAAAGCATCTTGTTTCCTTATCTACTACCTACTTTTAATTTGTTATCTTGTTGCATAATATTTATCTCTGCAAGCCACTCCAATCATTTCTGATTAGACATGGGATAGGAACACCGTTTCTTAATACACACCTTTTCTAACCATTTGGTGTCACTGTTCACCCTGTTTCTACTTCAGTCTTAACTGACTAGAATCTGAGCCATTTGGTTAGAAAATCTGTCACATTTGGAAAGCAGCAGCCAGTCAGAGAGAAATTAAATTGTTTTTCTTTGTCTGCCTACTGTTCCAAGTTTCTGCTGGTGTTGCCAGTCATTTGGAGAGAGAAGTGTGGAGCTTGTTCAGCTGTCAGTGAGTGGGAAGGAGGTTGGGTGGAAGCACGCCAACCTCTGCTCTTTGCCACAGAGTCAATAGCTGAAGGCTGGGGAGGATTTTGGGGAGGCTCCACCAGGTCATTCTTGAAGAAAGCAGCTGATGCTTTCTGAGGAAAGAATGCTTTGTCACTGTTGTGAAACTGATGGCATTGGTCTACCAGGCACAGATCATATTTTCCACTTTCATATCTTTCAAAGTCTTTGTGGACAAAACAACCCTAAGGAAGACTATTCACTAAAGCTAAAGTTGCCATCAGGTTAGTTCTGCCATCCAACATTTGAGGAGATGCTGGAATAGTAAGAATTTCTTTGTGTAAATCAGTCCCTTAAGATGGCCCTTGAGTGTTAGGTCAGATCCCTTTGTAATTGTGTGAGGAGAATGTGGCAGATATTAGAGAGGGAGCTCTCAAGTGTAATGGGAATGAGAAAGGCATTGATGGAGTGATACATACTGGATTGAGAGAAATTATTGAGGAGAAAAACTAGTCCTATGGAGAATCATGAAAGATATGAATGATGGGGCGCACTAAAAAATACAGAAAACTAACATGTGATATTTAAAGTCAGAGACCAGTTTGTCAGACATTCAGTATTAATGTATATTTATTTTCAGATCTGTAGCAGAAATCAGTGACCCAGTTACTGAGAAATTAGTCTTGTTGGCTTTCTGACTGTGACTCTTCCTATAGGTAAAGCATGTATTGGAAAACTATTGTAGGGAGAAATTTCTCTCCCCCTCCCTTTTGATGTTTATTTAGTGATTATCTGTATTACTATTCCAAGGGCTTTGGATACATTATACCATTTAATACTTCTAACAAGTTTACAGTCAACTCTGTTACTGCTTCCATTTTCTGAATGAAGGAATTGAAGCTAAGAAGGTTATTGAAGTGACTTGCCCAAGGTTATTCAGCTGGAAAATGGCAGAGCCAGGTTCAAACTCGGACACCACTCAGGTCGTTAACTGTTGTGCCGTATATGTTTCATTCATGATATAGGTGCAAAAATGAAGGTAGGAAGTTAACCTTATTAACAGTTAAAGTGAAATTCTCCCTAACAATCAGAGATGTACTAACACTGACACCTTCCAACACATGATACCTTCCAGCATGCCCAAATCAGATTGTCTGGAAAAGAGAAATTAAGTACACAGAAAAAATTAGCAAATAAAACACTCAATAAACAAGAAGATAAATTATATTAATGAAACAACATAAACTAACAAGATGGATCAAAGGGATCTAAACAGACAGATTCCCAAATCTAAACCCTCATTCTAACATGGCTAACCAAACCAGAAGTAAAATAATTAAATTCTGTTTCTTTGCTTTAAAAAAAAAAAATAACTCCAGGATAGTTAACATAGAGTGTTATATAAATTTTAGGTGTACAATATATAGTGACAATTCAACAATTCTGTATGTTGCTCAGTGCTCATAATGAGCACTTATGCCTTTCACTCATCTCAACCCAACCCCCCACTGACCTCCCCTCCGGAGGCGGCTGGCAATCAACAGTTTGTTCTCTACAGAGTCTATTATTTAGTTTGTCTCTTTTTTCTTTGTTCATTTGTTTAGTTTCTTAAAAGATGAGGAAGGAAGTCAGTTTCTAGTATGTTGAAGGTTGAATCTGAGGTTATAGCAGGTCATAGAAATGGAAATGTGGCTGTTTGTAAGGAGGGACCCGTGGGAAAATAAATGGTGATGAAGACTTGGGGATTATCTTCTCAGGAGATAGTTAACAGTGGTATTATAAACTCACTGACTTATGGAAGGTAAGTATGGAGGGCAAAGGACAGACCCTTGCGAAATGAGCAATGGTGGGATTGAGGAGTGCGGATTATCTGAGAGAAACAGGCAGAGAAAGAGGAAGAGATCAAGAGAGTTCTGAATGTAGCATGAAACTTAAAAGTAGAGAAGATAGGGGAACGTCATTATTTTTGGCAAGAGAATGGCTGCTGGTAATATCAAAAGAGCACTTTATGTTGAATGGAAGCATAAGAGTGCAGAAACCAAATGTCAGGGATGGAAGGAGGTGGGCAGGCAGGAAACGGAGGCAGTCAATACAAGGGAGCAGAGATAGAATAATATCTAGAAAGGGTCATAGGATCCAGTCCAAGAACAAAGTGGCAGCATTCTGTTTACATCTAGTCTCTGGGTACATAAGACTATTGAGACAGAAATTGGTATTAGCTCACTGAACACAATTCCTTATGAAATATTGACAAATCCATTTTTTTTTCCTGTATAGTAGTTGGCTTTCAAAATACAGCCAAAGCCCCAGAAGAGACCTAGGTATCAGTTCTTGAATACGAATTAGAAATCTGTGCCCTCCAATGGGAAAGCTTTATTTTCCCATCTCCCTTCACATGGAGATTTACTTTTGCTGTCAGTCAGAAGGGAAAAGTGTCCTCTGGTAGGTAGCAGAGTTTGAAATAAGGGAGAAAATGAAACACGCTCTGTCACAAATTTACATTTGTATTAGGAAAATATCATTTTGGCAGGAGAGGCAGTGTAATTTGTCAAGCAGATTAATCACAGGAATGGAAAGTCCTAATCAAATGGCAAAGATTTTAATATCTCTCCTGGAGAGATAGATTGGTCACAGCTACCAACTGCTATGGTAGTGAAAAGAGACTTAGGCTATCTGCAAGAATCTACGGGGTAGGGATCATGATAAATTTGGAGAACCTATATAATTAGATTTGTTCAGTGTTGGTCTGTTCTTACTTTCAGCAATGCAGTAGAGCAGGTAGGAAATGCTCCTTTAGAGCTTCGCCTATGTATAATACATCAACATCCCTTCAATTAATCTATCAGTTCTTAAGGGCTGGAAAAGCAAAGAAATAATCAGAATAATTTCTTCTCTTTCACCCTTAACTACATTTGTTATATTTTTTAAATAAGCAAAAAGGAGCTGATGGAGAAAATTCAAAACAACACACAAGAGCTAAATTTTTTTTCTCAAAACTCTTAGTGCTATTCCAACTGGAACTATATACATTATTGGCAAATTTATTCCAATTCTACTCTCTCATTGTCTTATTAGGAGGTCTTTCAGGGAATCTTTGTTTACAGATAGATGCACAAAAGCTATGTTTTATAGGCTGGCACTTTTTCTCTTTTAATTACTAAAATGGCGGTAGAGGTAGAGGTAAGTGGCTCTAGAGCATGGAGGTACCTGGCTTTGTCAGTTTCCTTTCATCTCCTCAAGGTTAGAACTAACTTCCATGTCTCCCCAAGGTAGTTATCAGGTTACTGCATAAATAATGCGTATTTACTGCGTAAATAGCCACAAAGCATGGTTCAGTGTATTACCACAAAGAACACTGTCACATTTTCGACTGTGATAAAGTAGTTTGAAAATCCCATAAAGAAGCCAAATGGACAGAATTCGAGAGCTCAATACATATTGCTAATTATAAAATAATCACTACCCCTTCCTAGTTATTGCTGCTTTGGGAATATTACATTACAATTTGAATATAGACAGATTATATCCAGTGTTTCCAGCTCACTGCACACTATTTGAGTGACGGAGCCTCGGACGGGTAGGGGGCGGTCTATGGGAGTGCAATACGTACACCGGGTGTTGCCTAAATGTACGGAAACTGCCACTGCTTTATCAAATTGTAATAGCTCTCCTTTCAAAATCTTAGCGCGTGCATACCATCTGCTCTTTGTCTGTAATTCCTTCTGTGCTTTTCTTCATCGAGAAGAATGGTTCTTGAAATTCTTACAGGACTCTTTAAAACGTTTGCCACATATTTTGAGAAGCATCTGGTTGGAAGAAGTCCTGCTTTCTGTATTTGTTCCCAGTTATCTGGTGTGTGCCATGTTTCTTGTGAATCTAGCTTTGTTAACTTTTGGGGTAAATGCTTTTGCATCTGCTTCAGCACATATTTACGGTGAGACTAATAGCCCAAAGCAAGTTGCTAAGGATTGTATAAGTGAAAGGCTCAGTGTCAGGAAAACTTGATTAATTTACCTGCCGTTTGAATTCGCACAAGGTTACCTGAAAATTGGTGTTTGTTTCTTTTGCTTGATGATTTCAAGATGGACCTTGTCCCTTTAAGGAATCCTGGATACTTTGAATACTTTCTCAAACATCTGTTCTGGTTTCATCAGGGAGACTTTGGGAGAGCTATAATTCACATAGCTTTCCTTCAGCAAACAAGGCACCACCTTACCTGTCAGTAAGACAAACTTTCCAAGGAGCTAAAGAGTGGAGAATGTTATAAAGGAGCTCTGAAGCTTAATGGGGACAGAACTTGCAGTTAAAGTAGCTGTGGAAGGATGTCTGTTGCTGGTAACATCATTTTCATAGTTTTTGTACTAAATTATTAAGTTAATATACACACATCGACATTTGGAATTTCAAAACATATAATAAAGGAAATTAAAATCACACGTGCTGCCTAAAAATAATCATCACTATCAGATGATAAACAGCACCTGTATGGTATTACCATGTGACAAGCACTGCTCTAAATTCTCTACTCACATTAAGTCTTTTAATGCTCATGATGATTTTAATGAGAGATGCTGTCATTGTCCTCATGGTAGAGATGAGGACATGGAATTACAGGTTAAGTTACTTGCCCAGTGCTCATTTGGTTAATCAGTGGCATGACCAGGATTCAAATGCAGGCAGCCCAATGCCAGGCTCTAACTCCTACCCGCTCTGCTATGCTATCCACCTTTATTTATCACTGCTCACACTTCAGTGAAATTCCTTCCAGGCTGCTTTCAATCAGGGTTTTTAAAGCAAGTTTGACATCAGAGACCATGTTTTATTATTTGCCTTAATTTTGTTTATTCCATCTTGCAACAAGTTTTCCCTAGGGTTATCTACAAACATTTGGTAAGTATCTTTGTATTAAAGATATCGCAATTCAGGAAAGCTGCGGATACCCCTTCTTCACATATCACATATTTACAAGTTTGCTTTGCCTACTGAGCTGTAGCAGCACTGATGAAAAAGTGCAGAAAGCCAGGTGAAGTCTCAGTTTTCTCAACTGAAAAATGGGGCAATGATGTTGAGAACCTGGAGTACAAGGTTGTCGTGGCAACTGAGAGATGTACCTGAGAATTGTGTTTAGGAAGGTGTATAGCCATTTCCAAATGCCAGTGATTATTTTTAATAATAATGAACGTGTTGAACCATAGCTGGCAATTTCTAGAATAAATTCTTAGGCAAAGGAAGTAAGAGAGGTTTATCAAAGAAATGAACATAATACAATGTCAAAACTACTGTAGAATATGTCAATAATGGTGATGGAAGCACTGAAAAGAAAAATCACCAACATAAATAAGATTTCCATGTATTTCCTTTCAGACTTTATTCTATCAACTTATAAAATTTTTTAATTAAAAGAATTTTTTATTCAAGTATAGTTAATATAGAGTGCTATACTAGTTTGAGGTGTATAATACAGTGATCCAACAATTCCATACATTTCTCAGTGCTCGTCAAGATAAGTGTATTCTTAATCCCCATTGATTATTTCACCCATCCGCCCACCACGTCCCCTTTGGTAGCCATCAGTTTATTATCTATAGTTGAGTCTGTTTTTTGTTTGTCTCTTTTCTTCCTTGTTTGTTCCTTTGTTTTGTGTCTTAAATTCTACATTTGAGTTAAATCATATGGTATTTGTCTTTCTCTGACTTATTTCACTTAGTACACCTTCTGGATCCATCTATGTTGTTGCAAATGACATGATTTCATTCTTTTTTTTTATGGCTGAGTCATTTTCTATTGTGTGTGTGTGTATACTACATCTTCTTTATCCATTCATCTATCAATGGACACTTGGGTTGCTTCCATATCTTGACTATTATAAACCTGCAATAAGCTTAGGGGTGTATATATTTTTTTGAGTTAGTTTCTTTGGGTAAATACTCAGTAGCAGAATTACTGGATCATATAGTAATTTTAATTTTAATTTTTAAAAAAGATTTTATTTACTCATGAGACACACACACAGAGAGAGAGAGAGAGAGAGAGAGGCAGAGACACAGGCAGAGGAAGAAGCAGGCTCCATGTAGTGAGCCCAATGTGGACTCGATCCCAGGTCTCTAGGATCAGGCCCTGGGCCGAAGTGCTAAACCGCTGAGCCACCCGGGCTGCTCTTATTTTTAATTGTTCTCATTCATTTGGGGAATATAAATAATAGTGAAAGGGAAAATAAGGGAAGGGAGAAGAAATGTGTGGGAAATATCAGAAAGGGAGACAGAACGTAAAGACTGCTAACTCTGGGAAACGAACTAGGGGTGGTAGAAGGGGAGGAGGGCAGGGGGTGGGAGTGAATGGGTGACGGGCACTGGGTGTTATTCTGTATGTTAGTAAATTGAACACCAATAAAAAAAAAAAAAAAAAAAAAAGAAAATAAAGGAACCTCCACACTGTTTTCCACAGTGGCTGCACCAATTTGCATTCCCACCAAAAGTGCATGAGAGTTCCCTTTCTCCACATCCTTGCCAACACTTGTTTTTTTGTGTGTTTTCGACTTAAGCCATTCTGACAGGTGTAAAGTGGTCCCTCATTGTGGTTCTGATTTGCATTTCCCTGATGATTAGTGATGTTGAGCATCTTTTCATGTGTCTTTTGGCCATCTGTATGTCTTCTTCAGAAAAACGTCTGTTTAGATCCTCTGATCATTTTTTAATAGAATTATTTGTTTTTGGGGATTTTGAGTGTATAAGTTCTTTATATATTTTTGACAGTAACTCCTTATTGGATGTATCATTTGTAAATATCTTCTCCCATTCAGTAGGTTGCTTTTTTGCTTTGTTGATGGTTTCCTTTACTGTGCAAAAGCTTTTTATTTTGGTGTACCCTAATAGTTTAATTTTGTTTTTGTTTCCCTTGCTAGAGGAGGTATATCTAGAAAAGTATCGCTGTGGCTGATATCAAGAAAAATAAAATAAAAATAAAGTTATTGCTTATGTTTTCTTCTAGGATTTTTGTGAGTTCAGGTCTCATATTTAGGTATTTAATCCATTTGAGTTTATTTTTGTTTATGATGTAAGGAAGTGTTTCAGTTTAGTTCTTTTGCATGTAACTTTCCAGTTTCCCCAACACCGTTGATTGAAGAGACTATCTTTTGTGTATTCTTGCCTCCTTTGTCATAAATTAATTGACCATATAAGCATTCTGGACTCTATTTTGTCCCATTGATCTACGTGTCTATTTTTTTTAAAGGTTTTATTTATTTATTTGTGAGAGACGCACAGAGAGAAAGGCAGAGACATAGGCAGAGAGAGAAGCAGGCTCCATGCAAGGAGCCTGATGTGGTACTCGATCCTGGGACTCCATCATATCCTGAGCTGAAGGCAGGGGCTTAACCACTAAGCCACCCAGGCATCCCTACGTGTCAATTTTTGTGCCAGTAGTATACTGTTTTGATTACTATAGCTTTGATTATTAGAGCTACTATATTTTGAAATTTGGGATTGTGATACTCCAGCCCTATTCTTCTTTTTCAAGACTTCTTTGACTATTTGGGGTCTTTTGTAGTTCTATACAAATTTTAGGATTATTTGTTCTAGTTCTGTGAAAAATGCTGTTGATGTTTTGATAAGGATTACTTAAGCCTGTAGATTGCTTTGGTTAGTATGGACGTGTTAATAATATTTGTTCTCTCAGTCTATAATCATGGAATGTCCTTCTGTTCATTTATGTCATCTTCAATTTCTTTTATCATTGTTTTATAGTTTTCAAAGTATAGGTCTTTTACCTCCTTGGTTAAGTTTAGTCCTAGGTATTTTATTCTTTTTGTGTAAAAATGTTTTCCAGATTTCTCTTTCTTCTATTTCATTATTGGTTTATAGAAATGCAATGAGTTTCTGAATGATTGTATGCTGTGACTTTATTGAATTCATTTACCAGTTCTAATAGTTTTTTGGTGGAGTCTTTGGGGTTTTTCTATATACAGTGTCATGCAAATAGAGACAGTTTGGCTTTTATTTCTTTTTCTTGTCTGATTGCTGTGGCTAGGATTTTCAATACTATGTTGAATAAAAGTGGTAAGAATGGACATCCTAATCTTCTATCAGCACTTTTTAAGCTTGTTATTTGGCTCCTTTCAATTATATGGTCAATAAATTGCTGAATCAACCGCTTTCATTTTCCTCCCTTTTTAACTTGCTACTGGCCTTTTCATTTCTCCCATTTCTCTCTTTTAAAATTTGTTCCTTGCTCACCTAATTTCACCCTTTTCTCTATTCTCTTCCCTTTCTAGCATCATCAGTGTATAAAGTGCTTCTGTTTGTAGGCAAACCAGGTTAGGACCTACAGTCTTGTCATTGACCTTTGAGAGGTGCTTGTCCATACCTTTTTTCTGCCTTTGCACAGGACCACACCCAAGTGGTTTCGGACACAAAAGGCTGGACACTTGTCATTGAGGCCTCCAGAGAAGGAGGCCTGAACCTGCTCCCACAGTACTGTAGCAGCAAGCAAGATAGAACCACAAGAATCAACTTGATTAAATGAACTGCTTTGTAACTGGTCTGGCCTACCCATTTAAGGAGATAATATCCAAAAATGCTAATAAAATGATTAAAATTTGTTGAAAATGTCTATAAAAATTGCATTAAGGACATTTTGTATGAAACATTTTATTCTAATTCTCCAGTTTTTGCCATCTTTAGATATTGTTGGTAGTAGCTTAGCACATATGAACATGTTTTTATATTTTCTTTTCATCTGGGGCTTGGCACTTGCCTTAGAAATCCTAGCAAGACTGAATGGCAGATCCAACCCAGGTTGAATACCTGTTTTATAAACTTGTTGTGGAGATATGCTTCAGAATACGTGAAAAGAGAACCTATATTCTGGGGTGATATCATCAGTGCCTGCCCACTGCCTTAGATTCATGTTGCCTTGTCTAAAGAATGTGCCATAGAAAATTTTGCAGCGGGTAAGTTTAGACAAAATATTTTTGGATGCTTTTAGCATATCCCTCCAGATTAAGCACTGCTGCCAAAGGGTTAATTGGATTCAAAGATCCCTCCCATGAGGTTTGAGAGTCTGTGATATAAATTCCATCTGTTTCTTGAAGCAGTTTATGGGTTTGGCAATATGATGTGTTGGCCTGACAATTGTTTAAAAAATCCTTTTTAGCCTGATACAGGTATAATTTTTTTTATAGTATCCAGATTTATTTTCTTCAACATCTAATTTTAAATTAGAAACCACTCCAGATCTGTGTCTGGGATACAAAATTTGTTCTGAATGTGAGTACTACATAACCATCTCTTGACCAAAGAGGTGTTAACTTTCTTACTGTAGTCTAAGAGTAGAACAATCTTTCTCCAATTTTAATCCTAAGAGAATTGGAATATTATAAACAGTGAAAGTCAGTCCTGAAATACTCCTTGACTATACTTTCTTTGCTGCAAGGGATTGTCTACAAACTGTCTTCAATGGTTTATGGGATCTGAGATGACGACTAGGTTTATGAAAACTGTATGTGCTCATTTTTCATGAATAATTTTCAAACAGCTAAAGCCAGGTTTAAACAAACAGATAAAGCCAGGTTTGAAAACAAAACAAGCAAACTTAACCTGAAAGGGTTAAAAGTGGGAAAAGTCCGCCTGAGAGAGGGTGAATATTGGAAGAGGAGTTTCATCTCTTTGCCTTAGTTATAGAAGGGATCTACTTCCCTTTGGCCCCTTCAAGATCACCTATAATCCTGGTTTTGACTTTGCATAATGAGCTACCTTGGCTATATTAATTCTTGGATAGGGAATTCCTTTAGGTCTGTCTGCTACAACTTCCTTGTGTTCCATGAAACACTGAGCTTTTTCTCATGCCTCCTCTCTTATACAGATCTATTTGGTCACATGACCAGATTATAAACCTTTGTTTTGACCTGGCTTCCCCTTAAATTGTAATTCTAATAAAATAATCTTTCCCTGGCTCCATATACCTCCACTGCTGGCAAGGGGCTCTGTTCCTTCACTCTGTGGCAACCACTCAGAAAGTGTGCTATACGGACTGATATCCACCCTTAGGCTCCATTTATATGATGAAGGGGATTGGAGAACATTTACCAATTGTTGTTTAATTCTCAGAGGAGACAGGGCCCCTGGTTTTTGAGAACCATGCACCAACTTCTGTAACTGCTTAACCTACCAACAGAAGGTAAGAAGCCTTAAGTCTCTCTCTATATCAAAGGAGGTATCATATTCCATTATTTAGAACTTGGGGTAACCAGCTTTAGAACAAGATGATGATCTCAGGAGTCTCAGCTAGTTTTTTGAAACAAGTAAATAAACCTGGAACATTAATTTCTGGGGGAAATATTTGGCTCTAACCCCTTACAGATACATGAGGGTACCCTATTAGGGACTAGTGCCCATTTCACTCCTGTCCTCTTCTGTTCTATTTAATCTATCTCTTCTTCTTTCGATCATAATTTGACATTAGCACTATTTCCTCACCATCAGTCCCAATTCCAGGATTTTAGATTAATATGTTTAGATTCTATGAAAGGAAGAAAAGAATGTCATTAACTCTAAAAAGACTATTAGAACCATGACAGAGTTAACATCTGGAACTACAACCTGCTTTTGTGGGTGCCTGATCTCTTGGGCTAGTGTTTATTCCACCAGATGCCCTTTTTAACATGCCCAGCCTCCCAAGAACCAGATAAAAAGCTCAGTGTTCACCTGCTTTTTGATTTAGAACTGTCTCCTAGAAGGACAAACATTATATGGTCTCATTCATTTGGGGAACATAAAAAATAGTGAAAGGGAATAAAGGGGAAAGGAGAAAAAATGAGTGGGAAATATCAGAAAGGGAGACAGAACATGAAAGACTCCTTACTCTGGGGAATGAACTAGGGGTGGTGGAAGGGGAGGAGGGCGGGGGGTGGGGGTGACTGGGTGACGGGCACTGAGGGGGGCACTTGACGGGATGAGCACTGGGTGTTATTCTATATGTTGGCAAATTGAACACCAATAAAAAATAAATTTATAAAAAAAAATAGAACTGTCTCCTGGCTCCATTTCTCACCATCTCCTCCAAACCTCTCTCTTATTAGCCATCACCAGTCTCCATGTTCTTCAAATGTCGCTGGGCTCCTCCTCTTTTTCTAGTTCTCCTTTGAAATGGTAGCTGGATTTAAGACTGTCATGCTGGCTGGCTCTCATCTAATATCTCTTTGAGATGGGTTTTGGTAAGTGCCTCCAACAAAAAGCCTCAGATCCATGACACTATAACTGTGTTTTTGGCTTCCTCATGACTTTAGACACCAATTGAATACTGTGTTCTTTTATTGGTTAACTGAAAAATATAGTGCTGAAAGTCATATAGCAGTTTCTGCTTCTAGATCTGAGTGACGATCTACTCCAGGGCACTGATTCTATGTGATCAGCTGTATCTAGTGTGAGCAGACATTAAACTTCTGTGTGGCAAAGGTTTTCATACACCTGTCACCCAGGACACTGTCTGGCAGTCATAATGAATGTCAACTGAACAGCTTCTGAATGAACAAACATATCCCAGGGACAGTCTGAGGCATATGTGAAACTGTAGACTGAGCTCTGCATTCTATCACCCAAACTTAATTATGAATTTATAGAAAGATGATAAAAATTGAAGCTTCAACTCAGGTGAAATTGATATTCATCAGACATCAAAGTGAGTATGAAACAGATCTCCATATGGAACCTTACAATTTTATTAAAATTATATCTGGAATTTAATTATAGAGGCATGATTGAGGGATGAAAAAGAATGGCCAATGCCATTGAAATAAAATTTTTTATTTATGTTTCTCAAGAGAAGGCAGCATACCATGCCACATAAGGTCACAGGAGAAATACCAGGTTTTGGTGAGGAGGCAGAAACAGGAGCAAGGAGAATGCCTAGGTCAGAACCTTTATTGGGGTTTCTGGTGGAACAAATGAGTGGGGTAAGGTGAATAGCTCAGAACTGGCTATTTTGTATAATGTCAGTGGGCTCTCGGCTGTAGGGGTGGTCTCTAGTTATCCAATACCTTGCCCTGGGTTATTTAATGTAGGGAAAATAATGGCTTGATGGGTGAGAGTTTGATAAGGCGATGATTGAGGGTATAGGCTCTGGATTGGTTAGCCTCAAAATGAAAGATGTTCTTTTAAGTTGTTTACCATGTTTAGGAATTGGCTACCCTGGAAGGGGCGGTTAGTTTCTTCCCATGTCTGTACATTTCCCCGGGAAGTCAAAACATCACACCACAGAAAAATAAATAAATAAATAAATAAATAAATAACGTGATTAATACTGTGAAATGATTGCTCATCTATTCCATGATCCTTGGACCCCTCAGCCAAATCAGAGATCTTAGAGGAGATCAGGAAGTGACTTTTGAAGATAATTTGTTTGGAGAGGAAACTATTACTATAAGAGGTGGAAGGATTAAGGGGTTCTGCTTTCTTCCCCTCAAACACAGTGCAAGGAGCTGCTACAAGATCCCTCTGAGGGCTTGTGGAAGGTGTTCACAGAAGATGGGTGCCTGACCCATGTCAGAAACCCAAAGCATCTTGTGGCCCATTTTTCAGTTCAAAGAAGCCTGTGGACTTTGCTATGGAGCAATTGTGGACAGACAGGAGAGAGAGCCAGGGTGGTATCATCTCAGGTCCTGTCCAATGCGGCTACCTGGAGGAAAGAAGGACTCTGGCAGGGAGAAGTTCCCGGTGAGCCCTGAATTCCTGAGGGTTGCGTAATGAATTGCAAGGGACCACCCAAAACAAAGACACATCTGCTTAGGTTAAGAGAACTGCAGGACAAGGGCTCTGAGTGATGGAAATCACCAAAGAACCCTCAAACACACCCACTGAAAAAAGAACTTCAAATATCTGCCAGTTCCAAGGAGCCTAAAGGCAGTTTATGAGATTATCTGCTTAAATAAGATACTAAATACCTTATTCTTTCTATATTTTACCTGAAAGGGTCCAGCAGTGGTTAGTAAGCCAGACAGGGTAGAGATTGAGTGCAGAGAAATAGGGAGGAAGCCTTCCATTTCACCTCATTTCCACTGCAGGTTTCCAGCCTGAATCATACTAGGAACTCAATTCTGATTAATCTCCTGCCAGGACACTTCTGATTTCTGAATGAAGACTATGCTTTTTTAATTTAAATTACTAAAAAGCAAGCAGACAAGTCATCATGAGACCTATGCAAGTTTTCATCAAAGGACAGAATCAGAATCCTCTCAAACAGAGGACACAAGGAAATGTTCTGCCTATAAAGAAGGTCTACAGTGCCTTGATGGAGTTGAGCTCAAACATGCTTTTGACAAAGATCTACCACAGGGAAGAGAAGAAACAAGTGAAAGATTATGCTTTGCACCCCCAGTGAAATACCAAGAAAATGTGATCTCTTTGAAAGCAAAGAATTAATTGAAAAAAACAATAACTTGGGGAAGCAGGTTGAGAGAGCTAAGAGATGAATGAAGGAATCAAGTGAAGAATCAGAAAATTAGAATACAAAAAAAAAAAGAAAGAAAGAAAAAGAAAATTAAAATACCAAAAGAACACATAAAGAACCAAAGTCACATGCAGAAAACAGAATCGGTGAGGTAGAGGACTAACTAACTCAAAGCGCTCAAAGAATACTGAGAGAAAAAAAAGTATTAATGGTTTTTGTTAAATGAGTACTTACTGGACACCAACACGTTATAGAGGAAGAAGCAGAGACCTGGGGAGGTTACATAATGTGTCCAGGTAAATAGGAGGCAACAGAGCAGGAGTCCAACTCAAGCCTTCAAATTTCAACGCACGTCTGTTAACCATGACACCGCTAAACACAGAGATGAGACTTTTAGATCTGAGGGAGAATGAACAAAGAGCCAACTCATGGATGATGGGTACGTAAAGAGGAAAACAGCAGAATGTATTGAACATGGACGTAAATAAAAATAGAAGAAAACTTTCTTTAACTGAAAAAAATAATTACACAAATGAAAGATCTTATTTAGTTAGAAAACTGGACAATTGATCTAAACAAATAAGAGCTGATTCTTTATGCAGAAGTGAAGGTGGGGAATATGGAAATGAACTAGGTAAGCCATTTGCAAAAGAGACAGTATTTACTACTGTTAAGAATGTGGCGAGACAGGTATGAAAGTATCAAGTAGCATATAAAAAATATCGATTGTAAAAAATCTGAAATACAGACAAGAAATTATCTAAATCAGGCAGACATTAATTTTATAATCAGAAAAAAGATATAAAATAGATAAAAGTTAAAAATGTAAATAGAACTAAAATAATATTTTAATGTTTAGTATGATTATTAAAATAGAAAAAATACTTAGATTCTAAGAGGAAACTATGGACATATTTGACATGATAAACTAACCAACAGTGTAAGACTATGTTCAGCTTGGCGATGATCTTTGCCTTCCTTGACAAGCCCTAGAGAAGCAAGATAGGGCAGGGGATGGTGGCTGGTCTCTAAGACAAAGATGTGAGTTCTTTCTGGTCTGCTATTTATGATGTTACCTGTGCAAATCAGCTTCTCACTCTAAAAGTCTAATATCTAGTCTAGAAAACCCTCAATGTTTTTCTTGCCCACGTCACTCATCCACAGTCACACAGGTATTTAGTGTTGGAACAAGTGAGGTTTGGTGGAGTCAGGCTGGCTGGAAGATAATCAGATTTAGGAAGAGAGGAAATTCCAACTAGAGCAGTGTGAAGAAAAAGTATGGTGTTCAGACTGCGCGAGAAGCTGGCTTTTCCCAGCCAGTATAGACAGATATTATCTATATAATACCTCAGCGTAAATAATATCTCATAATAAGAATATACTTGTTATAATACATAGCATATCCTACCTCAGCTTTCTATTATGATTTATAGTTTTATATAATCTAATTATTTATGCATTTTCTTATTTGGTCATCAGGGAGATCTTTGGAGTTTGGAAGGATTATTACTATCATCCTCTGTCCCATCCTTGAATTACAAATAAAACAACCGGGAGACCAAGAATTTAAAATACTTTTTCTTAATTCTCTTCCTTTCCCTCTGGACTCCCCCCCCCCCCGCCCCCACCACCTGTGCAAATGCTCTTTCCTAAGTAAGTAGCAAGTCAAGAAATTCCGTTAGCCAACTCATGGCAGTTGGATGGACAATATTGAGACCAGTGGAAACCAACTTAACTCAGTAATTCAGAATGATGGAGACTCAGTGGCATGTCCTAGAGAAGTGACTGAGAGATGAAGAGGCAGTGTAAGTTTACATGAAAATATTGACATAGGAGGCTCCCGGTTAGAATCCAGGACTGTGAGTGGTGGAAAGGGAAAAAACAATACCCAAACAGCATCCTAGAAATTGAGCGGTAAACTTATCTTCTGAGGTTAAAAGGTAAGAATGAAACAAGTAGAATCATTCAAAAGGGATATTGATTTGGCAATGTTTTGAATCTCAAAGGCTGATGATTTGGGGAAATTTTCCCTTTTACCTTCAGGCAAGACCCCACCTCAACCATCTCAAACAGATAAAAATCTTCCCTAGGAAGACATCAAGGGGAGATTTCTCAACCTTATACACTTCAAACAAGTCTTTGTTGGGCCAAGATGGAGTGGAATGATCCAACATCTGTCTGCCTGTCCTGCCTGAGCTTCAGCCAAGTAGGATCTCAGAAATCAGCTCAGGTATGATGGATGTTGGATACAGACCCCTGTCAACCAAGAAGGCTCTGGTGGGAGCTCCAGAGCAGGGCAGGCTGGGCCTCACCTCTGGTTCCTGGAGGCACAGCTAACTCTTCTGTGTGTTTGTATAGGAAACCTCTGGTGTCTGACATCCTCCATTTCCCCAGTTTAGTGCTCATCCATTTGAAGCAAAAGTGTAGTCACTTAATTCTGCAATCATTTAATTCTGCAACTGACCAGAGAATGCTAGCCAGTATAAACATATTTTGAAAGTATATATTTTATTTACTTAAATATATGTATATATTTGTTCACGCAGAAAAATACCAATAGAGATCAAATAAATTTTTAAATGAGTTTCAATAATATAAATACATCTACTTATACATACAAAGTGTGCACATACCCAGATTTATTGGAAAGAGGGCCCTCTTGTTTGTTATTTGGTCATGTGCTCAATGACATCAGAAGTCATCTTTCTTTTTTGTATTAATTTGGGGGACAGAGAGTATGAAATCCAGTGGAATTATGCTATCCATGAAATTCTTCCCTAATGGTATGGGAATTTCCCCAATCTCTTTTTCTAATTAGCAGAAAGTCACCAAGCAGGTGCTATGCCAACTAAGTTTCTCTTTCCCTGTTGGATCACTCATTTCCTTCAGTCAACAATATTTGGAAGCATCCCTGTTATCACTTGAAATAACGGTCTCCTCATTTGTTGGCTCTTGGGTGAAGAAATACTCCTCTTAGAAGAGAATAGATTTAGTTATGTTTTGTTCAACAGCAAAGCAAAAGCCAGAATCTTATTTGATGTTTAGGATTAAATAGCCAAGCTATTATTCTTTTGAGATTTCTTAAATAATTTCATGTTGTTTACTATTTCCTGAAAAGCACCATACATCCCACACTTGATCAAAAATTGAGAATTTCCTTGGAAATTCTGTAACTATGTGAAAGCTATAATATTAATTGCTCATAATGATATATACATCAGGGTTCTGAAAAGTTTTCAGGTAGAGGTTCTGTTATTGCTGATGATTAAACATTTTAGCATGCAAGAGGCAACAAATAGATGGAAGTAAACGTGGGTTCTGTTTGCTGTTTATTTGCTTATTTCTAGATAATTTTACTAGAGCTAGAGGCAACAGAGTACATGCAAACTTAGAATCCTCTAAATGTTTGGAAATAGTTTTTATGGTTTCTATAAAAGTTTTTCCAAAATCTCTATTTTCCCCAAACACGAATACAGTCCAAATTACTAACCACCTAGGCCTCTTCTGCAAGGAAGAAGTCAGCTGTTGAGTTTTTCCTTCATATGAGGGGCTCTTTCATTCTTCATTTAGATCCTTCCAAAGGAGTTATAAATATCTGTGTTGTGGCTGGGTATGATGCTCCACATGGCAACATGAGTAAGGAGGTAGAGAGAGAAGGCATATTCACGTTGCTCTGATGTGGTAAGAGTGGCTGAGGCAGCAGCAGTAAGATTCCCATTCAGCAGGCCACGAAATAGAATTTACCTTTTCACTTGCCCATAAAAAGGTTAGTTATGGATCAATTCAGGTCAAAGTCTTGCTGGGTCTAGCCTGCCCTCTGTCTAGCTAAGGCCACCTGTTGTGGTGGCTCTATAAAAGTCCTTAAATATTGATTTAGGTTGGTGCCTTATTGCCTAGAACATGATTTTCCTTTTTCAAGTGATGACTGCTCTAATTGGTTGGCCATTATTTATTTATTTATTTATTTTTGGCCGTTTTTCTCAAGTTTGCCCTCTTCCTTTTTTGAGATCCTGTGGTGACTTTCTCTTTGATTTCTTGGCAGTAACATAGTATAGTAAAGAGAACATTGCATCAGAAACTAGGGAACTTGTCCCCTTCAGGTTTGCCATTACCAACTAGGTGAACTTCAGAGGAATCTCCTAACCCTCCTGTGTCTCAGTTCTTTCATCTGTGAAAAGAGGGTGTTCCAGAAATCAAATTCTGTGAGTGGGCACACTCTCACACCACTCTGTTTCCACATTTTGTGTTCTGGCAAATTTTATGTTACTATTTTTTAAAAGGAGATGACAAAGTAATGCATATATTTTGTGAAAATTTCAGAATAATACAGAAAAATAAAAGAAGATAATTTTAAATACTAAGATCACTCCTACTCTAACCAGAGATAACTACTGTTAACATTTGTTATATTAGTTGCCAGTGTTTTCTTTTTGCATATGCATATGTGTATTTGACTTCCAGTTTGTAAATATATAATAAACATGTTTCATTATAAATATATTTTGTAGTAAATAAAATATATATTTACAAAACATGGAATCATGATATATATATAATTTCATATGCTATTTATTTCACAACCTTATTATAATGACTATGTTGTTAAATATTCTTCAAAAATATTATTTTTAATGACTGTGGAATTTATCCTCCTAGTTGTGCCTGTAGAGAGAAAAGATTCAGTCAATTTTAGCTTTAATTATGATATTGCTATAAAATAATTCATTAAAAAATCCTCTCTACTTGGACACTTAGGTAGACCCATTTTTGTTATTATGTGTTGACCATACTTGCACATAAATCTAGATAACCTTCCTGATTATTACTTTAGGAGAGTGTCTTAGTTATTTTTTGCTGCATAACAAATTCCTTCAACATTTTGTGTATTAAAAAAGTTGTAAACATTGATTATCTCACAGGTTTTATGGTCAGGAATTTGGGAGCAGCTTGGCAGGGTGGTTCTGGCTAAAGGTCTGTAAGGAGATTGCAGCTGGAGCTGCAATCACATGGAGGCTTGAGGAGGCCTGGGAGCACTGCTTCTAACATGGCAGGCTCTCATAGCTGGCGATTGATCTTTGGTACTGATAGAAGGCCTTAGTTCCTCACCTTATGAGCCTGTCCATGGGCTGCTTGAGTGTTCTCATAACATGGAGGTTTTCTTGCTCAGGGCAAATGACCTAAAAGAAAGTCAGAATCTACAATGTCTTTGTGAAGAAACCTCAGGAGTCATGCTCCCTAATTTTTTCAACACACCATTGATTACACAGGTCATCTCATGAAGTGTAGGAGGACATGAACAACAGGAGATGAAAATGATTTGGGGCTATCTTAAAGATTGGTTACCACAGAAGGTTTCTCAGAAATGCAATTATGGTATCATATGAACAATTAATTTTAGTAGGAAAAAATCATGTTTTTTGGATCATATTATTTAATATCTGTGTATACCTGTGTAACCCAAGTGTGTACGGTCTTACATTCTCAAGCTTTCTATCCTTCTTCTTAGGTTACTTTGCCCTTTAATATTTAAAACAAATGGTTGAATCTCCCATCCACATAAGAATATTGCGAGAAACTTGGAATTCTTCCCTTCCCACGAGCCAAGAAATTTTGAAAGTTTTATAGTATTCTGGTCACCTTTCTTGTAATTTTACAATTCACTCATTTCTTAGTCTCTTCTCCTTATTTCTCTTCCTGCAATTATTTTCTTCTGAGATTATTTTGCACAGCATATGCTATGACCCCCATTCCTATTTCAATCAAATGTTTCTTTTTTTTTTTTTGAAAAAAATATTGCATTTATTTTTTTCAGTTAGTGCATACACATATAAAATTTATATATATTCCAGGAATATCAAAGATTGGCTGGTTATATGTTCTAAACACTTTATGTGTATTAACTCATTTAATACTACAACAGTCCTATAAGTAAGTTGACTATGATCATCCTTCTTTTCACAAATGCGGGAACAAAGAGGTCACAGGGATCATAAAGCTGAGACATGGTGGCACTGGGAGTTGAACTCAGGCAACAAATGAAAAATTGTTATATAAAGCAGATTTTTATTAAATGTTTTTGGGTAGTAAGGGAGATTATAGTCTAGTATGGTATAAAAATAATTTAAAGTTTATTATTAAACATCAATGTCCAGAAATTTCATTAACTGCTTCCTTCTCAAGACATTTCTTGTTAGCTATTTCCTTAGGTCCTAGTTGATAAGTTTTTGGGGGGTTTTCTACCCTATTGCTTACTCACATTTCTTCTCTTCATTTTATTCTTGAGCTCCTTGCCCAGTTTGTCTAAAGAAACTTAAAATTTCTCTTGTTTCATTATGTGGAATAATTCAGTTATTATTATATTATACCAGCTTCTAAGTTCTCTCATGGGAAGCTACACATTTGCCCCCGCAAGGGTCCCATATATAATTTCCCTAAAGAAATAACTATCTTTTCTGATATGAATTATACAAGTCCTCTACTATGTTAACATAGCTTCAATAATTTTCCTCCCTTCTACAGATAGAAATATTACTTTATTTTTCTCCTTGTTTTTTTCTAAGTTTTTTATTTCAATATAATTTCAGACCTCCAGAAAAGTTGCAAGAATAGTAGAAAAGATTCCTATATATACTTCACCAAATTTCCCCACATATTAAGAGTTTACCACATTTGCTTTATACTTTTCTTTCTGTGTGTGCATGTATGTAGAATCTTTTTTTTTAAAACCAGCTGCAAGTATGACGGATACATGATGCCTCTTATCCATGGATACTTCAGCATGTGTATCCTAGAAACAAGGACATTTGTTTGTATAACCCAAGTACAATTATCAAAATTAGATAATTAGTATTGATATACTGTAAATGTTTGATGTACAGTCCTTATTCAGATTTTTCAAATTGGCCCAAGAGTGTCTATTTTAGAAAAATGAAACCTGAAATCATGTATTTCATTTGGTTGTCATGTGTTTTCATCTGGAACAGTTCCTCAGTCTTTGCATTTCATGACATTGACATTTTTGAAGTACGCAGGTCAGTTATGTTATAGAATATCAGTTTGGGTTTGTCAGCATTTTCTCATGATTAGATTCAGGTTGTGTGTTTCTGGCAGGAAGTGCAGAGGGATGCATTTTTATTAATGGACCATATCAGGAGACACATGGTGTTGATTTGTCCCATTGCTAGTGTGGGAGATTTGTTTCTAATATCATTTTTTTCCTTCATGCTCATAACATGATTCTAATTTGTTATAATGTAATGCCTGGTAGGTTCTGCAGTTTTCTTCACAAAGTCACTTTATTGTAGTCCTATTTTTTAAAAAACAAAAAATTAAGCTTCTTGCCTAGAATGTTCTTTGTTTTTTTCTGCCTATTGAAACTTTTTAAGGTTTATCTCAAATTCCCTCTCCTCTTAGAGGTCTTCTCTGTTAGCTCATTCAAAGTAATTTTTCCTGAACTAAAATCTTATGATTATTAAATATAAAGGACCTAGGTTGAAGTCTGACATACTGTAAGCACCCAGTAAATATTGCTTTTTTGCTTCTTTTCAACTTCTCATGTGACATCTCATATATACTATATTTTAAATATTTCTTTGCTTCATGTAATTTTGCATTTGAAAGGAAAATCATACCTAAGCTAATCTCATTTAATTTATATGTGAAGAAATTGAGCAAAGAAAGGTTGTATAATATTCTTATGTTAAAAAGTTAACTTTTAGCACTAGAACTATTATCTAGAGTTCCTAGACTCTTAGATTTTAAAACTGGCCAGAGCTTTTATTCCTTGGAGATAAAATAAGGGCAAAGGAGAAGGTCTGACCACTGTGGACCTAAGTTCCTGTCAGCCAATTCAACAGAACTTCCCTGGTTCTATCTGTTTTATATGTTGGATTTCTATGTTAGAATTCTGATTTTTTTAAAAAAGACTCTGCTACTAAAAAGAAAACAATTCAAACTTTGAAAACAGTTGCTCTAGTCCATATTAACCCAATGCACAAATGCCCTGTTAGGAGTCTATCTAATCTATACTTTAGATCTTAGAAACAAGGAATTCACTGACTTCTCATTCAACAAATATTTGCTGAGTACTTTCCATGTAGCAGGCATTTTGTAGGCACTGGACATACAAAGACAGCAAGACATAAATAGATACTACTCTCACATAGTTGATAGATTTGACACTTAGAAAGTACTTCTTTATATTACAATTGAATTCTACTTATTTGTGATTCTCTCCTCAGGGTACACAAAGAAGAGCCAGTGGCTTAATCTACGTAAAAGTCTTAAATTTACAAAGGCAGGTTGTTACTATCTTTACTTCTCCAGAGTAAAACTGCCGAAGCCCTTCAACTATTCTTTTTGTCTGACATTTATTTTTTTTATTTTTTATTTTTTTAGAGAAAAAATTTTAGAGCAGTTTTAGGTTTATGATACAATTCAAAGGGAGGTACCAAGATTGCCTGTATACCCCTGTTTCCACACATGCATAGGCTCTTCCTTTAGCAACATCTCCTACCAGAGTGGTACATTTTTTTCCAAGGATGTACACATCATAATTACCGAAAGTCCATATTTTACCTAAGGGTTCATTCTTGATGGGTTTGAACAAATGAATAATGACATATATCAATCATTATATTATCATACAGAATATTTTTTCTGCCCTAAAAACCCCCTGTGCTCTATCTATTCATCTCTTTTGCCCACGCCCGCCCACAGTAATCACTGATTTTAAAACTGTATCCATAGTTCTGTTTTCCCAGAATGTCATATAGTTAGAGACATACAATATATAGCCTTCTTAGATTGATTTCTTTCCCTTAGTTATATGAATTTAAAGTTTCTCTATGGAGTACAATTGGGTGGCTCAGCAGTTGAGCATGATCCCAGGGTCGTGGGATCGAGTCCCACATCTGGCTCCCTGCGTGGAGTCTGCTTCTCCCTCTGCCTGTGTCTCTGCCCCTTTCTCTCTTTCTGTCTCTCATGAATAATAAATAAAATCTTAAAAAAAAAAGTTTCTCTATGGCTTGTAGCTCACCTCTTTCTAGTACTGAATAACATTCCATTGTCTGGATATACCACAGTTTACTTATCCATTCATTTACTTAAAGGACATCTTGTTTGCTTCCAACTTTGGCAATTGTGAATAAAATGCCATAAATATTCATGTGCAGATCTTTGTGTAGATACATTTTTAACTCCTTTGGGTAAATGCCAAGAAGCAACATTACTGGATTGAATGGTATGAGTGTTTAGTTTTGTAATAAACTACCAAACTGTCTCCCAAAGTGATAAAGTATAAATTTTCATCCTAGCCAAGAATGAATGAGATTTCCTATCACTCTGCCCCTCTGCCAGCATTTGGTGTTGTCAGTGTTCCAGATTTTGGCCATTTTAATAGGTGCACAGTGGTATCTCATTGTCCTCTTTGCATTTCCTAGATGACATATGAGGTAGAGCATCTTTTCATGTTTATTTGCCCTCTGTATGTCTTCTTTGGTTATATGTCTGTTAAGTTTTGGCCCGTTTTTAAATCAGGTTGCTTATTTTCTTATTATTGTGCTTTAAGAGTTCTTTGCATATTTTCGATAACGGTGCTTTATCAAATGTGTATCTGCAAATATTTTCTCTCAGTCTTAGCTTGTTTTCTCATTCTCTTGGCATTATTCTTTGTAGAACAGCTTTTAATTCAAATGAAGTATAGCTTATAATTTATTTCTTTCATGGATCATGTCTTTAGTGTTGTATCTAAAAGGGCATCATTATAGCTGACATCATCTAGGTTTTCTTCCACATTATCTTCTAGAAATTTTATGTTTGCATTTTGCGAACATTATATATATAAATATATATAGTCTGCTTTGAGTTACTTTTTATGAAGGATGTAAGGTTTGCATTTAGGCTCATTTCTTTGCAGGCAGATGTGCAGTTGTTTTGGCACCATTTGTTGAAGAGAATATTTTTGCTTCATTGTATTGCTTTTACTCCTTTGTCAAAGATCAGCTGACTATGTTTATGAGAGCCTATTTCTGGGCATTCTATTTTGTTCCACTGATGTATTTGTCTATTCTTCACCAATACCACAAATTCTTCATTACCATAGCCTTATAGTAAGTATTGAAGTTGGTGGTTTCAATCATCCAATTTTGTTTTCTCTCGATATCGTGTTGGCTATTCTGGGTCTTTGGCCTCTCCATGTACACTTTAGAATCAGTGTATTGAATTCATAAAATAACTTGCTGGGATTTTTATTGGACTTTTATTGAATCTATAGATCAAGAACTGATATCTTGAAAATATTGAGTCCTCCTATCCATGATCATGGAATATACCTCCATTTATTTCTTTGATTTAATCCATCAGTTTTTGCAGTTTTCCTTATTTAGGTCTTGCATATATTTTGTCAGATTTTTTCCTATTTCTTTCAGGGTGTGCTAATATAAATGGTATTATGTTTCTAATTTCTAATTCTACTTTCCATTGTAGGCATTTAGGAAGGCAACCAACTTTTTTATATTAACCTTGTATCCTGCAACCTTGCTATAATTACTTATTAGTTTCAGGAATTTTTTTTTTTTTTGGTCAATTCTTTCTGATTTTCTACATAGATAACCCTGTCATCTGTGAACAAAGACAGTTTTAAGTAATCCTTCCCAATCTGTATACCTTATTTCCAATTCTCACCTCATTGCATTTGGAAGGCCTTCCAGTACAATGCTGAAAAGGAGTGGTGAGAGAGAATATCCTTGTTCTTGTACCACATTTTAGCAGGAAAGCTTTGAGTTTCTCACTAATAAGTGTGTTAGCTGTAGGTTTTTTTGTCGTTAGAAGCTGAGAAAGTTCCCCTCTTGTCCTAGCTTAATGAGAGTTTTTGTTACAAATGGGTGATAGATTTTTGTCAATGTGTTTTCTGTGTCTTTTCTTATGATCATGTGATTTTTCTTTTTTTAATCTATTAATATGATAGATTATATTAATAGATTTTTGAGTGTTCAA
Source organism: Canis lupus baileyi (assembly GCF_048164855.1). Taxonomy (NCBI): domain Eukaryota; kingdom Metazoa; phylum Chordata; class Mammalia; order Carnivora; family Canidae; genus Canis; species Canis lupus. The sequence continues at coordinate 63,945,297 of NC_132851.1, read as the reverse complement.
CCAATCTTGCATATCCAGGATAAAATCCATTAGTGGTCATTATGTAAAATATTTTAAAATATATTTTTTATTTAATTTGCTAATATTTCACATCTATGTTCATGAGGGATATTAGTCTGTAGTTTTATTCTTTTATAATGTCTTATATGTCTGATATTAAGGCAATTAAGACAATATTAAGGCAATTCTGGTCTCATGGGATGAGTTAGGAAGTATTCCCTCTACTATCCTCTGAAAGAGATTGTAGGAAATTGACATAGCTTCTTCCTTAAATCTTGGCCTGGTGTTTTCTTTTTTGGAATACTACTAATTATTGGTTCAATCTCATTAATAACTAAAGGCCTATTCAGATTTTTTATTTTTTCTTGTGTAACTTTTAGCAGATTGTGCCTTTTAAGGAATTGGTTTATTTCATCTTAAGTTCTCAAATTTCTGGGATTAGAGTTATATATAGTATTCCTTTATTTTCCTTTTAAATTCCATGAGTAATAGAAATGATGTCCCCTCTTTTATTTCTGTATTAGTAATTTGCATCCTCTCTCTTTTTTCCCTAGTTAGCCAAGCTAAATGCTTATTAATTTTGTTGAACTTTTCAAGGGACCCATTTTTGGTTTCATTAGTATTTCTCTATTGGTTTCCTGTTTTTAATTTTATTTTTTTAATGCTCTAATTTTTCACCATTTCTGGTTTTCTAGGGTGGAAACTTAAATTACTGATTTTAGATCCTTCTTTTTGATATATACATTCAATGCTATAAATTTCCCTGCAAGGGCTGCTTTTACTGCATTCCACAAATTTTATAAATTGTGTTTCCATTTTCATTTAGTTAAAAATGGTTTTGAATTTCTCTTGGGTTTCTTCTTTGATTCAAGTGTTATTTAGAAGTGTGTTTTTTAATCTACATGTATTTTCTCCATATATTTTCAGTTTAATTCTATTGTGGTTGGAGAGCAAACATTACATGATTTCTCTTCTTTAAAAATTTTTAAGGTGTGTTTTATGGCCCAGAATGTGGTCTATCTTGATATATGTTCCATGTGAACTTAAGAAAAATGTATGTTATTCTGTATTCAGGAGGAGTCTATAGATGACAATTATATGCTGTTATTGATGGTGTTGTTGAGTTCACCTCTGCCTCTGCTGATTTTCAACCTGCTAGATTTACCCACTCCTGAGAGAGCAGTGAAGTCTCCAACTATGAATGGAGATTTAGGGCAGCTCGGGTGGCTCAGCGGTTTAGCGCCTCCTTCAGTCCAGGGTGTGATCTTGGAGTCCTGGGATCGAGTCCTACATCAGGCTTCCTGCATGGATCCTGTTTCTCCTTCTGCCTGTGTCTCCGCCTCTCTCTGTGTGTCTCTCATAAATAAAATAAATAAATAAAAATCTTAAAAAAAAAAAAAAAAGAAAGTAGATTTATCTGCATCTCCTTGCAGCTCTGTAATTTTTTTTTCTTCAAGTGGTTTGATGCTCTATTGTTAGGTACAAACATACAAAGAATTGCTTTGTCTTCTTGGAGAATTGACCCTAAATTCTTAAGCAATGACTTTATATATCTCTGATAACTTTCCTTACTTGAAGTCTGCTCTGTCTGAAATAAACACAGCTACTCCTGTTTTCTTTTGACTAGTGTTAACATGGTATATTTTTCTCCATCTATTTATTATTAATCTATATGTGTTTTTGTATTTAAAGCATGTTTCTCAAATTCTAAAGACTAAAAAACCTACAGCCAACACATAATTGGGTCATGATTTTTGATCCATTCTGACAATCTCTTTTAGTCAGTGCATTTAGACCATTGACATTCTAAATGATTATCGATAGAGTTGGATTAATATTTGCCATAGTCATTACTATTTTCAATTTTCTGCCCTTGTTCTTTGTTCCTATTCTATTCTTTTTATGTCTTTTGTGGTTTTAATTGAGCACTTTATCTAATTCCATTTAATCTCCATTCTTAGTATGTCAGTTATACTTATTTTTTAGGTTTTTTGTTTGTTTGTTTTTTAGTGGTTGCCCTATGTTCACAACTAATTGAAATCTATTTTCAAATAACACTATACCACTTCATAGGTAGTGTAAGTACCTTATAATAACAAAATAATCCTAATTTCTTCCCCCTGTCCCTCGAATCATTGCTATAATTTATTTCACTTACATGTAAGCATACACAAGAATGTATATACATAAGCATACATAAATACATTCTTGCTATGATTATTTTGAATTACTATAGTCTGTTAGATAAAGAATAAGAAAATAAAAGTTTTTATTTTACTTTCATTTATTCCTTCTTTGATAATCTTCATTTCTCTATGTAGATCTGAGTTTCGGACCTATGTTATTTTTCTTCCATCTAAAGATCTCCTTTTAATATGTATTGTAAGGCACGTCTACTGGCAACAAATTTCTTTAACTTTTGCTTGTCTTTATTTTCCTTCACTTTTAAAGGATAATTTTGCAGGATACAGAATTCTAGGTTGGTCATTTTTCCTTTCAACACTTTAAATATTGTACTCCACTATTCTTGCTTGCATTGTTTTTGAGAAGGTAGATATAATTCTTATCTTTGTTCTGATATAAGTAAAATGTGTTTTTCCCTCCTTTTTCTTCTTTTAGCATCTTTTCTTTATTTTTGATTTTCTGTAATTTGAAAATGATATACCTAAGTTTGTTTGTTTATTTATTTTTACATTTATCCTACTTAGTGTTCTCTGAGCTTCCTAGATCTGTTATTTGTGTCTGGCATTGATTTGGCGAAATTCTCTGTCATTATTATTTCAAATATTTCTTCTGTTCCTGTCTCTCTTTCTTCTCCTTCTGGTATTCCTTTTATACATGTGTTAAACTTTTTATGGTTTTCCCATAATCTTTAGATATTCTGAATTTTTTTTTTCAGTTGTTGTTCTCTTTGCTTTTAAGGATTCTGTTTATATATTCTCTAACACAAAGATTTTTTTCCCCCTTCATCTGTATCCAGTCTATTAATGAGCCCACTAAAAGCATCCTTCTTTTCTGTTATAGTGGGGTTTTTTTATCTTTAGCATTTCTTTATGGTTCTTTCTTAGGATTTGTATCCCTGTGTTTACATTGTCCATCTGTTCTTACATGCTGTCTACCTAATCCATTAGAGCCCTTAGCATATTAATTATAGTTGTTTTAAATTGCCAGTCTGATAATTCCAAAATCCTTGCCATGTCTGGTTCCGATGCTTACCCTGTCTCTTCAAATTTTGCCTTTTGGTATACCTTGTAATTTTTTTTGACAGCCGGACATGATATACTGGGTAAAAGAAACTGCTTTAAACAGAATGTTAGTAATGTGGTGGTGAAATGTGGGGAGAGGGGAAGTGTTGTACATTCTACAATTAGGTCTCAGTTTTTTAGTGTGTCTGTCTCTGCGATGTAAATTTCACATGTGTTTTTAAGTTTTTCCTCCTCTTCTGAAGTGAGACAGGATGACTAGGGTGGGCTAGTGGTGGATATTTCTCTTCTTTAGATCAGTTAGACTCTGATAATATCCCAGTAGGTTAGGCTCTGGTTAACTACTTTCTCCTGAGGTCAGGCCTTGATTATAGGAAGAGTGTTCTGGCATATTTCAAAGTCATTCTCTCCCCTCCCTCACTTCCATCCCCCACTTTGCCAGAAGCTGGAGATGATTTTTCTGAAATATTTGCTATAGGAATCTGGCAAAACTCCTGGAGGCAATCTCACAATATGATTGATTCTCCCTGGAATCTTTAACTCTCAGAGTTGCCTGCACTGAGCTTCTACCAATTCATTAATTATAGTTCAGGTTTTCCTGTCCCTTCACTGTTTTCCTTGATGGTTTCTGCTTGTGAGTCTATTCAAGTAAGCCACTACTCCTTGTATTTGCCTGTCTGTCTCTCCAATCTGTGGGCAGCATTCTGTTCTATGTCCTCCTCTCTCTTATGGAACCAGGAAGAGTTATTGATTTTTGTCTGTTCAATTTTGGACTTGTTATTAGGATAGAGTAGTGACTTCCAAGCTCCTATGTGTGGAGTTGGAAATTGGAAGTCCCTTTAACTATTTTTTAATGACATGGCATCGAGTTGAACCACCACTGGAGACACTTAACTCTGTACATGTTCCAGTTGCCAACATATTTATGAAGTATGTGGTACTTATATCTTTATAGAGGTAATCATATTAAAATGGTGTCTTTAGGGTGGTCCCTAATCCAATAAGATGGACATTCTTACTAAAAGGGGAAATTTGGAGACAGACAGACACACATAGAGAAAAGACTATATGAAGAGACACAGGGAGAAGTTGGCCATCTATGAGCCAACGATAAACACATACAGATTTATATGGAATTGTTCACAAGTATGAAAAAATGCTTATTAAATATAAGATTTACTTAATTACTTATATGTGCTAGGTTATTAGGAATATCTAATGATATTCCCCCCACTTGAGAGTGGGTTTTTGCCAAAGACAAATCTGAGGATTTATAAATTTGTTCTAAGTCACCCAGGTTGGATTTAGGTAGCTGGCCTGCAGAGTTTATACTCTAAACACTACTTTGGATACTACTCATTGTCCAGAGAGAGAGTTTGCCCAATTACAAGATTATTTATTTATTTTTTCAGAATTTAGGAAGATCCCATTTTCATTGGTGTGATTTTTCAGTGTTAGTGCTTGTATTAGTTTTCTTTGGTTGTCATAACAAATTGCCACAAACTGAGTCACTTAAAACAACAGAAATTTATTCTCTTACTGTTCTGGAGGCCAGAAGTCTGAACTCAAGGGCTACAATTTATCCACAGACCCTAGAAGGGATCCCATATTTTGCATTTTCCAACCTCTGGTGACTCTGCATTCCTCGGTATTCTTTGGCTGCATTACTCCAATCTCTGCCTCAGTGGTTACATTGTCTGCTGTTCTTCTGTCTGTGAGCATCTCCTGTATGACTCTTATAAGGACACTGCTCATTTGATTAGGGCCCAAATAATCGAGGATGATATCTTCATCTCAAGATCTTTAACTTAATTATATCTGTATGGACTTTTTCTTAAAAATGAGGTCAAATTTATAGTTTCCAATGATTTGACTTGACATAGACACATCTTTTGGAGGACCACCATGCAAACCATCACAATGCTGTCTTTTATTTTTAAGTCAGTGTGCTTTCCTTGTGATCATAGTGAACCAAAACCATTTAGGTAAATTAATGATGAAATATAGTGACAAGAGGGAAGGGAAGGAGAGAGGGAGGGAAGGATAAGATGAGAGGAGAGGAAAAAGTTACCTCTAGGAAGAGTAACCATTACAAATCACTCTGTGTTTCAATATTTGCTTCCAAAGTTGAATCCTTGTTATTTGAGAGTAGTTTAAATCAAGTGAAAAAGTTACAGATTTGTTTGGGGGAAAATATGGTTAAGTGTTAGAATAAAAAGTAGGGAAAAGGATTTTTAAGGCAGTGGAGTTGACCTATTTTAAAATTATAATCCCTTCAAAAGAACATTATCATAAAGAAATAGCAATTTAAGTCATCATCATAATCTTCAATAGATCTGTCTCCCTGCCTCTGTTTCTATGGCAAACAAATAAAATTTCAGCATAATTTCATACTATTACTACAGGACTAAGAAACAGTTTGTCTTTGGCAAGCCTTGTGAATGTAAGACATTGGTGAGTCTTCTGCACATGAATGTTCATAATAATTTGCCAAAACTTAAAATCCAGAATTGAAAGAAACTGAAATGTTATTCATAATAAGAAAGTTGGAACTTTCTTAAAAGCTTTTCACACCCTAGTAATAATATAACAACAAGCATGAACAGACAACTCACAAAAGAAATCCTATAAACACTAAAAATAAAGTTCAAACTCAGTAATAATCAAAGAAATGCAAGTTACATATTTTTATCCAACATAGTGGCAGTGATTAAAAAGAATAATGATATCCAGCCATGTAAAATATGTGAATGAAAGGGCATTTTTATATTTACTGGTGGGATGTAAACTAGGACAAATTTTCCAAAGAGAAAATCTTTAAAATGTGCATACTTTAACCCAACAAATTCAGTTTGGGCAGTGTATTCTAAGGATATAAAAACACAGGTACTCAAAGATGAATGTGCAAGGAGGCTTGTTCTAATGTTTATATTAGTTACAAATTATTAGTATGATGCCTTTGGTTATGAATAAGGAAGGACACAGAAAGATATGAATTAATTTTGTGAAGAGCATATTTAATTTATAGATCTTATTCAAATATATATATTTCACATATTTATTACACAAATATCTTACAGCAAAAACATTAAGAATATCATCTAGAATAGATACTAGGGTTCTATGAAACTTTTAAAATATTTATTATTGTTTTCTAATTTTTTAATAATTTGAACCACATGGGGATCCCTGGGTGGCTCAGTGGTTTAGCGCCTGCCTTTGGCCCAGGGCGTGATCCTGGAGTTCCGGGATCGAGTCCCGTATTGGGCTTCCTGCATGGAGCCTGCTTCTCTGCCTCTCTCTGTCTCTCTCTCTCTCTCTGTGTATCTCATGAATAAGTAAATAAAATCTTAAAACAAAATAATTTGAACCACATGTAAAATAAACAAGAAAGTGTTTTAGAGATGTTTAAATATGCTCTTTAGTGAGTTCTCCATCATGGAGGGAACCAGTATTTTAGGCAGTGTTTTATAAGCACATATTTGAGATTTGCTCCATTAAATTTTTCATTGTGGACATACATAGTTAATAGAAAACACACATGGAGATTTTTTTAAGGTAAAATTTTGTAATTTGTTGCCTAGAGAAAAATAGATTTCCAAAACTAAAAACAAACTTCAATAATATGTCTCTGCTTGCTTTGAAAAGACAGGCATTTAAAATTTACAATAGATATAGACTTGGCAAGTTAAGAATGTTTAGGACTCTGGGTGCCTGGGAGGCTCAATCAATAAAGCATCCAACTCTTGATTTTGGCTCAGATCATGATCTTGGGGTCATGAGATTGAGTCCTGTGTCAGGCCTCTCACTGGGCATGGAGCCCACTTAAGATTCACTCTCTCTCTCTCCTCCTTTCACTCTACCCTCCCCAAACCTGTTCATGTGTATATGTGTGTGTGTGTGTGTGTGTGTGTGTCCTCTCTCTTTCTCTCTCTAAAAAAGAAAAAAAAAAAAGAACATAGGACTCAAAGAAATAAGATTAGATGAAGAAGAGATAGTCAAGTATTAAAGTAATAATTTTCCACTTTTCTTGGTGCTGCTTGCTTTATATTGTAGAATAAGATATTGCAAGGATAGTTCTTCACATTCAATTCAATTTAGTAAATATTTGTTGAGCTCATAGTCATCATGTTCAATAATAAAGAGGTTAATGAGCCACAGTCACTGTTTTCTAGGAGATCAAGCCTGGACCCTTGCATATTCAAGTAATTTCTAGATTCACACATGAGACACTTCAATAGTAGCACTCAGAAACACTGTCAGGTGATGTGACTCTATGAAATTCTAATTTTTTAGTTATTCGTTTTCTTTCATCCATTCTGTACTGAATGCCATTATAGGCAGAAAATTGAAGTTAAAAACCAATACTCCCTCAAAGAAAACATTATGAAGTCTCTGTACCTTTTTCTTCTACAAATTGCTCTTAGTCCATTTGGGCTGCTATAATAAAATAGCAAAGATTATGTGGCTGATAAACAGAAGAAATTTATCTCTCATAGTTCTAGAGCCTGAGAAGTCCAAGATCAAGGTATTGGCATGTTGCTTTTGGCCCTCTTATGGACCCTCTCCTGGTTCAAGCTGCTGTGTTCTCACGTGATAGAAGGAGCTAAGTATCTCTCTGGAGACTCTTTCATAAGGCATGAATCCCTTTCATGATGGCTCCACCCCCATAGCACTATCTGAAAGGCCCCACAAAAGGCCCTACCTCATTATACCATCATCTTTGGCCTTTGTGATTTTAGCACATGAATTTTGAGAGGACACAAACATTCAGACCATAGCATGCTCCAAGAAGAGCTATAAACATGACAGTAGCTCTAAGGAATGGACTCTTTCTCAGTATTGGATTTGTGGTTTTCATTTACTTTGAACTTGATCATCAAATTTCAACCTTCAGGTGATTATAATGGTAACATGTCTCTATCATCTATCATGCTTTGGATTTGCTTAATTAAACATAATTTAAATATTTATAAAAAGATATACACACTTTAAAAAGTAAAATAGAACCCAAAAGACTTAAAACAAAGGAGAAACACTTCTATTTTTTACTCTTTCCCGGCATCAATACAGTTGCAATAGAGGCAACCATTTTACTATTTTCTTTCAGTTCCCCTCATATGGTTTAATAACACTTCTATACATATTTCATTCTCTGCTTCCTGATAGGATATTGAGGATTGAATTTCTTACATCTCCTTCTGGCTTTACACTGATCCTTGCAAAATAATCCTTGTAGGGGCAATGGATGGTTCAGTAGGTGAACATCAGTAGCATCTGCCTTTGGCTCAGGTTGTAATCCTGGGGTCCTGGGATCAAATCCCATGTCAAGCTCCTCACAGGGAGCCTACTCCTCCCTCTGCCCACATCTCTGCTTCTCTCTCTGAGTCTCTCATGAATAGATAAACAAAATCTTTAAAAAAAATAATCATGTATCTTAATTGTAGGTACATCATTTAACAATATTTGTATTAGAGAGAAGAAACAAATGATTCCTATAGTGTCAAGTATTGACCCTGGATTGCATTTCTTTTCTGGTAAAATTTTGTCCCTTAGAGTCGGTAATTATTTTACATTTTGTTAGAGGACTTTCTTATCAAAATGACTGTATTTCCTAACAGAGCTTCATCAGAGCCATTTTGTTGTAAAAAAAAAAAAAAATGGACCCCAATATTCTTGTGTTGCACTCTGGGCTAGTGGCTCTAGGCCACAGCCACAGTGTTGGGAGTTCCTTTGTGTAAGACTCTGAGGAGGATCCACTGTGTCCTAGTCACAACCTTTTTCCTTCTTGGTGTCCTCCTTGGTGTAAAAATCACTACATCTTTAAATACTTTCTAGGAAGGGTGCAGAGAAAGCAAGTATATGTAGCCATGAATGTCTGAATATGTTTTTAATCAATCCACACTTACAATTGATGATTTTTTAGGACAGAAACAGGCTAAGAGCTCTAAAATATAAGAAAAAAGAGACAAACGAGGGCTATAGAACATGTGACTAATAGGTGTTTCAGGAAAGAGAGAAGAATGGGGCAGGATGTTGTAAGAATAAATAATCAAAGAACCATAAAGCTCTAAATTGAATGAGCAAGCTGCAATTTTTCTTTGGAATTTTGAAGAAATATCCCATTGCCATACAGTGTTATAGATGAGAAGTCTGAGGATATTCAGGTTTTCATTTCTTTGCAGTTTATTCTAATCCCTGGAAGATTTTTGTATCTTCTTTTTACCTCCAGAATCCTAAAATTTCATAATGTGCTTCTCTGTCAATATTTTTAGAAATCATATTGCTAATGTTCTTTTTGCCTTTCAATGTGGGCTTTATGGTTCTTTAACTCCAGCAAGTTTTTTGTTTTGTTTTGTTTTTTTCTTTTCCTTTCCTGAAACTTCTTTCAACCAGATGTGAGATCTCCTAGATTTGTCTTTTATGTCTCTGGCTTTTAAAAAAAAAATGTTTTCAGCTTTTTGTTGTTTTTTCTATTTTTCTGAGAAATGTCTTTAATTTTATTTTCTAAACTTTCTGCTGATTTTCAGATATTTAATTTCTAATAACTCTTTGTTTTCTTTAATTGCTTTCATTGTGGCATGATTAGTGACAATCATTCTTTTTGATATACACATTGGAGGATATCATTTTTGTTATTGTTACTATTATTCTATGATCTGTTTTTTCTTTTTTCTTCTGGTACTTTTTCCTTCTGTTTATATTGTTTCACCCTTCACGTTGTGGCTTTATTTATTTATTTTTTTTAAGCATGATGATTTTCAATTGCCCATTAAAAATCTGGCTGTGACCTCTGTGTTAGATTCCATTTTCAGTTGGCAGCCCTATTATTATCAGAGAGCCAGAGGACACACAAAATGTCAAAATACCAGACATTTGTTCTCTGGGATTCTTCATTTCCTCTAGAGAAATGCCTTCATCCTCTTGTCTAAGAATTAGATTCCTAATTCCTCTTTCTCCTATTCCATGAGAAGTGGGGTATGTTGGTGTGGACATGGGGTTGGAACAACTATATGCAGACTTTCAACTAATCCCAGGTTTGTAGCCCATCATCTTCTCACCACTCCTAACATTGGTTTTTCTGTCTATAGTTCTGCAGGAATATGTTGCTTCCTTCTGCTGAGTCCAAGCATTTATCCAAGTTGAGGTCTCCTCTAGGGTGCTGCATCTGTTACCACACTTCCATCTGCTTTTCTTTTTCCAAAGTTTTGTGAAATCTGTTATCCATGGACAGTCCTCTCCTATCTTACGCTTGGTTTAACTGTATGTTTCTTATTCATTAAGTAATTCATCAAGTACCTGTTTTGTTTGTGTGCTCTGAAAGACACAAGAGAACTTCAGGGGACAAAGACTCTGCCCCAAAGAAACTTATAATTAATGGAGGAGAAAAGACTGATACGATTGGTAGTGAGCGATGGACAATATTATATAGCACTGAATTATGGGCTCCAGTCTTATAGTGCTGTGGGAGTTCAGAACACTTGGAAGGAACTCTGAAAGACAGAAACATTTTGAACTTGTGGAAGAAAGAGAATTTCCTGAAAGTACATATCATTGATCTTTCTGGGTCTTTGCTCAGGAATGTGACAATTTTATGGAATATTAAGGAGGCTAACTGGCTAGTGCAAAGGTTAAATGTTGAAGAGTAGTAGCAACAGATCATCAGTGCTTTAGGGCTTAAACTTCATGTGATAGTAATGGTGATAACAAAAAAATGCAAGAATTTATATATTTCATGAAGGTTCATTTCTTAGAACTCTGTTGAACAGATAAGAAAAACAAAGTGCTGTTAATTTAATTTGTTTTGAGTAACAGAGGAAGGGACCCAGCAATCCATCCTGGGGATGTAGATCTCTCTGCTGTATAATCTGAGGTCCTTTCCAATGCATGTGGTCTAAGCCTAATTTCTGATGATAATTTACAGGTTTTGTTTCATTTATGTAAGAATTCTTGCACATACCTAGAGATGTTACTAGCTGAATATTATAATGCGTAATTGTGAAGCGGAGGCATGCTTCATATAAAGTTATTTTGAATCAAGTCTCTTACCAGCTTCATGGATCCATTCACTTGCTCATGAAGGCACTCAATATTTCATTCATTCTTTTCTTGTAGGTGCTGAATGCTGGGAATGCAAATATGAGTGAGCCAAAGAGCTCATTTTATGTATGTAAAGGGACAATATTCATGTTTCTTGGTTTTATATAACTCAAACAATAACTTAGTTCTTTGGATAATTAGGGTTATTTCTAGCCCATGCTAGTGTTTCTTCTTTTCAAAATTAATTAATTAAAATTCCAGTATAATTAATATACAGTGTTATATTAGTTTGAAGTGTACAATATCATGATTCAACAATTCTATATATTATTCAGTGCTCATCATGATAAGTATTCTCTCAGTCTCCTTATTTCTCCCACTAACTCCCCACCTACCTCCCCTCTGGCAGCCACCAGCTTATTCTCTATATGTGAATCTTGTTTTTTTGTTTGTCTCTTCTTCTTTGTTCATTTTTAGCTTAAATTTTACATATAAGTGAAATAATATGGTATTTGTCTTTCTCTGACTTATTTCACTTAGCATTATACCCTCTAGATCCATCCATTTTGTTGCAAGTGGCAAGATTTCATTCTTTTTTATGACTAATATCCTATATATACATACACGTGTATATAGGATATTAGAATATATATATAGATATAGATATAGATATCTGTGTCTCTCATGAATAAATAAAATCTTAAGAAGAAATTGAGGTAAAGATGGGACATCTGGGTGGCTCAGCAGTTGAGCATCTACCTTCTGCTCTGGGCATGATCCTGGGGTCCAGGATCGAGTCTTGCATCAGGCTCCTTGTGGGGAGCCTGATTCTTCCTCTGCCTGTGTCTCTGCCTCTCTCTCTCTCTGTCTCTCATGAATAAATAATTAAATTCTTTAAAAAAATTAAGGCAAAGCTATGCGACTTGTATACCACATCTTTATCCATTCATCTATGGATGGACATGAATTGCCTCCATATCTTGGCTATTGTAAATAATGCTGCAATAAACATAGGGGCTCACATATCTTTTTGAATTTGTTTTTTCATTTCCTTTGAGTAAATATTCAGTAGTAGAAATACTGGATCATATAATTATTTTATTTTTAATTTTTTGAGGAATCTCCATACTGTTTCCCACAGTGGCTGTACCAGTTTGCATTCCCACCAACAGTGCACAAGGGTTCTTTTTCTTCACATTCTTGCCAATACTTATTTCTTGTGTTTTTGATTTTCACCATTTTGACAGATATAAGGTGACCTCGTTGTAGTTTTAATTTGCATTTCCCTGATGGTAAGTCATGTTGAGAATCTTTTCAAATAACTCTTTACCATCTGTATGTCTTCTTTGGAAAAATGTCTGTTTATGTCTTCTGCCTATTTTTTAATCAGATTATTAAGGGTTTTTTTTGGTGTTGAATTGTATAAGCTCTTTATATATTTTGGATATCAATTCCCTAACAGAGATATCAATTACAAATATCTTCTCATATTCGGGGAGTTGTCTTTTTATTTCATTGATAGTTTCCTTTGCTGTGCAAAAGCTTTTTATTTTGATGTAGTCCAGTAGTTTAATTTTACTATTGTTTCCTTGCCAAAGGAGCTATATCTAGAAAGATGTTTCTATAGCTGCTGTTAAGGAGATTACTGCCTATGTTTTCTTCTAGGAATTTTATGGTTTTAGGTCTCATATTTAGGTCTTTAATTTAATTTGAGTTTATTTTTGTGTATGGTGTAAGTAAGTGGTCCAGGTTCATTCTGGCGCATGTAGCAGTTCAGTTATCCCAACACAATTTGTTGAAGAAAGCTTTACCCATGGTATATTTTTGCCTCCTTTGTCATAGACTAATTGACCATATAATCATGCTTATTTTTGGGACCTCTATTCTGTTGTATTGATCTATGTGACTATTTTTGCCATTATATTGTTTCTGTTTCATTTTTTCATGGAAGCCTAACTACAACCTGAAAAACAGAGTTCACTTTTCCATCTTCCTGATAACTCTCAGCAAGAACAACACTACGGTCAGGTATTAGAGTTAGCAAACACATCCGGAAAGTATTTTTTCCAAAATATTTAAAGATTTTTTTGGGATTTAGTAGAACCCAAGAGACAATGTATTCAGAACATTTTCCCTCTTGATTTTTAAATCCTGACTCACTTACATGTAACTCAGTGCTATGTTATCTTGTGAGAATGGTTCAATGTCCAAGATTTTTCTTGAGTTTTTGGCATTTACACTTTTGCAATCCTAACCTCCAAGTACCCCCACCCCACCCACTCCCATCCAACCAGGAAATCTATTATATTTACACAGACCTAAATATTCAAGTTCTGCTTAAAACCAAAAGTACAGAAAGTTTGAGGTTATAGGCATATGTTCATGGCCCTATTCTATATCTGTTCCTTTTAATGAATGAAGAATATTTCAGGAAAAAAAAGAAAGAAAGAGAAAGAAAGGAAGGGCAATTTCTCTCTACTGATGTTTTGGCACATATGTATTCTGCTGGATTTTTCTCACATGAAAGTGTGATCATGAAGACAAAGTAGGGCTTTTTTTTCCTTGAAGAATATGCTGGCATGGGTATTTTTATCAGAACCTGGGATTTCGTAAAAGTTATGCTGAATAAGAAGAAAGAGTGGTGGAAAGTTTCAGCCTCATTCTGTCTTTTCCTCCTTTCCATCCCCAAGGCAAGCGGGTGTGGGGGGAACCCACAGAGAATATGCAGCACATTCCAAGAGAGTTGATCATGACTGTGTTTGAGCAGTCCTTCACACATAAAGAAACACCTAAATTAACCTGGTGGAGCCTGTAGTTTCATATCCTTTTGCTTTCCAGTTGCCCCTATTATTACTACACCATTGCCACTGTCATTACTGCAGACATCGCACTGTTTTCAAACAAAAGCCTGGCTCCCATTTCCAAAAATGTCATAAGAATTAAGCTCTGTGTCAAATTTTAAGGAAACATTTTAAAATGAAAACTGCACAGGTTCAATCTGAACTTCATTAGTGGCCTCCTTAAAGCCAAACATAGTCTTTCGAGGCCTATTAGTGTGATCTGGAGAAGCTGAATGCCCGCATAGTTTCTTAGCGTCCAAAAATACCTCCCTCGAGCTGGCATCATTCCCTGAACTGTGTTGTTTGAGGCCTTTGCTGGGTCCAGGTAAAATTCACATCTTGTTTTTTTCTCTTGATTCTGTCAGCTAAGAGAAAATATAAGACAGCACTACCCTGCCTGGAGAATTAGCAGCCAGACAAAGGGCTTCTTTATTGGCAGGACTGAGAGTTTTTCTGCTTCCATGTAAGCAGAATGTCCTGATGTTGCCCTGTGGCACACACATTTACGGTTCCTTAATTAAAAAATGTACATTCCCTCATTCTATGGCCAAATACATAACAAAGGACTAATGGGAAATAGAATTCTTTATGGGGCCTGGAGGATATCTGCATCTTCCTGGAAAGGAAAATTTATGAAGGGACTTCTGACCCTAAGGCTAGAGGATCATATCCAGTGATGAATAGTTGAATAGCCTATTTCCAACTCTAATAGTATTGACTTTCATTTATTCATTAAACTAATGCTTATAAATGACTTCCTATGCACCAAACACCATCCTACGTACTGGGAAAATGATGGTGAGCTAGACAGACAAAATAGATTCCTCAAGGAACTTGCATTAGATTGATGGAGACAGACTCAGAAACACACATTTTTAAAAAATAATGCTTTGGGTAATTCCTTTAAAAGAAAACAAAATCAAGATAACACAGGATAGAAAATAATGGGGTGTGTATATGTCTAGTCGGTGTGACAGCTATTTTAGATATTGCAATCAGGGAAGGACTTCCTAAGGAGTTGGCATTTAAGAGGTTTCTAGATGCAATGAGAGAATGAACCATTAGATGATTTTCTTTGGCTAATGGCAAATTAGCAGAGACAACAACAGAATGGCAGTTCTGAGCAGAGAATGATTAAGAGGCTTGGCATATTTCCATTTCTACTGCAGCTAATTCACTGATCCCAGGAGAAGGATGAGAGAGGCAGGTTGCTTCAGCATGAACAATTCTGCTTCAGAAGTGCCTGGCTGAAGCAAATCCACTAGCCAACTCAAGATTTGTGAGAATAAATTATTGAAGTCCTTGAGTTTTGTGGTTGTTTTTAAAGCAGCATTACTGAGGCATTGGCTAATCAACACAGATACTTGATCATTTAAGATCTTGGAAGCCTTGTTAAAAGTCAGACATTCCTGTAAGTGTAATGGAAAGCCATTTGGATGGCTTTAAGCTAGGAAATGATATGAATTAAGTTTTTAAAAGATTATTATTTTAAAAGATCATCACTTTCTGAAGAATAGACTATAGGGAAAGAGGGCAATCGCTCAATTCAGGAGGTGTGATTCGAGGAAGATGTTGGTAGCCAAGGCACTCCCTTATTTATCAAAAAATAAAAATAAAAATAAAAATAGTAAACTCTAAATTCTAACTTAGAAACTTGGCAATTATATGACAGTGAAGTCAAAGGCATTAATTTGTTTTGTGTTAGAGATCTGTGCTTTACAACCAGTATGAGTGTTGCTGTAGCATCATCAGTCAAATGTAGTAGAGCTATTATCTTTTTTCAAAGGGGAAGTAAGGGAACTCAGAGCTTGAAATTAGGAAGAATCCCTTTGATAATAATTATAAGTATAAAAGGGACAAGTCAGGGCATGGAGAGAAAAAAAACCAAATTATTTTGTTGGGGTGCTATACTTTCAGACCTTAAAAACTATACAGATATAACGGGTAAAAAAGAAAGAACAGGAGAGAGAAAAAGAAAGAACCCACTTGGTCAGTAAGACAAGCTAACTCATGTCTACCTAATGTCTTTCTAAATAATCTTGAGCAAGTGGTAATCTCAGATCTTCCTCAGGTCTTGTTTACACACCAGAAAAATAGGATAATAATTGCCTAACCTGCTTTTTTTAGTTTATCCTGAGTATATTCATATGCTAAAGTACTGTAAAGAAAAGTATAAAGTACTCTATCTATGGAAAGTACAATTATAAAACTTGAAAACTAGTCAAGGACTTTGCTAGTGAAAGATAATTAGTACTATACATGCAAAAATTCCTGCTAATTTACTTCAAATGCTGTAATTACTGACATATCTAGGGAATTTCCATTTTTACTGAATATAGGTTAGAATAATTCTGAGCAAGTGTGAATAGCAAATGTCTGTTCTTATATTTAAATTTTGAGCTAATCTGTCCTAACACTGTAGCAGAAAATACACCAGACTTTAAAGGTGCTTTGCTGTTGTGGAGGTATTAGGGAAGTATTTGAATTGTTCCAGACAGTGAAATTTAAATGCTTTTTTTCTCTCTCAGAAAAAAAAAAAATCTACTAAAATTACAGATAATTCCCCAAGTCTAGGACTTCACCCACAGCACACATGAGTTGTCTGTTCTAATGTTGGTGTTATAAGAGAAACAATGAATAATATGAGCTCTCGTGCATGCTTTTTCAATCTCTCCTGCCCACTTCTCTATAATCCCCATGTCCTTTGAGGGAAAATTCTCCTCCACTTACAAAGACAACTGTAAAATCTTCATGTGAACTGACATTTTCTAAACCAAACTGCCCACTTATATTTTATCATTTGGTCAAAAATATTCTTGATGTTGCGTTCCAAATTAAACAAAAATGAGGCCATAAAAGTGGAGTAGTTGGGTAAGGCAGTGAGGACACTGTCCAGAGGAGTGTGACCCGGCCAGCTGGCTGTCCTTCTCAGGTAATAGGGAATTTTAGACTTGCCAGCAGAGGTGACCAAAAGACAGAGTGTGTTGTCTTTCCCTTTACTCTTTCACATCCACTAAGGTGGAAAGGAGTTCTTTATAAAGGGAGCCCACCCTCCAGTTCGGGATTTAGCCTCCCCACTTTGTACTGGATTCATGACTGTTATTGTGGCCTCTTGGCCTGTACAAGCTGACAGTGGACTCTATCATGGTTCTTCTGATGAAACAGCTGCAAGTCCTTCTTCTCCTTAGCTTTCTGGCCTTCATATCATCAAATGTGGGAAATGATAGATATGCCAATCAAATATTTCCCTGAAAGCTGAGATACTCACAAGTGCAGGTTTTGCCATGACTACTACCTCTCACTGGCAGCTGGAGGGCACCTAGGGTAGCACTCGATGGCTTTTTCTTTTAAGATATTAAGAGTTTAATACTCCTGTCTCAACTGAGTTATTTCTTGATTTCATGTTTGTTTTGACTTTTTTTTTTTTTGCCCTAATATTGTTTCTAGCACTTCATGAGCTGTGGCCTTTGAACTTTAGGGAGAATGTATGCACAATTTTATATGTAAATGAATATGTGTATTGTAGTAGATTGAGGATCAGAAAATTTCATCAAATTTTCAAAGAGATGTGATGCAAAAATGAGTTAAGTACTATTAGTCTTGCTAATAAAGGTGTCACTCATACAATAGCTCCAGGATGTTAGCCTTAGGCCATTAGGGCACCATCTGACTCACACTCCAATGGGATATAATAAAAGCTGGGGCAGCTACCCCATTTGCTCAGGGAATTAGTCCAGATGCCATTACCTAACTACTTTTAGACCTGAACTTTGTATGTGCCTTCAGATTTCACATTCTAGAATCCTTTAGCTTAGAAACTAGATATTCTTTTTAAGCATACTGCCTTATTATTGATAGATTATTTAACCAATTTATTGTTTTGATTTGAACCTTCTTTGTACCAATATCAAAAGAGGGGAAAGGAATTGGGAAGGGCTAGCAAGGGGGTGAAGGGAAAATGAGAAACTAGAAATGCTTCTTTTGTTTTTAATTAGGATTCCTTGATACTCCCTGGTTCTGAATCCAGAACCACAGATTTCAAGGTTCCAGGGCCTCTGACTACATGGGGAAAAAATTTGGACTTGTAAATTTTGGTGGTTCTAAGAATAAAAAGACGTTTAAGACCTATCTTTCAGCTACTACTAATTCAAAGACTCCATTCCAATCCTTGAAACCATATGGAGCCTGTTTCTTTCAATGTCTAACAGATGAAATGGGTTACTTTCCTCTCTTTGCTTGGATTGACTTGACTGGCCCCAGAAGGCATATACACTTGGTCTGGTGCTTCCTATTATCTGGTTTCCTGAAGATGATCCTTCCTTTCCAGGACTACTTGGACTTTAAGAAGGTTGTGTCTTGGCTTCTTCTCATCTTTGCTCAATCCTCCTCTTGAAATGCTTTATCAGACAGGATCTAACAGTAGCTCTCTTTCTGACCTCCTGAAACATGTCTATTTAGCACGTTATATTATCTTTCTTGATCTTCTCTTTGAAAATAATCCAGAGGATGGAAGAGCCCCAAATGCTTAGGCATTTCTTGCCTTTGGATATTCTAGAAATAAGCTGTCACTCATTAATTTAATTTCAACTTTGTTAAAAAAATTTACAAACACCAAAATGAACAAAGTCAGAATAATAATATTGCTGCAAAACTAGAAGGAAAATGAAAATGACTTTTTCAAATATGTATCACTGGAAAAAATAGAGTGAAAGTTTGGCTATATAACTTATACTCCTAAAGGAAGTGAGTCCTGTATCCCGTGTACTGACTCCTCTATCTCTGAAGGCCAAGCTAGAAGTAATTTCCATTTAGATTCTAGTTCTTATTCTGTCATGTTGACTATGGATTACCTTGGGGCTTAATTTTTAATTATTTGGACCTGATGATGTCTTAGAACACTGTAACTACTATAACTTTTGCATCTTTTAAATATCCTTTAATACAGAATCATTCTCTTCAACACGTAGACTTTGTATGCGCATTATAAATCATAGAGAAGGCATATTTTGTTATCTTCTGAAATCTAAAGTACTTTGTAAGAGTAGGCTATTTTTGAAGTTACATTATTTACAAGTTCCTAGGTTGCCATTGAGGACACTGAACCCTGAATAACAATTTGTTATCTATGCCAAAATGGCTAATTAGTGTCTAATCAAGAAAGCTAAAATAAGTAGTTGGTTCCCTTCTTTTTTTTTTAAGATTTTATTTATTTATTCATGAGATACACACACAGAGAAAGAGAGAGAGAGAGAGAGAAGCAGAGAGAGCAGCAGGCTCCATGCAGGGAGCCCGACATGGGACTCGATCCTGGGTCTCCAGGATCACACCCTCGGCTGTAGGCTGCGCTAAACTGCTGAGCCACCAGGGCTGCCCAGTTGGTTCCCTTCTTTGAGCATGTCTCATGTCTAAACTGTTCTGAATGAGTTTGGTTGCCTGACAGATGTCAACAGTGAGTGGGCCAGGTATCAGGCTGCAGTAAGAAAAAAGAGAGCAGACAGCTTAAAGTCTCAAATTGATCTCCTTAATTCAACCAGAAGCTTGCATCCAGACCTCATATCTGCTTCTCCTCATGAGGACCTAATATTCTGAAACCGAGGCCAGAGATTCCAAAATCTAAGAGTTTTGAAATCGTCATTAGTTCTTGATAATTGTTTGATAGTGTGTTCTTATCATAGAATTCTTTTGCTTTTCTCCCTTCCTCCTTCCCTCCCATCATCTCTTTCTCTTTCCTTACTTCCTCGCAGTCTGACACCTGTTCTTGACATTTTAATTTTCCATAGTTAATCTTATCTTTTTATGTTCAGGGAAAGGTTTAAGGACCTGTTTTAAAGATATATCATATCTGATCCAATAGGAAGGGCTCCAAGATATAGAAAACAAGGCTCAAAAGGCAAACTGGGGCCAAGTTTTGGTATACTTTTACACTTCTAATAAATAAATCTTTTTATTCTGAAAATCTATTTTTCCTTTAATAATTCAAATCTTTATTGCTCAAAATTCAACATCTGTAGGGATTCTCTGTTTAATTAGCTGTTTTTTTACACTGACCATGGATTTTTGTCTTCATATGAATTTCTCCTTTCTCTTTTCAGATATCCTTGCTGGTCTATCATATTCTTCTTTAGATCATTCTTCCTCCTAATACTTCAAAGTTGGAAATTCCTTTTACTTCAGATTTTTAGTAGCTGTATTAACTTTAAAATATTTTTTCTTAAATTTATTTTCCCTGAAGTCTAGTTCATGCGCTGATTACAGAGGATTTTTTTTTTTTTCGCTAATCCAGCCTTACCCCACTACATTTGTCATGGTCTTTCGTGTCTCCTTTACTCATGTCATTTTCTTCACTTTCTGTTCTTCTCCAGTTAAGTATAACCAACCTTACTCTACAGAGCAATTTCTTGCAACTTGCTTTCTCCAAAGATTCCCATAACACTCTTTACACTAGGATGGTAACAATTTTCGTTATGTGGCCTATTTCTTGCTTAAGTTTCTGTGGCTCACATGATACAGCGACTTTATTTACAGCAAACGTTAGAGCTGATTCTTCTCTATTATTCTTCTCCAATGCATGGCACAGAGTAGATTTCCAAAGTATGTACTGATTGAATACTTTAACACTGAATTTCCCTTTTTAAAAATTTCCTCATTTATTTATTTAATAATTACAATGGTATACTGATGGCTTATACTAGCTTGTGAAAGCTGATTGTTAAATTTTCTAGAATTTTATAAGCTGCTGATGCTAAAAATTAAATCATATAAATGTCATTAAATCAATTAAATTAAAAACAGAGGTAATAAATACTTAAAATTCATCACTATTTAATTATTTCATTATATTTTATTATTATCTATGCTCATGAGGTTACATCTATTGTATCAGTATGGTAGAAACACTATGTAAGGTATGCTACTGTGCATTTCTTCCCAAAAGTGAGATTAAAATTGACCGTGGTGGAAGTATTTCCATGGCAGACGTTGGCAAATGCAAATCAGGTCTTGGTTTATTGTTTTGTTGATTGTCTAGACATAAGAAAATGATGGAGAAAATGTTAGTAATGGTGTCTAAACTTAGAAGTGTGTTGTGTTTGTAGTTGTTCCAATGTGAATAGCACCAAAAGTTGAGGAAATATTTTTCCTGTATTCAAAACTACAATCTTATTCAACCAAGAGGTTTCTTACATAACTGATGAACAAGTGAAATTCCAACATACATCTTCACCATTTTATTTGTGTCTTATTCATTAACATAAATGAAATACCATCCTTCAGTCATGTCCAAACTATACTTACTTATCAACTCATCAAGTGGAATAATAGATTTGTCTATAGAATCAAGGGTTAGACAAAAATCAAAGAAAACATCCATTCTGTGAGAATTAATTGGCTACATAGAATTTAAAATAAATTCATGTATTTTAATATTTTTGTAAATTGCTTGCTAAACCATTTATATCAAGACATAATATATGTATATAAGTATATATATATATTTATATATGCATACTTTTTCCAGATTTTCCTCCATGTATACAGTATTCAACTACTCATCTTTTCTCCCATTTATTACCTAGTCCCATTTTCTTTTTGTTTCTTTAAGTAAGGTACTTCTGGGCAGCCTGGATGGCTCAGGGGGTTAGTGCCGCCTTCAGCTCAGGGTGTTATCCTGGAGACCCAGGATCGAGTCCCACATCAGTCTCCCTGCATAGAGCCTGCTTCTCCCTCTGCCTGTGTCTCTGCCTCTCTCTCTCTCTGTGTCTCTCATGAATAAATAAATAAAATCTTAAAAAAAAAAGTAAAGTACTGTAAAGCACTTCCATTTTCCTTATAATATTAACTATTAGTATACAGCCATCCAAGTAAAAAGAAAGCACTTGTTATGGGACAACGAAAAAGAGCTTCCAGAAATCACTATATTCATTTGCTGCTTCTGGCAAATTTCAATTGATTGGAAAGGGCAAGGGGCAGTGGAAGGTCCACACTAACATATTGCCGGTAATACATGGTTACTCTTAAAAACGACACATTTTTCAGCCTGCGGAAGAGATTTTTAAAATATAAAACCAAATTTCTTACTTTCCAAAAATTAGGCGAAAAGAACCATGCTTTTATAAATGAAAAACATTGTCTGCGGTTTTGTGCTGTTGGATTACATGCTGAAAATCACAAATGGGTGTTATAAAAGGCTTTTATTTTATAATATCACTGCTCCTCTATGTTCTTACTTCTGAATGTGTTTTCTTTCCTCTACCAGGCCAATGCTTGTTAATCTTGGCTGTAAAATAGAGTCATGGGAGTACTTTAAAAACAACAACAACAACAACAACAACCCATTTCCTAGGGTACGCCTAAGTATCTGCAACTTAAAAAACAACCTAAATAATTTTGACTCACAGCAAGACCTAAGAACCAATGTATCAAACAAATATCGGGGGAAGATATCTCTGGGCTAAGCGTGAGGGGTTCCATGACTATGCTCAGATTTAGAAAGAGGAAACAGAGTCAAGATTGCTTGTCCCAGTCTACTAGCATTATAGCTCCACCTACTGGGAGGACAAGCCTTATAAAATGAGTCTTCATTCCTTATTTTCCATAAATACAGTTGGTTTCTTTCAGCTGCTGGCAATATAAATTCAATCTTGATTAATAGCAACAACACAAAAGCAACAATTAGTTACCAAATACTGAATTTTATGAATTAAACAGAATTCCTAGTTTTGTGGCCAGGGTAAAAGGTAAGGCAGATTTGGATAAACATACCAATGTACTTCTTGAAACAGAAGATTATTTGAAGCAGGCATTGCATGCTATCTTTCCTTCATATCTCAACCTGGTATTTATTCCAAAGAATTCCAACCCATATTTACTGATGAATGAAACAATTTTATCACAGAAAAATAGTAAATAAGATAGAAACTTGCAGTTTGGCTCTTGACCTATTGAACACACCTTCTTCTTTAACAATCTGTTTTGGAAAAAGTACTCTAACTTTGACCTTTACTCTTTTGCTAAACATTAGTTTTGAAAGTTCTCCAACATTCAACTCCACAGTTGGAGGAAAGAAGAAGGGACAGTCCCTCTCTTCCCTTTTCCCTTGGGCCAGAACACAAGGGACTGATGATCAGAGTTGAATCAAATTCATTTACATCCAACAAGTGCCATACTATAGAAAATATAAAATAAAAATATGATCTCATCTCTTCCCTTAGAAAATGCATACTACCATTTATTATAAAAAGTAGTATAATGTAGTGGGGAAGAGCACAGGTTCTGACAACCAGGCTGCTTGACCTTTGACTTTGACCTCCAATCTGGCTTCATCATCAACTAGCTCATCCCAAGCAGTTGAATTACTTAATTACTGTATTACTTAATACAGGTGTGCCCTTGTTTCCTCATCTGTAAAATAAAACTGACACTGGTACCTGTTTCATAGAGTTGCTGTGAGGATTAGATGTCGTGATATTTTTTAAAAACTATGTATAGACCACTGCCTGGTACACAGGGCTAGATTTATTAGCAGTTTTCATTATATTAACCAGTGCTCACTTAGTTATATAATATGCCAGGTACTCTTAGCATATATTGCTGTATATTGTTTTAAAATATTGATTTTTTTCCTCTTATTTCACTGATTTGCTACACCCAATTCATTCAAGTTGCCTCCATTATGATTATTACCTCAGGGGAGACATGTGAGACTATAAATAATAAGTTTTGAATTGGATCCATATGATATTCATACATTGTGATTGGTTGGTAGAGGTTCCTCTTCCCTTGTCTTTTTATCGAGGATACCAGATTTTATGTTCTGTCTGGATTTTGCTAACTGTATCTCTGTAGTAGTACCATTTCATAGCTCC
This sequence comes from Canis lupus baileyi, assembly GCF_048164855.1. Lineage (NCBI taxonomy): Eukaryota > Metazoa > Chordata > Mammalia > Carnivora > Canidae > Canis > Canis lupus. Next base: position 63,921,351 of record NC_132851.1, on the reverse strand, counting down.
CCTGTCCCCTGTTTTTTTCTGAAATTTGTTAATTCTTACTAGAGAGTTGATAAGATTCAAATTCAATTCTTTGTTTATTTTTGGCAAACTACTTCACAGGTGGTATGATCTTTTTTTTTTTTTTTCAACAGGGGGCACATAATGTTTGGTTGTCTTGCTTGCTGTGTTGTTACCATTGATGATCACTACCTGGATTTTTTAGTATCAATGAGAGTGAAAGTTCTATCTTTTCTTCTTCATTTACTTATCTGGGAGTATTTCTTTAAAGAGAAAATTTTCCTCATTAAATATTTGCTTGATGTTTGTGTAGGAAGACATGATAAATGCTTTGTTCTTTTTCTTTTCTTTTGTTTTTCTGTTTTCAAAGTAATGAACAGTTCCCTAACATCCTTCAGGACCAATGAGGGTTCTTTTAAGATGAAAATGAATGTATGAATTTAAATGTAAATAAAATGAATGTATGTATCAATGTCTTCTAGCTATTATTTTTATTCATGTTCAAATTATTTCTACTGTCACCAGTCAGAGCTTCTTGAAGTTTGTTTTCAGATGTTTTAGACTTAAAATTAGTAGCCTTGATGGCCTTCTTGTTTTCTGGCATGGCTAGATGCTTTAACTCATATTGCATTTTTCTTTCTTAGATGTGGAATCAGCTATTTCTTCAAGGAGATCTGGTTCCTTGGAAAATAGTACAGAGAATAGTCAGGATAACAGGTATTCTCTTTGTCATTGGATTGTCATTGTTTTTTTTAAGATTTTATTTATTTATTTGTGAGAGAGAGAGAGTGAGAGCAGGAGCAGAGAGGAGGAACAGAGGGAGAGAGAGAAGCAGATTACCCATTGACCAGGGAGCTCAATGTGGGGCTTAATCTCAGGATCCTGGGATCATGACCTGAGTCAAAGGCAGATGCTCAACCTACTGAGCCACCTGGGTGCCCTGGGTTGTTATTGTTTGTAGGCAGATTTAATGCATGGATCTTAGATTACGTATATTTTTATTACATAAAAATATATATAAAATATAAAATTATAAGTTCATTAGAATATTATCTGGATCCTATCTTAGAGTTGTCTTAGCTTAGGCTGCTATAACAAAAAAGCACAGACTGCGTGGCTTAAACAACAGGAATTTATTTTCTCAAAGTTCTGGAAGCTAGAAGTTTGAGATCAGGGTGCCATAACTGGTGAGTTCTAGTGAGAATTCTCCCTGGCTTGCATACTGCTACCTTTTTGCTATGTCCTCACATGGTCTTTCCTTGGTGCATGGAGAGAGAAAGATAGAAAGAGAGAGGGAGAAAGTCTCTTTTTCTTCTTATAAGGCCACAAATCTCATCATGAGGGCTCCATCCCCTGATCTAATCTAACTCTAATTACCTCCCAAAGACTTCATCTCCAAATACCATAATATTGAGTCTTCAATATTATATTTCCAAAATTTGTGCATTGAACCAACCTATGAATTTTTGGAACACATTCAGCCTATAACAGAGCTACAGAGTTTTAATTAAGTTTCTTAATTTCATACAGACACCAACAAAATGATAGTATGATAACATAAATCTGAATTTATTGAAGATTGACCTTATTAATCTTAAAAATTAAAAAAAAAAATTCTGGTTCTCAATTACATTAACATAATTACTTATTTTCTGTAAGAAAAATCATTGAGCTTATTCTACTTTTTGTATACTTTCTCTACTCTCACATTTTGATTGTTGTAATGAATCTGTCATCCACTGGAGCATGTAGCCACTTCATGCTATATAACCTGAAGTTTATTCTAAAATAAACTTCTAAGCACATTCCTCAAGAAGTGTTTATGAGAACAATATTCTCTGAGTCCTTGCTTATTCTAAAAGCTTTCAGGCCTTTATAAAGTTTCAATTGGTGTAAAGTTCTTTGCTTTTTCCTTGAAAATCATAAATTTGGTGGTCACCTGAGGGGCTGGTTGAACATTTGACTCTTGGTTTCAGCTCAGGTCATGATCTCAGGGTCATAACATGGAGCCCTTCATCGGATTCTGTGCTCAGTAGAGAGTCTGCTTGAGATTCTCTCTCTCCCTCTCCCTCTGCTCCTTCCTCAACTCACACTGTCCCTCTGTCTGTCTGTCTCTCTCTAAAACAAATTTTGAAAAAGAAAATAAAAAATTTAATACTTCATTGTCTTCTGGAATAAAGAATTTCTGTTGGAAAATATGATGATGATATCATTTTCTTACCTTTATGGGTGTCTTGTCCCCTTGGCTGGATGACCAGGGCATTTTTCTTTTCCTTGAAAGAACAGTAGTAATTTTAGTAGACTGTATCTTGATATTAACTGTTTTGTGTTGGTTTTCCCAGGTATGAAGTATGTCATTTCAAAATTCAGTTTTAAATATTTTTTGCTGTTATTTCAAAAAAGTTTTTGGATGGGTTTTGATTTTTTGTTTTGTTTTTAGTATTTGTTGTATTCAACATTTTTTCTTTCAACTTCTATTATATACACTTAAACATACACATTTACATGTGAGTTAGATTTCATTTACCTATCTTCTAAATCTGTTCATTTTGGTTGAAGAGTTTTCCATATGATAGATCTCTTAAAGTAGTTGCCATTGTGTTTATTCACTCTTGTATTGCACCTAATTTTTTAGTCTTCATTTCTGAAGTAATTATTTCTTTTTTTTTTTTTAAGATTTTTATTTATTTATTCATGAGAGACACACAGAGAGAGAGAGAGAGAGAGAGAGAGAGAGAGAGGCAGGGACACAGGCAGAGGGAGAAGCAGGTTCCATGCAGGGAGCCTGATGTGGGACTCTATCCCGGGCCTCCAGAATCACGCCCTGGGCTGAAGGCAGCGCTAACCCTCTGAGCCACCAAGGCTGCCCTGAAGTAATTATTTCTATTATTCTAATTCGTTCCTGAGTTTTGTTAGCTTCTTCAAATCTTCCTTCTCTTCAGTCACTTCATTTTGGAGTTTTCCTTATTTAGATTTATGTTGTTTATCATACTGTCTATAATTTTATTGGTGTCTCTAAGAAATTTTTTAAGAAATTATTTCAAAACGCAGTATTACAGTGTATCTGTGTCTGATTAACGTATCTATCTGCTGTGCTTTTTGTCTAAAGGGACAATGTTCCTCTCCACTCACTTTTGTTTTTGCTATAATACCTTTGTTTTGAATTCCACTGTGATCTTTTTCACTTCAGGTGAAACGGATTTTTCTGAACTTTGAGGCAGGAGAAGTAGGCCACATTAGCTTCCCTAGCTCATAGACCTAGAGATCTCTGTTTTGTTGTTTGTTTTAGTACAGAACCACAACCTCCTCTTCTGGACAAACTTCTGTGCTAGTGCATCTAAGGTGGAACCTAACGAACTGCTCTCTATTTCATAAGGTGGAACCTAACGAACTGCTCTCTATTTCAGCTACTCTTCTCAGAATGGTCCATTGTGCTTTTGCTGATTTGGGGTTCCTCTATCTCATGAACATTATATGCCTATTTCCTTCCCCCTAATTCTTCTTACATAGATACTGATAAAGCAGTCAGGTAGTGGTTTGATTCTACAAGCTCATGTGAGTAGCTGGCCTCTAGTTTTGTGGTTGATGCTGTCTATGGATTTTTGGTTTTGCCATTGTTCTTGCTCCACATAGTTTTATGGGGAGATTTTCAGGAATTCAAAATCACCTCAGCTTGTATCTTCTGAGAATCTGCTCTGTCAATTGATTCTTACTGCTCTTATGTTGTACAGGGTCCTATCCCTTTTATTTTGTAGTTCCTGATCTTTTCTGGACCGAAAAGTAAGCTTAAATGTAAATCAACAGTAAAAAAGTCCTGAAAATCTCATGGAGAGTGCTATAAGCAAGCTACTTGCATAGTGTTAAGACTATGGATTCTGGAATCAATGAGACTAGGGTTCAAATCCTATCTGTCACTTACTGGCACTGTGATCCTTTTTTTTTTTTTTTTTAATTTTTTATTTATTTATGATAGTCACAGAGAAAGAGAGAGAGAGGCAAAGACATAGGCAGAGGGAGAAGCAGGCTCCATGCACCGGGAGCCCGATGTGGGATTCGATCCCGGGTCTCCAGGATCGCGCCCTGGGCCAAAGGCAGGCGCCAAACCGCTGCGCCACCCAAGGATCCCATGGCACTGTGATCCTAAGGAAATCATTTAACCTCTCTGATCCTCAATTTTCGTATACTTAATATACTTATTTCATAAGAATATCATGAGGATTCACATGCAAAAAAAGGAAATTTAATGAGCTAATATGATGGGTGATCTGAAGGTATCTAGTTCGATTAATTGATTAGCAAGGGAAAGGTTGACTGCCACATATAGCTCAAATATAGCAGGGATTAGTAATATCAAGAGAATCTGGAGATAGCAGTCCTGGCACAATCATTAGAATTCTTTCTGTGCTTCCCACAATAGTTTCAAAGTTAAAGCACCCTCAAATAACTTCATACATGGACCTGGAGGAGTGAGTGGAATCAGAGAGACTGGGTCAAATTCTAAGTAGTTAATGTGATAGGATGGTTGTGACACACGTGACATACTATCTGAGCATTTGTAAGCATATATAAGGGAGATTCAGAGGAGGATAAAGTCTTTTAAGATATGAATCAATGATTAACATGAAATTTAGACTACATCTACCTTCAAAGAGTACTTGTATAGAAGGATAGAAAATATTCAACTTATCTAATTTGGTTATTTATCTTTTTTGTTTTTCTTATTCTTTTCATTAGAGGGATCTGAGCATTCAAAGAGCCTCAATATTTCCCCCACCCCTCTAACTCCCATCTCAACACCAAAGCTCTTTCTTCACTTCTGGGAGATTTTGAAAAGTAAGCATCTCTCATTGACTTCAAAGAAAGACAAACCAGCTTTTTGGTAGTTAATCATTTGTGTCTGGTTATAATGTCCCATCAAGATCTGTTTAAGAAATTAATAAGGAGAATTGACTAGGAGAGGGGAGTAGAAGGATTAAGAAGCTATGATGGAAAAGTAGACAGAGAACTGTGGGTAGGAAAAATAAATGAGAAGACGTTGGCCCCAAAGTCTGGAAAACAATGCTGAAATATTTCTTTAAGGAGCAGGGGTAGAGTTTGAGAGAGAAAGCAACTACTGCCCAGCAACTTCCAGACTGATAATCCTAAAAAGACCACTTTAAGGGGCATGCAGTTAGAAATTACAAACACCAAGGACAAAACAACAACAAAAAGCCCTCCAAAATGTAGTGACTTAAAACAATAGCTATATTTTTTTCTCACCAGGTTATAGGTAGGCAGGTGGGCTATCATGATCAGTTCTCATGGCAGAGACAGGTTTCCAAGAGAAGAAAAGGAAATGTGCAAGTACTTTTTTCAAATATCTATTTGAGTGAAATTTGTACTTCCCATTGGCCAAAGTATGTCCCATAGTCAAGCTGAGCATCACTGAGGGAAGGCCTATCAAAGTCATGCATACAGAAAGATGGCAGTATTTAGATTTCCAGATGCCATTTGGAAGTTGACCACTCACTGTTTACACAACAAAGAGCCTTACCACCTGCACCAGCTATAGCTATTTGTACCAACTGTAGGATAGGTATAGCAATAAGGTGGGCATGGTTGGCATTTATATTTCATTTTCGCCCCTGGCTCATGATGTTTAAAGATTTTGGTTTCATGCTTTGGTTAAAATAATTTAGTAGAAAGCTAAACTATACTGGTAATAATATAATCCTTCAAATACATTCAAAAATTTATTTCATGTTTTTGAATAATTGAAAAACCTTAGTATTAATTAATTAGTTAATAGTTGAGGCAAAACTGCTTTATTAAGGATATTTGTCTTTGTCTTTCCATTCAGAGTAAAGCATAACAGGAGCTATCATCTTAAGCCAGCTTCATTTGAATTTAATAATCATATTTTCAATAATATACAATTTATAAGAATATGAAGTTTAAAAATTAAGAAAAAAAGCTTTAAAAGAGTCAAAACATAGAAAAAAGTTCCATCTACAACTAACAGTATGGATGGATGTTCATATAATATGTAATATTTAGTAAGAAAAGGTCCAGAATATTATATACAGTATGACATACTTTTTAAAACTTAAAAACAACAAAAACAAACAATATTTTAAAGGAATACCTATAAAATAAACCTTCAGTATTTATTTTTAAAAATGTAAAAAAAAAACTATTATTTATTTTTAGAGAGAGAGAGAGAGAAAGCACAGGCAGAGGGAGAGAGTCTTCAAGCTGACTCCCTGCTGGGCACAGAGCCTGATCTGGGGCTCAATCTCACCACCTGAGACTTTTTTTTTTTTAAATTCATGAGAGACACACACAGAGAGAGAGAGAGTCAGAGACAGAAGCAGGCTCCATGCAGGGAGCCTGATGTGGGACTCAATCCTGGATCAGGCCCTGGGCTGAAGCCACTGAGCCACCCAGGCTGCCACCACCTGAGATTTTGACCTCAGCCAAAACCAAGAGTTGGATGCTTAACTGACTTAACCACCCATGTGCCCCAAAACGTTTTTTTTTAAATTGAGGTGTAATTAACAAACCATGTTATATTAGCTTCAGGTGCACAACACACAGTGGTTCATCAATTCTATACATTACACATCAAAACTTTATTTTTTAAAAGCAAGGGAATGATATGCAAGGGATTCAGGGTAATAGTTACTTTGAAAGCTGAAGGGGAACAGGTTGAGGGGGAATCGTAGGGATACATAAATTATTGTTAAAATTCTAGTGCTCATGATGGATGTAGGAATACACAGGCCTAGTATTATTAAAAATATATTCATACATTGGTACCAAGGGGGGGACCATACAAAGATCCATGGTGAGAGTATATCAGGAACCAAAGATTATGAGTAATTCAAATCTGTAGGAGTATATATGTGTGTGTGTGTGTATTTATATATAAAGCAGCATTACTTAAAAGAAGGTTTAAATGGTGAAGAAAATGACTTAAATTTGAAGATACACAGTATGTTTTATATATATCTTCCTGCCTCTTTTTAAAATACTTTATTTTTCCTTAATGTTTTTGAAGAAATATATAAAATAGTCTATATGTAATAGCTTTGAAATTCATTGGTCTTTAATTGCAACAACTCAAACCATTAAGAGCAATGACTACAAACATTCCCCTTTTGTAATTTGATTCTATAAACTATCAGCAAAATGTGAATTTTATAACCATAGTTTGTTTCCACATTAGCTATTCTAAGACAATACTACACACAGTTTTCAAGATCCTACCATTTGGCAGTCATGGATAATGAAGTTATATAGTTTCGCAAGTTTATTTTTCTTAGATTTTAAAATAACAAGGGGAAAGACTTGGTTACTCTTCACTTGAAACTTCTATTTAAAACAACGAAGAAAAGAGAATGTAAGCAAAATGCTTACAAATGATTATGAACTATGTCAGCAGAAATCTATGAAGTGAATCAATACTGACTGTTCATTGATTAAATTACGTGAGTTTTATTCTCAGCAGGGTAAAAGGTATCACCATCTACCTCACCAACACAACCTCTACCCAATAAAGGAGAGGGATAACAGGGCTGTGAAAGACTAGAAAAAAAAAAAAAAAAAAAAAAAAAAAAACAAAACGAGGTACTAACCCTGAAGGCAACAGCAGATGTTTCCCTTCAAAGATGATTACAACTGGGAAGCAGTTAGCAGCAGAAAGGTCCTACAGAGAATTTCCTCATTTAGAAGATGATTTAAAATAAGCTAGTGAGAGTGCACAACTGTTCCTGTGTGGTATTAAAATTAAGCTGAAAAATAAATAGAATAGAATAGAATAGAATAGAATAGAATAGAATAGAATAATAAAATAAAATAAAATAAAATAAAATAAAATAAAATAAAATAAAATAAAGCTGAATTAATTCCTTAAGAATTGACCATAAGAAAGACTCCAGTGAAAAGCATTCTGGGGACTTGAACACTACAAATTAGACAGCAGGGGAATCCTGTCCATAGGATGGGCACCCAGTGGTTCACAAAGTTCACTATAGATAGGGCAATTGTGAGAGCAGTGGGAGGAGACATCTAAAGAGCTCTGCTTGCATAGACTGCTTTCATTTTTGAGACATTCACTTTTTGTTAGGAAAGAATATAAATGTGTCATACTCTGGTTCCCCCCAAAGGGCCTCTCTTCTGTATTCCATGCCACTCTTTTTCATTGCTCTCTAATATGTTCATACACACGACTATACATGCATATGTATTATATATACTATACATATGTGTATACATATAATAAACAAATTATTTATATTCATCTGTATATTCACATGGAAAGTAAGTCTACTCTGAAAAAGATGGTCATGGCTTAGAATTTACTGCCTCTTTAGATTTTCTTAACTTTTTTTTTTTTTTTTTTAACATCACTTCCCTTCCTGAGCCTTGCAAGTTTTCTAGGGAAGGTGAGATTAGATAAGAAATTTCTCGGGCTCATCTCACTGACTTCAAACAAGATAAAAATTAAGGCACTTGGCAGCAGATAAGCAAAATGTCTTGATTCTTTGGCTTTTATCAACGAATTGGTGGCCCCAGAAAGCTGAGCATGAAACATGGTGATGAGACACTAGAGCATGTTTTTTTTGTTTTTTTTTTAACAACAGTGATAGGCCCAACACTAGATGGCAGTGACTCTGAAATCAGATCTTTCTTGACCAGAAGCAGCAGTTGCCGATGCCCACGGGGGGTCCTTGCAGAGTCAGTGTGGAGCCATGCACAGTGACAAGGTTCATGTGTGCCCCGGAACTGACTGATTACAATCACAAACACTAAATCAGCATAAGCTCGGATTGAGAATTTCCAAAGGAATCAGGCTTCATTAGGAATATGGAGGAAGCCTGAACATGGAGCACTGCTGGAACCTAGGAGGGGCCCAAACTAAACAACTAATTAATCATGAGAACGTGCAAGTCAGAAGTCTCTTAGGTAATAAACCCAGGAAGTGAGGCTTGATTTAAAAAACAATTCTAGGGGTACCCAGGTGGCTCCATCTGTTAAGTGTCTGCCTTCAGCTCAGGTTGTGATCCTGGGGTCCTGGGATCCAGCCCCGTGTGGGCTTCCCTGCTCAGAGGGGACTCTGCTTTTCTCTCTCTGTCAAATGAATACATTTTAAAAAATCTTTAAAGAAAAATTCTGAATGTGAACTCCAGGAAGATTGACAGGAGCCAGGGTGGGGAGGGTTAGGGTTTGTTGTGGTGGTATACCATCTTTCTTCAGTAGTCATAGATATAGAAAAGATTGCTAACCTATGGGGTCAAGAGAAGACAACGGTGACTTCTATGTTGTTACTAAGAAGATCAACACCAAGGATGAGAAACATCTCTACTTGCTGATCAATCTATTTGGAGTATTCTTCCCCAGGCTCACCTCTAACATTTGATGGCCCTGGCAAGACTACAAATGGAGGCCTGGCCTATGGTCTGAGACTTCTCTTCCCTCCTTGGTCTGTTTCACACTGTGAAGGACCTTGCGTGTATACATTTGGACAGTAAGTTGTAAGTTCATCTTCTATCCCAATTCCTCCCCACCAGGCAACCAGTAGCCTCTTAGCTACCTGTCTGCTCCAGGGGTGCAGAAGTGGTTCACCTCAGAGGCAAGAATCTGAAGATAAGCCCTGCACAGGTTCTGAAACAAGCTCAAGGCCATTTGAGCATGCAATGTGGTCTGTAAGAGGAAGGCATGAACTCTGGTGGCCACCTCCCTTGGTCCTATAGACTCTGCTCAGTGAGAGGAGCACAACTGCATGCTTGAGTGGGGTCCTCTCAAGTGCAGACCCAGGGCATGGGCCCTCATTGCCTGTTACCTGCTACATCCTTATGATTCTTTCCCTTACTTGTCTTAATTTTTTAAGAGTGCAGGAAATTGGAGTAATTTGCAATTGCTTTGGATGTTTTCCATTTCAGTTCTGGAGGCATTTACTTCACAGAATTGTCATCTGCAATGTTTGACAATGTAAACACAGAATATGTTCATATTTCAATAGTAAATGCATTTTCCAGAAATTAAAAAAAAATTTCAAAACTTGCGTGCGATAAAGATCAAAGAAGTATGTGTCAAGACGAGTGGAGCACAAAAGAAGATGGCTTGGTGAAAGTATGCCACCTGAGTTTTTGTGGCATGGGCTAGCTCCAAGAGGATGAGCTCTTTAGACTTATGAGAGCATTTTCCATTCTATGGAAATCTTTCATGCTTTTTACCTTGGGTAGTAAGTAATGTAAATGAAGGTAAATGAAGAAGAGGAGTAAAATATTCTCTCTCTGCCAATGATTCAAGGTCAAAATGAACCAACTCACAGGAGCTGATTGTTAAAGTTTCAGGAATTTTGCAAGCACATTTAAAATTGTGTTAAATTGTAGTCATTAAGAAAAATTAACTTATGGGGTGCCTTGCTGGCTCAGTTGGTAGAAAATGAAACTCTTGATCTTGGACTGTTAAGTTTGAGCTCCATCTTGATTGTAGAAGTTACTTAACAATAAAATATTTAAAAAATTAACATATAAACTTAGAATTAAGTAATTTATATTCAAAACAAAGGTAGTGGGCTGCCTACATGGCTCAGCAGTTTAGCGCCGCCTTCAGCCCAGGGCCTGATCCTGGAGACCCGGGATCGAGTCCCATGCCGGGCTCCCTGCATGGAGCCTGCTTCTCCCTCTGCCTGTGTCTCTGCCTCTCTCTCTCTCTCTGTGTCTCTCATGAATAAATAGATTTTTTTAAAAAAAGGTAGTAAGTACTAAGACCTCACTGACTTCTAATTATTAGACTATATTTTATTCTTTTCTATGCTTTAGAAGTTATTTATATCTGTTATATGTGCATGGTAGAAATACTGTAAAATGATGTGAGGCTGCATTTCTTATCCTCACATCATGTTGAGTGATAGATCCTAGACCACTGAACCCTAAAAATTCATTGATATGGTAGGTTTATTTACTATATATCTTCTGGGTCTTGTGTATAATCTTGTAGGTCTCGGTAGGTCTTGGTCTGATGAACATAATGTCACTGATATAATGCATCTGTGGAATGTTCTGCAGAACATTCCAGCAATTGGATCCCTTTGAACTATATTAATATAGAAGGTATGAAAGTTTAGCAAAGCCCTAGGGTAAGACCATGGGTGTATACTCTCGTTCATCTCACATGAGCACAAACTGCTTCTGATCCTCTTTCTGGTAGGAATGGAAAAGAGCAAATTTGCTGGGTCAACAGCTGCATACCACATGCCAAAACTGTAAATTTGCTCTTGTCAAGGTATCACATTTAAACTGCCACTATTTGCAGATAATATTATACTATCACACAGAAAACTCTAAAGACTCCATCAAAATCTATTTGAAGTAATAAATGAATTTGGTAAAGTAGCAGCATACAACAAAATTAATACCCAGAAATCAACTGTCTTTTATCACTAATCACAAAGTAGCAGAAAGAGAGATGAAGAAAACAATTCCACTTGCAATTATACAAAAAAAGAATAAAATATCTAGTAATAAACTTAACCAGGGAGGTAAAAGACCTATACTCCAAAAAATATAAAACATTGATGAAAAAAATTAAAGATGATACAAACAAATGAACAAATATTTGTGCTTATAGGTTGGAAGAACCAATATTGTTAAAACGGCTATACTACACAAAGCAATCTACAGATTCAATGCAATCCCTATCAGAATACCAACAGAATTTTTCACTCAACTAGAACAAATAGTCTTAAAATTTGTATGGAACCATGAAAGGCCCCAAATAGCCATAGCAATCTTGAGAAAGAAAAACAAGGCTGGAGGAATCACAATCCCAGATTTCAAGACATACTACAAAGCTATAGTAATCAGAACAGTATGACACTGGCACAAAAACAGACACATAGATCAATGCAATAGAACAGAAAGCCTAGAAATAAACCCATGCTTATATGGCCAATTAATCAATGACAAAGGAGGAAAAAATATACAATGGGGAAAAGACAGTCTCTTCAATAGACAACGCTGGAAAAATTGAACCGTTACATGCAACATAATGAAACTAGATCACTTTCTTACACAACAGACAAAAATGAACTCAAAATGGATCAAAGACCTAAATGTGAGACCTGAAACCATAAAACATCTAGAAGAGAACATAGGCAGTAATTTCTTTGACATCAGCCATAACAACATTTTTCTAGATATGTGTCCTCCAGTAAAAGAAAACAAAAGCAAAAACAAACTAATGGGACCATATAAAAATAAGCTTTTGGGGATCTCTGGGTGGCTCAGCGGTTCAGCACCTGTCTTTGGCCCAGGGCGTGACCTGAAGTCCCGGGACTGAGTCCCGTGTCAGGCTCCCGGCATGGAGCCGGCTTCTCCCTCTGCCTGTGTCTCTGCCTTTCTCTCTCTCTCTCTCTCTCTCTCTCTCTCTCTCTCAAATAAATAAATAAATAAATAAATAAATAAATCTTTAAAAAAAATAAAAAGCTTTTGCTAAGAGAAGGAAACCATCAACAAAGTGAAAAGGCAGCCTACTGAATGGGAAAAGATATAACAAATGGTATATTGAATAAAGGGTTAATATCCAAAATATATTAAGAACTTCTGCAACTCTACACCAAAAAACTATAAATAATCCAATTAAAGATGTGCAGAATACTGGAATGGACATTTTTCCAAAGAAGACATACGGATGGCCAACAAACACATGAAAAGATGCTTGACATCACTAATTATCAGGGAAATGCAAATCAAAACCACAATGAACTACCATCTTACACCTGTGAGAATGGCTAGACTCAAAAAGACAAGAAATAACAAGTATTGGCAAGGATGTGGATAAAAAGGACCCCTCAGTACTATTGGTGGGAATGTGTACACTGGTGCAGCCACTGTGGAAAACACTATGGAGCTTCTCCCCAAAAAATTAAAAATAGAAAAAGATATCACATTCAGCATAACAAAACTGAGGTTTCTTTGCTAAGCTTTTATTCATCCATTTTCATCTGTCATGATCCATGTGGTTTTGTAAGGACCAGACTTCTGTATTAAATGGATATGATGGGACTATCATTTAAGTCTTCAAGGGTGAGATTGATATCTACTACTCTCCTCAGAATATGGTAATTTAAAAAATGTATTAGCTTTGTTGGAGTGGGCCAGTTTCAGACATTTCCACTTAGCCTTCACCACTAGAATAATTCTTGCACCACAGATCAAGGAACAAATGTGGGGGTTCTATGAACTTCCTGTTCTGTCCATTTCTTCTTCTTCTTTTTTTTTTTTAGTCCATTTCAATATTGCTACAGCTTTCAAGGAAATGCCTACCAAATGGTCAAATGATTCTGTGGATCCAGTGGACCCACTATGAATTTCAGCTACTCCATGAGCTAGCTTACAGGTAATGATGTTGGTAATGGGTACCAACATCTGGTATCTGGGTATCAGCATCAGTTGACACCCCATATCCAATAATTTTTGAAACAATCTATCATTCTTTCCCCAATTTATGTTTACCTAAGTAAATGCCATAGGCCCTGGTGTTTCAGGGTCTTTCCTCAGAGGGATCTGATGTCTCCTTGAGTCATTGGATTCTAGGTCTGGAAACTAGGTCAGATTTGGAAACTGGGCTAGGGATTGTGACTTTTTCATCAGGCAGCTTTTTTTTTTTTTTTTTTTTTTTTTTCTCAACCTTCTAAACATTCCTCCTCAATTACTTGTCATTATGTAAATTAAGCAATACCTGTGTTAACTGCCTTTGCACCATGCCGTTAGGAAGATCCTGTATTTTTAACTATCCTCATGCTTCTCCATAGTTGGGGCCATTCCTGACTACAGTTCAATCTTGCCTCTCATTGCCATAATTGCATTCACTTTGCTTCTGATGGTTAAATACCATCATCAGGCCTCTATTGCTTTGCAAATTTAGTTCTGTAATAGCATCTAATACCTTTGGCCCCTGTTCTACAAAGGACACCACCACTGAGCTTCCCAGTAATGCAGAGGTCCCTCTCACCACCAACTGCCTTACCCATTTACTAAATGAGATTTCCTCTGGTCCTTTACAGAAATTATTTGGTTGAAGGGTTTTATAGCCTTATGTAATATATGTACTCAAGAATATCTACTTTCTGGACATTTTTATCCATTTCTCCAACATCTAACACAGTAGTTCTGCCCTTTATATTTCATTTATGGTGACCCTTAGGTTTCTCAAGCTTCCAAGAACCATGCTAGTGAAGTGTTTATTCTAACTCTTAAAGTCTTTGCTTGGGTGTTAAATACTGCATTATGACAAAATTGTCCCATTTTAATTGGTGCTTCCTTATACAGCTTAATGTTTTACTCCCTTGATCTAAAACGCTCAAGATACAGCTTATTGCATAATATCCAAGCTCCTCCCAAGATATGTTATCCAGATACCATAGCAACTTCAATATAAAGCCCCTCTACTCCTTTACCTCAAATTGGACTAGGCTGGGATTTTATTCTTGTTATTGGCTTGGTCACCAAGAGAGGCTGTAGAGGTAGATCTTGAGGGGACAGGCATTGTCTTGTAAGTCTCCTGCCTTATCTGAGGCCTATGTACAACCTTAAGCAATGGGCCCAGTATTTTTGTATAAGATGGAATCGGGTGTTTATACAGGTCTACCCTCCCATAAAGGATATTTGGGAATTTTCATTTCTCAATGCATCTATCCAGATGTCCCCATCCCAAGTCTCCGTGTTCCACTTTTTCCTGATTAGAATCCTGACCTTGACATGAGGGACCTGCTAGACTGAGAGATCAGTCCTCCATGAAACTCTGCTACTCTAACAACTAAGTCCTGAGCCTGTTCTTTTACTATGTTTTTTCATCTGCAAAAGATTATGGGTTTTATTAAAGGTTGCCAGGACACCCTCTCCTCTGGTTTTTGCATTTTACCTTGAATTTTGATTTGTCATCCTACACCTCTCATTATTTCTCTTTAATGACTCAATAGTGCACTCAACTCCATAGTTTATTTTGTCCCTCATATCTCAAGCAAGTCCTTATAAGTTAGGTTAGCCAAATAATCAGTCCTAGCTAGGCATGGAGGGGGCCAGGGAAGACTATTTGGTGCTCAGTTAATCCATTGAGGTGTCTCTTGGTGCTCCCATGTCCAGTTTTAACAGTGAACAGTCAAGAACAGCAGTCATGACCTACGAAAGGGCATGGTAACCCTGCGTTCAGATTCCTCAAGGATGAGGATGTGGATCACCCCAGCAGCAAAAGTGCTGGCTGAGGTGAGGGACTCTAGACTGAGTGGTTGAGGAGGGGAATGATAAGCATTATTACTGATTGGAGATCAATCACAGTCTTGAGGTGTAGTTCCCACCCTGACTCTCTTTTTATATTTCCCCTGGAAATGAGAGCAACCAGCATCCTGGAGAAGCTGTTCCCAGATGGGCAAACATGCTATAAGTGCAAGTGGATCTGAGCAGTGAAAGGACACTCTTGCAGCGCATATGGTGGCATTCAGCCCTCTGTCCTTCTTCAGGGTGACAGACCTATCCTCATTGGCTGAACAGTACAGCTACTGATGACTCATAGATGTGTCCCTCACTGGAACAGATATCAGCTATAGGGATTTCTGTGCTCAAAATTGTCACCTCAAAGGGGATGGCTCATAGGCAATGACTCTTGGATGTAGGGACACAAAAGCCCAAGCCTTAATTTGGGGCAACTTTGAAAAATGATGCAGCTCCAAAACTTGCTGTGGGACTGGCTAAGCCCTCACTTGTAACCTTGTAGATCTGCATCTTCTCTGCCCAACCTTGCCTTCCCCACTTTTTTACAGATATATGTCCTGAGAGGATTTTCTAGTTAACCTTCCAAATGCAACTCTCCATCCATGAATCTGTTTCTAGGGAATTCCATTTAACCAGTGTAGTTGGGCTTCTGTTGGTGCAGCCAAATACAATCCCCAATAAGGATACAGTTTGAGAAATGGGTAGCCTACTGGTACATTCCAAATCACAGATACCTATGTCATTCTTATTTTTAAAAGTAGCCTTTAGTTAAAAGACCCAAATCTCCTATAATTTAAGTGGCAGGTATTGGTAAACTGAAATAAGGTAGAGACATAGTTTCTTAGACTTTGTATCAAATTTCTTAGACTTCATATTATGACCAAGTAGGCTTCTTATAGACCCTGAGCAGACACACCTGAGATAATTATGACTTAATTCAATTGTTTTTTTCTTTTCGGTTAGCTCAAATTAATTTCTGCTATTATATTTATGAATTATTTCTTCCTGTTTCATTTTTTTAAGATTTTATTTATTTATTCATGAGAGACAGAGAGAGGCAGAGGCACATGCAGAGGGAGAAGCAGGCTTCCCAGAGGGAGCCCCATGCAGGACTTGATCCCGCAACCCAGGGATCACGCCCTGAGCCAAAGACAGACACTCAACCGCTGTGCCACCCGGGCATCCCTATTTCTTCCTGTTTCATAAGAAAATATTTTTCCTCTTTCTAGCTCTCAAGTTGAATGTATAAAGCATTTATTTTAATTTCTATGTTGGGAAAAATCAAAGCCATAATTTTTTTGGAAACAATTCACATTTTATCTCAGAGAGCATATATAACTTGAAACAGGTTATATTGGTGGATGTTAAGACAAAAAGATCTGAGCTCTCAGTTTTTTTTTTAATTGTTTCTATGACCTAACCACAACTTCAGCATCTCAAAAATATATCTTTTCATTTGTGTTTTTGCTTTTGCCCTATTTTTATTCCGACTGCAATTTAAGCAGTGTAGTCACTTGAAAACGTTTCTCCTAAATAACATAAAATTAATTTTCCAAGTGTATGAAACTTCAATATAGTGTGCAGTAAATCCAACATTTCTAGAATTTTTAAAGATTGGATTTTAGAATAGTGAATCATAGCAAGATGGTCAGTTCAGGACAGTATTTCTAATAAGCTTGAGATCTGAAAATAATATTGATTTCTACGAAGGTTATTTTAGTGCATTCATCTAATTATTTTTCAATCTCAAGAGAAATTGTGACAACAAAAATATCACATATAAAATACTTTTAAGAAAAACTTCTGCAAACATCTGAAGACACTATCTTTCATATTTGTTAGAAACTTTCTACAAAGCAGTGTTTGAATCTGAGATGCTTCTTTTGACAATAATATTTATAATATTTATAAGTCCATGTATTCTCTGCTTCTTCCTTTCCAGTTTCCCCTTTGATTCCTGTTCTCTTCTTTCATTCAGTTTTTTCCACCACCGATTATATTAATTATATTAATTCTACTAATTTAGGTCTAGGCTTGTCACTTCCAGTGGTAATGGTAGCCAAAGGAGGGGGAAACATTAAAAGAAAGCAAACAAGGGAATGGCAAAAGAAAGGAGACAAAGGTCTCTCCTAGGATATTTGAATC
Source organism: Canis lupus baileyi (assembly GCF_048164855.1). Lineage (NCBI taxonomy): Eukaryota > Metazoa > Chordata > Mammalia > Carnivora > Canidae > Canis > Canis lupus. The sequence goes on along the minus strand of NC_132851.1, from coordinate 63,903,952 downwards.
CATAAGTGTGTCACTTTCATGAATCTCAAAATTCCTTCTTCTGCTGTGAGATCTTTCCTGGGTTCAAGAACCCAAGAAATTGAAAAAATATGCAATTTGATGTTGGATAGGCATAGAATTGAATCCAAATCTTAAAACTTTGGATTATGTTATGTTAGGTGTTATGTTAGGTTCTAGAGTGTACTTTAAGCTTTTGAGAAATAAAAATGGTACGTTTTAGGCATAAAATAAATAACTGCTAAAAGACTAGAAAATATACTCCAGAAAGAAGCTAAATGACTCCAGGAGGGAGTAATGCCATGTGAGAATCAACAGTGAACAAAGAAATTATTCAAACTTACTATTCATTTTATTCAAGTATTGATTGTGACAAAAATGAAGAACAAATGAAGGAAGTAAAAACTTTCTAAAGTTATTGGTATGTTCTGGGAGAGGTCATAGATATTGATATATTCTAGATATTATAAAATACTAAATCTGACTATGAATATTAATTATGTTTGTTTTTAAAACATAAGACTTTTAAAACATTTAAGACTCAAAAGTCTTAAAATAGAATATTTAATATTTTCCATCTAGTAAATAATAAGATGGAAAAGATAATCTTTCTACAAAAGGAAGAGGGGCTTGCAAAGTAGTAGAAATTTCTAGTAAAAATAGAAAACAGATGAAAATGTCAGATATAAAGGGCATGACATATACCTGGTGATAAAGAAAAATTTAAAACTCAGATCCCTGGTGCTGCAACAGCATCTGAAGACTTCTATGAAGACAGGCTAGGAGCATCTCAGCATTCTGGTTCAGAATCTTAACATTATAGATTTCTGAACTTGAACAATAAATATCTTTCTGGGTTTGCTTCTATTAGTTGAATTTTTTTTTCCTACTCATGGGCAGAAATTATGACCTGGACTATCAAGACTTCATAATAAAAAGTTAATGGAAACATTTATAAATTCCCATAAAATGTATTGCAGTATACTGGTACATTTTCATGACACATTGTTGCCCACAAAAATTTCACCTACTAAAAATTAAGTTTCACTTGACTTTTGCTTAATGAATTTTATGGAATAACAAGCATTCTTCATTTCTTCTGTAAAAGATAAGTGGGTGTCCTGTAGCGCCTGAATGCTACTCTCACATATTTATGTACTACAGCTCTCACTTGCTGAGTTTAGCTTTGTTTCTCCCAAACATTTTATGCCAGTTGTACTTATTATTTTAATGACGTAATTTAATTAAATATTTATGTAAATCAATGACATATGAATGGGAAACAGAAGAGAGATATTTGTAAGAATATTAAGTTAAATGCTTTGGAACAACCCAATAAAGAAAAAAAATGACTAAAAAATGATGTTAAATTAGAGGAAAACAAGATATTTGGAAAAAATTGTCAAACCATGGAAATCTAAAAGGATTTTTAGCATGCTTTTTGCTTCACTAAAGTATTTAAATTCCTATATCCTTTCAACCAGCTGAAACTGGAAATCTTGGTCAATATTATGGGTGTGGCTCATGGGAGAAAAACCAGAGGAAATTCCTATCAATAGGTGTATTCTCAAGGGTATAGCTTTCATCCTACATCAAAAGACTGAAACTTGAATACATAATTATTCACTTTAAGTACATATAAGAAATTATTGATGATACCTAAAATTTCTCATTGTTCCCTAATTTAATTAATTTTCCAGATTAATTAGTTAACTACCAGAATCAAGTTAAAAATATTTTTCTTGTACTTTATGCACTTATTTCAAACTACACAAAGTTAATTTTAGTAGGTGAATACGTCACTTGCTTTTGCTTCTTTTTCTAACTTTCAACTGGTTGAGCTTATAATGATTTATCTGAAGATAGGATAGAACTCTGTATCATGACTATTCAAACAGCCATACTTTGAGTTTTAGTGTGTAAAGACCTAGTGACCAAGTGAATTTTCAGTGTTTGTAATTTTTACAACCTACACTCTTTCCATATGATTATAACATAACATATTGGTTATTTCTATAATTATTTGTGAATTCTAAAATCTTTTTTCTCCAACGTGTAACTACTTTACCTTCATTTTACTAGCAGCAGTTGATTTGTGATTCGCTAGTTTCAAGAACAATTGGAGTTTTGTCTTAAAACAGAATCGTTAGCTCTGCCTGTATAAGGAAAGGAAGTGTACTGGAGACCACCTTCCTAAATTACCACTGAATTTCAAAATGTTCATTTGCATGATTTAGGGTGTATCTGTGGGTGTTCTTCTCTGATATAATTCGGTCTTGTCATTTCATTACAGAGTAGATAGCATTGCAAACAAGGGTGGGGGGGCCCACGGGGAGTCATTTGAACACCCCATGGCTTATGGCAACCTGGCATATCTTACTCACAATTTAGAAGGTCAACAGCAAGCATGTGGGTGCCATTTGTTCTGAAAATCAAGGGACTTAGTTGTTAAATTCGCCATTATATACTTAACCAATTATGGTATTACAAGAAAACCTGACTTCCGGAAGGAGGCTACTTCACAGATTTTGCAGCCAAGTACTGTATGAGGTGGGAGGATTACCAAATGCTGGGGTGTCAGCTCTAAAGTTTAACTCCTAACTCACCAGGCTGGGAATAGCTTATCAAGTTTCTCTCTCCATTTCCATATTGATCTAACAGTAGAAATTATTCTCATATGGCCCAAATCCAGTCCCTGCAGAGCGCTGGAGAGCTAGAAAAACTGGCATTGACTACTCTTTCACAGTATCACCCCCCCCCCCCAATAAGCAGAATTTTGGCTTACTTTGTGGAACCAAAGTATACCTGGCATACTAAGGATGCTTACTATCTCCCCCTTTTTTATGTTTACAAAAGGGCAACGTATCCTAAGTATCATCTTTAAAAGATCCTCTGGTATCTTGCAGATATTTCCTTTTTAGAGAAAAATTCTTCTAAACGTGTGAAAAGCATCTGGCAGGTGCCGCGGCGGCGACTTCACCCTCGGCCAGTACTGGGAGGGGCTGCTGGGGCGGAGTGAATTTTGGATGGAGGCGAGAAAGTTGGGAGGTGCAACAGATGTCAAGGACTAAGTCTCTAGTGACAAATAACTTTACCTGGTGGCAGTCGAACTCCAAGTCTTCGGGGCCCCGACAGGTAAATGGGTGTCAGGTGATGTGTGTGCGTGGGCACAGCGCTCCTAAAACCGCGGAGGCACGCGGCCCTGGGTGCTGGCCGGGCCCTGGGTGCTGACCGGGCCCTGGGTGATCAGGCCCTGGGTGCTGGCCGGGCCCTGGGTGCTGGCTGGGCCCTGGGTGTGGGCCGGGCCCTGGGTGCTGGCCGGGCCCTGGGTGCTGATCGGGGCCCTGGGTGCTGGCTGGGCCCTGGGTGCTAGCCGGGCCCTGGGTGCTGGCTGGGCCCTGGGTGCTGGCCGGGCCCTGGGTGCTGATCGGGAACCTGGGTGCTGGCCGGGCCCTGGGTGCTAGCCGGGCCCTGGGTGCTGGCTGGGCCCTGGGTGCTAATCGGGGCCCTGGGTGCTGATTGGGCCCTGGGTGCTGGCCGGGCCCTCGGTGCTGGCCGGGCCCTCGGTGCTGACTGGGCCCTGGGTGCTGGCCGGGGCCTCGGTGCTGACCGGGCCCTGGGTGCTGGCCGGGCCCTGGGTGCTGACCGGGCCCTGGGTGCTGGCCGGGCCCTGGGTGCTGGCCGGGCCCTGGGTGCTGACCGGGCCCTGGGTGCTGGCCGGGCCCTGGGTGCTGACCGGGCCCTGGGTGCTGACCGGGCTCTGGGTGCTGGCCGGGCCCTCGGTGCTGGCCGGACCCTGGGTGCTGACCGGGCCCTGGGTGCTGGCCGGGCCCTGGGTGCTGACCGGGCCCTGGGTGCTGGCCGGGCCCTCGGTGCTGGCCGGGCCCTCGGTGCTGGCGGGCCCTGGGTGCTGACTGGGCCCTGGGTGCGGGCTGGGCCCTCGGTGCTGGCCGGGCCCTGGGTGCTGACCGGGCCCTGGGTGCTGGCCGGGCGCGGGGCTTGTCCACGCTGCTCTGCCCTGGAAAGCCGGCCGGGCCTTCTGACTGCCCGGTGCCCCCGGCGCAGGCCCCTAACCCCTCTGAGCACCTGGTCTTCAAGCGGCCTGCGGACCCGCCTGGAGGCCCGAGAGAGCCGGACACGGTTCTGCAGCTCCGCACCGGCCGGTTCGCGGCGCCCGGGTTCCCTGCAGCGGCGGGTGCGGCCCGCGATCCCTGGCGCCTGGAGGCGAGGCTCGGGCCGGAACTGTGCGCCCGACCGCTGCCCAGGTGACTCCTGCCCGCCCTCCGGCCCCCCGAGGCCCGCCCCCCGAGGTCCCCCCAGGCCTTCCCGCCCCCCCCGGAGGTCCCCCCAGGCCCTCCCCCCCCGAGGTACCCCCCCGGCCCTCCCCCCCCAGGTCCCCCCCCGAGGTCCCCCCCAGGCCCTCCCTCCTCCAAGGTCCCCCCCAGGCCCACCCCCCGGAGGTCCCCCCCGGCCCTCCCCTTCCCCCCTAGGTCCCCCCCCAGGACCTCCCCCCGCCGAGGTCCCCCCCAGGACCTCCCCTCCTCCCCTAGGTCCCCCCCCAGGACCTCCCCCCGCCGAGGTCCCCCCCAGGCCCTCCCTCCTCCAAGGTCCTTCCCAGACCCTCCCATCCCCCCCTGGGTCCCCCCCCGGCCCTCCCCCCCCCCGGGTCCCCCCCCGAGGTCCCCCCCAGGCCCTCCCTCCTCCAAGGTCCCCCCCAGGCCCGCCCCCCGGAGGTACCCCCGGCCCTCCCCTCCCCCCCTAGGTTCCCCCCCGGCCCTCCCCCCCCGAGGTCCCCCCCAGGCCCTCCCCTCCCCCCCGGGTCCCCCCCGGGCCCTCCCCCCACGAGGTCCCCCCCGAGGTCCCCCCAGGCCCTCCCCTCCGCCCCCAGGTGCCCCCCCAGGGCCCTCCCGCCCTCCTCCCCCACGGGCCGCGCGGCCAGGCCCGGGGCGCCCTGCAGTCCTGCGGTCCCGGGATGGGCGTCGACCCGCACAGGCCCGCGGCGACCCGGTTCCGCCCTCCCCGCCCGCCCGCCCGCCGCGCAGCTCGCGGAGGGGCCGCGTGATGGGAGGAGGACGGTGGCCTCTGGGCTGGGGGCTGCCCGGGCACGCGGGGGCCACGGGGGAAGGGGGGCGGGGTGGGGGGGCGCGGCTGTTAGAAATCCGTCAAGGACGTTCTAGAAGCTTGGAAGCGACTGGTTCCCGGCCCGGCCCCAGGGCCCGGTTCACCTGGACGCGGCCTCCCGGGCGCTGCGGGCTTCACGGGCCCCGTGGGAATCAGACCAAAGCATCAGACAGTTGAGTTCAAGGACCAGGTCTCGGGGCTTCCCCGTGCCCGCCGCTGACGACCCTGGGCCTACTGCCCCGTCCCGACCTGGTGAGGATCGTGACTTCTTCACCTCCTGACCCCCGCGCCTGCGTGACACCTGCAAGTAATAGGAGCACGGTGTATGTTTGACATGAAGACCATAGATCTTTATATGGTTTGATCTTTACTCTGGAAGAGCAAGTTTTAGGGATATAAGAAATGTACTAAAGAGAAGGTGATCTGATTAAATTTAGACAGTGCACATGTAAAAAAAAAAAAAAGCCATGTTCAATGGGGGTAGACAGGTGATGGGGTTCAGCAAACATTTTGCATAATGCAATTGAGGTGCTATTGTATTATTCATGGGGAGTCCTTCCAGAGTACAGATATGAACTTTTCACCTATTTTTAATTCCTTGACACGTTGCATAAATGAGACCATTTTGTTTTTGTTAAACCAGAACATCTTTCAAAATTTCCTTAGCCTCTTGAGGTTGATGAATTATTTATTGTTAACCAGTTTGGTTGCCGGAAGGAGACATTCTATTTTTTTTTTTATTTTTTATTTATTTATGATAGTCACAGAGAGAGAGAGGGGCAGAGACACAGGCAGAGGGAGAAGCAGGCTCCATGCACCGGGAGCCCGACGTGGGATTCGATCCCGGGTCTCCAGGATCGCGCCCTGGGCCAAAGGCAGGCGCTAAACCGCTGCGCCACCCAGGGATCCCAGGAAGGAGACATTCTAATGAGATTTTGGAAGCTGGATATGAAAAGTCTCATGATTTTGAAAGAGAATAGTGCATTGTTGAGAAGTGGTTTACTCTTATTCGGTGATTAGCTCCGCAATGAGCCAGTTCTCACATACGTTGTCGCTGACTATCTTAACAACTTCAGCTTCTAAGGGAGAGGCCGCACTTCCCGCTGCTATTTCCACCAGCGCTCACTGAAAAATATCTTTTAAAAAAAGTTTAATATTGTAAATGTCTGCCAGAGGTAAAACGGTGATTAGAAAAGAAAATACAATTCCTTCATAGATATATTAATTCGAAATAAGATGTCAAGATTTTAATTATAAAGGAAAGTATGCCCCTCAATTCAAGTTCCCTTGAGTACCAGGACAGACTTCTAGACTTCTACAGTGTTTACTTCTAGGTTGAGCAAATGTGAGTAGGCTCAAGAACATTTTAGCAGACTTTCAGTATAGTGTTTGTATCTTTAAGGATGTGAATACAAATGCCTATTTCCAACTCTTCTTCTTTTCCTATTTTAAAGGAGAAACTGGAGGCTTTTCCATGACGTGTAGCCCCTAGCTATGTACTGCTGGAGTGGGATTCCCAGCTGTATACATATTCTTTACATATGGATACTTCAAGCACCCTAGCGGTCCCAGGCTCACAAGGAACATTTAGTAATTGTTTGTTGAGCTGAAATTAGTAGTTACACTTGAAAAGTACTGTTTAAATGAATGAATGCGGACGACTCCTGAGTTACGCCCCTTTCGTTGCCTGTCACAGTTATTCAACATGCGTTAGCACGGGGTATCAAAAATTCAGCCTTGTTCTTGGAGTCTGTTCATACAAATACAAAGTTCCTCTCTTTATTTATTTTTTTATTTTTGTGAATATTTTATTTACTTATTCATGAGAGACGCAGAGAGAGGCAGAGATAGGAGAAGCAGGCTCCATACAAGGAGCCCGATGTGGGACTCTGTCCCGGGACACTGAGATCACCACCTGAGCCAAAGGTAGATGCTCAACTGCTGAGCCACCCAGGCGTCCCAAAGTTTCTCTCTTTAAATTCAATAAGCATCCCAATTTCAGAAACCATAAATATATACTGTATAAAGCAAATAGCATTTAATGGATGAAAACAGGACACACGTTTGGCCTTCCTATCAACCATGTGCCTACTTTTCCTACGTGGAGACTCTTAGACATGACTTTTTACATTCATTGAAGGAAAGAAATGGTAAAGGATCACTTTTATAATGGAGAAAAGTCTATTTCATTTTCTTGGAACTTAAAGATTATTTAATTGATTGTCCTCACACTTTTCAATTTGAAATTGTCAGGGATTAAACATGGAATATTTCTGTTTAAAGTGATGGTTTTTCAGGGATAACAGCCAGTTGTGTATAAACTATGAGAATGGAAATCATCCTCACCGCACTGTGTCTTTGCATCTATCCTTGAATCCTTTCCTGGAAAGACTTCATACAGGTGGAAATGTGTCAGCTTTGAAATACTTGGGTTAGCAATTGCCTTACATGGGGTTCAAATTAAGACTACCTTAGCAAAAGGTATTATATCACATGTTCAGATTATCAGTAACAATTTTAGTGACTACTGAATACATTCCACAGAATACTAAGCAGGCTAAGACTGGTTCCTTGAAGCAAATTGATAAGAAAATGCGTTTTGAAAATGGATTTAGTCTATACTGTGGAACATATGTATAGAAACATTGTCAACTCTATTGGTCCATAAATGTTTCAAGAAAATGACAAAAGAGAGTTTTAAGGAAAGACCATTTAATAATGGAGATGGTGAGTCTATTCATCCATACTGAAGGAAAAGAGCAAAATAAAAGAATATTAGAGTTGGAAATATTAGAGCTAATTTACATGTCATTCAGCTCCTCCACTTTGTAAGTTACCAGAACGAGTTCTAGGAAGACAAATGACTTGGCCAAACTTAGTTGGTGGTGAACGGAGCTGGGACTTCAATTCCGAACTTCACGTTACCTCTCTGTAATAGGACGCCTTAAATTAATGTACCACCAAGCATCTGGAATTTTTAAAGAATTATGTGGAACTGTGTGTGATGTATTTTGTCCTGCTGAGAAAATGGAGCCATTCGTCAATGTTCTCATGCTAGTGGTGCCGGTGTTGAGAGAGGAAAGGAGTATCATGCTATTAAACATGAGTAAGCAGGTAGGATAAACGCGACTCTACCACAGACTTTGGGACTGATGGTAGGGAAGATAAGTTGAAAGAATAGCATCCAGTGAAGAAGAATATAAAATAACACTACATCTTGTTTAATGCCTAAGTGGCAATAAATAAAGAATTGCATGGAAATAAATGACAACCAATTCAAGATATTTGTTCATTTAAGGGTGAGAGAGAGTGGCTCAATCTGGCATAGGTAACTGGAATATTTTATTATAATAATATTTCATTTTAAGCTGGAGATGTTATTCAGTAAAACTGCATGCATCTTAAATATTATATAATGACTTTTTATAAGATTGTGCAAGAGCAGACTTTAAGATGTGGCCATAAATGTCATGCATACCTATGCTCATATACATTCCTTTCCCCTTTCCACCACGCAAGTCCTAGTTTAACACACAAAGATATAATATTGTTTAAGTTGCCAGAATTTAACATTTCACATTATCAAGCCTAATGTTCAGCCTCTATTGAGCAGCCTTTCCTCTGTCTCCCACTCTAGTTGTCACTACCTATTTCCACCGGATTTGTCCCCACCCACCAACTTGTTCTTGGGCCAATCTGGCACTCTTGGGCTCACACACTCACCATCTCATACAAAGTCAGATCAGTACATAAACATGCTTACGTGCTTGCCTGTCTTCCTCAGTGGGGTGGGGGACCCATTTCACTAGGTTCAAACCTCTTCCAGTATAAACACTAGAAATGCTACAAACGTCAGGTTCCTTTAGCAAGCAATTTATACAATATATTCTTCTTGATATTTCAATAGCAATATCTCCTCCGTTCAGGAAATTGAGTCTGTACAGTTCTGGACGCAAACGATATGAAGATTCACAATAAATTATGAATTAACCTAACAGGCATGCGTTCTCAATCTCATTGACGTCTTCTCAACTCTCTGATTCCTAAAGCTCTATTGAGTTAATGTTGGGAGAGTGTCAATTATATACCAAGCATATCACTAAGCCTTTCATCTAACTTTTTCATGCCAAGAATAGAGGCAACTCCCTGTCTTTGTCATCTAGCTCCTATTTTAACTGAGCCATCTGAGATAAAAACAATGAAAATCTTCTTAGGTGCAACCAAATGTCTATCCAGGTTTCAAGATGTTATAACACAGATAGATTCCTGTCTCCAAAATCTCATGGGAGGGCAGCCTGGTGGCGCAGCGGTTTAGCGCCGCCTGCAGCCCGGGGTGTGATCCTGGAGACCTGGGATGGAGTCCCACGTCGGGCTCCCTGCATGGAGCCGGCTTCTCTCTCTGCCTGTGTCTCTGCCTCTCTCTCTTTCTCTCTTTCTCTCTCTCTCTCTCTCTCTGTGTCTATGAATAAATAAATAAAATCTTAAAAAAAAACCTCATGGGAGTGATCATACAGTGGGAGACTATGTAAAAGCAATATGGCACTGCATTGCCCTCCAGCGACAGCATGGTCTAACTTCTCAGGAAACATCAAAGGTGCATAAAAGCTGGAGGCCAAGCTTGTAGCATGTCATGAAGGAAAGACCTAGTTGCCAGCATAGTGATGTCAGAAAAGAGAAACTAGACCTGATCTCTTATGTTCTGTATCTCTTCTATCACATCTAGCAGGGTAGCCTGTGTCATGAGGCACCTCATACCATAAGAAGGGAGAACTGGTTTAAAATCTTAACTATGGCACAAGTGGCAGGGTCAGATGTTATAAACTCTGGAAATTCCCAGGAGTACAGGATCTGCTTTGAGATTATCTACTTAAAAAGGATGCAAAGAGGATCAGCTTTCCCGATTGGCCTCTGCTGGCTGCCCTTGATGTTAATGATAAAACCGTAGATGCCCTCATTTCCCCTCTGCTAGTCTCTGAATGCCATTTGTATGGAGACAATTTTCAGTGGAGGCATTCCTCTTTTACGATCCCATATTATTATTTTGGCTCAGCAGCCTGTGGCATCATAAAAGTCATTACTCAAAACAACGGGTAGCTAAACCACAGAGGCATGGGCTTCTTCACATTGCCAGTTGGGAGGGGCAGTTGAGAATTTGGCCTGACGTGGACTTCTAATGGGATTATGTTGGCCAGAAGAGAGTATCTCAGCTACCCTCTAGTAAGCAGCTCTTTGGCTTGAAAGTCGGGAGCATCCTTTAGGGGGCAGTAGGCTCTGAGAATGAATGCAGTATCACCCTCTGCTTTCTTTAATGTCACCTTAGGCTAATTTCCAGGCAACAGTTAATAAGGGAAAGAGCAATTATTAATAACTGAGGCAAGATCCCTGAGAAGATTCTCAAGCTGTAGGTTGGTTTTCAAATTGTACATGTAGGGCCTATGAAGGAGTTTCAGGATAATGTTATGAAAGATGTCTTAGACCATGTAAGATATAGGTTTATTTTCAAAAACTGACCTTTCTTTTCTCTTAAAGTTTGCTTGTTTGTAAATTATCCAGTTTTTCCTTTAAATTTCTATCTTTCTCTATTGATTTAAAGAATCATGTGTGTGTATATAGATGCATGAGTATGTTTTATCACTCTGTAGTTGTGACTCATCACTAAAACACAGGCACTAATTTACTTTGGCTCTAAGAATAATATATTTCAGTTCTCACAAAGATGTGAGATTTTGATATTTTGATATTACCACCACTGTTTTATGAATGAAATTGACTCAGGGAAGTTAAAGAGGTTATTCAAAAATACACAGCAATTATGTAAAGGGCTCTTATAGCTAAAGGAATCTAATTTTTATTTAACTAAAATTTGTAGCCTTTTAAGTACCTAGATATTTATGTTCAGGCAAATATTCCTCTGTATGTTTAGGGTTTTGTTGTGTTTTTTTTTCTTTTTCTTCCTGTAATGGAGATAGAGTTAAGTGGTGAGTGTAATGTCTAAAGCATGGATGATTTGAGAGTTCTGCTTTCTTCCTAGTTTCCATCTATACCTGTGCAATTTTGTGTCTAATTTTTTTCAACTAACTTTTTAACATAAGCATTTTCCATGTTGTTATAAAATCTTTGTAAACATGATTTTGTGTGATAGCCCTTCAAAGAGTTATAATACCAGTTACCTCTCCATTCTCCTATTCTGTAAATGTAAACAGTTTGAATTTTTCTCTAGCACAAATAATGGTGCAATAAATATCTTAGTGGCTAATATTTCTTATATATTTACAATTGCTTCCTTAGAACAGATCACAGAAATGGAATGAATGGGTCAAGGGGTATGAGTATTTAAAAACTGTAGATGCACATACTAAACAATTGTCCTGTGTACTATAAAAATAGTATGTGGGTATGAGTTAGTTGCATTATATTATCTGTGCAATTATATAGACTTATATGAACACAATACTATATGCACACAATACTATCTATGTGTATATAGCTGTATATATGTGTGTGTTCTATTATCTGTACACCTACCTATACAATTCTACAATTTTGTTCAAAATTACAAGTAATGTTGTCAGTATATTCCAGTTTAACTAATAGAGTCAAGTGCAGATTGACAAATGAAACCCATGGAATATTTCTTTGATAATTGAAAATTTAGAAAAAGACACTTTTGGGAAAAAAACCCCTTAAATTATACTTAATAGATACATTGCTTCAGATAAGCATCTATAGCATTGATCAAAGATCTATTTTTATCCAATTAAATGTCTACACCATATTAGTAAATAAATGTTAATCAACCACAGAAAATTAGGTGAGATTTTAGAAGTATTGGAACACAGGCTACATAATGGGCTACAAAACATAATAATTTGACATGAAGCAAGAATATTAATTAACTAATTAACTAATTTATTTATTTTGAAGAAGGAATTTAAAAATGCAGATCAGAACTGAACCACTCTGAGTCATTCCCTAGAATTTGTGGGTACCCCTCATTCATTGTTTTCTGAACATGAATGAAACAGGGAAATTTCCAGGTATGTGATCCTGAAACTGTCTGGGCAAGCCTAACCACCTCATATGACCCTTAAACTACTAAATTAATGTTTTCCAATAATAAAAACAGTTCTTGAAGAACTGTCTTCAAAGATGACATATGTCACAGATATAAGTAACTATAGGACCAAGAAGATGTCTCAATGTAGTGTCAAATAAGTGACCAAGAATAAGTAAATAGGATGAATAATCTAGTTGCGTATTTGTTATTTACACTTACATAAGGGCGGCCCAGGTGGCTCAGCAGTTTAGCGCCGCCTTCAGCCCAGGGCCTGATCCTGGAGACCCAGGATCGGGATCGAGTCCCACATCGGGGTCCCTGCATGGAGCCTGCTTCTCCCTCTGCCTGTGTCTCTGCCTCTCTCTCTCTGTATGTCTCCCATTAATAAATAAATAAAATCTTTAAAATAAAATAAACTTACATGAACTTCAATGAAATAAAAATAAAATACTGGTTTCCAGCATTTTCATTTACAACTCCTAGATTTTCTCAAGTTTAGCTCAAAAAGCTATTATAGAAAATCAGATCTGGAAATTACACTCAGCTCAGACAACTTGAGTGAGTTAAATAACACACATCAGTTGTCATTCCTTATCAATAAAAAAAATAATGTCATGAATTGTTACCAATATTTGTATTTGTATGTTACATATTATTGTAGTTACATTGTAAAAACAGTGTTCTTCTTCCCTAAGGAACAGTGCCATTTTGGATATTCTCCTGGACTTTTCTGAAAACCCTGAGACTAAACATGCTCTGTCAGCCTCCCTGGTCTGCACTCCACCATGTGGACAGGTATCCAAGGACCTTGCTTCCCTTTTCAGGGAACTCCCAGGAATGAAGAGCAGAGTGTGCCTCAACCCTTATATTACCAAACTTCTATGTGTTCAATCATCTCTCCCTATACAGACACACGCGCGCACACACACACACACACACACGGTACATTCTGCTCCGATGGGCAGGGTGTGAATCCCTCTCTTTCCAACACTAAACAACATCTAACTCCCCCTTTACCCACGGTCAATGGGACCCTAAGAGATTTCTCTCTCCTTTTCAATGCTTTCCAGCTTTGATTTTTTGTTAGAGACAATGAAAAACAGACTTAGTATAATTCTTGAGTTTCAAGCAAGCCTTTCTCCAGGGAATTTCAAGATTCAAGTCCACTATGGAGTGTGGAGAACAGGCATAAATCACATTCTCACCATCCACATTTTTTCACAATGGACTTAAATTCACCTTATTTTTTAAAAGATTTTATTATGTATTCATGAGAGACACAGAGAAAGAGGCAGAGACACAGGCAGAGGGAGAAGCAGGCTCCATGCAGGGAGCCCAACATGGGACTCGATCCCAGGACCCTGGGATCATGCCCTGAGCCAACTGCTGAGCCACTCAGCCATCCCTTAAATGCACTTCAAATGCACACTGAAGTGGGAATACATTTTCTTGATGATGGATGGGTATCATAAACCATATAATCAGTTTCATTAGGCAAGCTCTTTATTGACCACTCTCTATTTCTACCTTACTCCAAAACCTAACATACCATGTTATATATTGCAATGAAATTGATATCAAGCTCATTTTCTCCTCTACTAGTCTGTAAACATCTCAAGAGCAAGAAGGAATTTTGTCTCACTCGTCTTTCTAACCCCAGAACCTAGCAGGTTGCCTGGTCTTTAAAAACATACAGTAAATACTTGTTGAACGAATGAATGGTAGTCTTTTTGGTTTCAGTATTTGAACTTGTGAATCACTGTAACATAGCCTGCTTGTAATATAAAAATGCCAAGAGGATTAGGAGACAAGGAGAGGAGGGTTTAGCAATTTTAGTAACAGGATCATATTTTAACTTGTCCTCTTCTCATGAGCAGGTCCAATTCAGGGATGTTCCAATTGTGGAATGAATTGGTCAGGTATGTGATGTTCTGTAGAAGAATTAATCATCTTTTGAGCAATGTCAGAGAATAGATTTATTTCACTCTTCACTTTTTCCTTTATAAAATATTAATATTAATATATTATAAACTATATTAAACTATTTTATCTTCTACAGTTTAAACAATGACTTTCATACCATTATCAGATCGGATATTGAAAAATATATTGAAATTTAGGAATTGATAGTCAGAGAGGTCTTCAGCAGGAGGTAGACTTGAACTCAAGTCATCTCTCACTCCAAAATATTCTTTCCATCATGTGATAGCTGTAAGACCTTATAACAAAGATCTCAAAGATGAATCAGGCATCAACTCCCAAAGAAGTATACAATCCTCAGGTGAGATCACTGGCCATATTTCAAGGTAGAACTTGGAAGTACCATCAGAGAAATACAAATAACTTGCAATGACTGATTTCCACCTGGGGGAGGAAGAGTCTTCATAGATTGGTGAAGGAAAAGGACTTTTAGGATACCAAGAATTTGGAGATTTGGGTTGTAGAGGAAGACTACTTTGAGTTGAAGAAAGGACAGAAGCAAGCACAGGGTTTGGGTTGTGGATCAGGGCACAGCAAGTGGCTTAGTTTGGCATGATCCTGAATGGGTGTAGCGCATAATATGGTCGGAAAGGTCAGTGGGAGCCAGACTGTGAAGGAACTTGAATTCCAGACTAAGGCGTTCAAATGTGTTATGGAGACAGTGATCACTGAGGATGGAGGTTTTCTGAGTGGACCATGGAATTGTTGAGGAGGGCAAATGAGAGATGCCTGGACCATGGCCACTGCACTCATATCCCCCATTTTTATCAAATCAAATATGTGTGCACCTGTTTCTCTGGCTGATGTCAGGAAATCCTTTGATATTTCCTCAGGGTAATATTTTCCTTGTATACCTCAAAAAGGGAAACTGAAAATCCTATGAGTATTTCCAAGAAATGGGCTGTCCCAGGGCAGTGAGCCCTGACTTCTGCCCGACAAAACAGGTCTGCTTTGGACAGGGTGTGCACTGCACACATTCAATTGATAGCAATGGGAAAAACAGATATTCCATCTGCCAACGATAAAACACATAAAATCACACAGGAATGTACAGTATGCTGGTTTGAACTACATAGGTGTTTGCCTCAACTGGAGAGAAAAGACCTGCCTATTTATGTCCCCTGGTAAGGACATTAGTGAGGAAAAGCTTTGATGTTTAAGCAATCATATAATTGACTTTACTGTTGGATCCAGAAGTCCAGGGTTGGTTTCAGGAATGAGCACTGAACATTTTTAATGGCACTATGAGTAAAGGAGGCGTGTGGTGAAAAATGTTAGGCAGATAGATTATTATCTGAAATATTCTGATTATACAGATTTTAAACAACTTTCCCTCTCAACAGGTACATCACCAGCATTGCTGAATTTAGGTTTTAGGTTCTGTATCTCTGGGAATCTAAAATCAACAGAGATTCTTAAATGTGGTGGCCAGCGATTTTGTACAAGTTTTGAGAGGACAGGGTAGATGGAAAGGACTCAGATGGCTGCAGAGGACACATCTGTCCTGTGATTTTGCGATTAGAATCAGAGCCAGTTTCTCATCCTTTTACTTCACCCCACATATCCAATGAATTTGCCCAGTCCTATCAATTCGTCTTTGACAAAACTACAACCATCTGCTTCTTTTTGTCATCAGCTTACTCCAGGACTTCATAGCCTTCTTCCTGGATTAGTGTAATAGTTTCCTAACTGATTTTCCTGCCTTCAGCCTCCTCTTTCCCCATCCAATCTGCAGACTACCTCCTTTTTCCCCTATCCAACCTGCAACCATTCCAAACTAACATTCTTAAAATACTACTCTCTCTGTGTTACTCATCTGCTCATACCACCACATGGTTCCCCTACTCTACAGCCTGCCAGTGAAGTGCTCTTGATTAAGTACACCAAGGAGCAGATACCCCTCTGTTTGAGCTTTTATCAGCACACACCTTGCACTGTGCCACACTATTTACATTTTTTTTTTTTTAGATATTTTCCCCCTTTCATCCTGTCCATTGGTTAACATGCTCTTTTCCCTAACCTTCCCCTTTATCAGCCTAAATCTCAACTTTTCCATACTTACTCCAGTCCATATTGGCTTCTAAGTTTTCAGAGTGTCTTTCCAAATTTATGCCTGAACTCCTAACTCTGGTGCTAAGTTATGGACTGCCTTGTTTGATTATGTAATCACTTGACATCCGAGTAAATGTCCCCCAAAACAGTTTTATGTGCCGTTAAAGAAAGGTTTGTTTGTGGTTCCGCTTTTGCAACCTCTCCTGTTCAGCAGTTTTATAGAAGGATTTAAAAATAAATGATTTTTTAAATGAATTGAATTGAATTGCATTCTTTTCACACAAAGATAAATGGTAAAAAAAAAAGTTTATCTTACTTATTTTATCCCACAACCAGAGAAATATTTAAAAGGCAAGATAAAGTGACAGCTAACAATTCAGTTATTGCTTATTTTGTTATAGGCATGTTTCCATAAACATTTGATTTTATTTAATATCTTCAGCAATCTTGTGAGGTAGGCACTACTATTATTCTTAGGTTATAGAGCAGGGAACTGAGACTTCTAGGGATAAAAAAAAAAAAAAAAAACTTGTCCAAAGTCACAGAGCTGGTAAATGGTGTTTAAGCATATTTGTTTAACTTCAGAAACCATATTCTTAATTACTCCTCAGTACGGGTCTTAATGTTCATATCCCAACCCCACCTCCATTCATAGGTTGAAATCCTAACAAGGTGATGGTAATAGGAGGTGAGGCTATTAAGAAGTGATAATGCCCAGATTTGTGGGAAATAAATTTCTGTTGTGGATAAGCCACTCAGCATATAGTATTTTGTTACAGCAGCCTGAACAGACTAATACACTCATATAGTCTAGATTTCGTAGAAGGGCATCAACCTTCCCTCTGTTGTTTATTAAGACAAATATACATTTTGTGATAAAGTATGATTATTTTACTGTTGGTAATATGAGACAATTGCTGAATATGCTGAAATAATAATATGCTGAATATGAGACAATTGGTGTTAGAATATAAAACCGCTCTACTCATGAAAAGAAAAATTGGGGGAAAATTATTTTATAGAAAAAGCATACTGTGATTGGGATGGATAAAAGTCATAGAATAATGGCAAGATACATTAATATAAGCTGCTCATTTAGCCACTGTGATTTGTATTTTTTAGTCTGAACATATATTTCATTATTACTAATAACCAATAGCTATTATTTTCAAAAAGAAATGACTGTTTTTTTCTCTGAATTTAGCCATAATTTGTCTTTCATTGGAATTTTTTGTTTTTTTTTGTTCAGTGTGAAATCTGATAGCTGAAAAGTTGTAAAGATAATAACGTTTAGGAAAAACTTCCTATTTTTAGAATTATTTCTTTTAAACCATATTGTAGAATTTAATAGAAAATAAGATTGTCCAGCTGTTCTACATTTTCATCGAAAACAAATATGAGGAAAATGGATATTCTTCCAGCAGGAGCGTTTTAAGCAGTAGGTATAGTGAGTTTGGGAACAGCCTCCTAATTGAGAATTATGGTTTTATATAAAATCAATATTTATTATATGATGTTTTATATGAATGCTGTTAAAGAACCTCAGTGGGACCATCACCATTCTCTTGAGAATATCTGCATGATCCTTCAATAACAGAGAAATCTGGAAAGTAGTTAGAGCTAGTGACCAAAAGCAGGGCCTGGTGGGTGTCCAAAATGGGGAAGGGAGGCAAGCTTGGAAAAAGGAGAGTCTGTTCTTCTACTCTAGCTAAAAAACAAGACAGCTTTGAGTAGTTTCATATGAACATTACCTATACTAGCAAGGCCGCATGAGCAGCCTGGTTTGAAACAACAATTTAGTAGTTAAGAGCTTTGGAACCTAAGTTGACAAAGAGTGATGAATAGTCCATTTATGGACAAGCTTATTTTGACATCTTTGGGCCTTCTCCTGAAAAGAGGGTTTTCTGAAATCTCATAGTATGTGCATGAAGTGTCTCCCTTTTTTCTTTTTGATTGCTCAGTCCCAAATGAATCCTCATCCATCAAAACAACGCAGCATTTCCTCTGTCTGGAGAGAGGATGTGTTTAACTTGTCTCTATGGAAGTCAAGGATCCACTCATTTTGAGAGCGGTCAGTTTGGAAACTTATGGCTTATGATCCTAGTATGAGGGTTATTTTCAAATTAAGCCGTGTGGAACTTGTGGCTATATTGTGTTAACATGGTAAGCAAAGGATTTGTTCCGTGAGAATAAACTCTCAGAGATTATGTATGTGTGTAAGTGTATATACACATAGAACTCTACAATACTGAGATCAAAGATGTGAAACTGAAATTAAAGATTTGGATACAATCATTTCTGACTCTTCTCCCCCACCACAATTTCCCGCTTTTGATTTTGTCCCCAGCTAGGCTGCTCTGTGTTGAGGTTCTCTGGCATTTGGATAATGCTCTGACTCTATAACATCAAGAAAGAAAAGAATGAGGATTTGATTACAGTTTTCCATCTTAAAATAAATCCTTATTTTTAAAAAATGGTTATTAATGCAGAAACTTTTTAGGGTCTAACTATAATGTTTTAACACATTAGAGATTCCTCCATAAGTTCTGTGAAGAATTTGGACACAGACCGTTATTTTCCATTTTTTTTTTTAATATTTGAAAAATTCAGTTCTAGTCTGTTCAGATCAGAAGTAAAAATGAGTCTAAAAGACTGGAAAACATTTAATAGCATAGAAAAACATTTTCTTGGGTGGTCTCCCTGTACCTCATCTTTTTAAAAATTTTTCCTTCTTCTTATCACCTTTATTTCCAACATGTTTCAGGTCAGACAAGTGAAGTAAGGAGAA
The DNA here is from genome assembly GCF_048164855.1 of Canis lupus baileyi. Taxonomy (NCBI): domain Eukaryota; kingdom Metazoa; phylum Chordata; class Mammalia; order Carnivora; family Canidae; genus Canis; species Canis lupus. The sequence goes on along the minus strand of NC_132851.1, from coordinate 63,884,957 downwards.
ATAACTTATTTTTAAAAATCTATCTAAAGAGGGGAAAGAGGAGAAATGCAAAGGTTAATTAACAAGGTGTCTTGCATTTTCTCTTCAACATTTAGTACAAGGCTAACTTTCACTGCTGTCTAATAAAGTGAATCAAGAGTGAAAAGTTCAAATATCCGGCTTTCCTGTGGATTGGTTTCATGAGATCCTGAGAGCCAACACCAGCTGAGTGACAGAAGGGCGTTCACATTTCTGTCTCGTCTGCGGTGGGCTGCTGAGATGTCCACTGGAGGCAAAGGAGACTCCCCAAACCAAAGTTTAACCTGTACCTCAGGAGTTCAGTGACCTAACGTGAAGGACTTTGCTTCAAGTCTCCACTGACTTCTTCTGCTTTTCACTAACCCCTCTCCCCAAATTGCCTCCTAAAACTAAACAAACACAAATGTCAAAACACCAGACTTCTAAACAAAAGGCATTTTGTTTTCTACCCAACTGTTGTGTACAATATATGAAAGTCACAGTCATGGCAGAAGGAAACTTACATTAAATTAACTTCCCCCAAACAACTTAAAATCAATGGATGTGTTTTCCTCCAGAGAAATCCATAATTACCTTGGCTTTGGCACAGCAGAAAATAACAGAGTATCATAGACAGTTTCTTGAGTTGACTATAGTTCAGATCAAGATCCACATATGCTATAAATCTCTGTAATGACAAATAACTATCAGGGACCTACCAACCCATTTCGTGATTTAAGTGGTCCGCACCAGAACTTCCAAAGAGATTGGAACAACAAGTGTTCATTTCTCAAGGAGTACCCCGAAATGACCAGAAGATAGAATTAAAATAATGGCTTAGAGATTTAAGCTTGTGTCCACAGAACAGGTCTGCCAGATAAAACGCAGGGCACTCCGTTAAATTTGAATTTCAGATAAGCCAGGAATGTTTTTAAGTTTAAATATGTCCCAAATATTGTAGAAGACATGCTTTTACTAAGGAATTATTTGTTACTTATCTGAAATTCAAGTATAGCAAGGTGTTCTGTGTTTTTATTTTTGTTTATTCTCTGTCAACCCTATCCAAGAAGATTTTTTTTCAAACTTCTAAGTTAGAAATCCTGTTATTGAACACTAAAGTAATTGGATATGGGGCACCTGAGTGGCACAGTCATTTAAGCCTCTGACTTTTGGTTTTGGCTCAGGTCTCGATCTCAGGGTTGTGAGATTGAGCCTTGCATCAGGCTCCATGTTCATTGCAGAGTCCACTTGAGATTCTCTCTCCCTCTACCTCTGCCCCTCCCTCTTGTGCTGTCTCCCCTCTCTCTAAAATAAATAAATCTTTTTAAAAAATTGGATATATAAAATATTTATATCTAATGCTTAAAATATAAATATTCAATATTTATACCAAAGTATATAACATATATTATATATTTAATTTTTAAACCTGTACAAGGTATAAGAAATGTGAGAAACTGAATGCCAATGTTAGGTAGTGAATAATAATTTTTAAAAGAGAGGCGATTTTCTGAAACCTGAGACACACTTAACACATCATATACACGGCTTGGCTCTCTTGGTGCTTAGTTATGACATTTTGGGACATTGGTAGATACCTGTCCAGAGATGGAGAGAACTAAAGGTTGAGCTTACCTTTGAGGCTGTCATAGGCACTGGTCAGGTGATCTATATTTGACCAGAGCATAATGATTTGATGTCTGTAAGTAATTAGTTGTTCTTAGAAAATGTAAAGGTCCCGGAATATCATCCTATTTCTATTGGTTCTCAATGATCATAGTATCATGCATACATGATTTTGCTTCACATATCAGCTCTGCCATATGTTAGTTACATGAATTGGGTAGGTTATTTAATCTCTCTAAGCCTCAGTTTCTTCATTTATGAAATGAAAGCAAAACCCTAACCCTCAATGAGGTATTACAAAGTAAGCTATTGAATGACATACGGGGAGCAGATCACATATTTATACACTATGTCTATAAATAATGACAGTAGTAGAGGTAGTTCTAGTAATTCACTACAGTATCTGATAAACCCAGAACTTTAATATTTTAAGTGAGAGAATTGCCCTTTGTGACTTGCTGTAGATTTGAAGCTTCTGAAAATACAGAAGAAATTTTTAAAATTTTTAAAATTTTAAAACAGGTACATTTTATTTCAGGAAAGTCATCAGTAAGACTTTTGAGTTACCCTACAGTAGAAGAAGTTCCAATCCTCTCGGTGGTATTGTGAGGTCATCTGAATGCAGATGCCGCAAATCAAGATGTTTTGTGTTTGTTCACTGGTGAAAGCTGATGTATTTTTTTTTTTTTTTGCATTTCACTGTACCTTTGAAAAATTAGTGTAATGGTTACATAAAACACAGATTTTGATCAAATTATGAACATGTGTTTAAGATCAAATAATATAAAGCTCAGGACATATTCTATTAGCTTCTATTATTATTTTATCGAGGCCCTACAAATCACAACCTATAAATTGAGAAGCATTGTGCCTTCTTTTCATTTTCTTAATTTTTAAAATTTTTAGGAGATGTTATTTACTTATTTGACAGAGAGGGAGAGCACAAGTGGGGCGGGGGAGGAATAGGGAGAGGGAGAAGCAGATTCCCTCCTGAGCAGGGAGCCCGATGTGGGACTTGATCCCAGAACTCTGAGATCACGATCTGAGCCAAAGGCAGATGCTGAACTGACAGAGCCACCCAGGTGCCCCTGGATTGTGCCTTCTTTTGGCGGAAATGGATATTCCAACTGATGATTTTACCAGGGTAGGAAACAAGAGATTTTGAAAGTGGGGAGAGAAGCCTCCATTCTACAAGGTTAAGAATCCTAAGGCTGGGCTTAGAGACGTGGAAATGTGCCCAAACCAAACACCATGGAGGCTAAACCTGAAGCAGGTTAATCTGGTAACTGCTATGAGGAAGCTGCTTAGGATCCAGGTGGGGACCCTTAAATTGTGCTCAATTCCTATAAAACTCAAACATACCCACTACTATCAGCCATGTGGGACACTGAACTGTGTACTTCTGTTATCACTTTAGCATTCAACGAAATTTTGTAAAATACTGCAGTAGACCTAGACACCTTTGGAGAGTTAACCAAGAGATCTATGTCTCTGCTTGGGGAAAGTTGGAATGCGGAGAAAGCAGCCCAGATAATCAACTTATGAGATAACGTGATGTGACCTGCAAGAGCTCTGGAACAGAGGTTGTGAGGCCAGACACCTGATAGATCTGAGATGAGACCCCTGGGTTGGATGGCTAGAACATCTAACAATTCCTCAGAGATTCCCATAAATCACTTGGGAAGAGGAACACGGCACAAGAGTGAACTATCTAAAATCGATTTGGATATTAAAAGAAACATAACTTTATTTTGCGTTACAAGCTCCTGAGATCTGGAAGCATGTTGGTTGCATTATGCCCACCTTGGCAGGGAGACAGCTTAGGGCTGAAAGTATTGCTTAGTTATAATAATAATCTCATCTGGAATGCCTAAAATTGTTAGAAACTACCAGGAAGGGAAATCCAAGTACAACATCTTCTCTCTCCTAAATAGTTCATGACCTTTCTTTCCATTTTTATTACTGTAAAAACTTTTTTTTGTGTACTATACTAAGGGGATTTGATTTGCACATAAGCTAGGATTTAGATATGCCTGAGCATGTGCAGTGAGACTAGAGGGCTGCCTGCCAAGAGTCTGCTCAGATGAGTGACTAGGGAGGCTCCTGAGAAGATGGAGTCACTCCCAAGCTGGACCCAAAATGAAACAGCAGAGTTGGAGGGAAAGAGTGACTCTGGGTATAATCATCTTGTCACTTGTATTAGCTATGGGTTCTCTCCACCATGGATATGTGTGTAAGTCTTCTGGAGACGAGTGTAAGTAAAACTAGGGGGGAAAAGTTTTATTAAAACTCTTACATGGGGGCACCTGGGTGGCACAGTCAGTTAAGCATCTGACTCTTGGTTTGGCTCAGGTGGTGATCTCAAGCTTGTGAGATCGAGCCCCACGTCAGGCTCTGTGCTCAGGGCAGAGTCTGCTTAAGATTCTTTCCTTCTATCCTCACACCCCCACCCCTACCCCTGCTCTCTCTCAAATACATGCATACATCTTTGAAAAATACTTAAAATAAAATGAAACTCCTGCATGAAGAGAAGTGGCACTGCTCTAGGTCTCTCCTAAAAATGTTAGATCCCCAGGATGATCCCCGTTGGGAGACATTGGTGCTTTGGAGTCTGGTAGAGGACACTAGAGTGAAGAAGTAGTAGCTGCAAAAGGCAGCAACAGGAGATGCCCACAGGCAGCAGCAGTGGGTCCTGGTAAATGCAGGGACTCCCAGTGTGAGGAGTGGCCAGACTCTTTCCTTAGTCAAACTTCAGTCGGTCTTCTCTGAGCCCTCTAGGCCTAAGCTTTGGTGTCTGTCCTTGTAGGATCAGCAACACCCAGTTGTAACAAGAATCTTGCTAGGTCAGTTTTATATGAATCCACACTCTCGATGTCGGATCACCCTGGATGTCTGATCAAACTCTCCACTCCACACCCTTGCCATCTGATCATCCCGGCCTGGCCTGCTTTCAGCAAGAATCTCATGGAGTTGATTTCGCCAGAATCCCCCCCAACCTTGAGGTTTCCTCTTACAGACTTTCTGTCCACTAGCACCCATCCTGCTCCTTGGCTATAAATCCCCATTTGTCCATGCTGTATTCTGAATGGAGCCTAGTTCTATGCTGGGGTCTCTTTTCCCTACTTCAATAATTCCTATAGGAATAAAATCTGATTTTACCACTTTCACCACGTCTGGTTCTGGTTCTCTTTAAGGGAAGTGATACTCGGTGGACCTGGAGTCAAGTAGACCTTGTCTCGACTAGACTGTGGCAGTGCCCACAGTACTCCACATAAAAGGAGATGGTACCGAGTGATGCTGATGTTGCCCTTGTTAACAGCAGTACCAGCGAAGGCAGCCATGTGTCCTGAGTGTGCAATGAGACAGGTGACTGCATAGTTGGTGAGCACATATGAGATTTACCCTGATGAGTCGCAGAATATGGGAAAAGAATCTTTCTAAGGAGCTGGAACAAGAATCAAAAACCCAGAAATCATATTAAATCTGATAACATTAGCAGTATGGATTATAAATAAAATCTTGTTCAGTTTTAAATATTCATGTTATTATTTTACAAGCAATAAAAATCGAGACTTAGAAAAGCCAATTCACCTTGAAAGGGCAGAATTAGGACAGAAACACAAGTGTTCTGACACATTTTCAGTGCTTATTGTACTACAATACAGCCATCCCTCATTTAAAATATTTCCTGTATAGATTTTGATGCTAAGTCTTTAAAATTTAGAGACATATGAATTAATACATTTCTCATTTTTCTATATGTCCGGTGGGATATATGTCATACTTTCCTAGAAATTATTCAACAAAATTTTAAACTTGGATTTAAAATTTTGAATTTAAATTATATTTCTTTGTTAAAATGTATTGAACTATATTCATTAAAAAGATGCCTCTGCTCATTTTTATTTGAAAAGAGATTTACTAAGTTTAAAATTAGGATAAATATTCCAAAATGTGGCAGAAAGTAAGAAGATACATGGCTTAAAAAAAAAAAAAAAAAAAAAGGCAACCAGAGACTTTAAAGAAGCATAAAAGAATTCTATCACTGTGTTTAGATCTGTTCTTGCAAAGGGCCTGCGAGCAACATGGCGACATGGGGCTGGGCTGGGTGAAAACTATAGCTTTTGCCAGGTTAGTCGAGAAAAACCGGAGCAGGCACCCAACTCATTCCACAAGCAAAGAGGCCGCTGAAGCCAGGACTGGACCCTTGCCAGAAGCTGAGTGGGATGGAAGCCAGAGGAGTAGCCGCGAGAGCAAGCCAAGGATTAGTAAGTAGAGAAAGCGGCAGGGGTAACGGGAGGCAGGAGCACAGGAAGGGGCTCCTAGGGCTATCTCCATGGCTTCTGGACAGTGTCTCCTTAGCACGGTAATGCCTCATGCAATGCTCCAAGCATGAGCTCACTACCTAATGTCTTAAAGGTAATTTTCTACACCTGGTACCATACAAACCCAGTTTTATCTCCTACTTGTTAAAATACAGGATTTGGGTGTGGAAACTGAGGAACACAGGTGTCTGAGTTATCCAGGTTGTCAAGAGGGTGTGCAGCAGTCTTTCTGTTTGGTTTCTTAGACCTGTGTCCATCCAGGTCCTCCCGGCCCCCCACCCCCCCGCAGCCACTGCTTTGGCACTGCAGAGAGCCGGACAGAGCCTGGAAAATATATTTCTATTTGTAGGCTATTGTTTTGGAAGCAGGAGAAGTGAGATTCCAGATGGAGTGTGGAGACAAGGAGCCTGAGGGCCAGTGTATTAGCTTCAGGCCTGGAGGAAGCCATAGAAGGAAGACCTTGGTATTAGAATCTCAGAACTCAGGAAGGATAGCAGAAAGTGATTCCATTTTTAAATGGCCACGGGCCACGTAAAGGGTTATGTCAGCAGCATTATTAGGTATGGGTCACTATTCCGAGGGACCTATGGTGTCTTAGTGCCTGTGAATATCATCCTTGTAACAGGAGGTCTTAAACTTTTGTTATGAGAATCTGTGAGATGTGCCATGTCCTTTCTCTTTGACGCAGTCCTTTTTTATTTGGCCCTAAAATGGGTGATGCTCAGGACAAAACTTTTCATTGTCAGTATTTCAGACAACTCAACACTTAGGCTTTATTTATGTTTGCCCCAAACCTGAACACTTCAAACCCAAGAAAGGGGAAAGAGTGGAAGACAAAGATGATGTAAAGGGCAGAAGTAAGGATGCAGTGGGCACCTTCCAAACCACTCATTTTCTTTAGATTGTGGATGGGGGTAGGGGTAGTGGAGGAAAAAGCAAAAAAAAAAAAAAAAAATCAAGACACACCTCTGTAGAAGAAGTATCTTTTTAAGACCTCTGGACCACATCATGCTTCTAAAGTTGCTGTGGACATAAAGCTATTATTTTGCACTTACACAACCTTTTTGCATCACCAGCCGAATAAGCTGGTGGGATCTTAAATCATTCTCCCTGCAATCTGAGCCCCTAAAACTTTCTTGAAATGAAGAACACATCTCAAAGCAACTTAAAAATACTTGCATAAAAAAGGACAGGATTTAACTGGAAAAAAGGAGCGCAATAAAAAAAAAAAAAAAGAAAAGGGAAAAATCTGTTCTATCGTTCTTTGCAGGAAACGTGCTTTAATTTCTTATACAACCTGTACATTGTAGAAGGAAATGCATTGCATGGTGTTCAGGCAAGAAAACAGATTTCATTCAAGCAACTGGCCTGCTCAGAGTTCTGCTTCTCACTCATTGACATTTACTGGGTCAACAAATGTGGTCCCAAATGGAAATGCACAGGGGTTGTAGCCTGTGGGTGTTCTCGGCGGAGGTAGAATTTTTAAGCTCTGTATTATAAGCATATACTCTAAGTATATGGAACTATACTATAAGGTACATAGGGAGAAGGAAGTATGACCAGGGATAATGTTGACTGGTGTGTAGCCTTGTAGGTGTTGGCACAGTGTATGTCCTGTTTATTTGGGCTCTTCTTTGGATTCTCAATAATAGCAGAGGACAAGTGTACCTTCATTTAAGGATATTATGGCAGATATAGGCTTGCCTGAGAGAGGCATCTAAAAGATGGGAATATAGAAAACAGTCTGCAAGTTAAATCACGTGGGATCTGATCCATATGATTGTAACAGAGCAGGTACAAACCAGTATCTGACAGATTCCAGTTCATTTAATAAATTGATCATACTATAGTTTAATCTAAACAAAACATATATATATATATATATTAAAGATTTTATTCATCCATTCATGAGAGACACACAGAGAGAGAGAGAGAGAGAGAGAGAGAGGCAGAGACACAGGCAAGGGAGAAGCAGGCTCCATGCAGGAAGCCCGGTGTGGGATTCGATCCCAGGACTCAGGGATCATGCCCTGAGCCAAAGGTAGATGCTCAACCGTTGACTAGCCAGGTGTCCCAAAACAAAACAAATATTTGAATTTACTTGCACTCATGTTTATTATCAGTCACGTATAAAGCATGGACTGTTGACTTTTTTATTATTGAGAAACAATGAAGCATTGGGAAAGTGGTGGATTCTTGCTTTCCAAACACAGAATTTTAAAATGTACTATTTCTGTAGTAGCAAAGAATGAGAAACCTTATGTTTGTCATTTCCCAGGAGACAAGGAACAAAATTTCCTTTTCCTAATTTAAACATTTCAGTTGTTCTCAAAAATGTTTTCTTTTATTTAATGGGGCCAGATTCACAACAGACAACCCTAGAGAGGCTATTTTGTTCTAGAAATGTTGTCTGTAATTTAGAGTTTGATGGCAGCGGGTGAATCACAATGCCTTGGTCATGGCATCATGACCCAAACAACCTGTAGGAGGGTGTGGCTGTCTGAAAAGAATGGCAGCATGGTTTTCCTCTCCATGGTGCTTCTTTGAAAAATGACATGTGGGTGCCTCATTATACAATATCAATAACTATATTTCCTTGTTAAGCTAGCATAAATAGAATAGGAATAAAATAAATATTAGCTTCTTATCATTTATATCTCTGCCTTTTCCATCTGTCCTTAAAACACGAAAATATTTACATATACACCTCCCAAAACAATTATAAAGTGAACTCCCAAGCGTCCACCATCTGTAGGGGTGGGAGCACAAAATGGGCAGAGAGTGTTAAAAGGTATGAACTTCCAGTTATAAGACAAACACAGCCCTGGGGATATAATGTACAGCATGGTGACTATAGTTAACAATACCGTATGGTATATTTGAAATTTGCTAAGACACTGGACCTTAAAAGTTCTTATCACAAGAAATACATATGATACATATATATATACACACACATACACATATATTAAGATATCTCAAGTGATGTTGTGTGCCTAAAATTAATACAATGTTATATGTCAATCATAGCTCAGTTTTAAAAAAGAAGAAAAATATAGAACCTCACTGGCCCCTCTAAAGTCTCTTTTCACTCAACCCATACTGCACAGAAGGATGACTGCTACTCTGAGCCTTGTGTGTATTATTTTCTTGCTTTATGTTATGTGGAAATGCAGATTTCTGAACTCGAAAGTAGGATTATGCGGTACAGATTCTATTGCAACTTGCTGTTTTCACCCAGCATCCCTTTTTGAGATCCATCCACGTCACAATATAGTGTCCTATTGCATTAATGTATCACAAATTTATTCGGTTGCCTTTCAATGCACATTAGTGTTGTTTTCATTTTTTTTAACCAGTATCCATGCTCTTAGGAAATTTGTTGTACATAACTCCCAAAGAACAAATACAAGAATTTTTCTAAAACAGTGTTTCCTAACGTTTTTAATAGGTTATTCATATAAGAACTAATCATTCTCTGATTCACTGGGACAGTCAATTAGGCTGCTCTGGTCAAAGGCAATTGCATTGGCCCTCCCAGACACTCCAAGGGCTAAGGGAACAATGTCTGACATACTTGCCACCTAAGGCACACTGTATAGGAATATCCGTTGTATGGATTTGCTTTCTACAGTTTAATTAGATTGGCTAAAACCCTCAATAGAGTGTTAAATCATAAGAAAGATAATGGGCACCCTCGTATTGTTCTTCACTTGAGTAGGAATGCATCTCATGTTTCTCCGTTAAGTAAGATGCTGACTTTTGGGTTGAGGAAGATACATAATTTATCATACTAAGAAAAGATTCACCAATTTTTATTTCATCAAATATTTTCTTATAATTTGAGGTTGATTTGTGTTAAATACCTTCCTGGCCATATTTTGATACGATCAAATACACTTCTCCTTATTTATTAGTAGGATGAATTTTATTAATGGATTTCCTAACATTCAAATACCCACTTGGGGGACACCTGGGTGGATCAGTGGGTTGGGTGTCTGACTTTTGATTTTGACTCAGGTCATGATCCAGGGTTGTGAGATTGAACCCCAGGTTGGGCTCTGTGTCCAGCATAGAGTCTGAGTGAGATCCTCTCCTTTTGCCCCTCCTCCTGCTCTCTCACTCTTTCTCAAATAAATAAATAAATAAATAAATAAATAAATAAAATCTTTTAAAAAAATACCCACTTGATCTTGATGTACTATTGAATTCTGTGTGCTAATATTGTATTTAAGATTTCATATCTATATTTTGAATTGAGATTGGTTTGTAGTTGTGTGTACATATGCATGTGTCGGTATATATATGTGTGCATGGTTTTTATACCAAACTCATCGAATGAATATAATTTGGAAGGTGTTCTTTGTTATCAATGGCCTGGCATAGCTTAAGTAGCATTGAAATTATTTGGTCTTCAAGGTTTTGTTTTATTTTTTATTTTTTATTTTTTTTACCGTAGAATAATTGACATACTACACTGTATTGGTTTAGGTATACAACGTAGTAATTCGATATTTACATATGTTGTAGAATGGTCATCACAATAGGTCTTTTTTTTTTTTTTTTTTTTTAGATTCCACGTATAAGTGAAATTATTCAGTAGTTGTGGTCTTTAAGGTTTTGTAGAATTCCTCTTTCATACCATTTGTTCTGGTGACTTTTATGGGATGGGGAGGCTCTTTGACAACTTTTTATTTTTTTTATGAAAACTGGACTATGTAAAAATTACATCTTCCTCAAAAATGCTGATTTGAAGGGGCAGATGCACCCGGATATTTATAGCAGCATTGTCAACAATAGCCTAATTATGGAAAGAACCCAAATGTCATTGACTGATGAATGCATAAAGACTCTTTATATACACATATGATGGAATATTACTCAGCCATCAAAAAGAATGAAATCTTGTAATTTGCAATGACATGGACAAAGCTAGAGATTATTATGCTAAGTGAAATAAATCAGAGAGAGACAAGCACCATGTGATTTCATTCACATGTAGAATTTAAGAAAAAAGACAGGTGAACATAGGGGAAAAAATAAAGAAAAGAGAGAGAGGGAAGCAAGCCGTAAGAGTATTAAGTGTAGAGAACAAACTGAAGGAAGGCTATTGGAGGGAAGGTAGGTGAGGGATGGACTAGATGGGTGATGGATATTAAGGAGAATGCTTGTTGGAGTGAGCACTGGGTATTGTATGTAAGTGATGAACCTCTAAATTCTATTCCTGAGACCAATATTTGCTATATGTTAACTAGCTGGAATTTTTTTTAAGATTTTATTTTTATTTTTTTTAACTAGCTGGAATTTAAATAAAAACTCAAAAAAATATATTTTTCTAACAAGATACACATTCCATCTAGTTTTCAAAACTTAATTTGCATATAGTTATGCAATAAAATCTCAAACTTTAAAAAAACTGTTTTGATGCATATTCTTACTCTTTCATTTATTTTGTGTATCTGTCATTCTATCTCCTTTTCTCAGCTAATTGTCTATCCCATTGTTTTTTTTTTTATTAAGAACTGATTCTTTGTTCTCTGTTTTCTAACTCAAATAATGTTTACCTTTAGGATTTCTTTTTTTGGGATCCCTGGGTGGTGCAGTGGTTTGGCGCCTGCCTTTGGCCCAGGGCGCGATCCTGGAGACCTGGGATCGAATCCCACGTCAGGCTCCCAGTGCATGGAGCCTGCTTCTCCCTCTGCTTATGTCTCTGCCTCTCTCTCTCTCTCTTTGTGACTATCATAAATAAATAAAAATTAAAAGAAAAAAAACTTAGAATTTCTTTTGTTTTATTTTGCATTACTTTGTTGGTCTTTTCTATTCTTTTTTATTTTTTTAAAGATTTTATTTATTTATCCATGAAAGACACAGAGAGAGAGGGAGATATGCAGAGACATAGGCAGAGGGAGAAGCAGGCTCCCTGCAGGGAGCCCAAGTGGGACTTGATCCCAGGACCCCGGGATCACGACCCAAGCCAAAGGCAGACTGAGTTCAACCACTGATCCACCCAGGTGCCCCTCTATTCTTGTTTAGTTGCATATTTTATTTCACTAGTTTCATTTTATTGTTACATGTATTTAATACTATGAATTTATTTGAAGAGCTGCTTTAGCTACATCCCACAGATTCTGGACATATGTTTAAGTGGATTTGAAGTTTACTCCTAGGATCAAAATATGTGTTTGTTTTCTATTGCCGTATAACAAGTGAGCAGCATCTAGGAGCTTAAAACAACAAAAACAACACATATTTGTTATCTCACAGTTTCTGTGGACCAGAAGTTCAGGCATGGTTTAGATGGATTTTCTGCTCAGGATCTCTCAAGTCTGCAATTAAGATATTATCTAGGCTTCATTCTTTTTTGGAGCTTGAGGTCCTTTTCCAACTCAGTATAATTAGTGGCAAAATTCAGTTCCTTGTAGGGGTAGGACTTAAATCTCCACTTTCTCGCTGTCTACCAGTTGGAGGCTGTTCTTAGCTCTCATAGGCCTCACAGTTACTCGCTATATGGAACTTTCAGAGCCTTCCTACATCTGAGTTTACTTCTCCAATGCCAGAAAGGGAGAGTCTCTCACTCCCATCAGCTAAGACAGAATCTTACATATTGGAGCCTAATCAAGAAATGACTGTCCAATCACTTTTGTCATATTATATTGGCCAGAAGAAAGTTACAGGTTCAGCTTAAACACAACAGGAGGAGATTAAACAAGGATGTCACCCGTCAGAGGGTCATTTTAGGATGTGGTTGGCCATGTCTTTATAGGTGATATGACTTTTCTTTCTAGCTGATCTTAAGAATCTTTTTCTTTTTTTTTCTTTTTTTTTTTTTTTTTTTTTTTTGTCTTTGGTGCTCTGCAGCCTCACTGTGATGGTTCAGGTACAGATCTGGTTTTATTATTTTAGGAGCTGATCCTTGTTTCCTGTAACCAGATATGTAATTTTTTAATAATTCTGGAAATTCTCAGGCATTTTCTTTTCAAACATTGCCAGTGGGGGGGCCTTTCAATCAGGGACCAGATACATTTAATTTCTTGGTTTGAATTTTCAATGAATACATAAGTAATGTAAATTTGAATCTTAGATTTGTATGAGAGATTTGTGGTTTTCTCTTTTTTTTCCAGTTCTGAGATATAATTGACATATAATACTGTATTAGCCCAAGGTGTACAACATAATGATTTGATATATGTGTATATTGTGATTTGATCACCACAATAAATCCAGTTAGCATTTATCACCTCACATAGTTAAGATATTATTCTTACGATAAGAGCTTCTAAGCTTTGTGATTTTTAAGTCTCAATGGAGACTATTATTATCATTATTATTTTTGCACCCAGAGTTTCTGAGACAAATAGATTTTCTTTCAGCTTCCTGACTGGGTAGGTCAACATTTTCCTAGAAGGAATGGCCTATTTGGTTATACAAAGCAGGAACTTCAGTTCAGTTACCCTATGTTGAGCAGACCCTAAGTTTTGTTTATTGGTCCTTCATTTGCAGCCATTGGTTTCCAATGATATTAGCTCCTGGTATTGTAATGGATCCTCAGGCTGGCCTTGTTTTCCACTTTTGTTTACTATGCTGGTTTCAGCTTATGATTGATTGATTGTTTTTTTGGTTGGCTGGTTGGTGTGGTTTTACTTGATCTTTGTTGATTTTTAAAAACTGAGGTATAAATCACATAGTTGGTGATTTCTTTCTTTTCCTTTCTTGTAATTCAGCAGTTCATTTAATGCTATTTTTATCATTCTTTACCCAGTATCTTTGTGTTTTACAGTGGGGGAATATTTTAGGATATAGCCATATTGTTGATGTAGCAGCCCACATTTTTAAACTATTTTTAGTTATAATTCTTAATCTAGCTTTGGCTTTCCTCTGAAGATTGAGTAGAACACTTCTTTCGATTCACCTGGGACAGTCCTCTTGCATCTCTAAGCTTTTCCCTCAGCTGGATGACGTCTTTCATGCTCCAGCAAGGTTATCATATGACAACAACCCCGCATTTGTTCATTCTTCAAGGAAGGAGAATGTCTTTTAGCAGTATTTTTCACAATGAATCCTCAATTATGGAGGCAGGAGTAGATGGAAAATTGATCTGCTACAATCAATAATTAAAATATTTTGTTAGGAAACAAAAGATTTCCTTATAACTTTTAATAAACTAACGTATATTTATTTGGTCACAACTTTTTTTTTTCTGGACTTAATACAATCTAATCTCTATAAATCTGAAAATTAGAATAATTATTTTTACCACTAGGAAAAAATTGTTATATCTTGAGTTATGGTGGGAATTTGCCTGTAAATGACTTTATCTGTCATCTTTTTTCATCTTCTATACTGCAGAGCTGCTTCTACCTTTACAATTAAATCAAGTCCTAGAAGTTATGCAAACTTTAGTTAACTTAAGAATGCTTTGGTGTGCTTGATAAAATTGCTTATTCCCTACCTACATTACCTGTTCTGCTTCTACAGGGTAGATAAGACCAAAACTTTTGCACTTTTAACAAATACCTAGATGAGCTTCATACACAAGAACTAGGGATCATTATCAAAGGAACTCTGTAGTATATTGACTCAACAAATCATTCTAAAATCCCTCCTTCCTCTTTTATGTGTGTTTGCTGCACTTTCAACTTTAGAGGATAGCCACAAACTGGCAACATACTGAATTGAATTAGATTTTAAATTATAATTTACCTACATGCTGATTATTTCCAGGCCTAGATTAATTTGTTTCATGTTCTGGGTTTTTGGAATTTTTCTGACTTGCACATTTTTATTTTATTATGTTTTTAATATTAAAGTTATAAATTATAATTTTGACATTTGATAACTTTCTTAGGGATGTTTAAATATCTCCTTTGGCTGTCCAGTCTTACATTTTATGTTTCCAATTGACTATGAGTATTTTTTTCCTTTTCCTTTTCTCTTTTCATATTCAGACTGTTGAGGCTACAAGCATTCAGCACTTCCCATTGCCTTTTCTTCTAGTCATGCTATTTAGATACATCTTATTGTGATTTTCCTTAATTATCCTATAATTTGCTTTGTACATTTATTCCAATTATATATCTCACTTATAATAACATGCAGTGTTCAAACTTTACATAAAATGCAACTAATAAGTATAATTAATAATTTGGCTTTATATATGTTTATATATAGTTTGTTGTTTTGTAACTAGATTTATTTGCCTTTTGCTTAGTACAATTTTATAATTTTAATAATATGCTTTTTTTTGTTTTCTTGAATTCATATTCATAGTTTATCTAGTGTTAGACTGAAAGGATCATAATTTGATTTCCAGAAAAAAATTGATTTTTTTGATAAAGTGTGTAATTCATTGTAAATGTAGCATAGAATATACATTGAATAAGTACCTCAAAGTAAGTTTTATTTGTCCACTGTCAGGACAAGTGAAATATCTTACACAATTATGGAGTTTGGTCTTTGAAAAGGAATAAATTAACAGCACATGGAGTCATTCATATCTCATGCCTTTATTGTTCAAAATTAAGTCTAGGGTGATGATTTGCTAAAAAAGCTCAGCAGATACCGAGAAAATCAGAGTGGCCTGAGATATTAAATCTAGATGACTTACATGTCATCCTATTGTAGGAGGGACGAAACCCACACAAAAAACTAAACACGAACAAGATGAAGCAAGGACTGTTTTCTTTGTTTAAAGCTTCCAGCAAATTTACCTCATACTGAAAAGAAAAAATACAACTACCCAGGGTCTTTCTTGAGCCTGTCTTCTGCTCTCCAGGGGCCACAACCAGGTATCTTGGAGATTTCACTGCAGTGCTCAGGCATTTGAGGCAAAAGCTCACCCTCTGAGAAACATGGCAACATGTGCTGGGAACCATAAGAGATTAGAAGAAAATAGCTCCAGACTAACATCGACACAACTGCAGCCACAGAGTGTAGTTGGGAAGAAAAAAAAAAATCCGGCGGACTTTTAGCCTGTGTTTTTGTTTACTCAAAATGTCATTTCATTATATTTAATAAATCTACAGTTCAAGAGGCTTTTGTACTAGAAGTGACCATTTTCATAGCTTGTGTGGGGTTTTTTTTAAGTGAAATCACACAACATATATTTAGTTTTTAATTTTGATCAAGAAATCAAATGTAGATTATCAGCTATAGGAATTATTTATTTACTTATTTTAAAGATTTTATTTATTTATTCATGAGAGACACACACAGAGAGAGAGAGAGAGAGAGAGGCAGAGACACAGGCAGAGGAGAAGCAGGCTCCATGCAGGGAGTCGGACGAGGGACTCGATCCCAGGCCTCCAGGATCAGGCCCTGGGCTGAAGGCAGCGCTAAACTGCTGAGCCACCAGGGCTGCCCGAATTATTTAAAATACATTCATACATATACAGTCCAGGGATGATGAATTTTAAACGGTTACTAAATGTTTTTTCCTTCCCTTTTGATCACCTCCAATTTTTAGTATTAGAAAATATGTTTGAGGGAATATCATGTCTATGTGGATTCCCATACGTACGAAATTAAATTTGATTTTCTCCCGTTAAAAATGAGAAGAAAAATGTTTGACAGTATCTCCAATCATTAACTGTCATGTGTTTGGTTCATTGTCCTCCACCGGGGATCATTAAAGTCATGATTAATTATAATAGCTGCAAATGTATTATTGAAGCCTTTTGTGAAAAAGATGGTCCTAACACCTCAAGTCTTCATGATTTCTCTACAGTTCTGTTTTAAGTTTCTTCAGTGACATTTATTGGTCCTGTTTCCTGGATCTCTCATTCAAGGGCATTTGCCAAGTGCTAGTCTTGTGGGTAGGTCAAAACCAGTTTACTTCAACTGAAAACTGCATTTTTCAAAAGAGAAAATAGCATTCATTCTTCAAGAATATTAGGGATATCCTAGGAATGAGAGCTTAGGTTGGAATATCAAATCTTTGAGTTGAGTAGTTTGCTCATATTTTAAAGTCTAATGCTTGCTTATGTGCTGTGTTTAGGAAATCCTATTTTGAAATTCAGAAAGTATCTTAATGATGATGTGTTTTCTCACACCTATAGATTTCATTTTTAGAAAAAAGACACCTTAGAAAGCAAGTGCACTTTGTTTCCGTAAATGTAAAGCTTCAAAGCAGAATAAGACAGGAGATTGGTGGAACCGTGTGGTTCTGTTCCACGTTGGATCCTTTCAGCTCCACCGAATGTTTTTTAAAGTGTCTGAAGCACTTTCCACCTGTGCTCAGTAGAGCTTTCCTGCACAGGGCAGAATTGAGGAAAGGAGCTCACACTTTGGAGTTTGCCTTCCTCATATAGTAAGAAATATGGAGTCAAATGCATTAAGAAAATCAAGAAACCTGGGGAGAAGATTTTCTAATATCTCAGATCTTAATCCAGAATGGTACATATGGAGAATGGAACAAATTTACGATTGAATGAAGTGTCAATTTTGTTGAAAATAGGTTGACAGTAATAACAATATAAAAGTAGTAAGAGCAGCTAATTTTGTTTAGTGCAGTGTATGATATGCCATATATTTTACATGTATTAGCTTATTCACTCCCACAATAACCCAATAAATTAGGTGCTGTAGTTATCCATATTTAAAGAAGGTTTAACTTTAAAATTGTTCTGTTCACTATAAAACTTGCTTAGTAACAGCTAATCATCCTAGCAATGATTCAGTGTTTGATTAGTTATTCCAAGTATAAATGCACAGGCAGACTGAATAACGTCAGAGTGCTACTAAAAAATAGAACTCTGATGCTTCCCCCCTTTTTTTTAAGTAAAGAAATTCCCTCTCATTCTCAGACAAAGGTTGTGAACATAATAGATATGTCACAATAAACTTAGGAAAAATAGAGAAAATTACATTTGTCAGATTTCCAAAAGGTCAAACAAACAGGCATCAGTTCAAATTCTTTCTCTCTGTCCTCTCTCTCTTCCTCAATCTCTCCCTCTCTCTCCATATATATAGTATATATATGTATATGTATGTATACCCAAATATGTTATGTGTCTAAGCCTTAATTTCCATATCCATAAAAGCAAGGATAATAATATCCTTCGTAATGTATTTCAGGAATTAAATTTGATACCATAAGCATAATATTACCTGGAGTACCCTTTACATAATACATAATTTTCCTTTTCCTTCACCTGATCACCTAATGATAAATCATTTAGAAATCTCATGCTTTGTGGATATTAAATTTTTGGAAAGTGAAATGGGCCTTAAATAGCACTGAGATGACCTTCTATAAAATTATATTGATGTAGTGAAGTGCTGAATTATGTGTTGGCAAAAAGAGGGCAAGATGGTATACTAGGTACTAATTGTTCTACAAGGATTATAAAGAAACTTAAGGAAAGTAAGGCCTAAGGCTTTGAGGGAAAGCCTTGAGTGGGCCCTGGGAGAGTAGGTGGCCTATGGATATGCGGACAGGAGAAGGGAGAGAATTCTTTACAAGGAAAGTGCTTGAACTAAGGTATAAAAGTGGAAATAGCTGTGTGTGTGCTTGCGTGTGTGTGTGTGTGTTTGTGTGTGTGTGTGTAACATGCACACATGAGGACGGGGCTGTCAGCCTTCCTTGATCGTGAAGTTCTTATTAGTTAGTAGTGAGAAATAAGGTTGGATGGGTACACCAACGCAGGATCATGCATTCCTGAGGTCTAAGCACAAGAGCAATATTTCATCACTGGCTTGGCATGATGGGTCTCAACAATTTCAGTTAATAATGTTGACCCTGGGGACACCTGGGTAGCTCAGTGATTGAGTGTCGGCCTCCAGCCCAGATCATGATTGGGGAGTCCTGGGATTGAGTCTCTCATCAGGCTCCCCTCGAGAAGCCTGCTTCTCCTTCTGCCTGTGTCTCTGCCTCTCTCTCTCTCTCTCTCTCTCTGTCTCTCATGAATAAATAAACAAAATCTTAAAAAAATAATGTTGATGTTGGTTATATGGTCCCCATTCATGAGTATGAAAAATAGGCCGTTTTTCCCTACTCATATTTTTCATAGATGTTCGATATATTTTATTAGCATTGATTGTTTTTTTCTGTTAGAGGCAAAGTATATTCATGTATCCATCCACCAGGCACCAAGCTGGAAATGAAGAAATGGACCTAAATTTAAAAATAATTGAGTGCCTATTATGCAACACACTTTGGGCCTAAGTATTGAGGGGATAACAGTGACTAAGAAATACAGCCTGTGCCCACACAGAGCTAATAGTCTAAAAGAAAACACAGCATTGACTTTTTAAAGAAGTGTAAGGAATTTTGAGAGAACAGACTAGGGTGCTATAACTTCATCTAGGGAGTAGGTGGAAATTCACAGAAGAATGAAAGACTTACAGTTTCTCATCATGGAGTTCTACGGTAGTTGAACACACCCTTCGTGTGGCCTCCTCAGTCACTTTGAGAGGTTCAGTATTTCAGGGGATGGTGCGTATTTATTCATTAAAATTTCTTTGTGTCTTACCACCTATTAATTACTTTTAGGAAGAGACAAACAAAACAAGAAAACCAAACAGCTTTTTTTTTTTAACTGTTTTTTTTAAGTTTTTTTTTTTTAAGTTTTTTTTTTTTAAGTTTTTTTTTTTTTTTTTTTTTTTTTAATGATAGTCACAGAGAGAGAGAGAGAGGGGCAGAGGGAGAAGCAGGCTCCATGCAGGGAGCCCGACGTGGGACTCCATCCCGGGTCTCCAGGATTGTGCCCTGGGCCAAAGGCAGGCACTAAACCGCTGCACCACCCAGGGATCCGCAAACAGCTTTTTTAAAAAGACTTTATTTATTTGCAAGAAGAGACAGCATGAGCAGAGGGGAGAAGGAGAAGCAGGCTCCGCACTGAGCTGGGAGCCTGATGTGGGGCTTGATGTGGAAGCTCCATCCCAGGACCCTCGGATCATCACCCAAGCCAAAGGCAGATACTTAACTGACTGAGCCACCCAGGCACCCCCCAAAACCAAACAGCTTTTAAGGGGTTGTTGGGAAATAAAGTAAGCACGTTTAAAGAAGGCATTAGTGGTAAGCTGGAATTTCCTTTTCATTTCAGAGTCAGAAACCATCTACACTGGGCTCAGCCATTAACTGGAGGTGATGGTTCTTTCTAAATGCAGCAGGGGGTTGTCTGTGTTAGTATATTAATCTAAACGATGGCCCTGTGGATTTTGGTGGTTAGGACACCTTGGTGGCTGTGGCCAATGCTCACATCTTAATAGTTAGGATTCTGGAACATCCATGGTCAGAAGCCATTGGCCAGTGCAGAAACATCCAATATCAGCCCTCATGACAGAGTGTTCAGCAGAATTGGTTTTTGGCACGTGTCGCAGCCAGATGCTTCTTCGGAGGTTGGAGCAGGGGATATGTTTGAGCCTTTTATTTTTTTTAAGATTTTATTTATTTATTCATGAGAGACACAGAGACACACACAGAGAGAGAGAGGCAGAGACACAGGCAGAAGGAGAAGCAGGCTCCATGCAGGGAGCCCGATGTGGGACTCGATCCCGGACTCCGGGATCACGCCCTGAGCTGAAGCCACCCAGGTGTCCCTGTTTAAGCCTTCGTACAAAATTCAGATACACAGTCTCCAAAACGTTTTTCTTAAAAATGCCACTCTTCTGAGTCCTGTTAATAAGGATTTCTTTAAAAAGTGTAATAGGAGAGGCTTTTCCTTGATTTTGTAAAGCTGGTAAACTCCAGAGAATCAGGATCTTTCCTCTCTGTGGCATGTAAAAGGGTGTCATGATTCTTTTTTTTTTTTAAAGATTTATTTTTATTTATTTATGATAGACATAGAGAGGCAGAGACACAGGCAGAGAGAGAAGCAGGCTCCATGCCGGGAGCCCGACGGGGGACTCGATCCCGGGTCTCCAGGATCACGCCCTGGGCCAAAGGCAGGCGCGAAACCACTGAGCCACCCAGGGATCCCCGGGTGTCATGATTCTTGTACCAGGTTAGGGTATGCGACATTTCCGAAAAGGAGTTCATTGTGGGCCCTGGTAAAAACTTAAAAAAAAAAAAAAATTTAATTTGCCAACATATAGTATAACACCCAGTGCTCATCCCATCAAGGGCCTGTCACCCAGTCACTCCAACCTCCCGCCCACCTCCCCTTCTGCAGCCCTTTGTTTCCCAGAGTTAGGAGTCTCTCATGGTTTGTCACCCTCTCTAATTTTTCTCCACTCAGTTTCCCTCCTTTCCCCTATAATCCCGCTATCTCTTCTATTCCCCGTATGAGTGAAATCATATGATAACTGTCCTTCTCCAGTTGACTTACTTCACTCAGCATAATACCCTCCAGGTCCATCCACGTCGAAGCAAATGGTGGGTATTCATCCTTTCTGATGGCTGAGGAATATTCCATCGTATACATAGATCACATCTTCTTCATCCCTTCACCTGTCGAAGGACACAGTGGCTCCTTCCACAGTTTGGCTATTGTGGACATTGCTGCTGCGAACATTGGGGTGCAGGTGTCCCGGTGTCTGACTATATCAGTATCTTTGGGGTAAATACCAATAGTGCAATTGCTGGGTCACAGGGTAGCTCTATTTTTAATTTCTTGAAGAATCTCCATAGTGTTTTCCAGAGTGGCTGCACCCTGGTAACAACTTGATCACCAGTGTTCACACTCAGTTTAGAAAAGTCTACAATGAACCGTAGCAGTCTGATCTTGATTATGGTGACATTTTTCTTTCTTGACATCTATGAGATCCAAATCTGTCTTTCTTCATTTTGTGCTCCTGACACAGTGCCTTTGGCCTACAGCTGAAACTAGTCTTGGCTTGTCAAAGGGACTGCCTGAAGCCATATTGAGTAGTTTTTTATCAAAGGATGCCACACACAAACTTTGAGAGGCTTTACTCTCAGTAAGATACTACATCCAAAATAAATTAAATGCCTCATGCTCTAGCTTCAGTCATTTCTTCTTCGGACCTCAGTGAAAATTCAAAGCAGCTGATAACTATTATATAATCATTCTCATGCATTTGTTTACTGTTAGCAAATCACTCCTTAGTTGTTTCTGTTTAAATAATGATTATCCTAGTTCCTTTTAAATCTGTCACATGGAAACAAACACTTGCTTCATTTCTGGCAACTAATCTGACCCATGGCTGTCTGGGGGTATAACCCTATTAGGAATGCACTTGTTTCAGAGGTGTGTTCGGAAACTTCCTAGACATCTTTTTGAAAGAAATTTGCACATTACTGCCACGTGTCCTTACCTGTATTCTACCATCAGTGTGGTGCGTGTGGAATGACCACTGATTTCTGTGGCTACCATTATTGTTTTTACCCCTAAATTACTGTTGCCAGACAAAATAAAGGATGCCCAGTTAAATTTGAATTTCAGGCAAGCAACAAATAATTTCCTAGCGAATGTCTCACATACCAAAAAAATTCCTTATTATTTATCTGAAATTCAAATTTGACTGGGAATCCCGTATGTCTATTTGCTAAATCTAGCAACCCTCATGAGATAAAAGAGCACTCATGGATAATAGCAACCATTGTCCTGCTTCCAGTATAAAATGAGTCAGGCACCTCTCCGCTGTCTGTATCAAAAGCAGAGAATATTCCAAAATACTTGAATAATGCCTCTTATCTTCCAATATGGAAAACTCAGTAGAGATATAAGTGTTTGAAAGAATTTCTCACCTATCTTAGTGAAAAGTTTAGGAATCACAAACGCCATAACCATGTCATCTTAGGTTCCCTAATTGCTCTAAATGTCAGATACCCCAGCAGTTAGTGGGGACAAAAATACTAGCTACTTTTTAAGCCCATGTCAAGGATGAGAATAATATAACTTTTGTAATGGGCCTGAAACAATGCCTGGAGCTTCCTTCTGCAATCCCACAAATAATTGGTACAGTGACAACATGTGCCAGGTGCTGCCCTCGGCATCACAGAAATCATAGTGAACTAGACAAAATCCCTGTAGATGACAAACAAGAAAAGAAACAAAGAAGCAAGAGAAGTCTAGGTAATGGTAAGAGCTAGGCCAAACATTAATCAAGTAATCATGAAGGATGACTAGAAGGGCCATGCTGCTCGGCATGGGGAACAAGGGTGGCCCTGAGGTGATCAGATCAATGGGATTGGGATGGGAGAAGGAACTGGCCATGAGACCTGTGGGCAGGGCACTCGGAGTAAAGGAGTTCCAAGTACAGAGGGAGAGAGAGCTTGGCTGGTTGGGAGAGTTGGTGCCAGGGGGTGTGGGGGGAAGAAACAGAGCTAGAGCATGAACAAGCTTCAAATTTCTGGAACACTGTTTGTCTATAGTGAAGGACACCTTGTTTTACTCCCAATTCTTCTATAAAACACAAAAATTAATTAATTTTTGTGAATGTTTAATGTAATTCAATGAAATGAAGAAAGCCACATACATAATACAGTTTCATATTTCTTAGATTCAGCAGCATAAAATTTTATTTTATGCTGTGATATCAGAACAAACATAACAGGGGAAAAAAAAAGAATTACAAAGGCTATTACATATTCATTGAGGGTGTGTATAGAGGCAAACAGTATATAAGATATGCCCACCAGTCATACATGTCAGTGCTGTGGCAACGCCAACGTGCTCTACAAGTTTGGTATTCTCACCAAACTCGTCTGCAGATGGGGATTGGTGCATGGACCACAATTTGCATAGCTGGAGGATTGTTTTAGTAGGAGGGAGGGAGAGGTCATAATGGCCATGATAAGTCAAGATTTAATTCTAAATGCTAGCCAGGTAGTAAATTAATAATAATATGAAGAATGATGACAATAACGAAGATTTGTTTTTATGGTCAACTGTGAAGGGAATGGGATTTTCTTTATCCTAAACTTCCCAGAAGCTTAGGTCTAAGCAGGGTGATTCACTTTGAAAGATGTCTACAATGGCAAGATGTCCACATTCTTCCAGGGCTCCCTTCATTTCCATTGTCCAGATGGTTCTTCCTTTCAACGATGTACTAGAAAGAGAGATCTAAGTCCGGGGGACAAGGGAACTCAGTTCTAGTCTGGTTCCAATAGCAAGGCTTGGGCAAGTTTCTTCTCTGGGTCTCAGTTTTCTGACTTGTAAAAAATAGGATGGAGGACTGGCTAATATTTAAGGTACTTTTGAATTCTAAAATTTTATAAATCTATGATTCTACTTGTGTCTCTTTTCAACAGTAGACTAAACTTTTCAGAAAGAGAACCTGCTACATTAACATATTAATAATAACTTCAAATTAATCAAAGTAGTTTTAATCAAATTGATCAAAATGAAACATCAAAATAACTATTTTTTTATTTTAGTGGAGTGAAACTGCTAGCAAATATTTGAACAGCTGAAATGTCTTCTAATTACTATATTGTATCTCTGCACTGGGTTTACCTTATTAGGACAGGTTTTCCAGCATACTGTGGTTAAACTGTCTATAGATTCGGAAATTAGCGTTTGTTCACTTTCTAACTCTTTTATTCTTATCCCATTAATATCCAACATGCTTCAAGCTTTAGGTTTACAGATTTCTGTATAGGTTCTCTGCAGTAATTAGGGGGAGGTGCCAAAGAAAACAAAAGTAATTCCTTTCTAGAACATTTTTTAAAAAGATTTTATTTATTTATTCATGAGAGACACAGAGAGGGAGGCAGAGATACAGGCAGAGGGAGAAGAAGACTCCCTCTTGGGAGCCTGATGTGGGACTCGATTCCAGGAACCCAGGATAACAACCTGGTCCAAAGGCAGACGATCAACCATTGGGTACCCAGGTCCACCAGTTCACTTTCCTAGAACATTTTAAATGTACATTTCAAATAAAGATGTTCTGAAAATTGTCCATTCATCAATTAGATATTTATTGAACACTTCACTTAAATATTGGAATAACATAAAAGTAAATGGTACCCAACTATGCCCATAAGAAGATCGTTGATTTGTTTGGGAAGAAGCACTCGATTTATTTTATTTTTATTTATTTATTTTTAAAGATTTATTTATTTATTCATGAAAGACAGAGGGAGGCAGAGATGTAGGCAGGCTGCCTGTGGGGAGCCTGATGTGGGCCTCCATCCAAGGACCCTGGGGTCACCCCTGAGCCAAAGGCAGACGCTCAACCACTGAGCCACCCAGGCACCCGGAGTCCCTTGATTTAATGGGTAGAAGCCTTCAAATGAGAGAAGTACTAAAGGCTGTGAGAACCCAAGGGCCAGAATGGTTAAGACAAGAGTTTCGGAGATACTAGAATGGGATCTGGAAGAATGACTGGAAATGACTGGCTACGTCCAGAGGACAAGGTCGCGCACGGGTACACAGGGGAAAGGCAGGCAGTTCCGTGAGGCATTTGCAGGCAACAGGCCTCTGCTCCTAGCACTGTATTTTGAAGATTCTCTATTATGTTGCCAGGTTTGGAAGTGATTTCATAGGAAAGGGGAACACGCCTTAGGGGATTTAAGTGGGGAGATGCAGAGTCCTTAAGAGCCAAGCGTCAGGCGGTTCACCCATACTCCCTCAGTCTCCCAGGTGGCTCTGACTTTCCCTGCTTACGGGGGAGGAAACAGCCCCAGAGAGGTGTGCCAACGTCCCCAAAGGAGCAGAGCTAGTTGAGTGGCAGAGCTGGCATTTGAGTCTAATGGTGTGACTTCCCAGTTCCAGAGGCCAGGCATTTTGCTCCTCAGCACCAGGCCTCCGGGAGGGAGCATGTTGCTGCATGTTGTTGCATGTTGCTGCATGTTGCAGAACGTTGTTGCATGTTGTTGCATGTTGCTGCACATTGTTGCATGTTGCTGCATGTTGCTGCACATTGTTGCATGTTGCTGCACGTTGTTGCATGTTGCAGTATGTTGCTGCATGTTGTTGCATGTTGCTGCACGTTGCTGCACGTTGCTGCATGTTGCAGTATGTTGCTGCATGTTGTTGCATGTTGCTGCATGTTGCATGTTGTTGCACGTTGCTGCACGTTGTTGCATGTTGCAGTATGTTGTTGCATGTTGCTGCATGTTGCTGCATGTTGCTGGTGGGAAAAGTTCTCATCGGTCTTTGCCCTCAGGCCACCCACCTTCTAATGCTCCCTTCGCAAGGTCACCCCCCAGGCCACTTGATGGGCCGAGGGGATGGGAATCTACCTAACTTCAGACGCCGCGCCCTGCTCCTCAGCGGCCTCACGGGCCGCCTTCAGGCTTCCCAGCTCCCGCAGCAGGCCTGGCGAGCAGTTCACAGGCTACGGGACAAACTTAATTAAATTCAAGTGAGCGTCGTTAGGAGCGCCTGTCAGGCTCAGTTGTGTGCGGCTGAATAATTGAGTTGTGCGCGGGGCTTTTTATTTTTTTATTTTTTTTCCCCCTCTTTGCCTTCTTGGTGGTAGGCTTTTTTGGGGGGTTTTGTTTTGTTTTCTTTGGGTTTCTAAAGATGACCCTGACACTTTTCATAAAGCTGTTTTCTAGTAGGAACGCCCTCCATCAAAGAGACGCGGGTTGGTTGCCAGGCTACCGGAGAGAAGAGAACTCCAAGCGACAATGCCGACCTTCTCCCGGAGGGTCCAGGGGCTGTACTGCTCGGTGCAAAAGTGCGTCGCCGGACTGCACGGCTCCGGCTCCCCGGGGTCACCTGAACGCCAGACCCGGGTCGGGAAGGCACAAGCCCAGAGCTGCCGTCGAGGAACGAAGCGAATGGGACTGGCAGCGAGGAAGGGAAAGGTCGCTCAGAGATCCAGGCGAAGGATGTGTCCAAGATAAGCCCAGAGGGTACCAGCTGGGGCCCGTTTCTCCAATGCAGCCCTCGGGCACTGGGGACAATGGTGCCTGTTAGGACAGGGAAGGCAACCGTGGTTTGCAGCTGGTTGCAGGCCCTCTGCGGTTGGATCACTCACAGGCTGGGCCTGGATTGTCTGAGCCTTCGGTACCACCAATCTCAGCCCTTATGGGTTTGTTTAGACGAACTTTCTTTGTTCCGGCTGTTTAAACATCAGGAAGCTGGGGCAGCCCGGGTGGCTCAGCGGCTTAGCACCTGCCTTGGGCCCAGGGCCTGATCCTGGATGCGCGGGATCGAGTCCCGGGTCGGGCTCCTTGCCTGGGGCCTGCTTCTGCCTCTGCCTGTGTCTCTGCCTCTCTCTCTCTCTCTCTCTCTCTCTCTCTGTGTGACTATCATGAATAAATACAAATTAAAAAAAATAAATAAAAATAAATAAGTAAATAAGTACCACGAAGCTTACCATTTAGGGGCTCCTCGGTTCCTGCTTCCTGGATGATGGTCAGTAATCAGCCTGTCTTTATGTTAATTTCCGATTTTAATTAAGCTCGAGGACGGATTCCAGTATGCAACACGAAACAGATATAAATGACAGGAAAGAATATTTTTGAAACTTCTGTTGTTCTTGACACAGGAATCACCACTTAAAAGGCTATGAAGTGGTAAAAAACTTAGTTTCTCGTATGTATAAGTAGGTTGTTTTAGAGAGAGCTTTGGGCTTGAAATTACTTGACTATATTTCACTACAGTAGACCATTCTACGGTCCAGTTGTCAAAGTGCTTATAGGTTAAGTGTGCATATTAATTTTATTTTTAAGTATTTTAATATTATAGCTTCTTCCACCCTACTAATTGGTACATAATTCCAAAGTTTATAAAATGTTATCTTTCACAGTTCACATATGATGAAATAGAGATTGACTATCTAAGGCTATGCAGTATCTGTGCCAAAACTGGATTTTTTTTTTCTCAAAAAAAAAGTCTCCTGATCCTTATATTAGAGTGGATACGGAGGAAATACAGGGACTCCGTTTCATCTTCTGCCTCTTTTATTATTATTATTTTTTAATGGTTTTATAAAGGTCCCCTCAGGACCTCTGAGGATCTCTGGGTTTTTTAGAAAACGCTCTAAAGTAATACATAATCTGGCCATTGTGGGCCGGCAATAAATTTTTCTGTACATCTCTTTGGTTTCCCCTCTTTAGTCAGAGAACATCTATGACTTTTAAAGCATTAATTGCAAGAAGTATCAAAAAGGTTGGTGGTTGTTGTGATGAAAATCCTGACATTTATAGATGAAATAGCTAAGGAATCTAATATTAATTTAACTAAATATTTAATGAGTACCTACTATATGCCAAACATTGTTCTGAAAGCTGGAGCTATAGCAGTAAACAAAGAAAAGTGCCTGCTTAAATAGGTTGGTGGAGATCAACTACAAAGAAACATGAGGTCAGGGCTCTAAGAGTGACACAGTAATGCTTTAGAAAGTTGCCACATTTTTGGCATGTCTCAGTGGTTGAGCAACTGCCTTTGGCTCAAGTTGTGATCCTGGGGTCCTGGGATCGAGTCCCACATCGGGCTCCCTGCAGGGCGCCTGCCTCTCTGCCTGCCTGTCTCGCCTCTCTTTGTGTGTCTCTCATGAATAAATACATAAAATCTTAAAAAAAAAAAAAGTAGAAAGTTGGCACACTGTCTAAAATGTCCACAAGTGATTCTGAAGTTCTACCATTTGTATTTGGAATGTGATGCAAGGTTTTCTTTTCACACTAGGGAACTTTGTTTTGTTTAAATGATCTATAAGATGCCTGGGACATAAATATAAATTGATATTTACAAATATCAATCAAAAGAGATTGTATTGAGAAATTCATAGATCCTGAAGTTTGGGTCAAAAAAACAGTAGGAATTCTTCTGGGCAATTCTTCCCTAAGAAGGTATTTTGTGGAGGATATCAATATTAGAAAGGGAATTTAATCTGTGGGATTGGTTAAAGAGATTCCGGTTGACAGAGAAGCCAAACAGAGGTCAGTGAGGCAAAGATTAGCAACAAGTAGTTGTTGGATTCCTGGCTGAAAGGGAAAAAAAAGGTTCAGGAAATGCCAGGGCCATACAGCAGAAGCTGGAACCATGGCAGGGCAGTCTGATGGGAGCTGGAGTCCTGAGTGCAGATGCTGCCCAAGGCAAAAAGAGAGGCTAAATCTGCCTTGTCCCATCCTCCCATCTTCCAGTATCCCATTAGTGACTCTCATTACAAGGAGAAGCCAGTTTACAAAGAGCTTGAGAAACACGGGCTGCAGGCATCCGATTCCTTAGGATGCAGAGGAGAGCAGATAAAGAGAAGAAATGAATCTGGTAGACACCAAACGAGGACCAGCACAGTTACTGACTTTTCTTTGTTCAGAGTGGGCTCTGGAACCAAACTGCTTAGGCTCAAATCCTGGCTTGCTTCTTATTCTGTGTGTAACCTTGGGCAAGTTACTTAGTCTCTTAGCATCTCATCTTTGTCACCTGTAAAATGAGGACCAAGTAGGAATGACATTATATAATTTGTAAGACTGGTCTTCAATGAAATAAGCTATTTTAGTATGTGATTTTTATCATTATATTGTGTATAAAGCATTGCACTAGGTGACTAGTAATAAAAGCTGGTACTGTCTTCAAGGTCATATAGAATTTATTTTGGGGATGTGTTGAGGGTTTTTTTTCATATTTTTTGTATTATAAAAGTAACAATATTTATTGTAGGAAATTATATTAACTATATTTAGTGACTTTTAATTCCTTACGGTTCTAGTTTTTTCTTAGGTACATGAACCCCCTACCTGAAAAGATTCAATGTTAACCAACAATTCAATAAATCTGTGATTTCTGTTATGCACTCAATAGCTCATGAGGGCCTTATTAGGTATTATATTATAAAACTAAGGTTGGAGGAAACAATGTGATCACAGAAATGATTGTAATGCAATTTAAATATGGTAATTGCCACAGGAGTACAAACAGTATAGATTGGGAATGTAAAGAAGGGAGAAACCACACCCAATTGAGGAAGTGGAAGGTTTCCATTATGAAAAGTCATTTGAGATGAACTTTGAAGAACCAAAGACTTTTGACAACGTCGGTTACTTCTGTTTCATCTGCTCCGAAACCATTTCCTGTCCCTTGGTAGCCTCACTTTGATATTCCTCCAGGCATAACCTACCTTCTACCCACAGGCTGTTGTGATTTGGGTCAGGTTGACTCCATCCTTGTTTTATAATTTGCATGTGGCTCAAATCTGACCAGTCAGGTAACAGTTATATCCTTGAAGATATATAACCCAGTGCAGTAAAAATGAGCTTTCTCTTTTAGGGTTGCTAACCTTAGAGTTTCCTGCCTTAGAGATCTTGCGAATAAATTGAAGGCAATGCAAAGGAAAGCAGAAATGAGAGATGAGGCGAGTAGGAAATGAAGCAGGGCGGGAGGGGATAGAGGTAGAAAGAGAATGAATTTCACATTGTGATAACATTATTCAATTCCCCAACAGTTTCTCAAACTGACATCTAGATTTTTCACTTATACAGACAATAAAGTGTCTTCTTGCCTATACTCTCTTATATTATTCCATAATGAAAGAGTCCTAATAGGCAGGAATGGAAGATGGGGAGCTGTATTAGGGGTGAAGCTCATAAGTAAAGGCACAAAGGTGGTAAAGACTGGTTAGAATGGTCAGGGAATAGCAATTTCTGAACTGAATGCAGTGCATGGCGTAGATACAAACACACACACATAAATAATGGAAAAGAGTTGGGAAAGAAACGAGAAATTATCATTGATTTTGCATGAAAAGCTGAGTGTATGCTCAGTTGTCTAGGCCATCACTGTCCAAAGAAATATAATATGAACCACATATGTAATTTTAAATTTCTATGAATCACTGAATAAAGTTAAACTTATTTTTAATAATGTTCTCTAACACAACATATCCATAATATTATCAATTCAGCATTTAGTCTGTATAAAAACTAGTATAAAGATATTTTACTTAATTTTTTTGTACTGTTTTCAAAACCCAGTATGCATTTTACACTTCAGCCCATCTCACTTTATAATAACCACATTTTGAGGGCTCAGTAGACACAGCTGGTCAGTGACTACTATATTTAGCTGCATAGGTCTTAGTAATGCAGAGATACTGAGAGTTTTTGAGTAGCCTATCACATTTTGAGGGATATGTTTTAAGAAGTTTAATCTGTCATGATTTTCAAAATTATTAGGGAAGGAAAGGCTGAAGTAAAAAACTATTCATTGAATTACTTAAATGTTCCAGGCAATAATGAAAGCTCAAACTAGAATAATAAGAACTGGAATTAAATGGAGCTATATTAAAGACTTCAGAGGTAAAAAAAAAAATGCAGAGAATCCAACAGAGATTTGATATGAAGGTGATGGAGATAAAAATAGAAGAGATAACAGTGATTTAAGTTTCCCATCAAGAAAGATCAGGATGTTAAAAGGCATACTTTATTAGTAAAGATGATGACTTCTACTTTGTAGATGTTTCAGGGAGTTAGAGGACATCTGAGTAATATCGTTCACTCGGCAGTTAAAGCTGTGTGTCTCTAGCTCAGGAGAAAGGGTAGGTAAGAGAAAAGATTGGAGAGAAATATATATGACTGTTGAGGTCATGGGAGATAATACAATTAATGAAACAGGATAGGGAAGTGCTGAGCAGCTTCACGTGAAGCAGAGACCAATAGAGATGAGGACATGAAGTAATTTCGTAGAAAAAATGCAAGCGCACGATGTCCTTGGGAAGACATCAAACATTTGTTGCTTCAGCTTTCTTATCTTACAAAAAGGTGGCCGAAGTCTATGCCCCTCAGGCTTTTCCTGGTGCCAGCACCTCCTAGCGTTATCACCCTGGATCAGGTCCATAGGAGCTCATAGGCAGGAACGGATCAAGATTTTAAAACATTATGAAATGAACGAATGATAATGAAGGGAAAATAAGTATGAATGCAGAGTTAAAATATTTGTTTGGTAACTTGAGAAACCTACTCAAGGAAAGGTTCTCTTTCTTCAGGTGGAAGAGAGTTGAGCCTGTTTGTCGGCAGAAGGTAAGGAAGCTGTAGAAGGAGGAACGAACGGTCAATACTAGAAGGGGTATAGGAAGTGGAGCAAGCTTGGTGTAGAACCAGGGTGGCTTCAGACATAGATTCTTCTAGCATTTACCGTATGTCTCCTCTATTCTAAGCATCGTGCGTGATTTTTTTTAGATAGCACTTAATTCTAACTACAGCTTTGTGACAGCAGAATTATTATAGCTTTTACAGATGCAGTTGTGGTATTGTTGCTAAGACCATTTAAATCTGACTGTCGGGGCTCAACCACAACACCATACCTATTTAGCTATGAAAACTTGGGTAAGCTTCTTACATTTTCCTTTACCCTTTTGTTTTCCATAAAACAATAAGAATCTCATGGGATTTTTGTGAGTATTTTAAAGTATATTTGGAATGTTTAGTGACTGATACACGGTAAGTATTTTACAGCAATAGATCTCAACTAGGGACAATTTTCCCCCCTGGGGAACATTTGGCAATGTCTGGAGTCATTTTTGATAATCATGGCTAGTATATGCTACTGGCATCAAGAGGGTTGAGGCCAAAAAATAAAAAAAATAAAATAAAATAAAATTAAAAATTAAAAAAAAAAAAAAAAGAGGGTTGAGGCCAGAGATGGCTGTTAAATAATACACAATGCACAGGTCAGTTCTCCGTTTCAAGAATAATCATGAAAATTTGCTGTTTTTCTTTTTTTAAATAAGTGCTTTATTTTAGAATAGTTTGCAATTTACAAAAAAGTTGCAGAGAATTCCCATAAGTCCCACACCGTTTCTACTATGGTTAACATCTTACCTTAGTATGATACAATTGTCACAATAAACAAGCCAATTCTGTTACATTATTAACTACGGTCCATATAGCATCAGATTTTCTTTGTTTGTACCTAGTGTCCTTTTTCTGTTCTAGGATTTCATTCAGGATACCACATTAGTTGTCATGTTTGCTTAGTCTCCCCTTGGCTGTGACAGTTTTTCAGACTTTTCTTGCTTTTAATCACTTGACAGTTTGGGGGAGTACTGATCATTTGGTAAAATGTCTCTCAGATGAAATCTGTCTGATGTTTTTCTAATGATTATACAAAGTTAAAACTTGTAGGGAGAAAGACCACAAAAGTAGTGTTACTTGCATCAAATTGATCAAGGGTACATACATACTATCAACATGACTTTATTGTTGATATTAACCTTGATCACCTGATTGAGGTAGTGTTCTTAGGTTTCATTCATTCTGTGCACTCTAGGCATAGAACTGATAGAAGACAAATGGCCAGTATTTGCTAGCTTTGGGGAAGATTTTGTCTTCTTAATTATGGGTACCAACAGTTATTCACCATCTTTGCTTTTTCTCTTCCTCCCTGTAATATCAGTTCTATGCCTAGAGTGCAGGCAATAGTTTTGTGACCAGGAGGCCATAATCAGGAGGGTGAGGTCCACATACTGAAAAGAACAGAGTGGAATGATGGACAGCCAGATCCTTGATAATATTTTTAAGTACTTATTCTGGTTGCTGTTCTATGAAGTCAAAATCATTCCTTACTGATATAGTTCCCTAAACTGATCATATACCCTCAGGAAAAACTTTCCAATATGAGTGAAGGAGGGAGGGAATATTAATTTAGTCCATCAGATTGGCTCATAATGAAGCAATCAATGGGATGGCTATTGGCGACATATCATCCCAATATATGTCACTTGGCTTTTATACAGCCAGTTTTCCTTCTTGATTTAGATGAAGCTGATGGGTAAAGGGATGGTAACTTGTGTCATTTCTGCCTGTGTTTCCTTGTTATCACTAAGCCTGTCTTCCAGCACCCAGTGAATATCAAAAAGTATTTATGGCACATGCATTTTCTTAGAACATTACTATCTGTTGTTACATATTGATCTGAGATAATACATTTTGAAATATGTGGGTTAGGGAAAGTCCCCATGGCTGACCACATGAACACAAAGATGGTGTTGTTGTTTTTCCCAGGAGTGTCATGGCAGAGTGCAGTGAGTTGATTTATATTTTTGTGAGTAGATCATTGGACATGTATGATTAGTACCTCTGAACTAAAAGAGAAATATTTGTATTATTGGTTGCATTCACTTGAGTGCCTCCTTTAAAAAAAAATGCAGTGTTTGGGTACAATTTGCTAGTAATTGAGATATCTGTAATGGACTGGATACCAGAAGCTTACAATTTTTATTTGGAAAGAAATAGATTTTATACACATTTCTGGTGATTTATCTTAAGAGGATTTTATCTTATCTTTTCCTTTGTTTTCTTTATATTTCATCTGAAAATATTTACCTCATTTCTTCATATATTTATTGCTTTTACTGTCAGGAAAGTATGTCTTACAGTAATATTATTTAATTGTTTCAATCTAATGAGATTGTTCCTTTTGTTATAAAGAATGAACCTCCAATGTAGTCTATCTTTAGATTAAAAGTAAATTTTTTTTCTCAACATTGTAGTGAAACAGATTATTGTTAATCCAGTGAGAGAAATATGTTTGAACAAAAAAGTCTAAAGGGATCTTTGAAATGTTGGAATAAAACTCCCTTTGCAGCTGTTTTGGAAGATGCTGGAAGCTAGGAAAAGGTGAAGAGAAGAGCATAGAATTTTCTTCCATAAACGGACCAACATAAGTCTAGCATTTTCCCAGATGTCAAAGGACAAACTGGCCCAGTTGTTTAACAGTGTTTTCAGAAACTTTACAACTAGTGGTAGAAATAAAAGAGAAAGCATAGGACTACATCCATTAGTGCAAAAACATAACAAAAAGTCCTACATTAATGAAGATCAATTAAGCACAGATGACTAATGATTGTCTGACTTGAATGGAAATGACCAGCGGAATATGAAAGTAAGAAATAATTTTTGCTGATTCTGATAACCCTGGAAACAGGGACTTTTCTCACATGAGAACCTAAGTAATTTTGAATTGTTTGACTAAACAGGACTGAAATGAAGAAATGGTTGATTGGACACATGATCCTCTATAGGCGAAGTATTAAGATCAAGTGCAAAAAGCCTGGCAAAATCCATGTTAACCACCAGCTGTTGCTTCTTTTCCCCCATCCAAAGTCAGCGGAACAATATGGATCCTATTACTGCTTCTGGGAAAAACAATTGGTTCCAGGAGGTCATGGCAAGCAGAGATGCCCAAAGTGGCATTTACTCCCTGCCTATTTGGCCCACTAGGTAAGAAGTAGGGCTCTTCTTTGGCTGGCTCCTAAAAAGCCTAACTATGCCAGGCAAAGAATGGTGGTCCTCTGCCAGCTAATTCCTGGCTACTACTTGCTGTCTTTGGCTTCAGATACTTCCTATTTCTCCCCAGGCCACTGTACCTCTGAACTAGCAAAGTATGATTACAGTAAATCTCATCTTTTCATATTTATGTGTTTTAGAAAGGTTTGAACAGAGACTTATATACTCTCAGACAGTTCCCTATCAGCTTCTAATGGTAGATAATAAAAGAATTTCCTGTGCCTCAGGTGTGCCTGAGGAGACAGAAAAATCATCAGGCACATAGTTATTTTAGTACAAAGGAAGGGGACTGCTCCGAAGCATTAGAACTTACTAGAATAAACAGGAGTACATTTTAAAGTTTTTTTGTGACTCAGTAAGATTAAAAAAAAAAATACTACCTTTATGTAACCAAAATGGTCACTGATAAAAAGAGGCTCATCTAAGAAAAACTTAAATATAATTTAAAGAAGATTTAAAAAAATGGGTGACAAATTAAAAGCAAGTAAAAAAAATAGTGAAAAAAGGTTTATATATCATAGCAAATTATATATTAAAGTTTTGACATGTCCAATAAACTTCTCCAAGAGCCTAACTAAAGAGAAACAGATAAAAGTGAGGAAATAAAAGATGAGATGTAGAAAGAAGTAAGAAATTCATTATACATTAAATAGAGACTTCAGAAAGAGAAAGAGAAGCCAAAGAGAAGTACTAATGAAAAATCAGGAAGATTTTTTCAATAATAAATTTATTTTTTATTGGTGTTCAGTTTGCCAACATACAGAACAACACCCAGTGCTCATCCTGTCAAGTGCCCGTCACCCATTCACCCCCACCCATTCGCCCTCCTCCCCTTCCACCACCCCTAGTTCGTTTC
The DNA here is from genome assembly GCF_048164855.1 of Canis lupus baileyi. NCBI lineage: Eukaryota > Metazoa > Chordata > Mammalia > Carnivora > Canidae > Canis > Canis lupus. The sequence goes on along the minus strand of NC_132851.1, from coordinate 63,849,073 downwards.
CCAGAGTTAGGAGTCTTTATGTTCTGTCTCCCTTTCTGATATTTCCCACACATTTCTTCTCCCTTCCCTTCTATTCCCTTTCACTATTATTTATATTCCCCAAATGAATGAGAACATACACTGTTTGTCCTTCTCCGATTGACTTACTTCACTCAGCATAATACCCTCCAATTCCGTCCACGTCGAAGCAAATGGTGGGTATTTGTCGTTTCTAATGGCTGAGGAATATTCCATTGTCTACATAAACCACATCTTCTTTATTCATTCATCTTTCGATGGACACCGAGGCTCCTTCCACAGTTTGGCTATCGTGGCCATTGCTGCTAGAAACATCGGGGTGCAGGTGTCCCGGCGTTTCATTGCATCTGTATCTTTGGGGTAAATCTCCAGCAGTGCAATTGCTGGGTCGTAGGGCAGGTCTATTTTTAACTCTTTGAGGAACCTCCACAGTTTTCCAGAGTGGCTGCACCAGGTCACATTCCCACCAACAGTGCAAGAGGGTTCCCTTTTCTCTGCATCCTCTCCAACATTTGTGGTTTCCTGCCTTGTTAATTTTCCCCATTCTCACTGGTGTGAGGTGGGATCTCATTGTGGTTTTGATTTGTATTTCCCTGATGGCCAGTGATGCGGAGCATTTTCTCATGTGCTTGTTGGCCATGTCTATGTCTTCCTCTGTGAGATTTCTCTTCATGTCTTTTGCCCATTTCATGATGGGATTGTTTGTTTCTTTGGTGTTGAGTTTAACAAGTTCTTTATAGATCTTGGAAACTAGCCCTTTATCTGATATGTCATTTGCAAATATCTTCTCCCATTCTGTAGGTTGTCTTTGAGTTTTGTTGACTGTATCCTTTGCTGTGCAAAAGCTTCTTATCTTGATGAAGTCCCAATAGTTCATTTTTGCTTTTGTTTCTCTTGCCTTCATGGATGTATCTTGCAAGAAGTTGTTGTGGCCAAGTTCAAAAAGGGTGTTGCCTGTGTTCTCCTCTAGGATTTTGATGGAATCTTGTCTCACATTTAGATCTTTCATCCATTTTGAGTTTATCTTTGTGTATGGTGCAAGAGAGTGGTCTAGTTTCATTCTTCTGCATGTGGATGTCCAATTTTCCCAGCACCATGTATTGAAGAGACTGTCTTTCTTCCAGTGGATAGTCTTTCCTCCTTTATTGAATATTAGTTGACCATAAAGTTCAGGGTCCATTTCTGGGTTCTCTATTCTGTTCCATTGATCTATGTGTCTGTTTTGTGCCAGTACCACACTGTCTTGATGACCACAGCTTTGTAGTACAACCTGAAATCTGGCATTGTGATGCCCCCAGATATGATTTTCTTTTTTAAAATTCCCCTGGCTATTCGGGGTCTTTTCTGATTCCACACAAATCTTAAAATAATTTGTTCTAACTCTCTGAAGAAAGTCCATGGTATTTTGATAGGGATTGCATTAAACGTGTACATTGCCCTGGGTAACATTGACATTTTCACAATATTAATTCTGCCAATCCATGAGCATGGAATATTTTTCCATCTCTTTGTGTCCTCCTCAATTTTTTTCAGAAGTGTTCTATGGTTTTTAGAGTATAGGTCCTGTACCCCTTTGGGTAGGTCTATTCCTAGGTATCTTATGCTTTTGGGTGCAATTGTAAATGGGATTGACTCCTTAATTGCTCTTTCTTCAGTCTCATTGTTAGTGTATAGAAATGCCACTGGTTTCTGGGCATTGATTTTGTATCCTGCCATGCTACCAAATTGCTGTATGAGTTCTAGCAATCTTGGGGTGGAGACTTTTGGGTTTTCTATGTAGAGTATCATGTCATCAGCGAAGAGGGAGAGTTGGACTTCTTCTTTGCCAATGTGAATGCCTTTAATGTCTTTTTGTTGTCTGATTGCTGAGGCAGGACTTCCAGTACTATGTTGAATAGCAGTGGTGAGAGTGGACATCCTGATCAGGAAGATTTTAAAGAGCTGAATAAAATCTTGAGTCTGAAATTAAAATGGGGTCACTGAACACAAGCAAAGTAAATAAAAAGGAAAACTAATGGTAAAAGTTTAAAGAAAATAAATTCAGTTACTTCCAAGTATAGCCTAGATAGAGACTACACAGAAAATAGGAACAATAAAAATTCAGTGTATCAAAGCTTACAGTAAATGGCCAAAGCCATCCTAGAAACTGATAGTCTACATGTTACTATTATTAAACACAAATGAATGAAAATAAACAATTAAAAAACCTCAAAACATTTGAAAATGAGTAGTCAAATTTAAGGAAATCAGGGGAAAAAACCCTAATTAATACAAAAGGTAAAATAAGTAATTAGAAATTGAAAATCTATAAAAGCTAGAAACTGGTTCTTTAAGAAACATTAAAAATATGTAATGTATGGTAATTCTAAACAAAAAAGGACCAACATTAATGTTATGATATATCTATAAGCATTTTAAAAATTATATAACTATGTTAATGTTAAACATTTCAGTGATGTATAATATTTTATGCAACATTAATAAGATCAACTCTAAAATAATTAGAAAAACGTAAAAGACTAATATCTAGAGAAATAATGAAATATTGTAGTTTTTTTAAAGGCTCTTGTCCTAATAGTTTTACAGGTGAATTCTAAAACTTTCAAGGAGGATTAATATGAAGAGCCTAGGAAAGAAGGAAAATTTTCTAATTTAGCTAACATAAGCCTAATAGCAAAATCTTACACAGTGCAAAAAGCTGCAGTTCTATCTCAATTGTGACAAACAACGTAAGCATTCACAGATAGTAGTGAACTTAATACAATATGATTTTAATATAATGACATACCATGATCAAGTAGGAACTATACCAGAAAGCAAGAATGCCTTAAGATCAGGAAATGAAGCAGTGCATAGCAACCATAGGCCAAGGAAGAAAATCTACATAATTATTTGTTGGGTGTTTGGTGTGGGGAGAAGGCAATAAATGATTCTCATTATCTTATTTGTTACTCCTTCTAGGATGATGAACCAATTGAGATGTAGACGAAGGATGTAAGCAGATAGAAATTAAAATATCAGCCTTACCACTACTAACCATTTGAAAATACAATGAAAATAAAAGACTTCATTCACAATGTCAACAAAATCATAAACTAGCAATGGATAAACTTACGTAATGAACAATAGTGATAAGAAGAAAATTCATGAAAATTTACAAAAGTTTTGGAAAAGATCTAAATGGAAAGGCATATCACATTCAGGGAAGGGTGGATTTAATTCTATAAAGATACAGTTCTTCACAATTAAGTTCCAATTCCAATTCCAATTCCAATGTTATTTTTCTTTTTTTCCCTTTTATTCTTCTTTTCCTACCTCTCCTCCCTTTTCCTCCCCCTTGTTTGCTACTCTTCCTTTTTAAAATGTGAGGAACCTAGAATGTTTTAAGCAAAAGCAAATTAAAATCAAACTCTGAGATATTATATGCTATGATAATTAAAATCGCTAGATTTTATGTGTGTATATGTGAATATATAATTTTATGTTATATATGATGTTTTTGTCACTGTGTTGCTATTTTTTTTTAAAGATTTTATTTATCTATTCATGAGAGACACAGAGAGAGGGTGGGGGGCAGAAACATAGGCAGAGGGAAACGCAGGTTCCATGCAGGGAGCCCGATATGGGACTCCAGGATCATGCCCTGGCCAAAGGCAGGCACCAAACCGCTAAGCCACCCAGGGAGCCCATTGTGTTGCTATTTTAAATAAATATTCTTTTGGGTTTCTGGACCCAATTCCAACGTGTGTGTGTGTCTGTGTGTGCGTAGGCTTCCCTTAACTGACAAGCAGTTCTTAGATATCAGCAGCGTGTCTGAGAATTCAACTCAGTTCAGCTCAATTCTGACAGTATCTATCCAGAGATTGTGTCAGGTTCCACAGATAAAGGGCTTCATCCCATAAAATAGCCCTCTACTTCGGATGCCAATCACAATCGCAGTTTGTTACCCATACTCTGACCAACTGGCTATAAATCAGAGGTTTTCACTATCCCCTCCTTGGAGTCCGGTTAATTTGCTAGAATAATTCACAGGACTCAGGAAACTTGCTTATTTACTAGATTACTGATTTATTACAAAGGACATTAAAAGTTACAAATCAACAGAAAGATGAAGAGATACACAGAGGGAGGTCCTGAACAAAGCTTCTGTCCTCATGGAGTTTGGGACTTTGACTACCTCTATTTTGACCTTAAACTTTCCAAATGATGAAATTCTTCTTGCCAGCTCATCTCTTAACTCAGGCAAAAGACCCTGCAGGCAAAACATCTTCAGATGGGAGCTGAAACTACCCCCTCAAGTAATAAAGATCAGCAAGACCTGTGTGATGACCGCAAGATGATGATCAAGTTGGCCTTTACTGCCTACCTGCTTATACCCACCAGTCTGTGCCCCATAAAACCTGGAAGTATTTTTTGGCACTTTGAAGGCAGTCTTTGAAAGAATAGTCTGCTGTCTTTCTCATGGTGGCCTCACTGAAACAAATTCCTTTCTTGTTTCACCATCACTCATTTGTCTGCCTTTGGATCTTACCAGCAACGAGTAACCGGACCTGGTAGGTTTGGGACCCCTGGAGCCAGATGTTCTTGGACCCTTGCACCCTGGCTACACAGTGGCATCTGAAAGCATTCTGGTTTACCAACCTTGTATCTCTATGATCCCCCTTCTTTTGGGTTTTTATGGAAGCTTCACTACATAGGCATGATTGATTAAGTAAGTCATTGGTCATTGGGGATTGATTCAAGCTCTAGCCCTCTTCCTTCCAAGGAAATCAGGGGGTGAGACTGAAATTTTCAACCCTCTATTCTATGGTCCATATTCCTGGCAATCAGCCTCCAACCGTAGAGGTTTTCCAAAAAGTCACCTTCACTAACACAAACCCAGTTGTGGATAACAAGGCATTCATTTCACTTTTATGGCTCTGAAGAATTTTCAGGAATTGAGGGCAGAATACCAAATATAACAAAACATGCTCCCATTGCTCTTATGGATTAGGAAATTCCAAGGGATTTAAGAACTGTGAACCAAGAACAGTGGGTGAAGACCAAACATCTATGACAAATATATTTTCATCATCTAAATGACCAAATATATATATACATATTTCTTATGACTCACAATATCACAAGTACAAATAATCTTTATATTTTAATTATAGTAGCATTATAGTATCTTAGGATGTACATATATGATGATAATAGACTAGATCCCATATATGTGTATATGTGTATATACATACATAAATCTATACTATATTACATATATAAATAGATAAAAGTGATAGCATAATAAATTTCACACAGTAAAATGGATAAATTAATTTAATTTAAAGTCAAGTCAACTAATAAAGATAAGGACTTCATAGCAGATTTTTCCTTGCCTGGAGATAGGGGTTTGGAAAGAAGTAGAAGCCTAACAGGGTAGTGGTAGAGTTACCATACTGTCTACCATACATACCATATGGCAGAGTACCATAAAGGACTGAGAGGAAGTGAATTTGGCTCAAATAAACTCTTAACAGTTTCCACGGCTTTTCTTGAGGACTCTGTTTGCTGAAATAGATAGGTGCTACATACCCAGCTATTCTTGTAAGCAAGTTTAGGAGACTCTAGTTTGTATATTTATAAGGATTTTCTTTTGTTTCCACAAAGCTCAATGAATATGAAAACGTTATAGTCTCAGAGCATTTGTTAAAATACCATTCTAGAATGTTTACTTACATTAATGCAATAGTTGTTTCAGGAAGCTTCCTAAGATGGCTCATCACTTATGCATAGCTTTTTGGTAATAATGGGTTTTCTCTGACTGGTTAAAATAAGATTTCCTTTTTTGAAGTCACTGACACTTGTGGGAAAATATTTGGCAATAGACATATAGGTAATGTAACAAACTAAATATAAGATATTCTTTAAGAACAAACTATATGACCTGAAGAACAGGAGTTTAGAATATATCACTAAATTGGGCCCTAATGGGGTATTCTATGAAAAACATTTTCCTAGATAAATTCATTTCAGTGATCAATGACTTTTTCATGTTTACATGTTGATTATCTGCCAGTGATGTTTTCAGCTTGACTTTGCCTATAGGAAGTGGAGTTTTGTGAATGTGCTTGCTTAGCTTCATGTACATATTACGGCGGAAGAGTGAGGAGTACCTTCATAGTCCATGTGATAGCGATTCAAAGTGAAAATCATTCTAGGAGAACAGACCATTAGGGAGGTTCCATTCCCTCCCCCCCCCCCCCCCAATTACTTTGCACCTGGGATTCTAATCTGGAACTAATTCTTTCCCCTGACTGCAATTTCAAGTGCCCCTCCCTCTGCCACAACAGGATGAAGAGGCCCCAGGCTAGAATGCTGCAGGGCTAAGCAATTAGAAATTCTTCCAGAATAAATACAGTACACTACTGGCATTTCTAAAGTCTATAAGAAGGAAGAAACTTCTGAAACTCTAGAGAAATCAGTTGGTAATGATTTTAAAGGTAACTGTGAACATTTGCCATTGCATCTTTTAGCAAAGAAGCTCTTTTTTTTTTTTTTTAAGATTTTATTTATTTATTCATGAGAGAGACACACACACAGAGGCAGAGACACAGGCAGAGGGAAAAGCAGGCTCCTTGCAAGAAGCCCAGCATGGGACTTGATCCCGGATCCTGGATCCCGGGATCACACCCTGAACGGAAGGCAGACGCTCAACTGCTGAGCTACCCAGGCATCCCATAAAGAAGCTCTTGATAGAGGAAAGCAACTCATCTCTTTGAAATTAACAAGGAATGAAATTAGCTTGATTCACTCAAATAATCAACCATGCTTAAACAATGCCAGGAAGTAAATCTAGACCCACTTAGATGTAAGGCAACTGTTCTCTTGGCCACCCCAAAGATTCTCACCAATTCCTAAGTGGAAAGTAAGTGTGGTTTATATTAGAGTTTCACTGTATGCCCTGTATTTGTTTGTGCGTACACTGACCACGTGGTAAAATACATATGAATTCTTCATCCATGGTATGGGTTTGATTTTTCTCACCAATTTTTTTTTTTAATTTTGTAAAGTCTTAGGTTAGTGAACCCTCAAGTATTAATTAAAAAAAATGGGTAGGCACCGCCTCCTATTACAACTTCATGCCTCCAATGGACAGATTTAGGTTTAGCATGTATGATTTTGCAACTATTGGGGTGTTCAAAAATGTTACTTTTCTTTATTTTATTTAAATTTAGTTAAAACAGGGATCCCTGGATGGCTCAGCAGTTTAGCGCCTGCCTTCAGCGTGGGGCGTGGTCCTGGAGACCCCGGATGGAGTCTTACCTCGGGCTCCCTACATGGAGCCTGCTTCTCCCTCTGCCTGTGTCTCTGCCTCTCTCTCTCTCTGTGTCTCTCATAAATAAATAAATAAATAAATAAATAAATAAATAAATAAATAAATAATTTAGTTAAAACATATTTTAATCCCCAGATCTCTGGGCTGTTAAAAAATTCAATCTCAGTTACTTCGTCTCACTTTGTGGAATTTCACAGTCACCAAAGTAGGGAGAATAGCCTCTCTAGGTTTGGATGGCCTATGGTACCTTTGAGATGCCCTATGTCTTGGCCTCTGTGGCTTGGTGGGGAGCACAGGTGCTTGGGTTTCAGCTTCCCTGGGCCCAGTGACAGCCCTTCCCTTCTAAGACCTTGCTGTTTCCATGGACTTTGGCTTCCCAAACCTTATGGGAACCTAGATCTCTAAAATCTCTTAGTCTCACCAGCCAAGAGAAGTCCCCCACTTCTTTTTCCCCTAAGCTTCTGGAAAACAAGAGCGAGCAAGAAGACAAGGACATTTCTTCTTCTTTTTAGCGTTTTTCTTGAAGCAAGAGCATACAGAACTTGGTGTGTGTGTGTTGAGAGGGGACTTGGAGGTGGAGAAGATATACTGAAAAAAAAAAAAACCAGTAAGAGAACAAAACAAGTAAATATGTGCTGCGTCATAGGTAGTTCACATCTTTGTATAGAATGCTCTCCACAAGACCTCTCTCTATCCGTGTATTAGTCATGGGAACACTTCATCTGTTCTCACAGAGGATGAAAGAACAGCACTTTCTAGAGTGATCAAAGAGATTAATGGAACATTTATATTCCCATAAACAGGATTTAAAGAGCCCCTATTATATGGATGTGAGAGAAAAATGGGCATTATAAATCTAGGAAACATCTATGTGGGCTTGAAACATGTGCCACAGTATTAGAATTACTGGACTTACTCTGACTTGCATCAAGCAAATCATTTTATAATTAATCAAAATCCCTCACACTACCGTACCTGGAGAGTGCCTTGTGGTTAGTCTCTCAATAAAAGCATCAACTAAGTCCTTCAACTTCCTTTTCTTCAAGAGGAATAACCTTAGACAGTTTAGTTTCTTGAATTCTAATACCTTCTTTTGGGCCAATTGCTAATGAAGAGGATGCTAATTGCTAATGTGGAGACACATCTCCAGCCTCATCGCAGGATGCTCGTTGTATGAACAGCACCTCAGTGGGAATGTCAGTCATGTTCCTGTGGGCAACACACATGCTTAAGAGGGACTGTAGATTGTAGACTGTGATTAATTTTTCAAGAATTAATAATTAGCCTTTCTTAAACTGGTTTTATTTAACGTGCTCACTATGTCAGAAAGAGCACGGCTTAGTGACTTTTTTAGCAAAAGCACATTTAATCTCCTAATCAATACCACAGAGATGCTTCCCTGAGCTTATTTCTACCCAGTTCAGAATTCTATGTTGCTTGTGTATAATGAATATTTAGTAAGGTATAAGTGACAAAATTAGATGTTCTAAATAGCTCGTGCTTGGTTTTAATGTCATGTGGTCCTCTTTTTTAAAGTTATCTCTAAATAGTTTGTACTGACATGTATGTACTGACATGGTATTTTGTGAGGACAAACTATGTCACCGTCACCTGGGAACTCCGTAGAACTGCCCCACCCCAAACTTACTGCATCAGAATTTGCATTTATTAGGTAAAAGTTTGAGCAGCACATCTTTGGACACAATTTAGATTGAATCATCTGTGAAACTTTGGAAAACTGTAGATGTCAAGTTTCCAGAGCAGATCTACTGAATCAGAATAGTTGGGATTGCACACAAATGTGGATTTACAAAAGTGTTAATTCCAGTGTTTTTAATATAGTGTTATAATACTTTCGGGTGTACAATATAGTGATTCAATATTTCCATACATCACCCAGTGCTCATCACAACACAAATGTGCATTTGAAAAGAAACCTCCATAGGTCATCTTCTTAACAATTTTTCTAACAGTGGGAAGAAAACACCATGGTAAACAGAAATATGTTTTCAGCATGAATTGTCACAAGCAGGTGTTTAGTTCAAATATTGAAACTTTTTTTTTCCCACTAAGTCAACAAATTTGAGGATTGGCTAAAGTTTATAGACTTGCATTACTTCCTTATGGTATTAACAATTTGAATTATTAATAATGGAGAAATATTCTCCATTTTGTTCCCAAATGTGTGAAAAGCATTTAAGTGTCATTAGCATATTTGATTCTGTATAAAGTTACATTGATGGTAAATGTTCTTCCTGTAATGTTTGCATCTCTTTGAGATGACATAGGACTACTGACATGGTTCTATAATTTTCCATTTGCACTGTCTCCACTAAGCATTTATCATTTGAACTTGCCAGAATAGTGATAGCTTCTGGGTTCTTGCTTTGTTTAGTGTGACAGTAACAGAAGACATAAATCTTTGTGTTTCTTTTCTTAAAATAAATGAATTTTTGTAATAATAGCAACCAAATAAGGGCAGCAACAATTTTTAGATTCCTTATATCTGGTTTATCATCTGGCTGAGAATCTCTCCAGACAAAAACCCAAGTCTTTCCAGATCAGAGTTCAGTCTTCTTTGTTTTGCTTTTGTTTTTGTTTTGTTTTGTTTTTCCTAAAAAGCTAGATTCTAAGATTGAGAATTGTGTTTTCTTAAGAAGAGACAGTCTACAACTGGTTGTTGATTTCATAACTACTTTTTCATTTTTCTGGTGGATTGTTTTCTGCCCATTTTCCCTATGCAAATTATTCCTAATTCTAGTCTAGAAAAAATTAATTGCTGCCTTAGTGAATGCATATAACACCCTGAGAACTGGAACTAATCTTTTTGAAAAGTTGTTTTTATGTGGTAAAATTGAGGATGACTTGATAACTCAGTGGAATTACAAAGTTTGTTTTTCCGTAGAAAAAAAGATAAAACCCTTATAAACATTTTGTGAACATTTTGCCAGCCAATGGATACAAAATGCAGGTTCAGAAAGTTAATAAAAAATATAAACTCTGTTAGTTCAGATGTACTTCAATGATGTGTGAAACACACTGTGACTCACCATATAGCATAACTATGGTTTTCTGTGTAGTCATTGGATTGAATATCCAGAAGACAGCTGACTCTATTTCTTTGCTTTTAGACAGCATGGAAAGAGTCAAGTATCCTAATCTCAAAAATCTACAGGAAATTATACTGCAGAACTTGCTTTGTTAACTAATAGTAGAAATTCTTCCTTAAGTGGAAGGATTCTTCTAAATGTAATTTTAATATAGCTTTTTTTCCCACAGAAAGCCATTTCATCTGGTTTTGACTCTAGTGTAAATTCAGAACACTTAATTTTCTTGCTTGAAAGCAACTTATGTTCTCCTATAAGAGAACTCAATTTTCGAGCTGTGAGTGCTAATTTGCTAGATCTCTCTCTTCCTCAATACATTCTGTTGAATTCCACTGAAAATGGTAAAACTACTCTATTTTTTTAAAGTGGTAATTAATTCATAGATTTTTTTGTACTGTGAAGTACCTCCCAAATGTTATGTATCACTGAGTTGAGAATTGCAGAAAACAACACACAGCTTTGAAGTTAACAATTTGGTGGCATTTCAAAATATAAGAGTTGGTATAATTTGTAGGAATTGGTTAGCTATTTAACTAAATTTATCATATATTTATTGCATAGTCAACTCTGAAAAGCACTGTGCCACATTTCGGATTTTGAAGCTCTCCAAGAAAGTATACTGATTCCATTCAATAGTTCTAAATATTCATCTGTTTTATTCTGAGTTCCACTATAGTAGAGTTCCTTGAATTATCAAGAGGGAAATTATGGCATAAATGCAAAGTCATCTGATGATAATTCTCAGTGCTAATAGACTAGCTATAACTATTGAGTTGTGCCATATCAAGTAACATTTGGAAGAATTTTAAATTTTAATTATTCTCTTATTTCTGTTTAAACCCCAAGAAGACTCTGATCTTCTAAGCTTCTTTGCTTCTTCCAAGCAAAAAATATTTCAAAAACTTGAAGAAAATAGAAAGATTATAAAAGTAATGGAAGGTAGACAGCAATAGCTGTTTATGTTAGTTATAAACAGTTAAATATATCAATTGTTAAATCAAACTTTATTAAGGAAAGAAATAAGGCTATTTATGTTGCTAATCGAAGATAGGGGTACAATGAATAATCAATCCCAGGTCAAGAAAAAGGAGGAAAATCAAGGAACATGAGGAATAATTTTTCCTTAAGTTTTGTCCCATGGTGGAATTATTCTTCCAAAAGCAAATGATTAAATATAAAACTTCTGGATATTCAAGTTTATCCATGTAAGATAATGGTTTTCCTCTGGAGAAAAAGACTGTGGGAACAATACTGCTTCAACCACGAACCAAAGAATGAACTTGATGACCTAGTAGGGCTTTTCCATTTCTAATTTCTTGATTCTTGTATTCATTCAGAAATTTTCCTGTTTAATTTTTGTCTTTCGATGGGACTTCCAAAAACTCCTGTAAAAAGGTCAGGTTGGAAATAGCTTATTCACTGATAATAGGAGGGAAAAAATATTCATTTCACTCTGCTAAGTAGAGACAGGAAATATTTTCTTCCTCATTCATTGAACAAATATTGTCTCATTGTCTACTATGTGCTAGGCTCTATGCTATGGATATGAAAGGTTAGCATCTTAACTCCTAACCAACCTAACATCTTGGTTAAAAATAATAACAGTAATGTATACACAGTATGCTCGATTCTCTGATCCACAAATGAAAAATCAGTATTACATAAATAGAGGAAGGTGCTATGTGAGAGGAAGATTTTTATCCTTAAGGAGCAGCAAACTGATTCCATATATGATGCTATCAGCCCCGTTTCCTCATTTTGCAATGAGAAAATACATCTTGTAGCATATTCTTTGAGGCTATAGGGATTGAAGAAGTGGAGAAGATAGCCAATAGGCCCAGCTCTCACATTCTTATAATGGTAAGTTCCACATACTTACTCTCCTGTTTCTCTGTGTTGGTTCTAGATGCCAACAATTCCAGGGCCTGGAATAAAGCTCATCACCAGGAAAAATGACATGATTTTCCATGGGCATGCCCAGGAAGTAGTACTCTGTAACTTCCATGGGATGGAAATTGGGCTAGATACCTGTAGTTGAAAGTGAATAAAGCAGAGGTCAATTCCCCGAAGGAACTTGCAATGTAGAGGAGGGGGCGGATATAAATCTGGTTAATTATGATGCAATACAGTTTTGTACTTATATTTTGAACAAAGGTGAGTAGAGGATTTCTCAGATTTATTTGACCATGGGAAAGAAATAAAAATGATAATCTATCTAATTAATATTGACAGGAAGTCATAGATATATTAAAAGTGTGGGAAAACAATTAAAATTAAAAACTCATACTCTGTGAAAGTCAAGGTCAAGAGAATAAGAAGACAAGCCAGGGACTGGGAGAAAATATTTGCAAAAGATCTTTTGCAAATAAAGATAAAGAACTATTCTCTAAAATACACAAAGAAGTAAAACTCAACAATAGGAAAATAAACAACCCAATTAAAAAATGGGCCAAAGACCTTAGCAGACACTTTAGCAAAGAAGATATATAGATGGCAAATAAGCATATGAAAAAAATGCTCTACCTCACATGGCTTCAGGGAAATGCAAATTAAAACAACAATGAGATACCAATATATACCTATTAGAATGGTCCAAATCTGGAAAACTGACACCACCAAATGTTGACAAGTATGTGGGACAACAAGAACTCTCAAATATTCCTCACTGGTGGGAATGCAAAGTGGTACAGCCACTTTGGAAGATGGTTTGGCAGTTTCTTTTAAAATTAAGCATACCCTTACCGTATGATCCAGCAATCATGATCCTTAGAATTTACCCAAAGGAGTTGAAAGCTTATATCCACACCAAAACCCATACATTTGAAACCATGTTTCTAGCAGTTTTATTCATAACTACCAATCTTGGCAGCAACCAAGATGTCCTTCAGTAGCTGAATGCATAACCTGGGGTATATCCAGGCAATGGAATATTACTGAAAATTAAAAAGAAATGAACAATCAAGCCATAAAAAGACATGGAGGAAACTTAAATGCATATTACTAAGTGAAAGAAGACAATCTGAAAAGGCTACACACTGCATGATCCCAACTATATGACATTCTGGAAAAGGCAAAACTATGGAGATAATAAAAAAGATCAATGATTGTCAGGGGCTAGGGGATGGGGAAGGATGAATAGGTGGAGCATAGAGGATTTTTAGGGCAGTGAAAATGCTTTGTATGATATTATGATGGATATACAGTCATTATACATTTGTCCAAATCCATAGAATATACAAAAACAAGAGTGAACCATATATAAGCTGTGGACTTTGGGTGGTTATGATGTGTCAGTGCAGTTTCATCAATTCTAACGTATCACTCTTTTGTTACACTTTGGAAGGTGCTAATCAAAGCAGAAGTTCTGCTTGTGCAGGGGTAGGGGGCATTTGAGAAATTTCCATCTCTTCCTCAGTTCTGCTGTGAACCCTACACTGCTCTAAAAACAAATCTTACCCTCCCCCCCCCAAAAAAAAGTGTGAGAAAGGCAAAACGCAAATTATAAATGAATTTTTTTGCTGTAAAAAATGCCAAAAATTTATGTTTAAAACACAATACACATTGTGTATCAAAATATTGTCATATTATAACAAGATATACAACATTGACCAGACAACCTCAACTGGAAAACACACACACACACACACACACACACACACTCCTGCTTAGTTAACTGTTGCCAATATGAGGACAGATTAAAATGTTCATACATCAACTGATTTCAAGAAATTTAAGTCTTAAAGGGAATGATTTCACAATTAGGAAGACTACATAATACGATGCTACTTTTGAAATTGTTTCTCTACCTCAAACATATTTTGGAAGAAAACGTACTACTGGCATTGGTTTAGTATTTTTGTGGAGCACAATGGGGTGTAAGAAGGTGTCCTTTGCCTTGTAGACAGGAAGAAGAAGGGTGTTACGGACCAAAAGACCAGTATGTGCTAGTGCATGGACTTGAGTGTGGGAACAGCATTAGCTAGCTGGAGGCAAAGACACCTGGGAAATCAGGGAAGTGATTTATTGCCAGGCAGGCCTGGAGGGGTCAGTGTGTGAAAGGAACTTAATGACTGGTTTGCTTTTGACTCCCTACATTATCTCTTGTAAAATTCAAAGTTCACCACATTTTAGCTCTTTATATTTTCCTACTTTTCTTAGAACTTGCCATATTTCATTCCAATTGAGCCATCTGTACATATGCCATATAGCTTCAAGTAAAAAAAAAAAAAAAAAGTCTTCAGTTAGGCCCTTATTATGTTCTGGACCATGTGCTAAACAACTTACATTCAAGGTTCTGTTCATTTTCATGAACATGTTGCATAAGCAGTATTGTTAAACTAATTTTAGATTGAGAAACTAAAGCTGAATCTGCATGTGAATCCTACCTATCTGACTCAGGGTTCATTTTACTTTAATAATTGGTCTTTGTAACGGCATTTCCCCAAGTAATGTGTTCTTCGGAAGATAAAGCCTAAGAAAAAAGCATTCTGTGGTCAAGTCAGTATGAGGACCGCAGCGCACTATACCTCCCTCTTGAAGACTCGGTGTGCTTAGGATGTCAAACTCCCTGTGAAGTTCTGAAATAAAGAAATCCATTTCGTGTTGTTGATGTGAGTACTTCACAAACTTTAGTTGACTGAAAATTCTTGTGTGTGTGTGCACGCGCGCATGTATAAGGCATTTAGCATTCCAGGACATACTTTGCGAAACCTTGTCTTAGAGTATATTGGGAGAACCTTATTAATCTGAACGCAATCATTTAGAATCCAAGAAATATAGAGCTAATTATAAGCTCTCAAGTCAGTGTTTGTCAGAACGAGGGTCATGAGTTACTGGTTTGTGAAAGCAATGAAGTGGATCCTGACCAGTATTGGAGGGAAACCCAGGAAACAAATAGGATAGAAAATATCAGAGTTGTTGCATGTAGCATGTACTGAATCGTGAAATTTTTACTGGGTCACAATGTAAAATACGTTTCTCTCTGTGGTCATGGCCAAAAATGTCAGAAGTCACTGTTTTCATGAAAGTCCCATGAATCGCTTGTTGTACCAGGGGTTACTGTAATGACAAATGTCTGAACTTCATAAAATTTAACATAAAAAGGACTACTGTAATGCCATGGCTAACTACAGTATTTGAATTTCTTAAAATAGGAGATTTTTTAAAGCTGAAATACCTCATGGGGGAACCAAAATAGTTTGGTGACTTATCAAGGTCAAACAGACCAACCTGGGCCTAGTACCTAGGTTTTCTGACTTGTACTCTAGTATTCTTTTACTTGTCAGTGAAAATTGACATACTTTATATTTATAGAACATGAAGATTATTTATTTTTTTTTTAATGAATAAGAGAACTAGGTATAAAATTCAGCAAATCACTCCTGGATAGTAAGTCAATGACAGGTTACAAACATGCTGGAGGCTTTAATTGAGGGGAAAAAGTAACTTAGGGTACTTCAGTGCTGCGGTCTAATTACAATTCCACCCCCAAAAGTAATTAACTTAATACCCCATTTGGGGTATTTAAGTCATCTGGCTATTTAGTTATCTGGTTTCTCATTTGTAAATGTTAAGTGTCCCATATACATGATTTTAGGAGACTCAGCGGTCAGCGTATCAGTGAACGCAGAATCTTGCCGTGTTTAGGATGTGACCCTTAAATAACGAAGCCAAGCGTAAGAAACCTCCAAACTCTGCACCATTTTCAAAAGAAAGAAAGGGAGCTATGGCCTCCTGAAGAATCCCTTAGCAAAATAAACATTAGCTTCTACACGTTTTATTTTAGGTAACTCTTTCCAGTTGAAGGTTTGAGGATTGTACCTAAAGCTGTGCCTCAGCACCCTCCTCTCCAGGTCTGTTCTGGAGCGAGGATCTGAGACTGGTCACAGGAGTGGAAAGACTTTCTCTTGCAGCCCTCGGCTCCCTGCCAAGTGCCCGCGGGGGTCCACCTCGGGGAGTGAGCGCGGGCTCGGAGGCCCGCAACGTGTCTCCGCATCCTCAGGGCCCCGGAGCCCAGGCTGGGGTCCTGCGTCCTCCCCGCCGGGCACAGGTCACCGACAGCCCGACCTCGGTGGGAGGAGGGACGCTGGGGCCCGTGCATCGAGGGATGAACCGAAGCGTCCGGGCGAGTCGAGGAAGGGACGCGGCATCTTTCGAAAGTAGGAGGAACCGGGCGAACGTAAGCAAGAACCGGAGCGGGGCGGGTGGGCGTCAGGGGGCGGCTGAGCGCGCGGGTGAGGCCCGAGGTCGCTGGGCTCTCCGGGGGGCCCTTTCCCGGGCTGGGGGGCACCCGAGGTGGCAGGGGGTGGGTTCCTGACGCCCGGGGCTGCCCTTGGCCCTCCCCCTTCCCAGGATGAACTCCCCACCCGTCCCGCCCGCACCGACCGCCGCTTCCCTGGGCCGCCCCTCCCCGGGCCCATCTCGCGGGGGTGGACGCGGCCCCGGGCCCGGGGCACGACCCCCTCCCTCCCGCACAGGCGCCCGCCCAAGCGCTTGCAACCGCGACCCTGCCCGGAGCCCGCCGCCCGCGGGACCGTCCCCGCGCCTGCCCGCGCCTCCCAGTCCTCGCCGTCCGCCCGCCCCGGCCAGCCCCGCCAGCCCGGAGGGCGCGGGGGGCGCGGGCCCCAGCCCCAGCTCCTGCCTCAGCCCCAGCCCCAGCTCCTGCCTCAGCTCCTGCCTCAGCCCCAGCCCCAGCTCCTGCCCCAGCCCCAGCTCCTGCCCCAGTCCCTGCCCCTGCCCCAGCCCCTGCCCCAGCCCCAGCTCCTGCCCCAGCCCCTGCCCCAGCTCCTGCCCCAGCCCCAGCCCCAGCTCCTGCTCCAGCCCCTGCCGCAGCTCCTGCCCCAGCCCCAGCCCCTGCCCCAGCCCCAACTCCTGCCCCAGCCCCTGCCCCAGCTCCTGCCCCAGCCCCAGCTCCTGCCCCAGCTCCTGCCCCAGCCCCTGCCCCAACTCCTGCCCCAGCCCCTGCCCCAGCTCCTGCCCCAGCCCCTGCCCCAACTCCTGCCCCAGCCACTGCCGCAGCTCCTGCCCCAGCCGCAGCTCCTGCCCCAGCCCCAGCTCCTGCCCCAGCCCCTGCCCCAACTCCTGCCGCAGCTCCTGCCCCAGCCCCCGCTCCTGCCCCAGTTCCTGCCCCAGCTCCTGCCCCAGCCCCAGCCCCAGCCCCTGCCCCAGCCCCCGCTCCTGCCCCAGCCCCCGCTCCTGCCCCAGCCCCAGCCCCGCGTGACGTGGGCGCCGCGGCGGGAGGGGCCGCCCGGGGGGCTCCGGCCGCCTTATTAGCGCCCGGCGGGTCTCGGGCAGCCCCAGCCCGCCGCACGGAGCAACAGGAGCCGCAGCTCCCCACTCCTCCCACCGCCCCCGCCAGCCTCCTCCTCCTCCTCCTCCTCCTCCTCCTCCCCTCGGCTCCTCCCGCCCCCACCTCCGAGCGAGCGGCGGAGTCGCCCTCTCGCTGCCTCTTTCTCCCGCTCCCGCTCGCTCGTCTCTCTCGCCCACACTTGCCCCTGCTGTGCTCCAGGGCACCCAAGCATTCTCCGCGCCGACCTTGGGAACCGGGGGTGCTCGAAAAGCCCCGGAAAAGCCGCCGGGCGCAGAGATAGTCGGAAGCCCCCGTCCCTCCCCCTCTCCCGGCGCAGCCCGAGCCGGCCCGCAGCACCTTCGCGCTCCGCACGGGGCAGGGGAGGACGGGGTGAGGAGGTGACGCGGGAAGAGCTGCCGAGCGGACGGGCCGGGCCGGTCTCGGGGCTCAGATTGCATTTCCACTGAGGCAGATCACAGAAGACCACTCTTTTTGCCCCTTTGACTCTGCATTTTTTCCCCCTTTTGCAGATTTTTTAATTATTCTTTTTCTTCCTTCCTTCTTCTTTTTTTTTAAGGAAACTTATTTTTTTTTCTTTTTTGGGGAGGGGGGGAGGAGAGGGGGGGGAGTCTGCTCTGGGCATCTGCTTTGCCCAGTGGTTGAAAAGTGACCTCGACTCGTGATGGTTCTCCTGTCACTCTGGTTGATAGCAGCCGCTCTGGTAGAGGTTAGGACTTCAGCTGATGGACAAGTAAGTGGAAAATAATAACAATACAAAACTCAAACCCAACCTTTTCCCGAAAAAGTTCCTCCCCTCTCTCCTCCTCCCCTCTCCCCCTCCCCTCCCCCTCCCACCCTTCCCTGCTATCTTGCGCCTGCAGGAGCGGCGGCGGAGGGCTGGGTGCGGCGTGCGGGGCTCCCTGGGGGCGGGGGGGGCTTGAGCGTTGGGCGTGGGTCGTGACTCCCACCCTGGGAGCCCAGGCCCGTCACACCTAGGGTCCCCCCCCCCCCCGCCTCTGCACTCGCAGCGATTCCTGGGGACAAACCGCAGCCAACCCGCATCCTCGCGGGACCGTCGGGGCCTCCCCTCCGCGAGCGCGGTCTGGGCGCCCCAATGCAGCTCCGAGCGCTGCGCCCCGGGGCGCGCGGGGCTCCCCTCCCCCTCCCCTCCCCTCCCCCCTCCCCCCTCCTCCCCTCCTCCCCTGACTCACGGCGTCTCCGGCAGCCGGAGGCGGGGGTTTCAGGAAGTCCCCGGGCCGGCCCGGGAGCGCCCCAGCAGACACGTGTCCCGGGAGGACCGCGGCGAGGCCGGGGTTTGACAGTTGGGGCGGGGGCTGGGACGTTTCCTGCCCCGCGTTTTCCTGGGCTCAGGCTGGCTGCCCGCGCCCTGCTCCCCTCCCCCTCCGCGCAGCTCCTCCTCCTCCTCCCGAGCTGGGTCGGGCGCTGCGCGGTGGCCCCGCGGCCCAGCCCCCACCCTCGGAGGCTCCAGGTGAGGCCCGATGCTCGCGGAGGGCCGTGGGACTTGGGGCTCAGAATTGCAGGATTGCTCCGGGAGTTTTTGCAGCTTCCCTGGCCTGCCTGGTCCGGCCATAGGTGGAAAAAGTGCAAGACTGGTTGATGCTTGACCTCGTATCTGATGGATCAGCCCCCCCCCGCCCCCCCCCTCCGCCCCCCATTTGGGTTTCTTTTCACGCATATACACTCAGAGACTGTCTTTGCTGATCCTCACCCAGTCTAGCTGAGTTTTAAAGAGAAGAATATCGAATGTCCGTGTTTACTTTGCAAGCTGCATAAGTACTAAAATCAAAACGAGCAAACAACTCCCGGTTCCAAACTGTTATTGAATTGCTTCATTCTCTTGCCACAAGAACCAACACACCGAGGGAGGGAGGTGCAGCCTCTAGGCACCAATCCCAGTCTCCAGCATCTCCTGACTTAGCTCCTGAAAGGCATTAATGGTAGAAATAAAACGGACAAGGTGATAAGATGAAACCCAGTAACTGTTTCTTTTTACTTTCCCCCCTTCTTTGCAGGCTGGTAATGAAGAAATGGTGCAAATAGGTAAGCCTTGTTCTCAGATGTCGTTCTTATCTCGGTAGAAAGTAGAGAACGAAATAAGCTGATCAAAATATTGTCTCTGACATTTCTCCCGTTTGGTGGTTAAATAAACAATCATTTGTAGTCCAGGAGCATTTCTATTCTTCCTCTTTCTGGAGGAGAGTCCTACTTTCCTCAGGCTGCATTAAAGTGGTATAAAAATTCTGCCATTGGACTTGTCATGCATCAATTTTTTTTTTTTTTTTTTTTTTTTTTTTTTTACTGTCTCTGGACAAGCCCCTGGTAGGTATTTGGACGATGACGTAGAGGTTGGAAGAAAGCATGGAGATAAGTCAAATCAAACCAATTTGTGTAGCATTAGGAGGAGCACCTCTGATTAGAACAGAAGACAAAGTGTAAGAATGCTACAAAGAAGGATAAAACAAAAGGAGATGAAAATTTTTCTCTTAGAATTTTTCGAGCTCTGTATAAGCCCTCTGGTGACTTCTCTTATTCCATCTGCTTCACAATAATTATCAACTAAGGTGCAAGGTACTGCTAGGCATTTTGCAAATAACGTCTCAAACTTCAGTATTACCTGAGGATGTGGGAATTATTCCCATTTTATGGGTGAGAAGACTGAGGCTCAGAGAGTATAAGTGACTTGTAACAGGTCACTCCAAAGTCCATATAATCTTTTTTAGAAGCTGTTTATAGTGATGTATTTGTTCTGAATTCAGAGACTGAAAGTCATCAGGCCAGGAGCCAGGCTTCATTCAAAGTGTTTTTATACACATTTAACTTGGATTACTCTGAAAGATAAATTTTCGTTTTTGGCAGAGTATTAGTCCCCATAAATTCTGTATTTGTCAAGTGATCTTATAAAGTCATCTTGGAGATGAAAAATCTTTTGATCACTGCAAACGTAGTTACCCATCATTGCCCGTGTGCTGTGCATTGGGCATTGTATTCGTTGCTTTGTGCGTCATCTCACTCTCAGAAGCACACATGATGCAGACACACCATTGTGCATATTTCAGATTTGGAGAAAAAGGAGCTTGAGGTTCCACAGCTACCTGCTAGAGCCCATAGTGGGGATCTGGGAGGATTCCATTCTTCTAAACTAATGGAGGGACCCCAAGATTGGGGCCCAGGGATGTCCATATATAGCTGTCTCAGAATATGTCAGAATGCTTCCTTCCTGTACATTGTTTGGCTTTGTTGGCACTCTTCCTCAAGTCTAGACCTCCATAGTGAGAGTAAGGCAAAGGGGAGGACAGTGACTGAGAACTGCATGAAGTGTATAGTGTCTGTGAAGAGACATTCGTTATTTGCAGCTGATAACATTCAGCCATGAATATATATCTTTTTAAAACAAGGATTTAAAAGAAATCCTCAAACAAGCAGAAAAAAAAAAAGCTATCTTTCTTTTTTATTGCTCAAACATTTGATTACTTAAACATCCCAACTTTTCAATATATACATTAGAAGGCTAGAATGGGGCGGTTGGGGGGCTTTTTCCGTTAAGCATCCAAATCTTGATCTCTGCTCAGGTCTCCATCTCTGGGTTATGAGTTCGAGCCCTCCCTGAGCCACACTTGGTGCGGAGCCTACTTAAAAAAAGAAAAAAAAGAAGATTACTCATTCTATCAAAGGAATACAATATAGGCTTTGATTAAATTTTCGGATAGAATCAGCATGTTCTCCTGTAAGAGGTCTTGAGTTAGACTTTGGTCCAGTCCTCATGTGAATATCAATTACTTTAGTCACAGGTTTCTACAGGGAAGGAAGTGATGCAGGGGTGTATAAATTTGGCAGGAGGAAAATGAGTAGCCTTGTGGAAGAAGGGAGCTCAGGGGACTTGTAGGTTGTGTTGCTGGACATTTTCTTGATCCCAAGTTCCTCTTGCTTTATGGGGTTTCTCTCTTTTATTACTGTGATTTTTATTTACCATTTTCACATTGAGTGAAGAGAAGAGCTAAAGATAAAAATAGGTTTGACTCATGAGTCTTGTGATAGTAAAAGTGTAGTTATCATTTGGCTTTGGGTTATAATCATTTATATAGCCCTTAAAAGGGATTTAAACATTTTTTTGAAAGATCTGCTTATAGTAGTGAGATTTCTTTCCCTTGTATCCACATACCAAGGGGTTGCCAACCTGAAGGTTAAAATGCTCTCGCCTACAAATAGTTAAGGAAATTTTTTCCAATAATTAATTTAAAAGTGGTTTTATGTAGCTGCTTGGAGGTGCTATTTGATCAATAGTACAATTACAAAAGATTAATAAGGCTTGTAGAGTTAATTATTTTTATTGGTGTCCAAATTGGCTAGAGAAAAGTCCATGGTCCTAAATAATTTCTGCATAACTTAAGGTCTCAGGAAGAGATAAATTAATGACAAGTCGCAAATTATTAGGAAGCTCAATTTAGAGAAATAATTTCTTTTGAGATATAGTATTCGTGCAGGCTGGTGCATATGAATGTACACCTTACTGATTCTTCACGAAAGGAACACTCTTGTATAACTAGCATCTGGATCAATACAACATTACTGGCAATTGTGCCACCTTCTTAGTACTATCCCCGCATGATAGCTAACCACCCTCTTGACTTCTGACGGGATGGGGTTAATTTTGCCAGTTTTTAAGTGTTTCTTTATTATAAATATAGGCACACAATATGTGCTTAAGAAAACAATAAAAAAAATACTTCTAATATGCTTCAGTCCTCTAGAGCAGGAAGGCTTCTGTTCAGGTAGAGAGAAGGCAGTTGTGGTGAGGGCAGGTTAAGAATACGTATAGGGGTATCACCTACATAGTATGTTAACAGGCCATTGCTTCTTTCTCTCTCTACCCAGTAAAAAAAAATGCTCTCTTGGTATGTGGGAAAGTATGATTCACCCTAGAGAAAATGGGTAAATAGGTTTTGAACTCTGACCTACTTCTCTGCTCCTTTGTCAGCCAAAGAGGAACTACTTATCTACCCACCTATTTACACCCACACATATATGCACTCATACACGTGCACACATACACACATATATACATATAGTACATGTATGCGTGTGCACGCATTGTGTATATATGTGGAAGTGTGTTTCATGAGGTTGTTAACATACTTCTGGGGCATATCAGGGAGTGGTTTCATTCTGACTCAGAGTATGGCCTTGGTAGGATGCCTAGGGTAATTGTGGGCAGCTGGCTGGCTGGCCTGATTGGGTAAGGACTCCTGCTCTGTGACACTTGTGGCTTAGGAAATGATCATAGTTCTGTAGAAATCGGGGAATCTGCAAAAGAATTCTCTAAGCCCTTTGTTTCATAAGCTACCACTTTGATATTGCCGGAGTATCATTAGAGGAAAAATCATTGTGAGGCTTTGCTGAGTTCCCTCGTTCACCCCCTCTCTTGGAATCAGGGCATGTCTATCTTTCTTTGCCCTATTTCTGTTTCCAAGTCTCAAATTACATTCCATTTCATTTCTTAACAAAATAAAGTTGCTAATCTTGTCCTCTTAAATATCCAGTTGACTGAGAAATATTTTTTTTTCATCGTTTGCAGGGATTTATTTGGTTTTCAAAGTTTAGTGTAAGTCACTTCACCTAGTGAATTGCTTATACTAGCATTTCTACAGGTGTAGACCTCATGAGAGCAAACCCTTTGTCTTGATAATTGCTGTATACCCAGTATATAAAATTGGGCTTGGTACCTTGTGGGTCTTCAAATATTTGTTATTCAGTGCATAAATCTAGTAAGCAGGGTACTCTACTGGAACGCACCTGTGTTTGGAATTTTCTTAAATGCTCTTGTTCTGTGCCTCTCTCTAGGTTTAATCAGTCCCCACGAAAAGGAGGATGGTGTCAATGACTATACAATTAATTACTCAGTGTTACCAAGACTCCTTGTAACTTTCTTTTCACTCCACAAAGCTCAGGGACCTTGATTTCTTGGTTTCTTAGACTTTTCTGTTTCTGTTCTGTGAGATTTGGCAACTTGAACTGAATTATGTGCAGGTTTGGAATGGCCACTAAGTTTGCACTGATTTCTACTTGAGATCATTAGGGGAAATAAGATAACCTGAGCTTAAAATCTACCAACCCAGCAGCGAGACTGAAAAGTGTGATTTAAAGGGGTTTAAAGGGATTCTTTATAAAATTTGGAATTTTAGGTACCTCTATGGCCATTGTTCTTTCTTGTACCTAGAGATTATGCAGTTGACTTTACTGATTTAGCTTCCACCCCTCCACTGAACATGATAATGGGTAATATTCAATGCTTTAAGCTTTACAGATGAGGATGTTATTTAGTGTAGGATGTTAATCTACTACCAGCAAATTGTTATTGCTGTTTAGCTGAAATATTTCTTCCCCATACGTTGACTGTTTTTTCTTGCCACTGTACCAAATAACCATAATATTGCTCAGAAATGTTAAGAAATTCCCATGGTCGTTTCTGCTTCCAGGATGATCATCTCTAAGCATTCTTTGCTTGTGGATAGCCAATCCAGATTACCTTGGAAAACCATTAGGGACGATTCCAAATTGCCTGGTAAAATCATGAGTGGTTTCAATATGAAGGATTTGGTTATGCTACTTGGACTGGATATATTGACAGTGATGACTTAGATGGAACTCTACTGTCAGAATTTTGGGAACCTTCTCTTTAGTGTTGCTCCAATAGAGATCAGCTGTTACTCCTAAGCTGTGCTACTTCTATTATTAGAAATTGTTGAATTTTTCTTTTTAATTAGTTTTTTTCTGAATATAGATATTTTACATTGCCCGTTATAATTGTCTTCTTTAGAGTTTTTCTGTATTCCTCAGATTTTTTGACAATCATCTTAAATATCAAACTGTTGTTATAATTTAGCATATTCTTAGTCATCTTTCAGTACACAGATTGTGTAGATTACATGTTTTTGTTTGCTATTTTAGTATAACTTCCCATATCATTACAAAATCCTTATAAACATAATTTTAATCTCATTATCCTGATAAACCATAATTTATGTACTTATTTCCCTAATGATACCTATTTTCTCATGATAATGAATATTGCATAGACAGCTGCCCACTTTTCAAATGACCACTTTAGAAGAGAGCCCTAGAAGCTGATTGCTGCATAAAACCAAATTAATATGATATGTTTCAACAGATGGCTTTTGAAGCAGTTTGTATGATCTGAACTTTTACTAGTGCTATAGGGAGGTGTTAATTTTTAAAAACTTCAGTTTTAAATTAGTTTTGGCTCTGCTCTTCTTAAATCTGAATATAATTTTTAAATATTTGATTATGTGGTCTTTGAAAGATGCAGAGAATTAATTGTTTTTCTAATTACCGAGTACTCAAAGGTATGACCAATGATGAAAACATTTTGTAAATTTTATGAGTACTATGAGAAGATTCATCCACCTCATAGAATTTGAGAGTTATATTATTCTTTAGAATGGATAGTAAAGCATGGGAAGTGTCCTAGTTTAGGAATCTCTGTTCCCACATGTAATTTATCCATCCTAATTTTCCAAATATGTTTATGTGATCTTGCTAACTGTAAATCCTTAGAAGATTTTGTGGTAATGTCAGGCTCTTGTTTATAAAAATGATTGCCACATATTCAGCATGATGAATCTTTATGGAATTTAGAATGAATTGTGAGCAGCATGAAACAGTCTATCATGCTTATGAAGTGACTGATAGAACAAAAATAACATTTAGGAAATTGGTAGGAAGTAAGATGGGATTATATATATGAATCTTCAAATACTGGGATCTTAGATGTTAAATTACATTTTCTACAATTTTTCTTCATATTTAGTATTTATATTTTTATATGTGTAGAGACACACAAATTAAAAGGAATGATTGAAATCATTATTCATGAGTTTGAATTCTTTCTTTTATATGTAAAAATCTCTTTTTTATATATAAAGTCCATTCCTTAATCTAAAACATAACCAGCAAAAAAAAAAAAAAATCAAAAAATCAAAAATAAAAATAAATAAATAAAACATAACCAGCATATCCAGTAGAGGACCTGTTAATATTCATTGCCTTTTTTCCATCAAATGGTCAGGGGCATAGACTGTTTACTCTGTGGTTTGCTACTTTCTAGCTGATGACTTTAACCTCTCAAAGCATCTCTTCTATATGGACATAGGCATACTACTACTACTTACTTCATAGAATTGTAAAATATTCATAAAGTGCTAGCCTATGGGAAGCAAACTAGGATAATATTAGTAGAAATATATTCTAGTCTTGTGCTTTTTTTTAAAATTTCTTCTTCTTTTTTTTTTTTTAGTCTTGTGCTTTTTAAAAAAAAAACACTTTTAATCAGTGAGAGCCACCCCATTCTAATCTGTACATTTTTGGTAGGTCTGCCTACACCATGAGTTTCCAGGAACCTTAATTGACTGTGTCAAGGACTTGTAAACTCTCCAGCCACTCAGTTCACCATGTGACAGCTCTTTGAGAATGCTATTTTCATGTATTATCTTAATGTTGATATCTCAATATAGTATTGCTTAATTCATTGGAATATGATAGTAGAAGGGGGAGTTGGGAAAGGAATGAACAGTGTAAAACAATTATTCCATACAGACTCCATGCCAACTATATTTCATGTATACTGGATGGAATTCTTTCTTATTTTTCACCTTGTTTAATGAAAGTCCTTTCCATTTCTTTTTTTTAAATTTTTTATTTATGATAGTCACACACACACACACACACACACACACACAGAGGCAGAGACACAGGCAGAGGGAGAAGCAGGCTCCATGCACCGGGAGCCCAATGTGGGATTCGATGCCTGGTCTCCAGGACCAAAGGCAGGCGCCAAAACGCTGCGCCACCCAGGGATCCCTCTTTCCATTTCATTGAGAGAAAGATACTGTATTAATCATGACTCTTTTGGATGCAAATAACAGGAACCCAGTTGACAGTGGTTAAGGAAAACAAATTGATCAGGTAATCAAAGGCAGGTATAGCTGAACTGAGGGCTCAGACAATGTTAGAAATCCCTCCCTCTCCTCCCCTGACTCTTTTTTTTTTTTTCCTCATTTTCCTGCGTTGGCTTTATTTCTTTTTTTTTTTTTTTTGGCTTTATTTCTTTATCAAAATATGATTAGTGGCCCTTCAGGTCGTGGCCAAGACTATTGCCAGCATCTCTACGCCTCCATTCTACCTTTCATCCCACTGGACAGAGCACTTGCTTTTTGACAACTCCAGCAAAAGTTCCTGGTGGGGCTTTTATTGGCTACTTGACTTGAGTCATGAGCTTATCCTTGAAACATTTACTATGGTCAGGGGATATAGTGCTCTGATTGGCTTGGATTAAGATATTTTCACTCTTGACTTATAGGGACTGAGAATGGAAGGTAGGATGGTTACCCTGAGAGAAAACTGGGGTGCAATCAAATAAAAAGGAGTGTGGATGCTGGGGAGCACACTTGTAATAATGCCATGGGATGAGGGCTTCCCAGCATACTGCATGGGGACTGGCAGCTGTGGTAGGTGGGATAATGGTCCTCCCAGAGATGTCTGCATCTGAATTCCTGGCACTCCTGAATATGTTATGTTCCATGGCCAAGAGGAGTTAAGTTTGCAGATTGGAATTAAAGTTGCTAATCAGTTGGCCTTTAAATAGGGAAATTATCCTGGATTTTCTGGGTCTGTCTTTATAAATGGAAGAAGGAGACAAAAAGACAAAACTAGAGAGAGAGTGGCATAAGAAAGAACTTGGTCTGATGTTTCTGGCTTTGAAGATGAAAGAAGGGACCCGTGAGCCAGGGAATACAGATGGCCTCGGGAGGTTGGAAAAGTCAAGGAAATAGATTATTCCTAGAGCTTCTTGAACAAATGCAACCCTGCTGACACCTTGATTTTAGACCCATGTGACCTACCTCAGACTTCTGGCCTCCAGAACTATAGGATAATAAGTATGCATTGTTTTAGATCGCCAAGCTTGTGGCGATTTGTTACAGCAGCAATAGGAAGCTAATACAGTGGCCTGATGGACTGTCCCAGTTTCCCATACTTTTGTCATTCTGTGAGCCAGACTATTTTAGATTTGGAAAATATAATCACCACAAGTAGGTTTCAGTGAAAACCTTTAAAAACACTGTTCACATGTCTTTTTTTTTTATTTTATTTTATTTTTTTTATTTTTATTTTTATTTTTTTTGTTCACATATCTTATCTGTCATATTTTCCTCAGCCTTTGGTCCTGGGGGATAAATGCTTGTTTTCCTGGCTTTAAATTCTAGGTTCAATATTAGTCTTTAAAAGTATTATCTGTCAAAAAAATTGTACAATGTATGAGAAATATTAATTTATAGAATGTCTAATACAGCTCTTGAGTCTGTAAAACTTCCAGTGATGATAAATGTAACCATTAGACGTACTTCTTTAAAAACTAAGATTGGAATGTTAACATTTGGCATTGGGACCCCATGTAACAAAACAAAACAAAAAAACAAAACAAAACAAAACAAACTTCTCTACTTGCTATTCTGTTATTGATCATTTGATCATTTTAAGATGTAGCAAACAAACAAAAAAAATACTTGGATATTTTTCTTCTTTTTTTTTTCTTGAAAGATCTCTTACCTGATTTCATGTTCTGGAACACTAAAGAATGTGCTATTTTTTCCTAAGTGACTCTCTTGAACGTAAACATTGTGCAATGGCAACAAATATTTATGAAAAAAACAGATTTTAAAAAATGAGAAGAATTTTTAGGCTCATGACTATTTGTTCTTTCTTAACGAGTTAAGAAAAGAAGGGGGTTTTTCTTTTTTCTCCAAGAGCTTGATGAAAAATCGAATCTTTGACTGTGAGAGTAGGTTTGCAACTAAAATAAAAGACTTCAGGGAGGTTGTTCTCTGCCTTGTGATGATAAGAGCCTAGAGGAGATGAAGTGGAGAGAAAAGCATTTGGCTGTGTTCAGGAGTTCAGCATGTGTCACAACTCACTTTTAATTGCCTTTCAGTGAAGATGTGTCTGCTTCTCCGTTTGTGTTTGCAGCCTTGGGAAGCCCTTCAGTGTGTGGTGTCCTCTTTAACGTCCACTCGTCACCCTGCTCACATTTTTTCCTGGAGCAGCTGGCTCCTGTCATTTCTGATGAAAGTCATTCTCCTACCCTTAGCCGAGGATTTGGAAATGTTGTTGTTGGAGCTGCTTCTTTAGCAGATTTTGAAAGTGCTTATTCGATTTCATTCTTGTGGCCAGATTGTTGCATACTGAGAATTTGTACCTGAAAAAGGAAATTGCCTGTGTAAACTGTCTCTTTATAGTAATCAACCAGTTCTTGGGAGAGAATCCCAGTGTTTGGGTGGGGTGACAGGGTCTGGGTTGTTAACAGCTAGCCTGGATTTCAGGCCTACTGTTGACAGGGAACGTAAGATCCCTTCTGAGGGATCTTAGGATCAGAAACACAGAGTGGGGTGGGAGTGGAGATGGGAGAGGCCTGAGAGGGGCTGGGATGTGGAAAGAATTGGAAGCCAACTTCCATCTTCCGTAGCTCTAGCTAGATGGGGATGGTCACGGTGCTAACAACATCAGCTAATTTTTCCTTTATTACGTTGTTACTAGCTGGACTAAGTCTTTTATGTGCCTTACCCTGTTTGAGCCCATTATCCTCATTTTACAGACAGCTTCTCTCTGAGCCTTAATTTTCGTAATTTGCTTACAGAGGTCATAATATGCATCAGCTTGGAATCAGAATTTAAATGCAGTATTTTCCGACTCCAGACCTTTAGTTTTCAACCATTGCACCCTTCCTCCTCCCTTCTTTGCTTGGGAACTCAAACCATATGCCTCAATTACAAGTATTTCACTATTTAGTGTGCCAGGAGTAGCTCCGGGCTTAATTAGATCAACTAAAGATTGCTGTGATATGTGTGAGCTTTGTACAGTAGTCATTTGGGGTCTTAGTAATGTTGATTATACTACTGAATGCTTTTGTTCTCTTACTGTCCTATAGTGTGGTCTTTGTAATGTGCTGGGGACATCTAATAACCTCTAGGAGATATTTGGGTATCATTGCACAATATATTAGACAGATACCAAGTTAGCCTGTCCCCAGTCGTGAGCTTCTGAGACGGAATGCATGAAGGAATTAAGATGATCCCAGAGCATGGGCCACAGTGGCGTACTGTGAAAGCACTCCTTCTCAAGAATCTCCACTTCCAAAAATTGCCATTGATTTTTTTCCCCCCAAAGAATATTGTATGCTGGGGACACTTAAACATAGTTACGATAACACACCTCCACCCCAAAGAGCTTAAAATCTCTGAAAGGACAAGCAAAATCATATAACTTTTCTCCAATAGAGATTTTTATGACTTTTATACAGGTAATGCATGACAATGAGATCTAAGAAGCTTAGTCCAGCAGGTCTGTACTCCTGGACAAGATAGCAGGGAAGATTTCTTGGGAGAGATGGGGTTTGACATAGGCCCTGGAGGCCAGGTTGGATTTGTATAGCTGGAGAGAAAGCAGCAGCCTTTCCCTAAGCCTGAATAGCAGAGCAGGATTTTAAGAACAGGCATGATTAAGTTGGGTCTAGTGAGCCCATTAGAATCTCAATAGACCAATACAGGAGATGATGTTGCAAAGAAGTTAAGCACAGAGGGCCTTAAATGACAGTTCGGTTTTGATTTGGGTTCAGTTAACTAGTCTTTGAATTTCAATTTTTTATTTGTGAAGTGAGGGGATTTGATTAGTAGAGATCTTTAAAGCAATTTTCATGTCCAACATGGAAGAAAAGCTATTTTCTGTATCTATTATATCCTGAAGTAATGATGAGCCATTGTAACTATTCAGAGAGACTAGCCTAGTAATATTAATACCTAATGTTTACTGAGCCCTTCCTATGTGCCAAATAGTGTCTAAGCACTTTGCATTAGGCCAGTTAATTTTTACAAGTCTATGAATTAAATACGATTAACCTCATTTTTACAGATGAGTACTGAAGTGGAAGCTGTAAGTGACCAAAATCACAAAGGTAGTAAGCGGCAGAATTTAGACATTTACATGTGGGACTGTAAAACAACTTTCCTGGCAGTGATTCAGATAGTGTTTTGGTACAATTTATACAAAATTTGGCAGTGACAAATTATGTTGGGGAGTTTGGACTTGACACTTTGGGGTTTGCAGTGTATGGTGACAAGGAGGCAATTGGAAGAAATGGGATTCGTTTGACAAATTTCTAAGGAGAAATCAGTAGGACCTGAAAATATTAAATGGGGGGAAAAGTTGATGTGAAGCCAGTTTTCTAGCCTGGAGGTTTGGGAGAATCAGCACATCAGGAACAGAGATAGTAAAGTCAGAAAGGCAAGCTGAATATTTAGGTGAAAATGAGAAGTTTGGTTTAGATATTTTAGGGGTGAAGAGAAGATATGACACATTATCCTAGGCAGAGAACTGATCTGTTCAAGTCTCAGCATGGGGGGAAGTTTCTCTTTTTCTTTTAACCTGTATTTACTGAGGACCTATTATGTACATGTGCACAGTCATGTGTAAAAGGGGCTAAAGTCTCAGAAATGATTAAAATTTTGAAAAGATTAGAAAATTCTAACATGGTTGATATTAAAGTGGAAAGTCTGGTCAGCTTAAGGGCTTGTAAGTAAATGGAAACATAGAACAGTGCCTCCTCAAATACTTTGATGGAGGTTCTGTTTATTTTTTAAATTTTTATTTATTTTTACGATTTTATTTAGTTATTCATGAAAGACACACAGAGAGGCAGAGACACAGGCAGAGGGAGAAGCAGGCTCCATGCAGGGAGCCTGCTGCAAGACTTGATCCCAGGACCCCAGGATCATGACCTGAGCCAAAGGCATCTGGCTTTGCTCAACCACTGAGCCACCCAGCTGCCCCAGTGCAGGTTATGTTTAATATTAGTGTGTGTGTATACATTTGTATACACGTATCTCACACACACACACACACACACACACACACACACACAAGAAAGTGTCTCTTCGATTTAGCACAAAGAGGAAGAGGCATTAAGTTAAACTCTCAAATGAGGAATTCAGAGAATTCTCTGACAAGGAGAATTGTTAGTGTTATAATTAGTCATCCACTGGAGATACTACAATGCTTTTTTCATAAGGGTAGTTTGAGTTTCTGAGGAAATCCTGAATGCAAACATACCCTGCTCACTTGCTTGAAGGAACACGTTAGAGATAGATATAAAGATGTAATAAAGATATCTTTTACAAACAAGGCTGGGGGGAAACAGGAGCTTCCCACTTTGATAGGATGTGCACACCCCAGCCAGGGTGTGTCAGGCCCCACTGGTAGGGCAGGGCTTGCTGCTGGTGACATGGAAGACAACATGTGCTCCTTTTTAGGATCCTTCCCAGGAAGAAGAATGAGGAGGGAGGCACCGAGCTTTGCAAACTTCTTGTCTTTCCCAGACTTACCAATCACAGACATCACTCTTCTTTACCTGGTGAAGGGTGAGAGAAGAGATGGAGAGGCTCAGGATAGTCAGAGAAAAATCTTTCTTCACAGAGAGCAAGAGCAGGTTAAAGGCACTCCACGTCTAACTTAAAAAAAAAAATCATTACTGGAGATGCCTTCATTGTAAGAAAGAGGCAACGATTAGATGATTTTCAAGGTCTCTTATTTTTGACCTGTGTACATATTCTATGGATATCTAAAGGGATTGCCTAATGGGACTGATTTCCTGCTGCTTGCTTCTAAGTACAAGGGGCTCTGGGTCTGCATTCTAGGAGAGGTATTTGAATGACTAGATCTACTTTCTGGTTCTCAGTAGCTTAAATATAAGATCTGGATAGAATGGAATGTTTGATTTACTGGCCGGAAAGAGCTGTAAGAAGTAGAAATATTTGCCAACAAAATTCTGGCTGTAGAGATATATGACACCTTGTGTAGTTGGCTGTCCTTGATTGCTTGGTGATAAATTGCTATTTGGGGAAAAATAGTACATTCTAATTTTAGATATACCCTCAGGCTCAAACTGCTCCCATTCATTCACTCATTCATTCATTCATTCATTCATTCACAGGTATTCATTTAGTGACTTCAGGTTCTATTTTAGGCATTAGAGAATAGTAATAAAGAGGACAGGTAAAAATCTGTGCCTTCATGGAGCTCATATGCTACTGAGAGAAACAATAATTAAGTAAACAGAAGTACAATTTATAGTATACCAGAGAGTGACAGGTTTTGTGGGGAAAAGTAAAATGGGGAAAAGGGCTAGAGAGTGATGAGATGGATACTGGTCAAGACACACCTCATGGAGAGGGTCACATTAAAATAAAGACCTGTGTGGCTCAGTGGTTGAGCCTTAGGCTCAGAGAGTGATCCCAGGGTCCTAGGTTCGAGTCCTGCATGCAGGGAGCCTGCTTCTCTCTATGCCTGTGTCTCTGCCTCTCTGTGTCTCTCATGAATACATAAATAAAATCTTAAGAAAAAAAAAAAGAACAAAAACCTGAAGGAATTGAGGTGGGAGATCCCAGAGGAAAGCAAGCACAGTGACCTTGAAATGTGAGAATTCTCAGTGCCAGCCTATTGGAGTGAGCAAACCCATTTTATTCTGGAATGGGTTTTGAGAAGAGTGACTTGACCTGCCACCTTAATTCTCCTGCTCTATTTTGAAGATAATTTATAAAGGGGAGGAGCAGAAGCAAGGAGAACAGGTGTGGGACTCATTCAAAGCTGAACCAGTGGCTTAGACACGGGTAGTAACTGGGCTGGTGATGAGCTGCGGTCACTGTTTGGAGACATCTTGAAGGCTGAGTCAATAGAATTTGCTGAAAGATTTGATTCGTGATGTGACAAGAGTTAGTTTAGTCAGGTTTTTGGTCCAAGTAGCTAGGAGGATAGGGTTGTCAATTACTGACTTGGGAGCAGGGAGATAGGAAGTTTACTTCTGGAAATGTGGAGCTGGAGGCTTAGGGAATGTCCATATGGAGAAGGCAATGGAGTTGACAAGAGAGGAGCTCACAGATAAAGCTGGGGCTGTAGGTTAATGATTGTGAAGCCCCCCAAACTCATGGGATGGGAAGAACTTACCATGCGGGGTGGGTAGATGCAGAAGAGAGGAGTCAGTCCCTGGACCAGGTCCTGTGGCACTGCGGTATATACAAGTCATGGAAATCAAGCGGTGTAAGGAAGGAGAATGAGGAGGGGAGAGCACCGAGGAAAGGGGAGAACCAGAAGAAAAAGATATCCTGGAGGCTAAATAAAGAACATATTGCAACAAGGAAAGGGAAATAAGCTGTGTCAGAATCTGCTGATACAGCAAGTAGAGAGTCTTGACCATTCCTGGGGTCACTAGTGACTTCAAGAGCTTGAATGGGTCGGGTTCAAGAAAGAACAAGGATG
This sequence comes from Canis lupus baileyi, assembly GCF_048164855.1. Lineage (NCBI taxonomy): Eukaryota > Metazoa > Chordata > Mammalia > Carnivora > Canidae > Canis > Canis lupus. The sequence goes on along the minus strand of NC_132851.1, from coordinate 63,814,947 downwards.
GAAAGAGAGGAATAGGACACATCTAGTCAGTCTTTTGGAGCATTTTGCTATAAAGGGTAGCGAAGTGATGGGGTCTCAGTTCGAGCGGGATGTGGCATCATGAGAGTTTTTACCAAAGATGGGAGATGGGATGACAGCTTATTTATTTGCTGATGGGAATGATCTAATGATGTGGAGAAACTGATAAGGAAAGAAGAGAGGCCAGTTGCAGAAACCGTTCTTGCAAAGGCGAGGGGGACTAGGGTATGGGGCTCATGTGGTGGGTTTGCTCCTCGGTGAGATGAGGCAGCTTGTCCGAGGCGCCTGGAGGGATGCAGCATGCATGCACAGACACCAGCCAGTTGTGGAGGGTTAACTACATCGGAGTCCTGCTCGGGGACTTAGGGACTGCAGTGTGGCTTTATCGTGGCTCTAGCCATTTGCGCTTGTAGAATTTATGGCCCACAAAAACCTTTACATACCAGCTGCTGTGGCCCTTCAGCCACCTCTGCTGACAGTCGCATCGTTTCCCATTTTAAAATTGCAACGGGCGATATGTTAATGAGTAGCTAACTTACCTTTAAGTTTTCAGTAGGTAGGATTTATTGCATCCTCTGCATAATCTCATTTAAACCTTGCACTAAACCCATGAAGTTGGAAGTATTACTAGCCTCCAGGTAACACTTGAGGATGCTGAGCCTAAGAGAAACCAAAGAACATGTCCAGGGTGATGCACTGACTTCGCTTACTGCTCTCGGATTCTGTAGGTAGTTCCTTCCTCATCCCTAGGCTGTCCCACTTTGGGGAAATATTTGGCCCTGTGGGGTGTGTGATATCTGAATATGGTGTGTTAACACTGGAGTTTAATTTGCTTATATGATTGTAATCTTAGATGAAAATACTTTTGATAGCTTTGAGGCTTCCCTACCGTCCCCTTGCACCCCCCCCCCCTTTTTCCCTCAAAGACAGAGAACTTAAGAGCCTTTTAGAGAAGGTTTTGAAACTACACTGGAGGAATAATTGCTTGGCTGGCTGCGGTGGACTGAACGTCGTCATTCCTGTGGTAGGTGTCCTTTATAAGTCAGCTCTTAAATTAGAAATTGACAGCAAGATGTTTCATCTATTCCAAAGTGAATATGAGCATAGGAGCATGGTCTTCAGTGTCAAAATGATCAAAATTGAAATTTTCCTTTGGCTTCTTGCTTGCTCTGTGTCAGGCTTCTAGGCCTGCTTTTTCATTTCTTTCTTTCTTTTTTTTTTTTTTAAGATTTTATTTTTATTAATTCATGAGAGACACAGAGAGAGGCAGAGACATAGGCTGAGGAAGAAGCAGGCTCCCCACAGGGAGCCTGATGTGGGACTCAACCCCAGGACCCAGGACCACGCACGACCTGAGCCAAAGGCAGACGCTCAACCACTGAGCCACCCAGGTGTCCCTAGTCCTGCTTTTTCATTTGTAAACTATGGATAATACCCGCCTGCTGTGATTGCTGTGAGAATTAGAGATGGTATATTCTTTTTTTTTTAATTTAAATTCAGTTTGCCAGCATGTAGTATAACACTCAGTGCCCATCACATCACATGCCCTCCTTAGCGCCTGTCACCCAGTTATACTGTTCCCTTACCCTCCTCCCCTTCTGTAACCCTCAGTTTGTTTCCTAGAGTTAAGAGTCCTTCATGGCTTGTCTTTCTCTCTGATTTTCCCCATTCAGTGTCTCCTACTTCCCTTATGGTCCCTTGCACTATTTCTCATATTCCACAGAGATGGTATATTCTTGAACCCAAAGCACAGTGCCCAGAATTTATCCTGCCTGGAAATGGTAGGTGACCTGGTGGCTCCTTTGTCATTTCTGCTAACTACTATCCAAGGGGATGGTAGCCTGAGGGGCTACTAAGTGCATCTTTTTTCCCTTGATTACAATAATTGCCGACTGGAAAATTATTCTTTCCGGGTTTAATTTCAACAGTATGTCTTTTGTGCACATTTTAGGAATGATTTATTATTTAGCATCAGAGAAGACACAGCTCTATGTGCCATGTTTATTTATTTATTTTTTAAAGATTTTATTTATTTATTCATGAGAGACAGAGAGAGAGACAGAGAGAGAGAGGGGCAGAGACACAGGCAGAGGGAGGAGCAGGCTCCATGCAGGGAGTCTGATGTGGGACTCGATCCCGGGACTCCAGGATCATGCCCTGGGCTGAAGGCAGGCGCTAAACTGCTGAGCCACCCAGGGATCCCTGCCATGTTTATTCTGAATAAAAATGCAGAGCTTACTGTCTGACAGTGTGAAAATGGAACAGTCCCAGAGAATCCAGGATGCATGGTTTGCTGTGAGCATGAGGCTTTGGGTGTCCTTTTGGGTGTGGAGGAAGGAGCCTCCTTGCATTCTTCCTAAATTTTCTAATTCTCTAATTGCTTAATCCAGGCATTAGTATATTGTCTAGATTTTGGTGATGCGAATCTCCTTCAGCGGAGATGGGAAATCTCCTTCCCTTGAATCAGTAAACGAATGGTTAAATAGAGTTACAAGTGGGATTACTAGTGCAGCCAGAAGGTCCTTGGACCTCAGGTAGTGCATCCTGTAAGTTAGTGTGTAGCAGCATAGACAATGCAGAAGTTCTCTAGTTACCTGCATTGCTGACTTGATACATGTTAAGCAAATCCTACTGACAAGAGACCCTGGCATATGTAAAATCTTGTGTTAGATGATACTGGAAATACCAAGCTGAATGGGGGAGTTTCTTGTCCTTAAGGAATTTATACTTAATTTGGGATAGCCTTTGACACTCCACATGAAGAGCCTGACTCATCCCTTACTGTGGATTCCTTCCTCTCCATCACTCTGCTCCTGCAACACTCAAATTCATTCCTAAAGTTTCCAGTTCTTTCTATAAACCAGAATTTACAGAAGTATTCCCCATGGATTTGGCTGTAAGAGAGACCACATCTTTGTGTCCATGGTTATGCTGATGCCTAGTGTAGGTCCTTGACTACAGGCAGGGACTGTGCTGCTGTTCCTCCGAGTGTTGGAGGTGGCCTTCACTTTACTCTGTGATAGTACAATCCTCACTCCTCCTCCCAGTAAATATTTACAGCAGTATTATTTGATCTGTGTATTTAATAAAGAAGGGTATTTTGTTTAAATACGTTGGCCATTCTGAATGGCATAGTGATAACCAACATGCACTCAAAGAATTTTCAAGGCATTATAAAATGCCTTCTGGTACTTTATACACTATTTGAAGGATTTAAAAAGCAGGAAAATAATGAAAATATTCTATAAGATCATGGATTGTAGGCTCATTTATGAGTCTTATGCTTTCATTTATTGGATCACATACATGTGATTGTGCTAGGTGAGAAGTATTCGTGGATCATAGAATTTTTTTTTTCAGGGTTCTTTAACATACTGCAGGACTAGTCTTAGGCTAGAATCATGAAGGTGGGGGACTTTTAAATTCTGTTACCGGATTTTGCTCGTCTTCTTTTCTCATCCTTGTCCTCATTTCCTTATCCAGGATCCATTATCTTGCTTCAAAATCATTTCTAGTAAGGGATAAATGGTTTATTCAATGCGTTATCTTTCCCAAGGGTGTTTGCATGTTGGCAGACATAATACATTTGGCTAAACTAGGAGAATTAATTGTGAAATTGAGTTTAATATGTAGCTAGCCACCCATGATGTAAGGTGGACTCCAAATACATTCATATTAAAATGAGTTATGTGTCCCATGAAAGGAATTCAGTTCAAAATGGCAATGCCATTTGCTCTTGACTGACCAGCATCTGCATATTTAATTTATAAATTATGATTTCTACTTACCCATTCTCCTCATTTTCTGATAGTGATCTGTGATTTATGAGGTGGAAGAATGTATGTATGGGCTTTGGAGTATGACTTGGACTCATCCCTGAGCTTTACAGTTACTTGAACTTGGGCACATACTTCCTGAATTTCAGTTTGCTCACGCTTGAAGTGTGATTGTTAGGTTTGTTATGATAGAAAAATTGTGTATAAACTACAGCGCTATGAACTAAGTGTATTAAATAACAGGCCATGGTAAATCCAACATAAAGTAGCTGTTGTAATTGGCAGAAACTCTAGGATTTTTACAGGGAAAAAGTAAAATAAAAAGATTTCTTCTACATAATAGCAAAAGCTTTGTTAAAAACTTGTAGCAGGTGTCAGTTATGCCAATAATAAATTAATTGGGAGCATGTCTTGATTATAAGTAAGCCAGATATCGTTTATGGACACTTATTATATTCATGCTCTCAAACATATAAATGAGATACGAATATTCACATTGTGATACAGTTTTTTAAAAAATGATTCATTGAACCCATAGTTACCTAAGTATAGTTGAGAAATGACTTGAGTTCTCAAAATTTCATGCTTATGAGATAGTTCAGGAATATATTTATTATGCAAGTTGAGGTACAGTCTTGTGAGGTGCCTGTGTTATGTCCTCCTGTGTTCTCTTGTCACACAGGGTTCTACAATTCTATTTTTCACCCCACAGATTTACCAATAAAGGGACAGAGTGAGTATGAGCTGGTGACTCCAGTCAGCACAAATTTTGAAGGACACTATCTCTCCCATATTCTTTCTGCAAATCACAAAAAGAGGTCACCGAGGGACGTGTCTTCCAACTCTGAGCAATTGTTCTTTAACATCACAGCATTTGGAAGAGATTTTCATCTGCGACTAAGGCCCAACACTCAGCTAGTAGCTCCTGGGGCTGTTGTGGAATGGCACGAGACATCTCTAGTGCCTGAGAATACAACTGACCCCATTAATGATCATCAAGCAGGAAGTGCTTCAGAAAGAATCTGGAAAACAGAGCCTTTGCAGACTAACTGTGCTTATGTTGGTGACATCATGGACATTCCAGGAACCTCTGTTGCCATTAGCAACTGTGATGGTCTGGTAAGACTCCCTTTTGTGTGTATGTGTTTGCAGGTGTTTGGGAGCGTAGCATGGCTCCAGCGTGGTTTGGAAGGTAGAGGTGGAAAGGAAGCCGTACTATTATATTTTAAGTTCAGGAAGGAGCTTGAGAAAGCATTTTACTCTCAAAGATGTGTGCTTTGGCTTAATTTTGCCATGAGGACAGCATTTTCCAAGAAGCAAAAGATACCTATTGTAGCACTTTTGCTTATATTTTCACGAGTGTTACATTGGGTAATTTTATTTCCTTATTTCTTTCAAAGCATTCTGAAAATTTTCTAAAGAAATGTAGATTCCTCCAAAATGATAGTATTTCACTTCTTATGTGGAAACTTTGGATATCTTCGTAAAGAAGGTATTTTAATGCATTCCTTTGCTTCCCCACAGAATGCTAAAATGGGAAATGAGCAGATCCTTTGTCAGAATTTGTTCAAATAGCATTACTTTACAAACATGAGATGTAGTTCTCTCTGCATCATGGCTTTGATTTAGTTTTTTCTTTATTCTCAACTAAAATACCCATATATATTGCTCTTTAGTTTTGTTATTGAGGCCAATAGTAACTGACCTTTCTTTACCCACTCTGCAGATGTGAAGTATTTTTATTTGCTTTGTATCTTCAGATGTTATTTGAAAAGTGTGTCAGTGTTTATGCCTCTTCCATCCACAGTTGACTCCAAGTCTTTGTTCAAAAAATCAACCATTTTTCTTTCTATGGTTGCCAGGCTGCTGTTTCTTGGGAGTTCAGAGCTATTCCCTTTGTTTTGTCACTCTTCTGGGAGTTCTCAAAATATTCCTTATGTTCCTGCTTATAATTATTCTACCTTAGCTGGTCCTCCAACAATACCATGAATTTTTTGCTATTGTTCCTTCTATTCATAGGCCCAACCCAGAGGAGGTATGATACATATGTTTTACTTTTACTGAATGCTGGTGAGGTAATTGTTTTAGGCTTTATTTTTGCAGTCTTGTATTGCCTCTTGATGTCCTGTAGGGTTTTAAAAGACAGCACAGAAAGCTGAACAGAGCACATGTAGCAGGTCCCGAGTGTTCAAGTTGGACTCCATTAGATTAGGATCTATACGCTTGCATTTGGTGCTAGACCATATTCTGGGATTTGAAGGCATAAGGAATCGCTCAAATTCTTCTCATTCTATACAAAGGTTGGATAGATGTGAATTAATTAAGTCATTGAATAGGAAATAAAAAAGACAGTACTTTCTGGAAGATAAAGTTTAAAATATTCATTGAGAGAGCTTGATTCAGTATTACCAAGATAGAAAAGAACATAAATCAAATAAAGGGTATTGTTTTATAATACATTTAAATATATTGAGTATAAAACTTAAGTCACTATTATTTTTTAGTTTTATAGCATAAAAATTATGTACTTTCTATCTCTTCCATTAATATTTGAAATGTGGGATATTGGCTAGAAAATCAGTTTGAGGAAGATAAAAGGCAAGAAACTTATTTTAATGCATCATCACAGTGATTTTTACACCTTACCTAGCAATCAGTATTTTTCTTTCTGTACATGTCAAATTATCTGATCATAGATACAAGAACTCTGGGGCTATAGTAAGTTGTTATAAGGAAGAGGAAAATAGATATAAAGTCTGAATGAATGTTAATTATTAGGATTCTTTAATTTCTTATTTTTAAGATATGGTGTTAGCATCATGTGTCAATTGATATCGAGTATGTACGTATACTACACTACCACTGCACCCTACAAGTTTTCATTTGTTCCAGGCTTTGATCCATTAATTGATTAATTAAACGATATTTGTAGGAACTAGTAATGGACCAAGTTCTGTGCTAGGCACTGTGAAGTGGTGGAAGGAGTAGTGGTAACCATCCTCATGCAGCTCCAAGATGTTAAATTTGCCATAGATTTAAGTGTCAAAATATCTGGCTTGTGTATATGTATGTTAGAATCATGTTTAACTTGGAAAATTGGTAGTTAAGGGAAATATGTTTTGGAGATATGAATAGGACAGAGTTTTGAACCAGACATAAGTGACTGAGGCCTTCAGCTCCATCTGGGAAAATGGTAGGTTTGGCTTGTAGAGAAGGCAGTGCCGACTCTGTGGGTATGCGAAATGAAGCCTTTTTTAGAGTTTCAAGCTCACAGCAGGCATGTGCCAGGAGGAAGAGTGAAGATGATGGCAGGAAGAGCAGCAGCAAGCAGGGTTATGGGGAGCAAATCAACGAATTAGAGGAATAAACTGGGACTACTTTGCTAAGCTGGGAACAAATTCTTAGAATTGCAGAATTGCATTGAATGGGATAAATCCTTAAACAGATGAAGTGGGAAGTTTAATTGAAGGAAATGTAAATAAACTTGGCCGATTTGCTGATTACTAAGCCCCCTTTTCCCTTTAACTGGCTAGCTATATAGGGATTTAGGCTTGACCTTCTCGATCTTAGAAATGGAAGCAGGGACACTGAGATAACATAGATGCCCGAGGATTACCCTGATGGGCTCAAGCCGTTGCTCTAGAAGGGCTCTGGGATAATAATCAAATCCAAGTAGGTCTAGTAGAAAGTACAGCCTCTTTTGGCCTAAAGATACCAATGGAAAAATATCTGCCTAGCAAGTATGTAGTTAAATTTCCTGCTATGGAAGACAATGTCATTGAAGCTGTACCTGGATGGGAAGTCTAACCCTTTGGTTACATCAGTTTTGGATGGTTTTCCAGTGATTTGACTTTCTCCATGTGTTCTTTGAAGCTATTGCACATAAGAAACAGCCACAGGGACTTATGTTTCACCGTGGTGGGGAGTGGTTAATAGCAAGGCCTTCTCCCTGGGCAAAACTGCTTACATCTCTTTTATGTGACCTTGTGGTACGCCACGTGAATTTGAAATGGGAAGCACTCTCAGAATTAATTTGTAGTAAATAGAACGCTTTAATTAAATTTAAAAACAAGTGGTACTTCAAAGTGTGTCCACAGGCCCAGGCTTGTGAAAAGATAAATACCCAAAGTGAGACTATATATAGAAACTTTTATACCAATTTGACAATTACTGTATTTGCCCTGGGTTGAATAATTTAAAAAATGGGGTTGGTGTTTTGTTTTATGATTTTTTTAAAAAAAAGAATTTGTTTTATTAGAGAGGGAGAGCGTGTGAGAGAGTACAAGCAGGGGGAGTGGCAGAGGGAGAGGAAGAAGCCTCCACTGAGCAGGGAGCCTGATGTGGGGCTCAATCCCAAGATCCCAGAATCATGACCTGAGCCAAAGGCAGATGCTCAACCAACTGAATCACCCTGGCACTCCAGTTTTATCATTTTTACAATTAATTAAAATATTTATTTATTTATTTTAGAGAAAGAGAGTGTATTCGTGGGTGGAGGGAGGGGTAGAGGGAGAGGGAGAGAGAGAAATCCTCAAGCAGACTCCCCATTGGGCATGGAGCCAGACACAGGGCTCCATCCCAAGACCCTGAGATCATGATCTGAGCCAAGATCAAGAGTTGAACACTTAACTGATGGAGTCACCCTGGTGTCCCTCATTTTATTTTTCTAGTAATTAATTTCTTTTGAAAAATTTTTGTTTATTATTATTTTTTAAAGACTTTATTTATTTGAGAGAGAGGCAGAGAAAGACAGAGGGAGAGAGAGAGAGAGCATGAGCTAGGGGAGGGTGCACACTGAGGGGGACAAGCTGACTCCGTGCTGAGTGTGGAGCCAGATGTGGGGCTTGATTTCAGGACCCTGAGATCATGACTTTAGGTGAAACCAAGAGTTGGACAAGAGTTGGCTTAACCAACTGAGCCACCCAGGCACCCCTCTAGTAATGAAATCCTGTTGTATCTTACAAAATAGTCCAAGATCAATTGGGAGAAAAGAAAAGTTTCCTCACTGCAGATAGTTTGAAAAGCAGGCAATCCCACTTAACTGTTTTTACCCCTATGGAATTGGATACTCGACTGAAGTAGTGAGATAGAGTCTACCTACCCCAGGGAACTGTGTAAAATGGTCGCGGGAAAGGTGCGCCTTAATATAGGTGTCCAAGAGGATATAAAGATGCCTCAAGTGACACATTCAGAGCCAATGTCTAGAATGTGACCTAGACATTAATATGCATGGTAACTAAAATATTATTCTCTGGGTTTCTGAAATCAGCATCAGAGTCTTCTGCACAAAGGAATCGACAATGATTCTTACCCAGTGTGGCCAAGAATGATTAATCTGTTCCTGTCTAGTGTGATCTTTTCCTGTTCTTTGCAAGATAGTCATTTATGAGTGAGTGCTAATTCTTTCCCAATTACAGCTTTATTCTTGCTCTAGTCCATCCTACTTATAGGTGAGGACTACTGAGATGGTCAGTCATTGAATCATGCCTATTTTCCGAGAGCATCCAATCTAGAACAAAGTGCAGCTTCTCTAGACCTTCCCCCAAATTACCCAACTGAAGCCCACGTCCTGTTCATAGGTTCTTTCTCACACTCTTTTACTGAAATGCCTGTGCTTCCCTCTGCTGTGCATTCTCCCTCCATGCAACATGTAATAAATCCAGCTTGTCCACTACAGACGTGCTGCTGGTGGTCTTTGGCTAGAGGGTGTTGACATGCTTTACCTCTCTGCTTCGACATTTCTGAAATTTCACACACTTCTTAGTGGGAAGACACTTCTGGCTGAGAATCCCAGCTGAAAATAGATTTCCTTATTCCACAGAGCCCTGGCATTTACTCTGTAACACCATTAAATCTCCCCTGCGAGCAGTGGCAGCTCACAATCATATTTTGTGGTCTATAAATGTGCCAAAATAAAGGGTTGTTTGGTTAGTAGGCTTTATTTCATGTATTTCATAACATAAGGAAACTAAATTTCTCTAGACTTGCTGGAACAATATTGCTCTGTTAATTCCCCTGGATTAGAATTAGAGGGAACTGCATGGGAGTGGAAGAGCCGACTGCTAATGGCTTTCCTGGGTTATTCCAGCTCAGTGATTTCCTTGTGGACTGATTTCATGATCAAGGGAGTCTATCTAGGACAGAAATTTTCAGCATTTTTGACATTTGGAATTCTTCCTTCAAATGAAATCACCAGGAGTTATCTAATAAAGCAATATACGAAATGGAGAAATTCAGGAAAGGCCTGCTTAAAATACAGATGGGAGAAACTCTTTCTCCTGGTGTCTCTTCCTCCTGCCTTGTTCTTATTCCAAATGACTTTTAGGCTCCTTGAGGCATTTCACAGGGATCTTCACTGTTAGGACGGGGCGTCTTCGAAGCTTGAGGTGAGCAATTTGGAAACTGTATATAGGACCTCTTTTTTGAAATATCTGATGGTCACATCTGGTTAATATTGGAGGTATTTTATCTTTCTTAGATTTGGGGCGTGGCCAAATGAAGTCTTTGGAGGACAACTGCAAACAAATATAAAGAACACAGCCTTAAGGTTCCCCTGCCTAGAGACTTTTGCTTTGGGATTTAGTCCCCTCAACTCTTGCCATGCCTATTTCAGTAAGTCTGGCTTCAGAGACTCTTTTAAAAAAGTCTGCTTAAAAAAGTATTATGACCTGGTGTGCCCAGGATTAAGAACATTTGACCAGTGATTGTAAATACAGCTCAATCTAGTAAAAGAAATGTTTGATACTGAAAATCGATACGAGTCTGTAGTTTTTTTTTATAGTGGATTTAGGAAAGAGGGTTTTTGAGGGCTGATCTTTAGATGTTGACATTTGAACATCTGCTTTTGTGAGAGGAGTCTGATTTGCTGAAGGCCCATCATCTCCCATGGAACATTTCCAAGAAAGGTGTCATGTATTTTATTGACAGGACAGGGGGAGATCTGTGTGTTTACGGTTTATATGCTGATTTCAGAGACTTTAGAAGGTTTGAGGAACAAAGGACTGGAAACCTTGTTTTCCCTCCAGGCACTTAAACTGGGCTATTTTAGCAGTGCAGGATTAGGAGCTCAAAGCCCCTAACCCTTTAATTTCCAGAAGTAGAAGGAAAAAAAAAAAAAAGCAGTAGGCACTGGCCCCTTTCAAAATGAAGGATGGATCAAGTTCTCTATTCCATTGGTTTGGAGGGACTAGTATCATGACAGGCTAATTGCTTCTTTCCTGAGATTTGGTTAACCTGTGCCCTTTGGGAGCTGGAGTGTACCTACTTGTGTGTACCCAGGTCTGGGTGGTTGGGTCCATCTCCCACTCTGCCTCCTTTCTCAAATATATAGGTAGCCAGTACGTGCTTATCTGGGGGAAAGAGGCAAGGTTTGGCATAGTCCTTGATCATTTTCACATTTTGTATCTGATTTGCATAAGTTGAGAATCATACATATGTCAAGTTTTTCCCAATTTTTTTTGGCTTTATTTCTCTCGTGCGATTTAGTTGATCTTCTATGAAGAATATCCAAGGACGTGAGCTTGGAATAAAGTAGGAAGTGAAAAAAAAATCCATCAGAAGTGTTTTTAAATTTTGAAAATATTTCTTCATAATAGTGATTTTGTAGTTAATCTGTTATTCATGTTTATTTATGAATATCACCTGTACTGTGCTTTTTTTATATGGTTTATGTCTTTTTTTTATATGGTTTACATCATTTTGATTATGATTTGTTTCTATTATCTCCCTTAACTTTGGTATCATAAATTTTTAAGAATTAAGTTTAAAACTGGGTTAAAAATTGGGGAAAAATGTAAACATGATGCTGCAACTCTTTCTTGGATAGACATGGAAAAACAAAATAAACGGGGCAGCAGAAGTACTTTTTTTTTCTGCTGTCAGCTTGGCAAATAATGCTTCTTCTTTCCAATGCCTTGATAACCCTGACTTCATTAAAACTCTGATACAAATTTTTCAGGATACCCAACACACGCTTTCAGAACTGTGAGAGTAGTGCTGACCACATCTTAAAATACCTTCTTCTTAGTAAATCGTCATAAAACAAGAACAAAAGGGTGCCTTGGTATTGATATGATACCCTTGTGCATAATCATGTTTTGAGGTCACAGAGTTCTTGTAAATTAAATCCAGCCTCAAAGTTCTCAACTGTCAAAACTGGGTTATTCTTAAAAACTGTGTTATTCTTACTGATCCAAGTTGAGAAAGCATTTTGAAGCACTAGGCTATATAAAGTGCTCTGCTATATTGATTGCTGTGGTAAATACTGAAGGTGAGTCAGGTATAACCTTGGTCTTACAAGGGCGCTGGAAATGAGGTGTGCAAAAGCAGACTGGAAGTACAAGGCAGAAAGTTTTATACGTTGTAAGCCTAGACCAGATGAGATGTGAGCGCTAAAACGGTGGACAGGTTGTTTCTGCCTGGAAGTATAGTAGGAGGCTTCCTGGAGGAAGTGATATTTGTGATTCAAGACATTTGAAAAGCAAACATTTATGTGAAAGTAATCCCCGGTGATGGTAGGGATGGGATGGGTGGGCGGAGGAGCCTCTTAAGAAGAGTCTTGGAGGTCTGCATGTGTCAGCCCTAAGAATGAAGGGAGGATGGGGAAAATTGATTTTATGAACTTTGTAACTTCTATAACAAATACACAGGAGGGCCAGTGTTTACCTGAATATAGGACCAAATATACACAAGGGAGAGACGGAAAGAAGAATGAGCATACATCAGTGACTCTGTCATTGATATTAAGAGGCTTGCATGGGCATTCAGGATGCTCCAGGGATTCCTGTTCCTTTTTTTGGGGGGTGAGGGATTCCTGTTCCTTAATAATGTTGCTTTTCTTCATAGAAAAAAGTTTCTCTGAAGTCACAGGGCCTTTTCCTCTGGAGTTTAGGGAGGTTTTTTTCACAGTAACTTTTTTTCTAGAGTTTGTCCCCCCAGTTTTATCTTGTTATGAATTAGACTTTTACAAATCTCATTTTTCCCATCATCTAGATTCTTCAAGTTTGATCAGTGATTGTGCCATTTTGTAAACCTCCTGCTATGACTGTTATTCCACCTGGAATGTTTTCCTCACTTTCTTATTATATTTACTCTATGTTCATCTCTCTTCTTTCCATTCTCCAAGGAGTATTCCTGATGTCATTTTGGTGATATTTGTTTACAGTGCATTACTGTAAAGAAAGTAAAAAAAAAAAGTTGAGCATGAAGAGTAATTAGATCAGCTTTCCTTGACTCTCAAAGAATAAAACAAAATAACTGTCAATAGATGAATTAATTTTGATATTAAATTTCAATTTTGTGTCATTTATAGTGTTTGTACTCTGTAGCTATATATGTATCTGTATGTACAGAAATATATATTTATATGCATACATATATGCACACAAGCACATATATAAACACATATACACATATGCACATATGCATATGGCAAACCATAGAAAAGAATAAAGAATGGATGTTTAATTGAATACTTTGAGTCAAAGGCCAATGACAGAATTTGTTGTTAGGACATGGAGTTGGTGGCAGCGCAATATTGTTACATGTTTCTGTTGACAGCAAATCCCATGGTGATTCTCTTATCCCAAGCTACCTAAATATACTTGTCACAGTGTTGGTTGTTGAGAAGGAGGCCACAACATGAATTAAATTGTGTGTTTTTAACACTATTAGAAATACAAGGTGAACCAAAAAAAAAAACAATCAAAAAGTGAGATTGTAACCTACTATTATTAGGTTACAACAGTGAAATTGCAGAAGAGTTTGGGATATAAAAATCAATTGTACTTTTTGTCAAGGTAGTCAGGTTATGGGAATTTTTTGTCTCTAAAACAAAGGACTTTAATCACTCAGTGTTTTTTTTTTTAAATAATTATTTTCACGAGTTGATTAATTTTTGAGCAATACTGGACTACACTAAATGTATCAAGACATTATCATTAGTCTTATTGTGGTTTATGAGTCCTTTGATAAGTTCAGATCTTCCATAATTGTAATAAATTTCTCCAAATTCTAGTTTATTGATTGAAGAAACAGGGATATATAATTGCACTGAGGTCTAACTTTAGAGTTAGTAATGTAAATAAAATACATTATATATAGCCTGATAGGTTTTGAAAAGCATGATTAGGTCATTATAGCCTACTTTTTTTATAGCCTACTTTTATAAAATGTTTAGAAGATAGTAAATTTTGAGTTTTATAGTGAGAAAAATCAATAAACACCAATGAAAAGAAACACCAGCTAAACTATTTAGAGTTACGATACTTTGACAGAGTTCAGTGTGGGAAAGTGTAACTACTGTTGATGACGGAAGTCAGAACTTCTGTAAAACAGTTGAGGGGAATGGCTCATGGTGAGAGCGGGTAGGGTGTTTGTGTAGAATCAGACAAACTTAACTCCAGTTCCACTACCTACCAGCCTGGTGCCTAGGAAATTGGTGATTATTACTGCAGTCCTTTTCCTTCCTTTTTTTTCAACTTAAAATTATTTGTTCTTACTATTTTGTGATTAATAATAGTGATTAATAATAGTAATGATTAAGTTTGCAAAATAAGAAATACTGCAGCCTGTGACCTTATTTGTGGAAAATTCAGTCTTCTCTGAAGTAAATACCTTGGTGAAAATCCTATAATGTTCACATCGCCTTCTCCACCTGATGCAGGGCTCCTTTATCATCATCTCCAAGGGATACTCTAACCTCTGCTATCCTGAAGACTTCTAAAGATGGGAAACTCACTATTCTCCATCTTATTTATATATAGCTCTGCCATATATAGAAAGTTCTTTTTTTTTTCTTTTTTTTTTTAAGATTTTATTTATTCATTCACGAGAGAGAGAGAGAGAGGCAGAGACACAGGCAAAGGGAAAGGCAGGCTCCACGCAGGGAGCCCGACGTGGGACTCGATCCCTGGTCTCCAGGATCATGTCTCGGGCTGAAGGCAGGCACCAAACTGCTGAGCCACCCAGGGATCCCCTACAAAGTTCTTTCTTAGGTTCTACTTAGAAATATGAAATGAAAACATTTTATTCCGTTTACTAGGTTCTTCGGAGTTGACAAAGATGTGGTAAGCATCTATGATTGACCTCTTTTCTTCTTATTATTGTAATACTTCTGTTTTATGCTATTGGCCACTCACTCAGGGTACCTACTACACAGCAAACTGCTTCAGAAAAATTTTCCTATATAGGTCTTACTCTGGCCAGAATGGAAGTAACTAGGCATAAGTCATAATTTTAACATTCCTCTCAGGCTTTTTGTTTTGGGAAAATATTTTAAATTATGAATCTCAGAGTGAGACTTTTCTTGGGGATAGTGATAGAGTTTTGTGGCATTAGGTGGTTATAATAGTTTTTCAGTCTTACCAACCTCATTCATTTCGTATCTCTTTCATCAGGCAATGGTGGTCAATATGCCCTCATATTTATTTATTTTTTTTCCAGTCTGGAGTGTTCCTTTAAAAAAATCCAGCAAAGAGTATGCTTTTTCTACGACTTGGTGGAAGCAATTGAGGGGAATGGGAATTAAGGTGGCATGGTGGGTTCCTAACTCTAACTATGAGAAAGTGCGTTTTTAAACTTATTATTGCATTTAGTGCATTATTGAAGTAGACTTTTGGGGTCATGGTGAATTTTTGATTAGTTGATGGTACTTTCCAACTTCAATTTAAAATGTAAGAAATTTCCTGTCTGGTGATGTCCCTAAAAGTGAAAGATTGTTATAGATTGAGAGGACCATGCTATTAAAGGCTAAGGTGTCATATGATCAGAGAGGGACCCAGTCTGAGCATGCGAAGCCCAAGAGAAAATGAAGAACAGCACTTAGTGAGAGATTCTGCAAATGTTAGCAACCCAAACACAGTGGGAAAAGTTTCATTTAGCATTATCTGTGAAACAGGATGCTTTTAACATAGTGATTAGGATCTTGGGGTAATAATTCCTTTAAGCTTGCAGGATACTTGATCTTAGGAGTGCCAGTATTTCCTGCCTTCCTGCTTGGTTTCATACAGTCCTTTATTTTTCATACCTGGCTCTGAGGATGCTATTAACTTGCTGCCAGGACAAGAAAACAGATCAAAAAGAGTGATGTGGATCCAGATATAATTAAGTCACTGTGAGATCTCCGTCTCTGTTTGGCCAGCCATATGTCATTGTTACCTTTGACTTCAACTGTGGTAACTTTGACTTAAATTCAGCATGATGATGTAAGATTCCGAATCATATTGGTCCTAGACTCTAACAATGGACCTAAAATTTTCAGAGGAGGCCTCTTTATATATGCTGTGCTTGGAAAAATTTTTGAAATATGTGCCTCTAGCAGAATGTTTTAAAATTAGGGTTATGTTTATGGAGCTCATTATTACTCCCTCCCATAGGGGTTTGGATTAGACTGCTAATTCTTTTTGTTCCACCTGTTGGACCTTATGTCTTCAAATATCATGTAAACCAAACTGTTTTATTAAGTAATAAATCATTTTTCCTATCTGTTTATAATAAAAACATACAAAAATGCTGGTCAGATTGCCAATGAGTACAACTTACTCATTGCTCTATACCTATTGGTGATGATCTCTTAGGCCCATTAGCATTTTGTTCAGCCTTATGACATAGTGATAGTCATTTCCAGATTTCCATTACTGCTTCCACTGGTTCGTACAGGCCCAGGGATCTAAAATTAGGAAATTGTTGACTGTAATCTTTCTGAGATTCATTTAAGGATTGCTGTTCTATGACTCTATATAAGTTTTTATGCATTCCTGGTCAAGAAAGAAATCAAAGCATCATACTTGACCATTACTCATAAATCATGGTCTGGGGTGGAAGTTGCGTGTATGAGTGTCGCTTTTCCAAATGTTGAGATATGGCTACTTTCTACTAATGTTTTTCTACTTACTTTTTAAGAATTAATTTTTTAAAAAAGATTTATTTATTCATGAGAGACCGAGAGAGAGACAGAGACAGAGACAGAGAAACAGAGACATAGGCAGAGGGAGAAGCAGGGTCACTGCAGGGAGCCCCGATGTGGGACTCCATCCCGGATTCCGGGATCACACCCTGAGCCAAAGGCAGATGCTCAGAGCCACTCAGGCATCCCTAAGGATTAATTTTTAATCCACTATGACAAAGTCTTGCATTCTTGAAGGCTCTAAGGAACTCAAATATTACAACCCAGGCTATTACAGTTTTGGGAGATGTTTCACCTTGACTCCCAATAAAATGTGGAAATAAGAGTAATATGCATATACACATACATCTATAAATGTGTGTGTGTGTGTTGTGTGTGTATATATATCTCCACTCTATTGGTGTAGACTTTCCCTGGAAGAACTCCTCACATGTTACATTTGAGGAATATGCAGCGGAAGTGGAGAATCATCGTTCTCCTCAAGAGGCCTCTAAGCTTAGCAGGCACCAGCTTCTCCTAGACAGCTTCTTAAAACAGATCGCTAGGTGCTGCCTCAGTTTCTGATTTAGTAGTTGGTAGAGGGGCCTGATGGAAGTATGCATTTCTAAGTTTTCAGTTAGTGCCAGACTCCATAACACAACTGTTTCTTGTTTGTGCACAATGATACTGGTTACTGGTTCTTCCCAGCTGACCTGCTTCTCTGGTAAGGAATTTTAACTTCTTCTTCTTCTTATTTTTAATCATAGTACTGCCTTGGCCCTTGCCCACTGCCCAGTCATAATCCCAGCCAGTTTGACTCAGGACAGGTCAGTCCCAGTTCCAGATTGGAGGAACTGTACACAGCTACAACTTCCTGTCTTGGTCCTCTTGCCTGGGGGCTCTATGTCCTTTGGAAGCACCAGTGAATGCCATCCCCAGGCCATATTCTGGCAGAATAAAGAAACTGTATGAGTATGGACAAGCCACTTAATATGTCTGACCTTTGGATTTCTTCTTTTATTCCTGTAAAGATTTCCTAATGGTAGGTGGAACTCTAAAGTGGCTACTTGTAAGTTATTCAGCAGCCAATAGTCATAAGAAATGCTTGTGAGGTTCTGAAGTCACTTTGCTTTCAAGAACTGGGGGGTGGGGGTATGCCATGAAGCAACACAGAGGCCTTAAGATCTTCAACTGTCCTGTGCTTTAACAGTCTGGGACCATGTCTCTCCTCGGTTTCCATGAGTCAACTGTGTCCTCTGTCCATACACCAGCTATACCAGCTCTGTGCTTTACCCACCCTCTTCTGTATCTACACTTTCGACTTAGATGATCTCATCTGATTTTATGGCTTTAAATATCATCTATACAGTGATGGCTCCATATGCATACCTGACCTCTCCTCTGCATTCCGGGCTTGTCTGTATATCCTGCTGCCTATTCAGCATCTCAGTTGGATGCCTATAGCCATCTTAGATTTAAAAAGACTAAAGATCAATACTTGATAGCTATGCATGCCTGCATGTTTTTCTCCAGAAAGTCTGGGCAACTATTTCTTAGGCCAAAAACCTGGGCTTATGTTGGATTCCTTTTCTTTCCTCATCTCTCCCAAAAAAAAAATCCATAGTCTTAAGATTTTTCTATAAAATATGTTCTGAATCTGCTTATTAAATCTTCAGTGCTACAACTTTGGTTAGTATAGTGACCTCCTAACTGGTCTTTTTGTTCTATTTTGCCCCTCTTCACTCTTTATATAGGAGCTGAAGTGAACCTACTAAATTTGATGAACGTTGCTTAAAAGCCTTTAGTTACTTCCCCTTAAAATTTGAACTTATTACCATAACATTTAAGACCCCATGTTAGTAGTTTCAGTAATCATTGTGTACTGTAATCATCTAAAGAGCCTAAAAGAAAATATAGATACCTAGACACCAAGCCCAGAGATACAGATTCATCAACTCTGGGGTAAGATAAGTAAATTAAATGCTGGTTCAGATGATTCTAATATGCAGCTGGGTTGGAGAATCATTGTTCTTTCTAAGGGGTCTCTAACCACAGTGGGCATGGGATTCTTAGGGAGGACTTGTCAGAATACAGATTTCTGGGTGCCACCTGGGGTTTCTGACTCAGTAGGTCTGCATAGGAGCCTGACAGTTTGCTTTCTTAACAAGTTCCCAGGTGACACTACGCTTTGAGAACCAGTGTTCTATAAAAATCTAATCTCAGAATACTTTGATAGTCCCTTGTTCACTGTATTTCAGCCACACTGGTCTTCCTTTTGTTTTTTTAAACAATCTAAATTTTCCTCATCTCTGGCCTTTTGAAATGCTGCTTTTTTTTTTTTTTCATGCTCAGAATATTCTATCCTTTTCATCATTTTGAATGTTAACTTAAATTCCATATCCTCAAAAAAGGATTTTCCTGGCCATTTTTAGCTAAAACAGCAGCCTTAGTCACTCTACAGTATATCAGTGTTCTAAATCTTATTTGTATCCATTATTGACACTTCAAACTTAAATTTTTTTTTCAAACTTATCTTTTTTAAAAAAATATATGTTATTTATTTTTCTACTTATTTAGAGAGCATGAGGGGAGAGACAGAGGGAGAGAGAGACAGAGAATCCCAAGCAGACTCCTTGCTAAGCACAGAGCCCAACATGGGGTTCAATCCACAAGCCAGAGATCATGACCTGAGCTGAAATCAAGAGTTGGACTCTCTACCAACTGAGCCATCCAGTAGCCCCATGTCTCAAATTTATCTTGAATTTATTTTGTACATTTATTGTTGAG
This sequence comes from Canis lupus baileyi, assembly GCF_048164855.1. NCBI lineage: Eukaryota > Metazoa > Chordata > Mammalia > Carnivora > Canidae > Canis > Canis lupus. Next base: position 63,795,483 of record NC_132851.1, on the reverse strand, counting down.
AGGGCAAAGGTTTCTTTACTGAGGATAGAAACACTTTCCTCTGGGTCTTTAACAATGCTTGGTACACAGTATGTGCTCAAAAAAAATCAATATTGATAGAGTGAATGGTATAAATATCGGAATGGGGAATTGAATACCATTTTTGAAAGGCGAATTATAGATATTTCTTTAATGTGTTTAGAATTCCCTTTGTGTAACTTTCGCAAATGAAGAGAATGCTATGAACTTCAAAGTTTAAGAATCCTAAGATTTCATATAAATCAACTCTACCCTTCTGAACAGTATTTTAGTGCCGTGGTTTTCATAACTAAGCTTTTTTTTCCCCTGCTCTCATTTTCTCTCTCCTCTTCTTTTACGTATAAACTAGTGAAGAGGCAACATCATCCTGACCCAAACCCACACATAAATTTATAGTAGAAGTATAATATGTCTCTTAAATTAATTTACTCCTGTTAAGCAACAGGAATAGACACAAGTCAGCATGGCAACTTGTTGCTTTAAAAAAGATATAATTTTTAAAAAGACATTATGAAAATATTATTCTTTGGATAAATTCCTTGGAAGAAAACAAAATATGCTCATATACTGACTTTCCAGGCAATGCTGTTACTATAGCAACCTGTAGTTCTCCTTTTTGTGTGCTGGTCACACATAGATTATCTCTTTAATGCCTTTTTCCCCTGTGCTGAACTAGAAACTCCACGAGCGTTGGAACTGTGTCTGTAATGCTTCCTCCTGTTATCCATAAAACCAGGCACCATTCCTGATATATAGTAGGTGTACAGTAAGTATCTGATGACTTCTCGAATGAATGAGAAGAGGGAAGGTAAGTTCCATGGCTCTATGATCTGCTTACTGTCACCTTCCAGGGTTCACGAACCTTAATGGGTTAAGTGCATCCTCTGTGTAGAATCTCTCTCTGTCCTTCCCCTTTGGTACCCAGAACTCTGCTTTGTAACTTTTCATTTCTTTTTGTGGTTTCTCCTTGATGGAATGTTATAAAGATTCTCAAGCCAAGTACAAAAAGCCACACCTCTTCAGTTTCTTGGATGGTTTGACTTCTTTCAGGCAAGTACTAGTTTTTCCAATTTTTGTCTCTTGGTAACTCCCAGGACTATATTCCTGTGAGTGAATTCTCTTTCTTTGTGCTTCTTAGGAGGGAACAAATAGATCTATTGATATCTGGCTAACTCATTCATTCATTCAATAAGTATTTATTGAGCATTAACTGTGTGCTATGTACTTTCAGTGCTAGAGATGCAACAAGAAGCAGAAGCAGGCAGGTACTTGCTCCCCTTGGAGTTTATCTTAGGTAGAATGGGAAATAGAGACATTATTTTTTAAAGCCACCCACTGAGGAAATAAAGAGAGAAAGGAAAGGGACACTGTTTTATGAAGAAGGTCATAAAGTCATCAGACCCAGGCTAGGGGTCAGGGAAGGTTTCCCAGAAATGGTAAATAAGCTGAATTTTAAAACATGAATAGGAATTCCCTAGATCGGATGCTCGATGGGCACATTTTATGAAGTAAGAAGATAAGGAGACTGAGGGGGCAGATTATCAGAGTTGGTGGAGATGAACTTTGACTTCCAGAAGAAAACTGATCTGTCACAGTAGTCTTTCTGAGCTACCATAGATGTTTTATTGTAATACTAATATTAGTTAAAGTCTCTGAGCACTGACTCTGTGTGCCAGGTGTAGATCTGTCCTTTATAGGAATTATCTTAATCCTGACAACGGTTCCTGTTAATGGATTAGGAGTCCAGAGAAATGTCTTGCTCTTGTCTCATGGCAGACCTGAATACCTGCATTCAGAACCTTCGATTGTTACCTAATCCTGGTTCCCAGTGGATATTCTTAATATTTATATACACACACATAATTTTATATACACACTTATCATTAGTATATTTTGATGTTGCAGATTGAATCTAGGCATTTGAAATCAAGCAACTTAACTGTGAAAAAGTTCCTAGATGGGATAGATGAGTACTAGTAATTACTAAATGGCACTGAGCTGTTTCCTATCAAATTTGGGTGCCAGGGGATCCCTGGGTGGCTCAGCAGTTTAGTGCCTGCCTTCAGCCCAGGGCGTGAGCCTGGAGTCCCGGGATCGAGTCCCACATCAGGCTCCTTGCTTGGAGCCTGCTTCTCCCTCTGCCTGTGTCTCTGCCTCTCTCTCTCTCTCTCTCACTCACTCTCTCTCTGTGTCTCATGAATAAATAAATAACAAATCTAAAAAAAAAAAAAATTTGGGTGCCAAACCACAGCAGGTGAGCGAATTCATTAGGGCAAGTGAAAATCTGCGTCCAGCCTTATCCTCTACCACTAAAGCTGCTCATCTCCATTCACAGTAGCTGCTTATAGCTTTAAATAGCATGTCCCGGACTCTTTCTGCCAACTCTTCTCAAGCCAGCCAGGGTTACCGTGGGGCCAGGGTTGCATGGACGATGCGGTCTGTGCGAGGCCAGGGAAGGGGTTAGTGAATTGGCCAGCTGCCTGGGCACTGGTGTAGGGAAGCCATGGAGCAGTGCAGCAATTTCCTGCTTGGGGTGAAGCCCTAGAAGACTGGTGCTGGCTAAGCCCAGACTCTTAAATTCTTTCATGATAACTCACTGACCCCCTCCTGCACCCCCATGTTTCTCTTAGGGGGGAATGGTTTGTGCTCTTCACAAGTACATGGGGATGATTTAGGGGGATTAAAAAGTCACCGGCAATCCCTGGGTGGCTCAGCGGTTTGGCACCTGCCTCTGGCCCAGGGCGTGATCCTGGAGCCCCGGGACTGAGTCCCACGTCGGGCTCCCCGCGTGGGGCCTGCTTCTCCTCTGCCTGTGTCTTTGCCTCGAGAATTCATGAGAGACACACAGAGCGAGGCAGAGACACAGGCAGAGGGAGAAGCAGGCTCCATGCAGGGAGCCCGACGTGGGACTAGATCCCGGGACCCCAGGATCACGCCCTGGGCCAGAGGCAGGCGCCAAACCGCTGAGCCACCCAGGGATCCCAAATGAAATCTTAAAAAAAAAAAAAAAAAGTCGCCTACACAGCACTCCCAGCTCAGAGTCATTTTGCCTGTAATTTATACTAACAGTATCCTGGAGAATAGCATACTCTCTAGCTATGAGTTTTTAGCATAGATTACACCACATTAGGAGCTGAGCAAACCTGCTCCTGAAGAACAGTGAGAGGATGGCAGGAAGGACAAGTGAGGGGTCCTGTGACCATGAAGTACATGTTAGGGAGGCCGTGAAGGCTGGAGCAATGCATGGGAAAATAGACTGTCAGGAAGGACATGAAGACAAGAAAAAGGCCACATATTTTCTGTTCTTCACAGTTTTACTTAAGTCTGTTCTTGACTTGGCCCATTTCCCTTTCTTTGCAGAGTGAGGGCAAAAGAAAGTCAGAAAACTTATTCCTCCAACTTGCTTAAGTGTCCGTTCTATCAAGGTGATTGAACTATTCCACACTTAAGTAGAGTTGATAGCTAACCCTCTTTTTATTTATTTATTTATTTATTTATTTATTTATTTATTTTCTTTTTTTTTTTTCTTTTTTTTTTTTTTTGGCTAACCCTCTTTTATAAATTACCCTAATTGTCTCAGCAGTGGCTTGGTTTTTTCTTTCAAGTTCAGATGCCTCTCTAATAATCGGTGGAGTTTCAGGGAGAAATTTGAGGAGAGGGGTTTTTCCTAAGTTATTTTGGGGTGGTGGAGCACTTCTTGGTGGAAGGAACATCTGGTCACTGCTTACTGGTGGGTCTTCCATCTGAGGGCTTGTCTGGCATGCAGTGTCCTTCCTCAGTGAAATGGGATCTCTCAAAGGAGAGGCATTTACTCTAACTAAATAGGTTGGGGTTCTAAGACTCTCTCTGAGCAGACACCCTTTCCTGGGTGGCCCACCCTGGAGTTGTGAGCGTGCCTAACAGGGCTATACAAAGGTCTGTGTGTTCTCCCACGGTTTTAGTCATAGTGCTACTGGGTCCTTGGCTGTTGTAGAATCATTCCCGTGGTTTTATAGGTGAGGGAATGGATGCCCAGAGAAGTTGAGTGATGAAATCATTGTCACATATTTCTGATTAGCAGCAGAGAAAGAACTGGAATCCAGGTCTCACAACTCCTGTCTCCAGTGTTTTCTCCATCTAGCACCTGGTTATGAATCCAGAGTACTTCCGTGAGGTCTTAGAGCAGTTTCCCATTCTGTCCAATTCTATTTTTTTCCCTTCTCCTTAGCTGACTCAAATGCTTGGTTTGGCAATATAAAACAATTATCCATTTCTGTATTTTATTTGGGCTGGCTGCCCTATGCCTCATTCTCATGAAGCATATTAGTAGTTATGTACTTCAGAAAATACATATCGCACTAACAAGATACATTTTGTGTAATAACAGTGAAGATAGCACACTGGCTAAGTGCATAGACTCTTCAGCAGTGTGACTTCAGTGTAACTTTACCACTTTTAGGCACGAAACCTCTTGAGTCTCATTTCCGTATCAATAAAATGGTGATAAAAATAAATAATTTAATTATCATAAAACGTGTTTCATGGGTTGTTGTGAGCAATAAATAATCCACATAAGCACTTTGTACAGTGTCTGGGACATAATAAGTATTCAATAAAGTTAATTATTCTTTTTAAATATGCTTAGTTTTTGATGGTTATATAGCATTGTTGTTGCCTCAGTTTTAAAAATCGTAGATATTTTTCAGCATGTACTCATTTATAAAGAGTCAGTGTTATTTTCACAGACAGAATTACAAATCTGTGACAATTCTGAGGGTCAAATGTGTATAGGTGCATGAACATGGTCCTGCCTTCTTTCCACCTGTCCTCCTCCCTTCCCATCCTTCCTCATTTTCTCTTTTTGTTGCAGCCTCTCCCTTTCACTGGCTTCTAAAAGGACTTGAGCCAGTCCTGAAAGGACTAGTACATGTCATATATTAGGATAATGCCAGCTAAGTCATTAGCTTTCCTTAGAAAGATCAGAACAAAGGCCATGCGAAGGAAGCTTAAGGGAATCTTTTCAAGTATTTAAACTGAACAAAATTAAACACTTAGGAAATAAAGATTGGTCTAAAGTGATTGGCCATTGAAGCTTAAAAGGAAATACATTAGGTTATATTGTTTTCGCTTCCTGACCTTGGAAAGCAAGATACATTAAATTGTTATTTTTTCCAATTAGGGCTAACCTCAAACTGTAACAATTGTAGGCCCTACTGGTATCAATCAAACCTTGATCAATTGTCTGTACTTGAGAGCCAACTCAATATTTGCATTTACAAGTCATATTTTCATGTTATTGTTGTTTTTTAAGATGGCCTTATTATAATCAGGTTACATGGTAAAGATATTGTTCAGATTATGCATGGAAATTACTCAGTGTCCAAATGAGTCATATTTTGAGTGGGCTGCATACTGATATTTTCACTAATTTAAAAAAAAAAAAACAGACAATAGGGATGAGTCATGCACTTATTTAAAAAACCTGTTTAAAAGTTTTCCAATCATTATTCATATTTAATCTTAATTAAAATTCAGTGTAATGTGTAGAATTGCTTCACATGTTACCTTACACCTATAGACAATAATTTTTTTTGTAGATTTCATTCTAATCTGATACTGACATTTCCATACAATTTCCTGTCGAGTTTAATTTGTTTTCATAATACTAGAAAACAAAATGGTTGTTAAATTTATAGGACAACATTGTCCTTTTTTGCACACAGATAACTTATTTGTATAAACAGTTAAGAATTCTAGAAACTGTTTTTTAGGGAAAAAAAGTTATTACTCTGGGCCTGTGTTACCTTTATAAAGTCGTAGAAAAATTGTCTCAAAGTTCATTGGAGGTAGAATTTTTTTTCTTTTGATGCATGTGCCAAATGTGTATTGAATATACACTCTGCTTACATTTTTCTTCTTTTCTGTAATTCAATTTTTAGAATAGTCAAGTCTTTACTCTTTGCTGTATGAGAGATTATTGGGTAATGCCCAAGACTCCTATGAAGTTAACAGGTTATTAAATTCAGGCATTATTAGTTTCTTTCATTTGTTTTGATATAAGAGCCCCATCTGAAAATGTAAGAATACATTATTTTCTATATGGTTTAGTTATGATTGGAATTTTGTATTTTTAAAACTTAAAACAATTCTATTTAACAATTGCTAGTGTTGGTAAACTAGCTCACTTTTGTATTCACTCAGCCTTAGGTATTTCTTTCTTCTTCTTCTTTTTTAAGTTTGAAGTTAACATTTTAACTTTTATAATGGTTTTAACCTTTTAAAAATGTTTTAACAGTATTATAATTGTCAGAAATGAAGACTGTTCTTTTTTTGTCGGTTATGATTCATTTCTATACCAGTTTCCCAGAGAGCTATTATACAAGGTGCAATGATTGAATAGAACAGAACCTGTGTGGGGGAGATGTAAAAGATCAATTTGATAAGTATAGTCATCCTGTATTTATTCTAAATTTAGTAATGAGAATGGTCTAATTTCAGAGGATCATTGTTTTCTTACTACAGTACGTGATATGAGTAAGACTTTGTAGGTGACTTGGATACTCTTTCTGGTTTCAGCCTCTGCATCTCAACTAGCCTTAAGTGTTCTTTGAATATGTCCTCAACATGCAAAGGTTCTATCATCTCATGAGTTTGTTCCTAGGACAGTGTAAGGGGTGCTGCTTAACCTGTTCTGAGAGAGAGGAAATTTCATGGGTGTGAAATCTAAGTGGAATGGAGAGAAACTAACTGGATTAAGTTTTGTTTAGTTTATTTGCAGACTAGACCAGGTGTTAAAAAGATCAGAATTTGTGGCGAATATTGAGGATGAAGTTTGGCCCACTACATCTACTCAGAAGGTCAATGGTGGGAGGAAAGGTTTTCAGTCTGTTTTTCCAGTTATGGATTTGTGTGTAGGAGAAAGGATGTTTCCTTTTTGATTGTGAAATGTCCCTTCCTTGGGGTCTTCTTTGATTATATTGGTTCCAGCAATTTAAACTGCCATGTCACTTAAGCTTGGTTTCTATAGAGTCTAACAGTTTTTGCTTGAAATTCTTATGTTCTCTTTCCCTGTATGTTTAAGGGGATATTTATTTATTTATTTATTTATTTATTTATTTATTTATTTATTTTTAAGATTTTATTTATTTATTCATAGAGATGCAGAGAGAGAGAGGCAGAGACAAAGGCAGAGGGAGAAGCAGGCTCCACGCAGAGAGCCTGACGTGGGACTTGATCCAGGGTCTCCAGGATCACGCCCTGGGCTGCAGGCAGCCCTAAACCGCTGCGCCACTGGGGCTGCCCTAAGGGGACATTTAAAGCTGTTTTGAGTAGGGAGTTTTTGGGACATCTCAATAGAAACCTAGGTACCTATTCTGAGTTTATTTCAGAGATGTAGGTAGAACAATGGTATAGTTAGTTAGTCTGGGAACTTGTTGAAGTCATTTTCTTTGCTTACTGAAAGCATTCATTTGTATGTGGTTACTCTGGCTTGATTTTTCTGGTAACTGCTCTTTATTATAGTAATGGAAGTAAATAATTAAAAGCTATGAATAACTTCAATTGAAATAGAGGAAATTATTGAGAAAGAATTTAGGCAATGTACAGTATTTAGGATTCTTTTATGTATAATTTAAGAAATAGTTACTTTTGAGGATGTTTCTTTATAGACTTTGTTTTGGAACAATTATAAGCAAATCTAGCTTTTACGATGATAATAATATAAACTGACATTTATTTAGTACCGATTACATGCCACATTCTCTGTTAAGTATTTTTTATGTAATACGTTTATTTTATTTTTTAAAAGATTTTATTTATTTATTCATGGAAGACACACACACACACACACACAGAGAGAGAGAGAGAGAGAGAGAGAGAGAGAGAGAGGCAGACACAGGCAGAGGGAGAAGCAGGCTCGACGCAGGGAGCCCGACGTGGGACTTGATCCAGAGTCTCCAGGATCACGCCCTGGGCTGAAGGCGTCGCTAAACCGCTGAGCCACCCGGGCTGCCCATGTAATACATTTAATAACAACCCTGTAAACTAGGTACCAGGTTCTCATTCCCACCATTTTAAACTGATTTCAAAAGATACTTGCTATTTTAAGGTAGTATGAATATTAAAAAAAATAGAAAGGTTGATCTCTATGTACAATTAGGCTCACATAGTTATGGGTATGGCTTATTTGACATAAAGGTTATAAATATTTGGATTAATTTTTAAATGTTAAATAATCTTAATTTGAATTATTTGTTTATTTTATTTTACCATTGAGAGATGACTGTGTGTAAGAAACTAGGTAAAATGTTTTGGGGAGGGTATAGATTGCTTAAATATGGATTTTTGGGGATTTATAGTAGAGCAAGGAATAGTGACTACAGTTTGAATCTGAGCAAAAGTGTAGACAATCTGAGCAGAATCTGGTAGACTGACTGGTTGGATAAGCCCAGGGGAAGCCTACTGCATGAAAATCTGATAAGCCTCCTCCTGAGAGAAAACTTACCTCGTAAAAGAAGAATCAAGCTATTCTGAACTTGACTTGATCTTGGGCATTTAGGGACAGAACAGTTCTGAGCTTAGGATAATAATGTTTGTTCTTCATTTTTTTATTGCCCTGGCCCTCGATGGATTTATGTCTGAGCTCCATGAAATATAGGAGGACATCTAAATAAAAACTGCAGTGAGAGAAGCCTTGTTCACCAGTGTATAGGAAACACATTTTGGAGTCTCTGAATAATACTTGTGAGTTGTATGGACCTAGAAATCCCATGTCAGCAGGTCCAGGAGTTGGCGACATCTAAGTTATTACTGTTAATGAGACCCATCCATGCCCATGGATGGGTAAGGCCTAGAGACATGGGAGTTATCGAAATAACTGTCAAATTACTAAAAATGAAAGGGAGTTATTGGGAAACAAAGCGAGGGGTGAAGGGGAAAGAGGCAGGTAGGCATTCAGAAGACAGAGGGATAAGAAATGATTACTCCCATGTCCCATTGTAGGGGTCAAGGAAAAGGTCAGGGGGAGTGTCTTAAAGAATATTTAATACTGAAGCATAGAGAGATAAGAAAGAGAGGGAATGCCAGTCTGAACAGAGGAAAATATGGAAGTGAAGACATGGACATGGCAAGTATGGGGAAAGGAGGATAGTACAAACTTTAGTTGGCCTTTTCATAGCATATACAAGGAGCATCAGAGTGGCAATAAAGAAGGGTGTCCTGATGGGAATTATATTCAAGAAGCAGTTAAATAGGTTACACGGTGGGGAGTGAATCGGAAGTGAAGGGAAAGTGGTGGGGAGCAGTTTGATGGCTCATGCAATAGCCACAATGTAACAATACAGTACAGTATAATAATAGGTAGTATGATTGGGAAGTAGAGAAGTAGCCCTGGGCATAGTAAAGGGGAAAGATTGCATGACATTATGGAGTAGAATTCCTACCATTTGGCAACTAATTTGGATGGAAAGGGAGGAGGAGGGTATGGATAGGTTGATCACAGATGAGCTGAGAGTTTGGAGAAGGCATGACAGGAGAATATGGAAAACAAGAACAGGAGAATAAAATGCTAGATAGATTCCCCCTAAGACATACTTGTGAACTGTCAATAGGATGTGCAGATGGAGATGTTTAGCAGACAGATAGGGTTTGGGGGAAACTCTGGAGGGAACGCATGGCCACGTGGGGGTCGGAGGTGTTTGGAAGACTAGGGCATAAAGGAAGTCACTGAAGCCGGAACAGTGGATAGAATAGAGGATGACCAGATAGGAGAGCTGAAGCGTAGAGGCTATATTTTAAGAAGACATTATTTATTTTTCATTAGCAATTTTAGGTTCACAAAACTAGGCAGAAGGTACAGTAATTCTCTGAGTACCCTCTGGCCCCGCATACACAGAGAACACCTATGTTTAGGGAGAAGGAAGAGTAGGAACCAGAGGGAGAGACAGAAAGAAGTGGCTGAGCAAAGGACACAAAACTCAGAGGTTAGAATGTTTATGGAAAAAAAAAAAAAAAGAATGTTTATGGAAACTAAAGGATTTACATTTAGGGTCAAGTTTAAATCAGTGAAAAACATTAAATCACACAATACTTTTTGTTTCAGGTGCTCTTGTTAATTCAAATGCCAAAATAGTTTTCCTAGGAAGATATTCTTATAGAATCCACTTATGAAGTGGTTATGACTCAAGTATTGGTATCAATGAAATTATGGCTTATTCACACCTGAATTGGCTAGATGATATTTCAGAGCTTCTGTCTTAAAAATGTAAATAAAATATTTCTCCCAACTCTTCTTTTTTCTCAGATATTAGGAAATCATTCAAATTTTCTTTGACTCATCTTCCTCATGTTAAATATGGCCATACCCGTTTTCTATAGTTGCCTTGAAAGATATCTTAGAAAAGTAAAGTGAAAATAACTCAGTTTTTCAGTCCAAGAGTTACTGGTGGGAGATTTTAACTGCTTATCTATTTTAACTCTCCGCCTCGGCCTACTTAGAGGCTTCTTCAAAACCATTAGCATGAATGAGTCATTGCTGAGATACAAAATAGAAGCTAACACCAGAAGTTCTTAGTAGTAGTAGTAGTACCGAGGAGATTTAGAGGATAAATGGAAGTATATTTATATAGAGAGACCTTTATATTTATGTGTATTTTATAATGTGCATATGTTTGTTTATTGCAGTGCATAGATGTACTTTTTGAATTGGGCATGTAACTGTGTATTATTAGGCATGGTGAATGATTTTGTGCATTTCCATGTTGTGTTATTTGTGTGTACTCTAAGCTAAAAATCACATACCTGATGTGAAAGGGCATATATGACTAAAAAATCAGCATAAGTACATGGGCATAAATGAATTTATTTATATTACCCATGGAGATGGGCAGTAAAGTATTTGACATGCAGGTCCGAAGAGACAAAAGCATTTAAATTTGTATTGGGCACTAATAACAAGAGATGTCAAGTCCTTAGGTAGAAAATGGACAAAGTGCTTGTAGAGTTTCATGTTGGCCTAGTAGAATAAATGCAAGAGTGGGTTTTGATTTTCTATCACCCTAAAAGGGTTTTATATAAAGAGCAAGTGCTGGGATTTTATAGTGGTTTAACTACTCATTGAGAAATAGTGCCCTACAAATAATGGAACATAAAAAGGTGTATTCTCAGCATATTTCAGTCTTGCTGGTAGTGGTTTTGGTTGGTGGCAAGAGAAAATTATTATATATTACTTATATATATTATAATATATTATTATAATAATATAATTATAATCAATTATATATAATATAATTGTATTATAATCAATATTAATTGGTTAACAGGAAGAACAATGGAATGTACTAGAGGTATATTAGGTGACTCACAAAAATTGGAGAAAAGCCTAAGCAGCCAAGCTTCAAGAGGGCAGGAACTAGGACAACTCAAGGGCTCTCAGTCAAAATCTATTTCTTGGGAAATTGGGATAGTTGGGTTTTAACTGTCACTGTTGTGTATGGCCTTTCTCTAGATTCAGATTCTTAGAAGTGAAATTCCAATTCAGTCATCTGGAGTTGGGTTCCCCTTTGAAAGACTGAGTGGTGACTAAGTGGTCTTCTAGAGCCATGTAGACTGTGGAGGAGTTGCTCTCCATAGAGGCATGAGGTATGGTTACCACAGGAAGGGAACAGAGATGATAGATAGACAGGCAAACACAAGAAGGTTGCCATAGGCAGTGATGGCACTTTGTAGTTCTTTCAAAGAAGTGAAAATATGGGCTTGCATAGTCTCTGAAATGAAGTCTGAATTTATATATACATGCATACGCAGATATATACACTCACATGTACATATTCTATACAGTCCTTTGGATGATCTCTGCCACTTTTCCCCTTATTTCCCTTAATTGACATATTGAGTGATATTCTACAGGCTGCTTTTCTTTTCTCAAAGAGAAAATTTAAAGAAATACAAGTGGTTCCCAAAGACACGTTATTTTGGGATATAATTTATAAGAAGTGTTGAGGTCAGCCTAATACGGAAAATCACTTTTTGGTTATTAATGAAGGCAGTTTGTTTTCTTAGGCACATCATTTTGTTTGAGTAGAAGTTGCACAGACTCATGTGAATAGTCTTATCCACCAGTAGGAGATTTGCCTGCTGAAATAAACTTCTCCTTTTGGTGTACTATTTGATTTCTGACTCAGGACATGATTTTCTGTAATTAAAAACATGTACAAGTGCTGTCAATAAAAATCTAAAGCATGACACATTTGTGAATAGATGGTTTTAGATACATTCTCGTTATACTTTAGTAATGGGAAGAAATGCCTCATTGTGGTTCACACACTAGAGACAAAATAGTTTAAAAAAGTCTTCTGAAGTCATTTATAGATCTTTGAAGTTCCAGATCAGTGTTTCTCAAACTTCATTTGGCATGAGTGTCACCTGGGGTGACTGCTAAAAATGCAGATGTGTGGGTTGTCTTCCAGAGATTTTGATTTGGTAGGTCAATAGGGGCTCAAGATTTTAGTTTTATCAAATATCCCGGATGATTATGACGCAAGTAGTCTCTGGACCACACTCTGAAAAATCCCGTTCTAGGTGATTTCATATTAGCTTATGAATAGTGTCAAAAAATGAAGAATTATGTATAATTAGTTCAAAGTTTTGGAATTCAGTTATTGTAATATTGTCCATTCAGACTATTTACTCTTGACACTTCTACTGAAGTGACTAAGGATTCTGTTATCACTGAAAATATTAGGTAACTTTATATGGAAGTTAATGAGAAAGCTTATAAGTGTATTCTACATTCTTGACTAACATTTTAGTTTTAGATGCATCTTATATATTAATAGCACATTTTTTATATGAGAGTATTCTAGGGTGAGTTAGAATGTTTTGTTTTTTCCTTATTTTTCTTTGGAATAAACCAGTATTCTCTGATAAATACAGTATAGTAGGTGCACCAAGGCTGTGGTTATATCTCATATTCCCTTGAAAGTTGTCTTTTCATGCATGTATTTTTTTCTCCTGAAAAGAGTGCTTTTTTCCCCAGGATTTTCTAGTAAAACCCTTTTTATCACATCTATTTCTCTCAACTTCACATGGTTTGAATTGTAATGTCACTTAAAAAAAAATTAACCATGAATGAAACTAACACTATTGGTGATACAATAGGAAGGACGCCAGGAAGCCCAGTTTCAGTTGCCAAAGATACTGAGGGTTGCGTAAAAAGTGATAGGGAGCAGTTAAACCAGGATGGAACACACGCAACAATCAGAAACAGATTGCCTACTTTTGAGCAAAATTATAAATATTGCCAGCCTCAGCAGATAGTAGCCGGTTGAGAAGACAGAAGATGTGTTTTACTACAGGTAATGTGGGGGGAAAACTGATTAAATCCTATCTTTTTAGTTATGCCTGGACATACATAGTTATAATCATCTGCAGAAGCATCCACTTGCACAAATAGAGGGGCTAGACAGAGAAGGGCCACATAGCTGAAATCTGTATTTTTCGAATTACCACAGCTTTTGAAAGCAGAGGAAAAGCAATCCTAGTAGACTTTTTTCTTCTCTTTTGATGAGCCAAGGAAAGATCCTCTAAGCACAAACAATGGTTTGTCTTTAGTGGCTGAATTCAGCAATGCGTGTTTTCATTTTTTTGTTGTTCCAATTATTTAGACAAACTTCTGGCTAATGTTAATATTAGCTGGCCAGTTTTAATGTAAACGGGCATGATTTTTCTAATGATGCTCATTAACCTAGAACAAGAAGAGATGAGATTTTGTTGGAAGACACTTGGTTACAGTTTATATCTTCATGCTGTAGTCCCAGAATCCTTGAATATTTGTAAATCTGATGATGTGATATATTTAAGATTGTAAAAATACACTTTGCTTTAAAAAGTTGAGCTGATATTTTATGCTATTCTTCTGGGCTAATAATTTTGTGAGCTACCTTCTGATAAAATATTTTAATATTTAATATTCAATAATTCAGAGTAAGTAAAAGATTATTTTTATTGTATCTTCAGTTATATAATTTCCATAAAACTATAAGAAATAGATAGTAAAGTGTTTTGTAAGTTCTACAAAAGAGCATGTTTATAGGGGCACCTAAGGTGGCTCAGTGGTAGCGTCTGCCTTTGGCTCGGGTTGTGATCCCGGGGTCCTGGGATTGAGTCCCACATTGGGCTCCCTGCAGGGAATCCTGCTTCTCCCTCTGCCTATGTCTCTGCCTCTCTCTGTGTGTCTCTCGTAAATAAATAAATAAAAATATTTAATAATAAAAAAAGAGTATGTTTAGAGGTACATTCAGTGGAACAGAAGTAGTGACCATGAAACTAGAAAGTAAGGTGCTAATTCTACTACATGCTGAGAACTAGTGTATTCTACGTTTTTAGTCATGATCAAGATTTCTGGATTGTTTGATAGTATTTATATACTTATTTCCAGAGTATTGGTTTCTATGGTGTTAAGTGATAGGATAAAATACATTTCCATTGGTCCTTAGGATAAAATGTTTCCAACAACTTTTTCTTCCTTCCATTTTAAATGTGTGAATTATACTGGGAAGAAAGCTTCAGTTATTTGGTTCATGCATTTAACCTCTAATAACTTCCATTTAGACAAGCAGAGTGTATTTTGAATTCAAGGCTCTGACAGCCACCAAAGGTAAAAAGCTGGGATGACACCAGAAAGAAATTACTGGCTATCCGAGATTGTTCCAGTACAAAGTGTATAAAGGGGGAAAGTCCCTTTAAGTTTTGAGCTCTCAAAATATGGGATAAAAATGGATGATTTTCACTAATGTGTGGTTGAGTGTTTATTGTTAGACCAGGTTATATCTCAGGTGTGTTTAAGTTGAAGTGTATGGAATAATAATTACCATCTTCAGAAACCAAGTGGGAGAAAAGTTTGCAGGAGGACAGAGGCCCAAATGACGGGGGGAGGTCCAAGGGCTCCCACTTGTCCACATTTCAGCTTTAAAGAACCTTCCTCACTAGGTTTAATATCTTCCTTCTTAGAAATGCCAATGGAATTGAAAGTGATTAGGGCTGGTGTACCGCCCAAAAGAAAACCAACTACCTCTGACATTAAGCAGCGTTGGTCTTGGGCTGGAACAGCGGAGTCTGATCATGGTGGTAGCAATGCCAATGCTGGGAGGGGCAGGCCCTTTTGTGTCCCTACACAGAGGGATGCTTGCGAGGATGGATATCCAATGGGAGAAACATTCTCCAGACTGAGAAGGTTGGAAGGGATCAGTCTGATGCTCGTACTGTCTTTATGAACTTGAAGAAAGGTGAGATCTGAATGCCATGGTCATGATAATCCACAAGATGGAGTTATTTTACACTGGTAGAACATTTCCAGAATGAACACTTGTGCGAACAATGCTGCTTTCAGCAAGATAAAGTCCGAAGTAAGAATGCCTGGTTTATGACATTCAAGGACATGGCTAGAAAACTACAAAAAAGCTACTGCTTTGATGACCTCTTAATCATTCCAGATTTTATCAGTTCATCTTGCCAAGCATGTATGTTGAAAATTTCCTCTGTAAGATTAAGTGTGCTCCTTTCTCATCCAGGTTTGTAGGAGGTACAACTGGACTTTAGGGGAAAGCCTAATGAATTCTTTTTACAAAATCATTACTCATTTCAAAAGATTAAATGGAAGAAATGAAAAAAATAAAACCTTCCCCATTATAGTCATCTTCTATTCCCAGCATTGAGATGATGATTGGCATGCAGTAGGTGCATAATATGTTTGTAGGTGAACAAGATTGCTTGCATAGGAAGAGCTAGAACAGAAATAGTGCTATATTAAGCTAGGAAATAATGTGCTAATCTGTCTCTAAAATCCTTCCTGTTTAGTAGATCTGATTTATGCTTCTACTTTTTTTCTTTTTACTGTGCTGAAATATACATTCCAGAGAAAAGCCCTTTCCCCCAAATTGTAATGTTCCCAAAGTCTGAGTTGGCAACACACCTAATGGATATAGGTTGTTGTGGGAAAGGTGTTTTTCTTTTTTTTCTTTTTTTTTTTTTTTAGTTTTTCCTGCAGGTGATTAAGAAATTATACTGAAATGAGTAGGTGTGATTGAATATTTCTTTATTTCTTTGGAATGTCATTGACTCGCACATTGTAGCCTTGACTTTGTATTTCTACAAAACAAGGTTTTAAAGCTGTTTGACAAATAATTTCCCTTCTCTTTTACTTCCCTATTTGTAATAAAAGGTAGTGAATGTCACCTGCATTCTTTCCAGGCACATAAATAGCAACATATAAAGTGTAAGCTTACTAATAATGTAAATGTAGCTTTGAGTAATGAACTGTATAACTTTTCTGGCTCTAATAATGAGTATAGAAATTATGGACTCATACACAAAATGCATGAGATTTATTTATTTACAGTTATTTATATTTTTTCTCCATTTGGAATTGGCCAAGAAAATAGATAAGCGAATGGTCAGAGTTTTTACAAATCAAAATTTATAAACTCATCAGAATTCTTATTGATGATAGTGCTTATTTAGATTATTAAACTTTTTTAGCAGAATAGAGCTCTTTATTAAATAGAAGTTGACTTCATAGTGGTATTTTTGTTGTATATGTAAAGGGAGAAAGTGAAAAAAACTGAATATGTAGGGAAAGGGATTATTAATAAGATTCACTGCCTGGTGTAAGACAGTACACTCCTAGTGAATCTGGAACTCTGGAGATGGTTACCTGGGGAAGAGGGACAGAAATGAACATCTGTATCCCTTAGTCATAGCTATTAAATTTTCGCTTTGCTGGTTGCTCCTGTGACTCTCCACTTCACTCTCATCTAGTGATTTGTTTTTGGCTCTAAGCCACTTCTTAAGAAGGCCATTGATTCTTGTGATGGAGTGAGATTACTTGCTGCCAATGTAAGGACCTATTTTTTTTAATTTAAATTCAATTAGCCAACATATAGTACATCATCAGTTTTAGATGTGGTGTTCAGTAACTTACCAGTTGTGTATAACATCCAGTGTGCATCACATCATGTGCTCTCCTTAATGCCCATCACTCAATTACCATCCCCTTACCCTCCTCCCCTTCAGCAACCCTTAGTTTGTTTCCCAGAGTTAGGAGTCTCTCATGGTTTGTCTCCCTCTCTGATTTCTTCCCATTCAGTTTTCCCTTCCTTCCCCTATGATCCTCTGCACTGTTTCTTATATTCCGCATATGAGTGAAACCATATGATAATTGTCTTTATCTGATTGACTTATTTTGCTCAGCATAATACCCTCCAGTTCCATCCATGTCGATGTAAATGGTAGATATTCTTCTTTTCTGATGGCTGAGTAGTATTCCACTGTGTATCAAGACCACATCATCTTTATCCATTCATCTGTCGATGGACATCTCAGGTCCTTCCATAGTTTGGCTGTTGTGAACATTTCTGCTATAAACATTGGGGTGCAGGTGTCTCTTTGGATCAGTACATTTGTATCTTTGGGGTAGATCCCTAGTAGTGATTGTTCGGTCATAGGGTAGCTCTATTCTTAACTTCTTATGGAACCTCCACGCTATTTTCCAGAGTGGCTGTATTAGCTTGCATTCCCACCAACAGTGCAAGAGGGTTTAGCTTTCTCCACATCCTCGCCAACATTTGTTGTTTCTTGTCTTGTTAGTTTTAGCCATTCTGACTGGTGTGAGGTGGTATCTCATTGTGGTCTTGATTTGTATTTCCCTGATGACAAGTGGTGTTGAGCATTTTTTCATGTGTCTGTTAGCCATTTGTAGGTCTTCTTTGGAGATATGTCTGCTCATGTCTTCTGCCCATTTCTTGGCTGGATTATTTGTTTTTTTGGTGTTGAGTTTGATAAGTTCTTTATAGATCTTAACCACTAGTGTAGCGACCTAGTTTTGCACCACTATCCTTTTTTCCTTCTTAAGGAAGAAGAAAATCCATGTTAGCTTTTTCCCTTCCTTTACTGTCTGCTGTTTGCTTTTCTGAACATTGAGCCAATATAAATCTGTTAATGTACATATTTACAATGAATCATTTTTTGTGTGAAAAAGATAATCTTAGAGTTGACATACCTTTTATAAAGAACTTAAAGCCTCTAGACCAACCTCTATCTGGCTTAGAGTAGGTACTTTGCTTCCTCTTTTGTGACTTTGGGAAAATTTCAACCCCTCAGTATCATTTTTTTTTTAATTCTCATCTATAAAATAAAAGTGGTGAGTGTAGATGTGATCTTCCCTAAAATAAGCTCTTAGATCCAGATAAGGATGAGTATAGTTTTCATTAAATCTAGCCAACGGACAATCGGTAACTTATTGAGCATTTATTATTTACAAGGCTCTGTTCCTCCCTCCCACCTTTTTAAGCTAATGATGCTGAAGGGGAATAAGGATGTGATAGAGCACATGAGACGTGAAAAGCATCAGAGTAGGGGCAAAGCATTCCATCCAAGCTGGCACACCAGCAATTCTAAGCAGCACATCGACCATCAGATGCCTAGATTCTTCCCTCAAATTATGAACTTGACACTCTTTGTTCTTAAACTCTTTCTTCCATCTGGTATTTCAGAAAAGAGACTTTTTTCCCTCCTACTTTTGATTCAGCCTTTTGGTATCAGATATCTGCCTATTTGAAAATTTAGTTTTTCTTCACTTTGGTCCTCTTGATGCTCTCTAAAAAAATACATGCCCAAAGCCCTGTGTTTATTAGTACTAGAAGAGGCTACAGATTAGTATTAGAAGAGGTTCATGCTGCAGAGACTTGTTGGAGAGCTAGATTGTTAGTTGTCTTTATGAAATAGACATAGAACATGTGAATTCAAAACATATTATTTACAAATGGTAGCTAGATAGGCATCTCTGTACTGGACTAAGCAGATATATAAGTAGAGTGTATGAATATCAAAATGTGGTAGTTTAACTTGGTAGGTTTCAATACCTACCATGATGATGAAGGTAAGTATTACGTTTTGAGGTAAATTAGAACTGGGTAAAGCCTGGCTTTGCCATCTAGAAACTTTGTTACATTGGGAAAATTTAATTGATTTCTGTAGGTCATAGTTTCCTCAGTTATAAAGTAGAAATAATATTTACTCTAGGGTGTTTTTCATCTGGCTTAAATTAGATAGCGTGTAAATCTCTTACATATACAGTGCTTTCATGAAGGTAGATATATAGTTGTTGCTTCTGTTAGAATTTTAGAAAATATTAAAAAGTGTAAATTTGGTCAGAATTAGCAAATATATCTCCAGAGAGAAAAGAAAAGAAAAATTAGAGGTTAAATATTAGAGTAACTTAAAAAAGGGAAAGTAAGGAAGAGAATTAGCAGAAAGATATTCCTTGAATGATTTTATTGTGAACATATTTCCCCAATGATCTTTAACAAAATCAATAAACCAGAACACAAATAATTATGTTTGAAGGTGATTCAGGCAAAAAGGTACTAATATTTCATAATAGAATACACATAAAATTGATTTATTATCTATAATCCCTGATCTGCTCAAGTTTTTAAGATTTATATCAGATCTGAAATCACTACTTGATAAGGGACTCTAAACTACAGAAAATTTTTAGTGTAAGCCCTTTGTGAAAGAATTACTGTAATCAACATATCTGTAGAGGTTCAAGGAATAGAATAACAGATTTGGAAACAAAATCTGCAACAGCAGTGTATTGGATGATGTGGAGAAATTCTAGAAGACTGCATTTCTTTAAACTACAGATCTTGTTCCCCGGTTTTAGTGTTTGTTGTCATGAAAATAATCACAAACCCGCATGCCTGAGGCTTAATGAAAACCTGGTGGCTGCAGAAATAATCAGAAGTATAACATGCTACATTTCTCTTTTTAACCCATTTCATCTAACTTAACATTTTACAAAGTACTTTCAGGAAGTCTTTGAGCATTCCAATCCCATGCAGATACTCAGTTTTTTAAAAAAATTTTTGTTATGTGGGAAATAGATAAAAGAAGGAGAAAGAATTGGAAGGAAATGACATTTATAATCTAGCATTTTTCAAGCTGAAGAGAATTTGAGAGGCCTTCTACTTTTAGAAATTGATTCTCTAGCAGCCATTCGGCTCTCTTTTGTTGCTTGAGCATCTTTTAGATGCCCACCTTCAAGCAGAGCTGTAATCAGAATAATAGCAATAACCCTCGCCACCACTTTTTGCACGCTTTGTGCCATGATAGGAATGGTGATATCTTCACCATCAGCAGCAAGTCCTAGCTTTTCCTAATACAATTTGTGGGCCTTACAGATTTGTGTGAGGAGCCTTGGAGATCCACCTCATTTCTGCTAAGGTAAGTATAGAAATTCAAGGGAATTGAATTTTCCTGGACTCATCTCTGGTCTGGTGTAGGAATGTAGAGCAGATGCAGTGACTCAAATGTAACTCCATCTGTGCCTTAATGAGATTCAGACACACTCATCTGTCTTTTGTTCTTCTGCTTTAAGCCTGTCCTACTCAGGCAGTATTCTGGTAGGACAGAGGGTCTGTCTTTTGAGTTTTGAAAAGGTAAAGGTAGTTGTTTGTTTAATGAATGATATTGAAAAAATTACATGTATGTATAATTTTTAATATGCGTACATTCTTTAGAAAGGATGTCAATAGCTTTTAGGACATCACTGCAAGAATTTCACACAGAAGGGAAAACAAGGCTAGTACCCTTGTATATAATAACATGCATTATAATTTAGTGATTTAGTGTTAGGTTTCTAAAGATTTATTCTTAAAAAAAATATTTATTCTTTTGCTTTTCTTTCTTACACATTACTGTAATTCCAGTGTGTTTAAGGGAGGAGAATAGGATTGGTTTAGACTGGATGTGGAAGGGGAGAAGGAGCCTAGGTTATTTTAGAATAGGAATGTGGCAGATAAATGCTGTATTAATGGGATTTGGGTATCCCTGTCCCCTCCCCTTTTGTGCAAATCATTATATTCTCGTTCAGTGAGGTGGATGCTTTAGGTATTGTAAACCTCTCTGAAAACCACTGTTAGCAACAAATTTGTTCTGTGCCTGACATCAGGGTTAAGCAAATGTGTTCTATGTCTACCTTGGAGACACATGAAGGGTGTGCTTCCTGGAATTCATTGTTAAGGGACTGTTATTCTTCTGAGAAGAAGAGAAATGAGAGAGGGAGAGGCTTACCACAAACAGAAATGAAACTAAAACTAAATGCTGACAGTGTTATGTAATCATGGAGCCATCACCACAGTCATGATAGAGAAAATGTTTCCTCATGTTAACCGTCAGTACTCTTCTTCCACCTCCAGCAACCACTGACCTGTTTTTTTTTTTTTTTGCTATAATTTTGCCTCTTCTAGAATTTTATACAAATGAAATCATACTAGATATTTTGTGCGTGTGAGTTTGGGTTCTTTCAATTATCATCTTGAGATTCAGCCAGGCTATTCCTGAATCCATAATTTGTGTATTTTTACTGCAGAATACTATTCCACTGTATAGATACATCAAAATTTGTTTATCCATTCACCACTTAAAAGACATTTGGATTCTTTGAATTTTTTGGCTATTACAAATAAGGCTGCTGTGGACGTTAGGGTAGAAGTCTTTGTATAGACAGGTTTTCTTTTCAGTTAAGTAAATATTTAGGAATAAAATTGTTGGATCATCTAATAAGTGTATATCTAACATCATAAAAAACCGCCAAACCATTTTATGAACTGGCTTCACCACTTTTCTTTGCTCATAGCAAAGTAAGAGAGTTCCAGTTCCTCTACATCCTTGCCAACATTAGGTAATGTCAATCTTTTAAATTTTAGCTATTCTTGTGAGTGTATAGGGATATCTCATTAAGTTTTTTTTTAAAGATTTTTAATTTATTTATTACACATACACACACACACACAGAGTGAGAGAGACAGAGAGAAGAGAGAGAAACAGGCAGAGGGAGAAGCAGGCTCCATGCAGGGAGCCCAACGTGGGACTCGATCCCAGGTCTCCAGGATCATGCCCTGGGCAGAAGGCGGTGCTAAGCCGCTAAGCCACCGGGGCTGCCCCTCATTAAGCTTTTGATTATTTTTATTGCTGTAATGACTGTGATGATGCTGAGGATTTAATCCATAAGTGTACTTGTCATTATATATCTTCTAATATGATTTGACTGCAAATCTTAATGCCAGTTTTAAAAAAAGAGGTCTTTTTGAATTTAAGAAATATTTTATATTCTGGATACAAATATTGCATTTTCTTCTGTCTGTAGATAGCCTTTTCATTTACTTAGTTTTTTCAAAAGAGCAGAAGTTTTTCATCTTGCTGTATGTTTTATTGATATTTTCTTTTATATTTATGCTTTTGGTGTCTTATTTAAGAAATCCTTGACAAACTCAAAATACTTTGTGTCCTAGAAATTTTTGGAGCTTTAGTCTGCATACTAATCTATTTAGACAGGTTTCTCCCACTTTATTATTTTTTGCAAAATAGTTTCAGCTACCCACATTATGTGTGATTTTAATTTTGTAATTGTTTTGACAAGCATAATTTCTTGGACAACTTTGTAGTTAGCCTTAACTTCTGGCCAAGTTTGTTTTATATATATATATATATATATATATATATATATATATATATATATATATATATATATAATGTATGGTTGTAAATTCATACACTTATCACATTGAATGTGTTACTGTATACAAAACTCTTAATGCTTTATTCTCAAATGCTGGGTTGAAAAATATTTTGAAAGCCTTTTAAAGTATGTATCTTTATAAAGTAATATTCAGGATGATGATGGAAATTGTTTATATTGTTATGATAAAAATGACAGTATAATGTTACTCAATGTATTTAATGGTTTATTTGCAGAGGGAGAGAGGAGGAAGGTTCTCATACCATTCTTCCCTTTAAAATTTTGTTTATTGGCTCTATAAAAAAATTAATATTTCAGGTAGTATATACTTTTTCATTATCTTTTAAAGGATGATCCTGTGTCTTAAATAGTTTGTGACACATAATTAAAAAAAATAGGAACAGAAGCCTGCCTTTCTGTATAGAATTTAAAGTAATCACATCTATTTCTATAAAAAAAAATGCTGTTTGGATTTTTTTTTGAAGATTTGTATATTTGCATTTTTTTTGAAGATTTGTATATTTAATTTAGGGAGAGAGAGAGAGAGAAAGTGCATGAGGAAGGGGCGAGTGGAGGGAGAGAATCCCAAGCAGATTCCCTGCTGAGTGTAGAGCCCAATTTGGGGCTCAATCTCACCAATATGAGATCATGACCTGAGCGGAAATCAAGATTCTGATGCTTAACTGACTGAGCCAGGTGCCCTGTTGCTTGGATTTTGTTAGGAATTATATTGAAGTATATAAAAATTTGTAGGAAATTGCCATCTTTACTATGTTGAATCTTCAATCTATGATCACAGTGTGTCTTTCCATTTATTTAGATTTTTAGAAATTTATTTCATCAGTATTGTGTAGTTTTCAGCATACACGTCCTGTACATATTTTCTTAGATTTACACTTACTAGTATTTTATCTTTTTTTTCCTCCTCAGTGGGTGGTTGTAAATGGTATTGTATGTTTTTTTTTTTTAAATTTTAGTGTCTACACATTCATTGCTTTTATAAAAATATAATTGATTTTTGCATGTGTATTTTGTATCATGTTACCTTGCTAAACTTACATGTTACTTCTGAATTTTTTTATAGATTCCTTGAGTTTTTCTACATAGACAACCATATCATCTGGAATTAGGGGCAGTTTTATTTCTTCCTTTACAATTTGCATGTCTTTTATGTCCTCTTTTTGAACTGTATTAATAAATAAGAGTGCTGAGAACAGACATCTTTGCCTTGTTCTTAATCTTTTTTTAATTTTTTTAAAAGATTTTATTTATTTATTCATGAGAGAGAGAGAGAGGCAGAGACAGAGGCAGAGGGAGAAGCAGGCTCCGTTCAGGGAGCCCAACATGGGACTCGATCCCAGGTCTCTGGGATGAGGCCCTGGGCTAAAGACAGCGCTAAACTGCTGTGCCAGCCACCGGGCCCCACCTTGTTCTTAATCTTAAAGGAAAAGCCATTACCATTAAATATGTTACAATTTTACTATTAAGTATATTTTACCATTAAGTATAATGTGATTTAAAGGTTTTTTGAAGATACTGTTTATCAAATTGAGGAAGTTCCCTTCTGTTCCTATTTTTCTAATCATTTTTATCATAAATAGGTGTTGAATTTTTTGCCTCAACTGATAGGATCATGTGATTTTTCTTTTTTGTCCTGTTAATGTGGAGGATTTTAGTAGTTGATAAATTTTCAAATATTGAACCAGCCTTGCATCCCTGGAATAAACCTCTTTAGTTCATGTTGTATAATTTTTTTAAAAGGTTTTATTTATTTATTCATGAGAGACACACAGAGAGAGAGGCAGAGACACAGGCAGAGGGAGAAGCAGGCTCCATGCAGGAAGTCTGATGTGGGACTCGATCCCAGGACCCTGGGATCACACCATGGGCCAAAGGCAGGCACTAAACCGCTGAGCCACCCAGGGATCCCTCATGTTGTATAATTTCTTATATTGCTATATTGTTAAATCCTGTTTGCTAATATTCTGTTAAGAATGTTTGTATCAATATTCACAAAGATGCTGACTGATATGGAGGTTTTTTTTTAATTTTTTAACTTTGTCTGGCTTTGGTATCAGAGTAATTAGCTTCATAAAATGAACTGAAGTGTTCCTCTTTTGTCTTTTGGAAGAGATTGTGTGAAATTGGTATTAATTCCTCTTTAACCATTTTGAGGAATTCTTCAGTAAAACTTTCTAGGCCTTATAGATTCCTGGTGTGTGTGTGTGTGTATTTTAAAGTTATGAATTTAATTGCCTTAATAGTTATAATACTACTTAAATGATGTCTTTCACATTGGATGACTTGTAATTTATGTTTTTTTAGAAAGTTTATTTTGTGTACATTGTCAAATTTATGTTTATGGAGTTCATTGTATTCCTTTATTATCTTTTGATGTCTGTAGGGTCTTATTCCATTTCTGATATTAGTAATTTGTGTCTTCTCTTTTTTTCATTTTCAGTCTTTCTAGAGACTTGTCAATTTCATTGATGTTTTCAAAGAACGAACTCGTTATTTCATTGATTTTTCCTCTTGTTTTTCTCTGTTCATTTCATGGATTTCTACTCTTGATTTTTTCCTTCAGTCTACATGCTTTGGGCTTATTTTACTTGTCTTTTTTCTAATTTCTTTAGGTAGGAGCCTAGATTATTGATTTGAGACTTTTCCTCTTTTCTAATATGTTTATTTCATGCTATAAATTTCCCTCTTTGTCCTGCTTTGGCTGAGTCCCACAAATTTTGATATGTTGCATATTCATTCAGTTCAATGTATTTTTTTTTTTTTACAGATTTTATTTATTTATTCATTAGAGAGACAGAGAGAGACAGGCATAGACACAGGCAGAGGGAGAAGCAGGCTCCACGCAGGGACCCTGATATGGGACTTGATCCTGGGACTCCAGGATCATGCCCTGGGCTGAAGGCTGGCGCTTAACCGCTGAGCCACCCAGGGATTCCCCCCAGTGCAATGTATTTTTTTAAATTGCCCTTGAGATTTTCTCCTTGATTCATGGATATATATATTTTTTAATTTAAAGATTTAGAGAGAGAGTGTAAATGAGAGAGACGGACAGAGAGAGTGTACAGGCCGGTGTGGGAGGTGGGGAGTGGCAGAGGCTGAGGGAGAAGCAGATCCCCCGCTGAGCAGAGAGCCTAACATGGGGCTGGGGCTTGATCCCAGGATCCTGGGATCATGACCTGAGCCCACGGCAGATGCTAAACCGACTGAACCACTCAGGCACCCTGACTCATGGATTATTTATAATAATTGTTTGGTTTCTAAGTGTTTGGGTGATATTCCTGTTATTTATGGTTTTATTTCATTGTAGTCAGAAAACACACCACACAGTCTGATTTCAATTATTTTAAATTCACTGAGTTTTTTTTTTTTTTTTTTTTGGACCAGAATATGATTTATCTTGTATATATCCTGTGGCTCTTGAAAGTATGTATATTTTGCTGTTCTTGGGTGGAATGCTGTATAAATATTGATTAAATCCTGTTGGTTGATGGTGTTGTTGAGTTCTATTATATCTTTGCTGATTTTATTGTAGCTGTTTTGTCAGTTCTTGCAAGAGGTGTATTGAAGGTGGCAACTCCAATTGTGGATTTGTCTATTTCTCCTTTCAATTATAATCAGTTTTGCGTAACATATTCCACAGTGCCGTTATTTGTTGCATATATGTAAAATGGCTACATTTTCTCGATGGATTGATGATTTTATCATTATATAATATCCCTTTCTGTGTCTGGTAACTTTCTTTGTTCTGAGGTCTACTTTATTGGATATTAATACGGCCACTCCTAATTTCCTTTGATTGATGCTTACATGATATAAGCATGTCTAAGCATCATGCTTTTTTTTTTTTTTTTTGCTTTCAACTTGCATATATTGTTATATTTGAAGTAAGTTTATAGACAGCTTGAGTCAGCATATAGTTTGGTTGTGTGGGTAGAGGGAAGAATGCTTCATTCTTCTGGGTAGAAGGTGGGAGTTTGGGCTTCCCATGTGATCCCCACTGGTAACACAGGGGCCTGGGGAGGGGCTGGTTACTGACTAGTGGAGGTGAAAGTCCTAGCTCCTCACTTGGCTTTTTCTCACACATCAGCTGGAATGTTGTGGTGACTCATCGTAGCATTGAAAGAAGGGAAGTCCAGGCTCTTTACTTGGCCTGTGTTAGTGTGGGTATGTGTGGGGCCACAGTTTTTTCCTGTGGTATTTGGCTGGAGTAGTGCTGTCATTATATAAGATTTTCTGTCTTCTGAGGTTGACTTTCTCCTGGTCCTTTGGCTGAAGAAGCAGTGTCTTGTTGGGGCTTTTGTTTTTTTGTCTGTACCTATTTTTTACAACTTGCCAGCTTTTCTACTCAAAGTCTGGAGTATATGAGGCAAAATGAAAGCCTGACATCTCCCCATGGATCCTGAGGTCTCTAGCCAGTTTCTTTCGTCTCTGTCTTTACAGTCTTGTTTGTTGTGTAGATAATGTCTAGGGTATTCAGTTGTACTTCATGGAGAGAATTCCTAGGTGGAGTAGCAGTCTGTCTACCCTATCTTCCTGAATGTGGAAGTCTATAATCTGCTTTTTTAACAAGATCTCTAGGATCTGTTACTTTGAGTATACATGTTGAATAGCGAGGCTCTGCATAAGTTTATCATTTATTTGCTAATAGTGACATTTAATTCTTCTTAGAGGTTTGGAGATGGAGTACCAAGTTACCTTTGTTGTAAATGACAGATTTTGTTTCGCTGTACTTTATGCTAAATTTTAGATGAATTTTTTCCTAACCCATATTCATGATCATCAAATATTACAACAAAGTCTGTGGTACCTCAGATTGATCAAGGTTTTAATATGAAACAAATCACTAGCCAGTTTCCTGAAGCATGTAAGTCATTCTGCAGCTATCAGTGTGGACTATTTATGAATAAAGAATTACTCTTACCCCTCGTCTTGACTATTTTATGTGAGGCAGTAGTTATTCTCAGGAGAGCACTTGGTAGCACAACTTTGATTTTTCTGTGATACCTTGGGGGGTTCGGTAGAACTGCAAAATGAAGCAATACTCTCCTTGAATGGAATCCAATCTTAATACCTTTCTTCAAATATATATTGGGGAAGGCACAAGATAATGTTGGTAAAGTCTTAACTTGGAAGGAATTTATAACATGAACTACTAGGTTAATTAGTCTGTTTTGGTGAAAACAGTAAGAAAACAAACTGCTTTTCATGGAAGAAGAAACTTATGAGTAGCTTTTATGTTTAAGAGCACTGTTGATATTTCCTTAACACACTGTATAAACCTACAATGAATTGCTTTACGTGTTAAGGAGATTTCACGAGGGAGCTTTCTGTATTTGGCAGGTGTTCTGCTATAATGGAGGATAACATTTTATTTTCAGAAGAAAAATGGTCAGTATGTAGTTTGTTTTTTATAGGCGTCTTTTCTCCTATGGGGCATAAAATTTTGGCCTTGACAAAAAACAAGACATGTAATGGAATTGAGAATGCATACATATCAGACTATTTATAAAACCATTATTTCTCCTTCTCTTTGTCATTTATGTTGTCGAGCCTCATCTCATTTTTTTCCTGTACCAAGATTTCCAGATGTGATGACATACTATCACTTTCTGCAACTCAGTTCTCATTTCTAGGTCTTCCATATATTTATTTTAGGAGTTTTAAGTATCTGCTTTATGTTGCATAGTTTTTGACCTTCTAGCTTCAAACTACAGGGAAAAGTGATCTCTCCTGGTAGCCCTCTGTAGTGGGTGAGTGGGGAATCTTGGTTTCTCTAGCCAGTGGTTCTCAAATATTTTATCTTGGAACTCTTACACTTTGAAAAATTATTGAAAACCTCAGAGACTTTGTTTATGTACATTGTGTTTATCTGCATTTGCCATATTAGAAATTAAAGCTGAGAAAATGTTAAGAGACTGATTAATTTATTTAAAATGACAAGAATAAAGCTACTATAACATAAATAACTTTTTACAAATATAGCTTTATTTTCAAAGACAGAAAACAAATGGAGAGAAGAGTGGCATTGCTTTTCATTTGTTCAAATCTCTTTATTAGTATCTGTCCTAATAGAAGATTGCTAGGTTTTTATATCTGCTTTTGCATTTTAAAATGCTGTTTTGGTTGACATAAATGAAAATTTGTTCTTACAAAGATATGCAGTTAGAAAAGAAAGAAGTGTTTTAATAGCCTTTTCAGAAAATTGAGGATATTCTTTTATCCTAAGTATAACTCAACAAATGGTAGCATTTTAAAAGGTTAGTTGCAATGTGAAATCTGAAACCATATCAAATATTTTTGTACTCTGTTATATTAAAATCCTTGTTGCACTTTCAGTGGATCACTTAGCTGTTCACGATTTTGCAGTTTTGTTTGGAACATACTGGTTCACTTAGTTATGAGATATTACAATATTGATATTTATTTATATATTCACAGATCAATTCAGAAACAGTCTTTCAGTGTTGGGGGGCCGCAAGCTCACAGTGGCAGATAAAAACATTCTAAAATTCGCATTTTCACTTGAAAGCCTCAAGTTTATCATTGGCAACAAGTCCAGTCCATTGTTTTCCTTGAAGAGGCAGGCTCACTTTATTCGCTTTCAAGATGTTTGCCAAATATCCAAGTTTGAATAACTGTAATTTATGTAAGTTGTTATTTTAAGTGAAAGTTATGTTCCATGAAAAAAGTGGCTAGTTCAGGTCACACTTCAAACAATTGCATAAGTGATCTTCCTTGAGATATTTCTTATGTTCTGGTATGCAATACAAGTGTGGTATGGTTGTGCCCTTCCTGTTTATGTCTCAGACTATTAAGAATTTTGTACTTAAGGCTAAATATTTAATAAAATCAACTCTTACTGCTTTATCAGGACACCGTTAAGTTCAGCTGGCTTTAAAAAATTATTATTATTACTGTAAGTGTGTGGTAGTAAAGAATATAGTGACTATTAGTGGAGTTTGGTGCCATTGCCTACATTCATGCTAAGATGCCAGAAGTTTCACTCACCATTGCTTTTGCACTGGTAGTGCAAATACCAATACAGTAAAAAAAAAAAGACAAAAACATCTGCATATTGTAATGAGAATAGTCTTGACCTTGCAGAACACCTTTAAGAGAATGGGTCTCCGGATCTCCAGGGGTTCATGGACCAGCCTTTGAGAACCACTGCTCTAAGTTGTGGATATATAAGAGAATAGGTATATTGTTAAACAATTATTAGTATTATTATTTAATTTGAAATGTAGAGGAATTTCTAAACAAACAGGCTTGGTAATTAATTATACCCATGAGAAAATGTAGCAAACAAAGTCAGAAACCAAGACAGTGTAGCTAATCCATTTTGTCTATAAAATAAGTCAGGGGATATGCTGAAAAGGCTAGAATATGAATGATCAGAGTGAAACCAGCAAGAGAACCAGTATCTTCTGCATGGACTAAAATGATATAGAGCATGAGCCCTTCCCAACTTGCCCTTCTCATCTTATACACAAATTAGAAGTCTCCAAGCAAGAGTATCTCAGAAAAGACAGCCCGCAGGGAGAATGCTTGGGAGGGGCAGGCCGAGAGACCTGTGGATGGCAGCCATTGAGATGTGAGGGGTGATGCTGCAAGAAGGGAAGGAAGTGGATTTTATTAAAGGTCTGCTGTGTGTGTGTCAGGCACTGTGCAAGGCACTTCACATATATTGCTTTTCAGTTCTCATAACAAATTTATGAAGTCACTATTATCAGCCTCATTTTGGAGATGGTGAAGAGGAGCCTCAGGTGTTAAAAAACTAGCCTGAGACTACGTTGCTCCTGTAGGTTGCACTTGGAATTCAAACCATCGCCTTTTCACTCCAGTATGGCGATCTTCATATAAGTATTCATAAGCCCGTTGGACTTCACTGTTGACTGGTCCATTGTTAGTATATCTGCCTTATAAGCATATTTCTAAATATACATACATACACTTCAGGCTTAATTTTTACCTTCCTGAGTAAAACAAACACAATTTTGTATTCATTCCTCCACTAGGGGGGGCAAGAGTGCTAATTTGTTAGGTAGATAATGATTGAATGATCGATAGGATTTATTTGTATGTCCTGTAGGAAATTATACATGGAAACCGCTAAACATTTATCTAATGATTATTCCTAGGAGGAAAGATGCTATGCTATCTTCTTACCAAAATCTAGCAGATTGCTTTTACTCCCTAAATACAAAAAATAAATGATGTGTAGTTTAACTCAAAACTGTGACTGGCATTTGAAGAGGGGAGGATCACGTCAAGTGGATTGGCAAAATTAGCAGTAAACCAAGCCAGGAAGATTCAAATTCTAGTCTCAAGTTTGTTTGCTTTTTTATTTTAATACATATGAAATTTAAGCTTCTTAATTTAACATTGTTATGATCTGTTTAATGCTGTGGTGTCTGAAAGAAGTGATACGATTTTCCTAAGACATTATTTAAACCTTAAAGAAAAGTATTACATAACTTTCTGTGTTTAGATAATGTTTTTATTAATTAGCATTTTAATTTCAGATGTATCATTTACATATGGCTAGGCATGGAGGGTCCCTTAAAATAAATAATATATCTAGTTCCTTATTTATGTAATTGCCATGTGGGTAATTTATGGTAAAATTATGAAGCACTTTAAAAAATGAAAACTGTGAACTGTGAAAAAATTACATAACGTCTGCCACTAAAATATTTTTATTTGAAAAGAATTTTTGGCTATTGTCCTGATTTATTGTTCTTCAAGACTCCTATAAACTCTGGGTGATGATTACTGTGAAAATAATTAGAAATTCCATAAGCATCATAACCAGGATAATTGTGAAACTTTGCCAGCCAAATTCTTACTCTGTATATCATGCATATTTTGTTGTTGTTGAGTTCTAGTTTGTAAATGAGAGGGTTGACAATAGTTATCATTTGACTATAGATACAATGAAGACTTTTCTTGAGATCTATGTAGATTTTTTTCAAATTTTGAAAATCTTTGAAGATTTACTAAAGTAATATATCTTTACATGATTCTAATTTTGAGAAGTTATGGCTGTTGGAGCCAATGGGCCAAGGTTCATAATCTCATTTGCTCTGGTAATACAGGTCATGTGATGTTGGGATATGTCTTAATCTTTTTGAACATTAATATGTAATTGGACTATAGGGTTACTGTGTTGTGGTAGGCATTGAGGATACAAAGATGAATCCTTAGCTGTCCTGTCTTCAAGGATGGTAGTCTAGTGGGGGCACTGGACAAGAGAGCAAACCATTCCAATGAGAGGTAGTAAGGGCAGTAGTAAAGTGATGCCCACTTGCTACTGTGGCATCACCCAAAGGGTTACCAAGCTTAACTGGGATATAGTGCATGGATATGCTTCAGAGGAGGTAAGGCTTGGACTTAAAGGGCTAATAGGTGTAGAATTTGGGGAGCTAGGAAGAAGGAACATATTTTAAGCAGAAGAAATAGCATGGGATGTACCACGGTGGAAGAGGACAGTGTGACTTTTTTTTTCTTTACGTTTTGATTTTTTGTTTAATAATTTTACAACACCCAATGTTCATCACTACTAGAGCCTTCCTTAATCCATCCCCCATGTAACCCCACTCCGCCCATCTCCCCTCCAGAAACCCTTAGTTTGTTCTCTATAATTAAGAGTCTGTTTCCTGGTTTGCCTCTCTCAATCTCCATCTCTCTCTCTCTCTTTTAATATGTTCATGTTTTCATGTTTTGTTCTTAAATTCCATGAGTGAAATCATATGGTATTTATCTTTCTCTGACTTATTTCTCTTAGTATAATATTCTCTAGCTCTATCCATGTCATTGCAAATGGCAAGATTTCATTCTTTTTTTTATGGTTGAGAAATAATAACCCATAGTATATATACCACATCTTTATCCATTCGTCAATGGACATTTGGGCTCTTTCTCTATATTGGCTATTGTAGATAATATTGCTATAAACATTGAGGGTCATGTATCCTTTGAATTAGTATTTTTATATTCTTTGGGTAAGTACCTAGTAGTGCAATTGCTGGGTCATAGGGGAGTTCTATTTTTAGCTTTTTGAGAAACCTCCACACTGTTTTCCAAAGTGGCCATACCAACTTGCATTCCCTTTCTCCACATCCTTGCCAACTTCTGTTGTTTCCTGTGTTGTTAATTTGAGCCATTCTGACTGGTGTGATCATTGTAGTTTTGATTTCTATTTCCCTGATGTTGAGTGATGTTGAGCATCTTTTCATGTGTCTGTTAGCCTTCTGGATGTTGTCTTTATAAAAATGTCCATTCATGTCTTCTGCCCATTTAACTGGACTATTTATTTTTAGGGTGTTGAGTTTGAGAAGTTCTTTGTGTATTTTGGATGCTAACCTTTTGACAGACATATCATTTATAAATGTCTTCTCCCATTCCAAAGTTGCCTTTTAGTTTTATGGATTGTTTCCTTCACTGTGCAGAACCCTTGTTTTGATGAAGTCCCAGTAGTTCATTTTTGCTTTTGTTTCCCTTGCCTCAAGAGACCTATCTAACAAATTGCTACAGTTGATGTCAGAGGGGTTACTGCTGTGTTCTCCTCTAGGATTTTGGTGGTTTCCTGTCTTACATCTAGGTCTTTCATCTGTTTGGAATTTTTTTTTTCTTCCAGGATTTATTCTTGTGTTTGGTGTGAGAAAGTGGTCTAGTTTCTTTCTTTTGCATGTTGCTGTCCAGTTTTCCCAACACCATTTGTTGAAGAGACTGTCTTTTTTCCATTGAATATTCTTTCCTGCTTTGATAAAGATCAGTTGACCTTACAGTTATGGGTTCATTTCTGGGTTCTCTATTTTGTTCCATTCATCTATGTCTGTTTTTGTGTCAGCCACACTGTCTTGATCACTAGAGATTTATAATGTAACTTGAAGTCTGTAATTGTAATGCCTCCAGGTGTACTTTTCTTTTTCAAGACTGCTTTGGCTATTCAGAGTCTTTTGTGATTCCATACAAATTTTAGGATTGTTTGACTCTTTTAAATTATAAAAATATAGAGTGAAAATGGAATAATGCAGGGGAATAAGTTGGAGATCTACAATGGGGCTGACACCAGTGTTTCTTGAGACCACTTTTTTATGTTTAAATCTTGTCTAAATGATAGGAAGCTATTCATAACTTTTCTATAAGGAGTGACGTGATTTTGTATTTTTAGGACAGTTCTTGGTATCACACTGGGGAGAAGTCAGAAGATATTGCAGTAGATTCAGTGAGAAGTAGTATAGTCTGAGATAAGACTGTGTAAGAAGAGGCCAAAGGAGCCTAGGGGTGACTCAGGCTTCAGGTTTGGGTGACTGTATGGAAAATAAAGGAGAGGAGTAAGCTCTTTGGAAGGGGCTTTGAGCTGGAGATAGAGATTAAAACACAAGAAAACATAACCTTAAAATAATGTTTGAGTGCTTCCAGTGTGCCAGGGATACAGTAAGGTTTTTAATGTACTTAATTGTCTCAGTCTCCCCTTGAGGTATTACCACCTATCATTGAAAGATGAGAAAGCAGATTCAGAGGGGTCACATATCTGACCTAAGATTATAACTGGAAGTGATGGAACTTGGAATTGAGTCTAGGTCTATCCAACCCTAAAGTACAACCTTTTCTCACTCTATTACTTGGGAATCATCATACAGCTATGGTTGAAGTGATGAGTATAAATATAAATGGTCAGGAGGAGTATATAGACAGAGAAGAGATGATGGCCAAGGGTAGAACTTGGGCAAATAACACTAGATTAAATGGAACCCACTTAAATGGAGCGTCTTCTGTGTCTCTATGAAGATGCATTCAGAGAGGTAGGAGGCTAACTAGAAAAAGCATCATGGCGAGGACAAAAATGTTAGAATCATCCTTCAAGGCTCTCATTTTTTTCTCACCCTTACATCCTGTCCATCAGCAAATTCTTTTGGATTTGCCTTCAGAATATATGCAGAATCTGACCATATCCTCCTGTCTAAGCCACTCAACTCGCCTCTGCTCTAACAGGAAATCCTGTTAGCCTGTTCTTGTCCCTATCCTCTTTTCTCCACCCAGTAGTCAGTGCAATCAGATCATCACTCCTCTGATCACAACTATCCAGTGGTCTTTGTTGTCATTCAGAATTTAATCTAAACTACTATGGCCTACAAGGCAGCAATGACTGCCACAGGCTACCTCTCTAACCTCTCCTTCTACATCCTCCCCAGGGTCATATCACCAGCCACAAGCTAAGCATGCTCCTTTTTTGGACCTTTGGACCAATTGCCTGCCTGGAATGCTTTTTCCCTGATCTCTGTCACTATCGGAGTGATCCAACCCTCCCATCTGAGATAGCACTTTCCATTTTCCTGCTCTCCCTCTTCATTCTCTTTTTCTCCGTAGAATTCTTCATCACTGGACATATTAAACTTACTTCTTTGCTTTGTGTTAATCGCCCCCAAATCTCCATGTCTAAACTTTATGAAAGTAGAGATTTTGCCTTTTTTTTGTTCATTCCTCTATTTCCAGGATCTAGAATATAGTAAATGCTTAACAAATATTTGGATAAATGAAGGCAGCCAGACTGGCTTTTAAAAACAAGTAAATCAGATCATGCTGCCCCCTGCCCCCTGCTGTTCAACCTTTCCACCCCCATAGACTCCCATCATCATCAGAATAAAATCCAAACTCCTTTCTGTGGTTCACGAGGCCTTCCATGATCTGGACCTTGGCTGAGACTAACCCTAGTCTTGACACTCCGCCCTGGGTAACTACATTCCAGCCACATTGGCCTTCTCTTTCTTCCTGGAACTCATTAAGCTCATTTCTTTCTCTTGCTGCTCCCTCTGCCAGCCACTCCTTCTACACGGTTGGCTCCTGTTGTTCCTTCAGATCTTTGCTCAAGTACTGTTTCTGCAGAAAAGCTTCCCTAGACGACCCTCTCTTAAAACAGTGTTCCCAGTACTTGCCTCTTCACCCCAAATCTTCCCAGGACTCAGGCTAATTTTTATCATCAAAATTGTCCCTGCCTGAGCAACATTGTTCATTGATTTACTTAATAGTATTCTGTCTCTCCACCTGGGTTATAAACTTGATGAGGGTGGGGGCGGTTCGTGTCTTATTTACCATCATATTCCCAGCGTAGTGGGAAGTATATATCTGAAGGTAGTGCTTGGTACATCTGGAAGCCCAATACTTAGAGGGTGGATGAATGAAATACTCCTGCCACTCCTGTGAGGGTGGTTCATTATTATTGTGAATAGTTGAATGTTCTTTTGGTGACACGCGGTTTAAATGAATGTCTAAAACTTCTAGGATGAAGGTTATGCAGTTTGAACATTAAGTAATGAGACTGCCTTTCCAAACTGGCTCATGGAATTCCGGTACATTACTTTATAGAGATTCTTTTTGCGCATTCTTGGGAACCCAAATCTCTCAAACTTTCAGGATGCTGTAATTTTTATTTTTAGTTGTTGCCAAAAGTATTTGACTGAATTAGATCGCTAGATCCTTGAGGAGAGCGAGGCCATAATCCCTTTTGTATCCCCAGCACCTTACCTAGAGTTCAGCACAAGAGTAAGTAGGTGTTTAATAAATGTCTGTCAATGGTAGGTTAAAAAAAATGACATTTCAAGAAAAATGATGCTTCAAAACTTAGAATTTTCTGTAGAATATTTTCAGGTTTTTTAGATTTCAAAACTGAACACCACCTCCTGTAACCCCTCCCCACCACCACCATTCCCAAGAAGCTTAACCTTTCAGAAATGTTTGGTTGCTGAGAAACTGAAGAAGAGGAATGAAGGGGTGATAGCTCATACTAAATTTAAATCTGTCCTCCAGGCCAGAGAAACAGAGGGGACCTATAATCATTTATTCACCCACGGTTACTCTCTATTTGGATGAGGTTGGGGTGGAGGCAGGGAAAGGCTCTGTGGTCTAGCATCCTTCTTCCCTCTTATTTTCTTTTTGATAAAACAGCCAGTGTTCAGTGTGGCTCCAAAAGTTTTGGCTTGGGGATTAAAAAAGCGAGCAACAGGTAGCAGTGACGCAGGTTATGCTCAGTCATTGAGCTGCACACACCTTAAGCCAACATAACCCGTGAAAGGTGGCAGTGTTTGAACTGAATCTGTGCTTTTTAGATGGAGCAGCACCTTTTCAATAAAAGCACGTTTATACCGACTCCTTAAGAAGTTTAGACTGGAGGGCTGTCTCCAGCAACCAGCCCCCCTTCTGCCAAACCCCATTTGTTTGTCTTGGCAGCTGGGCTGTGTCTGCTTGGCTGGTGCTAATGCTGGGATGTTAAATTGATGAAACACAGAGCTCTTGATCCTTTTCAGTGAGGCTTCTATTTGGTTAATGGCAGGGTAGAGAATGGAGAATGGACACTCTGTCGTGTAGTTAGAGATTTGGGGACCTGTGGGAAGGTACTTCATTAGAATAATTAACCCTGCTCTTCATTGTGGCTTTTGTCTTATTCTTTCTTTGGTCTAGATAAAAAAATTTTTTTTCTTCAAGTAATTAAAATATATTTTCCATTTGGTATAAACACTCAAGCATAAGTAACATGCCAAAACTATGAAGGCATTTGGCTTTATGGGAATTTGGACATTTCAGAGCTAGGGACCGAGTATACTGTAAAATGTGCTCGTGTTTGTTTGGTGTGCTTGGGATTAGCTACCCTTTGGCTGTCGGTCATCGTGATTATACATTGTTCCAGAGGCCATGGGCTATGACTAGACTTTTTAGAATTAACAGCACAGAAAGGAAACAAGTATAAATCATCTCTCTGGTTTATGTTTCTCAAGAGGAATGTATAAGATTGCTTAAGTTGTTACAGGTGTTGACAGTCCTGTAAGGTTGGTGACTGTATTAATCCCTCACTTCGTTCAGGCTGCTGCTCCAGGGTTGCTTCTCCAAAGAATCAAACCAGCAAGTCCCCTTCCCTGGCTCTCTTTGACCACTCACCTGTGTTATTTCTTCATAGTAGTTATTATGATCTGAAATTATTTTTTTATTTTTATCTTATATCTCCTCAACTGCAATGTGAGTTCTATGAAGACAGGGATTTTTTTTCTTTTTCTTTTTTTTTTTTTAATTTTTATTTATTTATGATAGTCACAGAGAGAGAGAGAGAGAGAGAGAGAGGCAGAGGGAGAAGCAGGCTCCATGCACCGGGAGCCTGATGTGGGATTCGATCCCGGGTCTCCAGGATCGCGCCCTGGGCCAAAGGCAGGCGCCAAACCGCTGTGCCACCCAGGGATCCCGAGATTTTTTTTCTTATTCACTGCTTAACCCTCGGTGCTCAGAAGAGTATCCAGGATATAGCAAGTGCATGATGAATGCGTATTAAATGGCCACATAAGTAAGAAAAGGAAAGGAGCAATAAAGGATAAAATAAAGAAAGGAAATAATGATGGTTTTCCAGATAATATCCTTCGACATGTGGCTAGTTAAATCAGGACAGGGAAGTCCATCAATCTGTATAGGTGAAATGTTTTAGTCCTTTTAATAAAATGTTAGGTGAAAACTGGATTGCATGTAGCAAACGCATCACTTAGTCCAAGTAAATGAAATCATTAGGTCAGCCAAAGATCGGGGAATAAGAAAACGTTTCATTCTATGATTGAAGGATTGAGCAGACAAATTAGATTCGTTTCAATACAGATGTTAAAAGAGTATGAGCCTGGAACTTTTATCATTTGTCCTAAGAATATATTTAAAATTCTCTTGCTGACCAGGCTCTCCTTTAGAAGGGGTAGGTTTGTCAATTTCATGGGACGCTGCAAACAGATGGAACTGACGGAAGAAAATATCTCCTGTCCACTAAAAAAAAGGTTTAAAGATGACATTTACTGCATAACAGATGGCATGACAAATAGCCTGTCAAATTAAGATTGGTGATAATGGGTTAGTGAACACCCTATAATTAACTACTAATTATTTTTCTCATGATTGTATTTCTTTCCACTCTGTCAACTTTTTATATTATGTTATATATACAAACAATTGTATTTCATATTTTCTTTTTCATGTTTTTGTATGTTAACTTTTGTCATGAAGATTTACCTGTTTTTACAATCTTCCAGATACCACTCATTATATTTCATCAAATTCATGTGTGAGAATTAGACTGTGTTGGGATCAAGTCTATCATGTGTTAGTGATGTGCCTGGCATATAGAACACATTCAACTCATGTTTGTTGATGTTAATTAAATATTCCAAATCGATTTAACCTTTGCTTTATTACCATTTAGCTTCTTTTTGGTTATTGATATTACAGGTAACGATGTGCTGACTATACATCTGAACACCCACGGCTTCATGATGCTTTTGACTTATGGCCTTATAATGAATTACCACAGGGAGACATCAGTTAGAGATTGTGAACATTTTTATATCTCTTGATTTGTGAAGGATTGATATTATTTTGTATTGAGGCCTTCAATGTTTAAATATTCCTTTGGTCTTATAAAATAAATAAGATTTTTTTTTTTTTACCCTACCCAGTATAAGTTGTGTCAAATTCTTCTTCCTGACATGATAGCTAAAAGTATTTTTCAAATTAGATATAGATAACAACTTTTTTTTTTCCAGCTTTAGGCCTGTTTTTTGTATGGTTGTAGCATGTTTATGGATTTTATTAATATATTATTTTTTTATTAATTATGAATCTTTTAAAAAAAGAATTGGTAAGCCTTTGAGCTTGGACACTTATTAATTATTATTGTAAGCTTTATTTTTTTTTAATCTTCATGTGGGGACATCTAAAACTTTAACATTCTTAAAGCCTGTTTTTTTTCCTTTCATTTTTTTGAAGTTCTAGCGGCTTTTGAAATTGCCTCAAATTAAAAAAAATACATATATACTCATATGATATATGTTACATACTTATCATCCCCTCCTCAGCTCTGTTCCTCTACAGAGGAGCAAGATAGCTTAAAAATTCATCTTGACCAGCTCCAATAAACAGAAAAAGAAATCTGTGACTATTTAAGATGACTGAATCTGGTTAAAAATCAGCTAATGACCAGTTTTTTTAAAAAAGGAAACACTTTTAACACTTAACTATTTCTGGTTCTGTTTAAAAATGTGAAATATTAAAATCTGATAATTTATAATTGACTGATAATATAACTGATAATATAACTGATATTATAACTCTGATAATAATATATAATTATATATATTATATATATAATATATATTTATAATATAACTCTATGATAATAGTGTCCTTATTGATAATAGGATGATAGCTGTTAGTAATATTAAGTATAGTTGGAGATTTTTATATGCACAAGGCACTGGATTTCTTATACATTTTCTCATTTAATCTTATCATTATTCTGTTTTCACAGATGGTGAAACTGAGGTTTTTAGAAGTTAAGTGAAACTTTCCCTACAAGTAGACGAAGTGTTCAGATTTGGGTCTGTCCAGGTTTAAAACCCTAGGCTCTTAATCATGACGCTATGCTAAACATATTGGTTTTGACAATTTTATACTTATCCCTAAGGATTTCTTTTTTAAAGTCTCTTACTTTCTGATCAGGTGGATTTGTATGACCATTTCAGAGTTGAAATATTAAGTAAATAAATTTTAAAATTTTATCCAAAATATTCTTGATGACCAGGTATTGTTACACACTAGGAAAGCCATTCTCCAGTATCTCTGCACAGAGTAAATCATCACCAGTTTCTACTTCCTGGTTTCAGTCTGTTACCTAATCCTAGGCCTCCTTCCCCTAACTGCAAACTTAATCAGAATAAAATTGATTTTGGTTTAGCACATGTCTAATACATCTAATAGGAGTTTTTGCATTTAATCGTTTATGGTATGCACCTTGAAAACTCAAAAAATGTTTTATATACAAAATTGCTTTCTATTAGCATTTTTCATTAACACTTCCTATGTTCTACATAGGAAGTTTTTGACAATTGATGTCCTATGGGCAGTAAACAAAGTGAACTTGATAAAATTACTTCACTTGTGGTCACAGCTTTCAATAGATTATTGAAGAGCTGTTTCAAGGTTCTTGTTACTTTGAGTTCTACTCTTACTTAAAATGGTGTAGCACCTCCAGTAGAAACCCTTTCTGATATCTGGAGGTGCCGCTAAAGTACTTATTCAAAATCATAATCACTATTTACTTTAGAAGATCTTAACCTGGGGATCATGGAGAAGTCTTTAGGGTGTCTTAGAAAATCCTGGAATAGTGTGAAAAATGTGTTATAGGACCATTTTAAAAAAGAGTTCATAGTTTTCATCATTCATTCATTCATTCATTGAATCATAACTCATTCAGATTCCCCAAAAGAAAACTAAGCCCAAATAAAGTTATAAAATATCCCTATTCTGAAAACCCCTTGGTTTCAGGTGTACAGCATAGTAATTGGACACATTTAATTGTTATGCCATGCTCACAGGTGTAGCTACCATCTGTCACCGTACAACACTATTGCGATACTATTGACTACATTCTCTGTGCTCTACCTTTTATTCCCCTGACATCCTATAACTGGAAGCCTGTACCTCCCACTCCCCTTCACCCATTTTGCCCATCCTCCCCATGTCCTTCCCTCAGGCAACTGTCATTTTTTTTCTCTATTTATAGATCCATTTCTGCTTTTTTTAAAAAAAATTTGTATTTAATTTCAATGTAGCTAACGTATACCGTATTATTAGTTACCAGGGTAGAATTTAGTGATTTATTAGTTGCATAGAACATGCAATGCTCGTTACATTAAGTGCCCTTCTTAGTACCCATCACTCAGTTACCCCATACTACCCTCTACCTCCTCTCCATCAATCCTGTTTCCTAGACTTCAGCGTTTCCTATGGTTTTCCTCCCTCTCAATTTTCCTTTTATTTTAATTTTCCTTCTCTTACCCTATGCTGATCTGTTTTGTTTCTTAAATTCCACATACAAATGATATCGTATTATATTTGTCTTTCTCTGACTGACTTATTTTACTTAGCATGATACCTGCTAGTTCTGTCCACTTCATTGCAAATGGCAAGGTTTCCTTCTTTTGTGATGGCTGGGTAATATTCCATTGTGTGTGTTTATCTGTCTATCTATCTATCTATCTATCATCTATCTATCATCTATCTATCTATCTATCTATCTATCTATCCCTTCTCTTCTTTTTTTCCATTCATCTGTTGATGGAAATCTATGCTCTTTACATATTTTGGCTATTGTGGATGTTGCGGCTGGAAACATTGGTGTGCATGTGCTCCTTTGAATCACTGTTTGAATCCTTTGAATAAATACCTAGTGCAATTGTTGGGTTGTAGGGTGGCTCTGTTTTTAACTTTTTGAGGAGACTTCATCCTGTTTTCCAGAGTGGCTGCTCCAGTTTGCAGTCCCATCAACAGTGTAAGAGGATTCCCCTTTCTCTGTATCCTTGTCAACATCTGTCGTTTCCTGATTTAATTTTCCCCATTCTCACTGGTGTGAGGTGGTATCTCATTGTAGTTTTTATTTGTATTTCCCTGATGATGAGTGATGTTGAGCATTTTTTCATGGGTCTGTTGGCCATCTCTATGTCTTCTTTAGGGAAATGTCTGTTCATGTCTTCTGCCCATTTCTTGTTTCTGCTTTTTGTTTCTTTATTCATTTGTTTTGTTTTTTTTGGGTTCCACCTATTAGTGAAATCATATTTGTCTTTTTTTCTGAATTATTTCACTTAGCCTAAAACCCTTTAGATTCATCCATGTTGCCACAAATAGCAAGATCTCATCTTTTTCTATCACTGAGTAATATTCTGTTGTGTGTATATACCACATCTCCTTTATCCATTCATCTATCAATAGACACCTAGGGTGCTTCCATATCTTGACTTTTGTAAATAATGTTGCAATGAACATAGGGGTGCATGTATCTTTTTCCAATTAGTATTTTTGTTTTCTTTGGGTAAATACACAGTAGTGGAATTACTGGATCATGTGATATTTTTATTTTTAACACTTTGAGGAACCTATTTCTATTCTTTTGTCAATTTCCTGTGTTTGACTGGAAACATTTATTTGTTTGCTACTGTCTTTCAGGCAAGGAGGGCATGGGCACTTAGTCTTTGTTTTTATTTGACATTGTGATCATTTAGTATCTAGATGCATAGTGGCCATATTTCAGAGCGAGGGAAGGAGGGAAGGAGTAGGGGGACACTACAATTTGGAGAATTTAGATCTGAGATGATTGGCTGGTGTTAACTGGACATTTGAAACCTGTTATTTCAATGATTATATCTTATACTTTTATCATCTGAAACATAGCTCTGGGAAACTCCTCTCCTGACAACAAGAAAATGAATTTATCAGGTTTTTTTCTCTTTATCACTATGAGAACGACTACCTCCACCTCCAAATATTACTAGATATTAGCATTAGACTCACCCAATTAAAGCCCTGCTTTCAGGGCACATGGGTGGCACAGTCAGTTAAGTGTCCAGCTCTTGGTTTCAGCTCAGGTCATGATCTCATGGGTCATGAGATTGAGCTCTGCATTGGGCTCCATGCTCAGCACTGAATCTACTGAAGACTCTCTCTCCTTTTGCCCCTCTGCCCCCCCCCTCTAAAATAAAGAAATAAATATTTTAAAAATGCCCTGCTCTCATGTCAGTGTGGAATAGACGTTATTCACTGAAGTGAAAAAGGAAGCAGTCGGTCAGTGCCAGAGACTCCCTGTCCTCTGTTGTTTTTCACCCTCTGCTTTGCATCCTTTCTCCTTAAGATCAGTCACAGCATCCCGCCTTTCTTATAATTGCTTAACAGAGGTAATGAGTTTATTTCATGAACAAAAGTCAGACTATGAAAGAGGGATGTAAAGTGTGCTCTCTGTTTTAAGGATAAAGGTTGGCTTTGAATCAGTCTTTATAATTCTAAAGTGGTAAACATCGAGGCTGGGAAATCTGTTTATCTGAGACCTGCCATTGGTTATCTCGGTCACCTTACAACTCAAGATACAAAGGAAGTGAAGTGTCCTGCAGACCAGGGAGGAGTGGGCAGCATTCTTAGCACCAAGTAAGTTCTCAGTAAATATGTGTTCATAGGTGATGTGGAAACATCTTTTGACATCTCTCAGTTTTAGTGATGTGCTTAGAACTACTGCATTTCACTGAAAGTAAAACAACCACTTCTATTTAAAACATACAAAAATCTGTATTAAGTAATTCAAGAAGCATGTAATATCTAATTTTCTTATTACTCTCTGCCTGACTAGATACTAGATTGCTGAACATCCCAAACCTATAAAAATAAAAGAGATTTTTGTTTCCTTATTTTTCAAGTGAATTAGTTTTATTACTTTTTTGTCTTTTGTGATTTTCAGCTTGTAAATGTAAATGACATATCTCCAGTCTTGGCTTTGT
This sequence comes from Canis lupus baileyi, assembly GCF_048164855.1. Taxonomy (NCBI): domain Eukaryota; kingdom Metazoa; phylum Chordata; class Mammalia; order Carnivora; family Canidae; genus Canis; species Canis lupus. The sequence goes on along the minus strand of NC_132851.1, from coordinate 63,751,545 downwards.
TCTGACAGTTTCTTATAAATAATGACTACTAACAGTGAGCAAATAGAACCTAATAAAATTCCCTCACTAATGTAGGGCATTTCAGGTTACTAGATAAAAGCTTACTTCACTTGTTTTTTCTTATAACTGTGGCACATCTTTATTTCATTTAGCATTTAGAAATGTGAAAAGATATTTCAAACCTCTAAGAAGAAAAAATGCTCACACCCCTACAAATCAAAGACCTCTACTGTTTACATTTTGGGTATTTTCTTTCCATGGTTATTTCTACCAATTTAAGACTGTGATCTTCCAATAAATGCCATTTTGAATATGTTCGCTTTAGTAAGTTTCTCAAGGGCTTTCTTTCTTTCTTTCTTTCTTTCTCTCTTTCTTTTTTTTTTCTCAAGGGCTTTCTTATGCCTTTCAATCCTTTTGTAATTCTTCCCTGTGTTGGTTTCGAGTACTATACAGTGAGTCCTCTGTTTAAGAGCAGAATAGTGAAAAAGCAAACATACAAATATAAATAATGAACTGACACTACAAGAGCAGCCTACGGTTCTAAACAGCATTGTATGCAGAAAATGCACATTTTTCTCCATAGTTCCTCTTCAGATGGTGACCTAGGAGGGAAGGTAGGGATCATGAGGATGTAAATGCTGGTAAGAATAAGTGGATATAGGTGAATTATACAGCATTTTCAGTGGATCTAAGTACTTTTAAAGGTGATTTAGAAGTGGTTTAAAATGTTTTTCTTAAAAAAATGGTTTTCTTCTTTGTAGGATGCAGCAGACATTGAAACAACTCACTATAGAGAGTACACAGGATATACAGGGTATTCTAAAATCAGGAGTGCATTCAAGTTTTGTGGGGCCTGAAACTTATATAATTTTACAGACCACGTTTAGAAAAATGTATTAACCTTTCTAACATTAACAACCTTATAAATAAAAAAATATATACAATAGTGAGTATTTGGCTGGAGGAAAAAAAACACAAAAGTTACAAATTTGATAAAGCTGACAAATATCACTAATATCAGAAACTCCAGGAGAAGCAAAATATTTTTATTAAAATATTTATATTTTATATATATTTTTCTCTCTTTCTTGGCTCCCATACTTTGTCTTTTTGTCAGTGATTAGACAATATCATTTTTGTAGAATATAGAAAGTTAAGTCAGTGTTTCTTCTAGCATGGCTAAGCAGAATTTGTGTTTTATTATTGATAACTGAGATGCCTATAGCATGGGCTTACAGTCCTCTTCACTCTTTGTAATACCATTACTGGGTTGTGTCTTACAAATACAGGGATTTTTTTTTTCAGATTTTATTTATTTATTCATGAGAGACACACAGAGAGAGGCAGAGACATAGGTGGAGGGAGAAGCAACCTCCATGCAGGGAACCCAATGTGGAACTTGATCCCAGGACCCTGGGATCATGTCCTGGGCCGAAGGCAGACACTTAACTGCTGAGCCATCCAGGCATCCCACAAATACAGGAATTTTGATGAATTCAATCTCATACATTTCTCTTCAAAAAAGAAAAAAAAAAACAGGATACAGTGTTCATAACTACATGTGTTGAGTTTTCAAATATATTCTGACAGGGGAGAACTTTCATTTTGAGTAGGCATTGGTGGAAATCAGTGCCTTTACTTAAAATTGCACACATCTGACGACGGGAAGACAGTCCAGATCCTGGCTTCCCACATTTTAAACCTTGTTTCTTCTCCTCTAGTCTCACACTTTCAGGCCAGGCACCATGGACTATTTCTATCTCTGTTTCATCATCCTTTCACTGTTAATACTCTTTCCCTGGTCATCTTCAATCTACTGTATTTTATTGAGGTAATTTTTAAGCTAAGGTGATATTATCTAAGAACAACTAGATAGGGCAGCCCGGGTGGCTCAGTGGTTTAGTAGCACCTTCAGCCCAGGGTGTGATCCTGGAGTCCCGGGATCAAGTCCCACATCGGGGTCCCTGCATGGAGCCTGCTTCTCCCTCTGCCTGTGTCTCTGCCCCCCGCCCTCTCTCTCTCTGTTTCTCATGAATAAATAAATAGAATATTTTTTTTAGAATATTTTTTTTTTAAAAGAACAACTATATAATAAGTTTTAAGTGCTGTGTGTCAAGCTTGTGCTAAGCACTGCACCATCCATCCTTGAAGCAACTCTGGACTAATTACTGATCGCAATTCTGCAGATGAGAAAACTTGTTGAGATTTCTATTCAGGTTTGTCAGGAACCACAGCTGTGTTCCAACTGCTGCAAACCTCTTTTCAGCAATTTATATTTGCAATGGGTGTGGTTTGAATCCAAACAGGACCCTGTTATTTTATTAATGTGAACATATTAATAATATATATTAATAATAATATTATAACTAATAATGTAATCACACTCTTTATTACTGTATATTTTCTAATCATGAGTCCCTCAAACCCTTGTATTTCCTTAATTTAGTAGGTCCAGTCCTTTATAGCAAATTACCTGTAAAACCAAACCCATGGGAAAGGCTTTGAAGATGTTGGGAGGGTACCAGAGTCCAGGGAACTTGTCGTATTTCATAGGAGTGTATGACTAAGGCTGACTATACTGCAGGGACACCAGCAACTCAGATCCAGAAAATTGGCTCCGGTCTGCATATGTATTATGAGATTTAAAGGTGACCCAGACCAGTACTGAATTTGATTTATTAACAGACTTAGTTGAGAGATTAAAGCTGGGGGCAACAGGCTGTCTCTGTCGGTAGAGCATGGGACCCATGGATCAGGGGTTGTGAGATCAAGCCCCACTTTGGGCATAGAGCTTATTCAAACAAACAAACAAAAAAAAAATAAGAAGATTGAGATTGGTTGTGGAGGCAGTTTCAAAGAGAGGGTGTTAATGGTTGGTGGACTCAGATGCTAATGTGGGGTTACCTAGCCAAATAACGCAGCTCAAGCAAACAGTTCATTTAGAAGCAATTTGAAATGTAAATAACGAGAGTTCCAGCTTGCACTTCCTCAAGGTAATTGCGACAATTTTGTTTATGAGAAAAAAGAGAAAGATCAGCTTGATGAAAGAAATAATACCCAAATATGTTCATGGACTAGTATATATACTATGAGTGTATTTACAAATTGTGTTAGGTTATATTAATTATGTTAATAAAGAAAACATATTATATATAACAATTCTGTTATAGATGGCACTTTACAGATGATAAAATTTATAGCTGACCAGTACTTTTTAAGATTTCAAAACATAAGCTTTTGTTTTTGTAATCAGTTTCTGGTTTTATAAATATGACTCCTTGAATAAAGGGAAAAATCCCTAAACCTTAAAAATATTGTTTACTGTTTAAAATCTTCCATAATGCTCTATTTACATCTGAACAAAGTGAGTGGATTGTATTTCCTTCAGCTTGCATTAATTAATTAATTAATTGATTTTAAAAAGACTTTATTTATTCATGAGAGACACAGAGAGAGAGAGAGGCAGAGAGAGAGAGAGGCAGAGACACAGGCAGAGGGAGAAGCAAACTCCATGCAGGGAGCCTGATGCGGGACTTGACCCGGGGACTCCAGGATCGCGCCCTGGGCCGAAGGCAGGTGCTAAACCACTGAGCCACCCAGGGATCCCTAACATGTATTAATTATGAAAAATCTTAGAAATATATTAGGTTTTGGTTTCATTACTTTGAAATCTTGAAAAATATTTGGAGCTAGTTAATGTAACAAACTTTTTTCCCCTGGTATCCTTCTATTTCTGTATCTGTAGTTACAAATTTCTAGGTCTGAAAAATGTTCAATTTATGTCATAAAATCACACTGGCCTTATTTCTAAATATATTGGCATTAGAATAGAGCTAGCTTTTCCACTAGTGCTTCCATACCTATCTTTTAAAATTTATGTTTCTTTTTTTTTCTTTTTTCTTTTCTTTTTTTTTTTTTTTTTTTTTGGTTGCTTGTGGTTTGCTACCATTTGGAATCTGCTAGTAAGAAATGACCTCAGACATTATTGAGAAATCTGTGTCATTCTTTTCCCATTAACAACTGTTTTGTTTTCTGCTTTTCTTTTTTTTTTTTTAACTGACATCTGCTCTGAGTAGTTCAGATCCACTCTAGCCAGGCCGTCGCTTTGTGCTAAATGTTACTTGACCTTCAAGAATCCGTAGATTCAGCCAGGATTGGGTCAGATTTGATCCTCTCCAGTTTTTGGTATCTGGCCAAGTTCTCTGGCTGGAATTAGGCTCTGACACCCCTAAAAGTCCGTAGATGATTTCATGCAAAGGTATGCTATCCTTTCACTTGTCTGCAGTTTGTACAGTGAAAATAATGGAAATTGTGTGTTAGTGCTATTTTCTTTTGGAATATCTTATTTAATGCTTTCTTTCCTTCTTCCTTTTCCTCCTCTCTCCCTCCTTTCTTTCTTCTTTCTTCCTTCCTTTTTTGTTTTCCTTTTCCTTTTCTTCCCTACATGCCCTCTCCTATTCTCGCATTTTTTGTTTTCCTGAGGGTAGTGATGGAAAAACAGTTGTATACTGTTTTTATAGATCTGGTTCCTCTTGCTGTGCTCTTATGAAGGCTTCTCTAGCAAGGCAAGCAAGAGAGATGGTCGTGATGACCGGCTACCCAAATGGAATGGACCAGTAATACTGATTGAGAAAAGCTTCATGTGTAGTAAGACATTTGCCAGAGATTGTAGTTTACCGTAGACTTCCTTAGATGGCATAATCGTGGCAGGCTTTGTGCACATCTATGGCATTGGCACCATTGAAAACCTAGGAAAAATTTTCTAAAATAAACCAATTGCTACTTCTACACAGGCATGGTTAAACACCAGGTTGTGAAAGAATTCCACAAAGAACAGCAATATGGGAATGTATTAAGTGTAAGTTTTTGTAGTTTTAAAAATATTTATCTATTTATTTTGTGAGGGAGGGGGCAGAGGGTGAGAATCTCAGGCAGACTCCCTGCTGAGCATCGGGCCCCAAGGAGCCCCATGCAGGGCTCAATCTCCTGAGCCTGAGATCCTGGCCTGAGCTGCAATCAAGAGTCAGATTCTTAACTGACTGAGCCACCCAGGTGCTCCAAGTTTTTGTAGTTTTGATGCCTCTTGCAGAGACATGATAAGTCTCACCTGAAAAACAAAATAGCGTGTCTTTTTCTAGAGCAGGAGTGCCTTAGTCACTTTTCCATAGTTCCAGAGCCTGGTCGTATGGCTTCTGAAGCATATTTATGATCGCAAATGCCAATTATAGGTTCAGTGCCTCTCTGAAGTGAAAAAATATGGTTCCAAGCAGTAGTCATGTGAAGAAAGATGTGGTATCAGCTTTGTCCACTTTTTTTTTTCAAACCAAACAATACAATTTTTGAGACAGGCCTGGAGTCATAGACACATGTAGTTGAGATCATTAATGCCATTTTTCAGAATAATGTATTGAGGGCTTAAGAAGGTATGTGAAATACTGTTTCAGCTGGTGGAGATATGGTGGAAATGTCATGCAAGATTTCTATGGAGAGACAGAGAGTAAGAATAAACATACAGAAAATTACCAGGTTGGCAGAGGTCTAAGTGTGATGCAGAGAAATAAAATCGGGTGATGTGACAAGAAATAACTGAGGCATTTTAGTTGGTCAGGAAGAGATAATATTTAGGTTGAGAGCTGAGGAAAAGATAGCACAAAGCATGGGGAAAATGAGGAAGGTCAATGGGAAAACATTATTTGGTGGAGAAAACTGCTAAGAAAGTCAGTGAACTCTGGGGTTGGCGTTAGAAGGCAAAGCCAAAGAAATGGGAAGAAGTCAGACTTTGTATGGCTTTGTAGGCCAGAGTAAAAAGTTAATTTTAGGTATAATGAGGGACCATGGAGCATTTTAAGGAGAAGGATGGTGGTATAATATGATTTACTTAAAAAAAAAAATCACCTGGCTGTGTAGCAAATGGAATGGGGGAAGGCCAAGAGTCTTTAAGTCAGAGGTTCTTGTTTTCTAGGTGAGAGATGATGGTGGCTTGGATTATGGTAGCCAGGAGGAAGAGGGAAAGAGGTAACAGATTTGGGATATAATTTGAGGGTATCTTGTCAAGACTTGCTGGTGAATGTGATGTGTGGAGTGAGAGGAAGAGAAAACTGTCACTGTGATTTAGGTTCATTTTTTTCATGTCAGACTTCTACACTGAACATGGTCAGTGGCTGTTGCAAGTGGCAGGGGCTGCAGATGCCTAGTAACCAGCAAATACAGGGCCCTTTGGGAGCAAAATAATTTTTTCTAATGTGATGTTGCTTGGGAGGGCCCAAATGTTAAGGTCTGTGTCTTCACTGTAATTTCTGGAAAAAGTTCACTCAGACCTCCCTGAATTGAGAGGTCTAAGTTTAGAGGGAAATTTGACAAAGTCTTAATTTGAGGGAACAGATGAGAGTGTGTCCATTTCACTGGTGGTACCAAGAAACTGATTTCCTTGTATTAAGTACGCTTCATGCGTACTAATAAGATGTACACTTCATGTGTATCTAATAAGTTATCGAATAAGATGACTCTCCAGAAAGTGAAAATTGTTATATTCTGGCTTTTAATGGTGAAACAGAAATAAGTTTCATAGTTTATCTGAAAAAAATGGCCCTTGTGGGTCAGTTCCTGAGATGGGGACCACTGGGCGAGCAGTGGGTGTTTTTTATTTATTTATTTATTTATTTATTTATTTATTTATTTATTTATTTATTTATTTATTTATTTTATTTATGATAGTCACAGAGAGAGAGAGAGAGAGAGGCAGAGACACAGGCAGAGGGAGAAGCAGGCTCCATGCACCGGGAACCCGATGTGGGATTCGATCCCGGGTCTCCAGGATCGCGCCCTGGGCCAAAGGCAGGTGCTAAACCGCTGCGCCACCCAGCGATCCCGAGCAGTGGGTTTAGATAGCAAACTCAGGAGTTTTATTTTGTCCATGGAAAGTTTGACACTCCTGTTAGATGTTCTGTAGGGATGCCGAGTAGACAACTATGTAACCAAGACAGAGCCTCACAAAGAGGTTAGAGCTGGAGATCTAGGTGCCATCCACAGTTGGAAGATGCTCTTTAGAGCCATAGGATTGGATGGGGTCACCTAAAGGAAGTGAACTGTCAGAAAGGAGGAGGCAGCTCAGAACAGTCTTCGTGCACCTCTACTTCTATGGTTTAGAGAAGGATCAAGTAAATGAGGCTGAGAAGGGTAGTCAGTAAGGTAGGAGGAAAACAAGGAGAGAGTGATTTCCCAGAAGCCAAGGGAAGATAGCATTTTCAAGAATGAGACAAACATGGCTCTAGGTTTTGTGGGATCTGAAGTTTCATCAGTGTGAGAGTCCTTCGATAAATAATGCAGAACTGTTTTTTTTTTAAAGATTTTTTTTTTTTAATTCATGAGAGACACAGAGAGAGAGAGGCAGAGACACAGGCAGAGAGAAGCAGAGAGAGAGAAGCAGGCTCCATGCAGGGAGCCTGACGTGGGACTCGATCCCTCCAGGATCATGCCCTGGGCCGAAGGCAGGTGCCAAACCGCTGAGCCACCCAGGAGTCCCCAGAATAGTTAATACAAAAACAGGCACTGATCTGATTGTTTAGAATGAGAAAGAAATCATGAGAAATTACAAAGTACAGAACTAAAAAAAAGTCACAATTATCACAAAATTCTGGAAAAAAAACACAATTATATTAGCCAAAACACATATTGTACTGATAGAATACTTTTTTCTTGACTTTTTTTGAGGGAAGGTGCTTACTCTTGGATTGCTTCTTCATATTATTGACAATTTTGTAAAGTTGTATTCTATGGAGAGTGCCAAGATGATTCAGTATGTATCATGGCCCGTTGGAATTATATTCTTATTGACAAATTTAGAGAAGTTATTTTAGTATCACAGCCTATAGCTAATAGTGTCATGTAAATTTCTAGGATTATTGCCAAAATGTGGGAAGCATCTATTAAGCTTCTTTCATATTGGAGCTCTGTGACTAATCATAAATAATCTTCGAGGGGCTCCTGGGTGGCTCAGTTGACTAAATGCCCAACTCTTGATTTTAGCTCAGGTCATGATCTTGGGATCATGAGTTTGAGCCCTATGTCGGATTCCATGCTCAGTGTGGAGTCTTCTTGAGATTCTCTCTCTCCCTCTGTCCTTTCCCTGCTTGCACACTCCTTCTCTCAATAAATAAATAAAATAAAATAAAATAAAATCTTAAAAAACAAACAAATAAATGATTTTGAGTTGATGACCATAAAATCAGTTTGTTACTGATGTTTGTGTGTCACCACCCAGCAAGACAATTCTACCCTGCAGACAACTAGCAATAACGGAACTATGCAAGAAAGCTACAGTGAACCACAGGAATATGTTCCACGGAATCCATATTGAATATATACCCAACCCAATTTCTGTCTATACAGATCCTGAAAATGCAACATAAGCCCAAGTATAATAGAGTAGATATCAAAGTGAAAGAGACAACAGTCTTAACAGGTTGAGGTTAAAGTATCTTATTTTTGCAAACTTGAGATGCATCATGGAAATGTTAGAGCCCCTCCCTGGGCCTTAGCAGTGGCCCAGTCAAGTAGGGTGCTTGTCTTAAACTTTGTTAACTTTCTTTGTAGGCAGTGAGCAATAAGGTGAAGGTGAAGGACATACAGGATGGGTTTATACTCAAGCATTTACAATTTCGATTGGAAACAGAGTAGGTCTATGTCTTTGGTGAAAGTTCTGTGTAAGTAGCAATATGAGGTGCTTGGCAAATATCATACTGTCAAAATCTCCAGGCAGCAGAGAGAAGTGGTTACACTTGTAGACATTAGTTGAGTGCGGTGGCTGTGGATTTTCTTCTCTGGATGAAAGGAAAAGACAAACCATCTCTGACAATTGCTGCATTAAGAGCCAGAAGTTTTGCCTTTTAAAGCCAGTAGTGCTTATAGTTTAATATCTGCCATCAAATGTGTAAATGAAGATGTAAATGATTAAGATGATGGAGAGTGTCGATCAAAGACTTTTCTCAATTAAATTTAGGTCCTTTTCTTTCTTTCTTTCTTTTTTTTTTTTTTTTTAAAGATTTTATTTATTTATTCATGAGAGACACACGGGGTGGGGGGGGGGAGGGGGGAGAAGAGACACAGGCAGAGGGAGAAGCAGGCTCCATGCAGGGAGCCCAATGTGGGACTCATCACACCCTGGGCTGAAGGCAGGCGCTAAGCCGCTCAGCTACCCAGGGACCCCCAGGTCCTTTTCTTTTTACATCTCAAAATCTGAGTTGTTTTGGAACACAGCAACAACCTAAGTAAATTTCACATCTACATTTTGTTAAATTATTTTCAAATGTGGTGTTGGGGAGAATGTCCTGACTCAGACTTTGCAGTAATTGAATATAAACTTAATAACTTTGCTCACAGTTGACTGAAGTTGTGTTCCTAAAGCCAAATAAATTTGGGTTGAGATCATATTATTTACCTAAGGATCAATATTAACTGCATAAAAATAGGTCAGAATGGAAATTGGAAGAGAAGAGGAAGTAAGGGTCTCCCCACCCCCACTATGGTCCTCATGGCGGCTTCCCTTGTTGCTCCTTTTGCTTGCTCCTGTTGGCAGTTACAGTAACGGCAAAGAAAGGCATAAGGAGTTCTCAGATATTGGTATTTATTTGGCAAATTCTGGTTGAGACTAGAGTCCTTGCCTGATTTGCAATCTGTTCTTCTACTTAGACCTGCTGTAGGAAGAGTTGCCCATGATAGGAATGGAGCTGTGCATGAAGATGAGAGGAATGAAAAGAAAATGGTGATGTTTACAATTGCTTTAGACACCTCTGAATTTTCTTTATTTTCTTTACTATATTGTCAGATTCCAGAAAAGGCTGTTTGACCTTTCTGTTGTTTCTTTTCTTGCCATTTACAAACATCACTTTAGTTTTTAAACTTGAATTGGCAGGTTTGTTAAGGCAGATGAGGAAGGAAGTTATGGGCAAGTTTCTTACGTGCTCAATAGAGCCAAACTTAGATTAGCTAGTTCAATCTTCTGTCCAAACACTATGTTCTCATAAATGGTGAGTCAGCCTTTAGGAGAATATCGAATTATTGTCCTTTCACAGGTCTGCCCTGAATATATTATTGGAGATAGTTTGTAAGGCCTCAAATTAATCAGGGATCTTCTCTTTCACATAATCCTTCAGATATTTGAAGATTTCATCACAGCTTCCTCGCTGAAGGTTAAACAGCCTCACTCTATTTGTCCTGCGTGTAAGGAGGTAGTGTATGGATCACTCACCACTCTGACCAGCTTTCCTTTGTGATGGCTGCTCACCTTCCATGGAAGTCAGGTGATGGAAGAGCCCTGACTTTGTTCATTGTTCTACCTCCCGGTTGATTTGGGGTGATGACCACTCCTCCCCAGTCCTAGGGGCGAACCATGGTTGGAATGAGCCAGTCGTTGTGTCTCATACCCTGCGCTAGGGATTGGTTTAAGTACGGTCATGCAGCCAACCCTGTTCCTGTGAGCTGAGGGGAAGGAAGTCAGCCAGCGGATGTTTGAAGAGATTTCCCAAATATAAGAAAGTGCTTAATTTGCTTCCCTGACTCTCCCTTCCCTCTCTCTTTCCTTCCTTCATTTCTTCTCCCCTTCCTGCCTTCCTTTTCTTTTCTTTGTTTTTTGAACAAGGACTTGTCAGTAGCTGACACCTAGAACTGCTGCATTTGGCTTGGAGACATCCAGAGAGACTAGAGTATGGGGCAAGGTCAAAGACTGAAGTCCTGGGATCCTTAGGGTCAGGTGGAGCAGCTGAGCACTGCTGGCTTGTGACTTCTTATTTCCTGTTTTCATTTCTTAGAGATTTCCTTTATGTTACTTGGTGCTCTAGGCATCCTGATAGATACCAGTCCCTCATATTGCATTAATTTACCTGCAGCTTCTTCCAATGAGTGATAACCTAAGCACTGTATGTAATATTTTCTTCATGGAATTTTTATATTTAACTGAAATCTTTCTTTAACGATTCATAAACTGAGGCAAGGCACCTAACATGGTTGATAGGAAAATCATATCGTCTTCTAAAATTTTAACCCTAGTTAAGGGGGCAGCACTTGGCAGCGTTTTTCTAAAGTGTGGCTGGCATGGACATTTGAGTTCATTAAGGGAGGTCTTCCACCCTGCGGACGTTATGTTGGTTTAGTTATTCTCTTTTTTTACAACTAGGTCTTGCTGATAAAAGTCACATTTGCTGTTTTGTTCTTATTGGCTCTGTTTTCCTATCGAAACTTTTGAAATAAAATGCATTAAAAAATCCTTCTCTTTCACTCTTCTAGAACTGCTTTCCCCCAGGATTCAGGAGTATGTCCATAACTGGGGCTCCAAAGCAGGTGTAGAAATTTTGCCACAGATTGTTAAGACATTTGGTGGCCGCACCAGTTGGCTGAGATAAAGTATGTTTCATATGTGGCATTAGACTCAGAAGAAGAGTTCTTTTCCCCGTTTTGCTTCCCTCTTTATTCTCCCAGGTGTATTCTTATAAAAATGGTCATTTATTTTATGCCCTTTTTAATACACAAAGTGGATACCTGTATCATTTACTGCTACAAAGTGTTGTCTAATTTTTATTAGTTTTATTGAACTGTAACTCATATATTATCTAATTCACCTGTTTAAAATTCAGTGGTTTCTAGTCTGTTTACAGAATTATGTAGCCATCACCACAGTGGATTTTAGAACATTTTCACCCTCCTGGACAGAAGCCCTGTACCCATTAGTAGTCAGTCCCCATATCCCCCACCATCCCTCTCTGTCCTCCCTCAGTTCCAAGAGCCCACTCATCAGTTTTCTGTGGATTTGACTGCCCTTGGCATTTCATGTAATGGAATTGGACAGTGTGTGTTTTTTGTGACTGGCTTCTTTTCCTTCTCATATTTTCAAGGTTCATCTGTGTGGTAGCACACATCGGCTCTTCCTTGCTTTTTATTATTACAGAATACTGTTCCTTTAGATGGCTATCTGGTCTTCATTGGAGGGGCATTTGGTCTCTTTCTACTTTTTGACAGTTTTGAGTGCTCTAGTACTGTGATCTGAATTTACCCTGTATTTCCTTCCGTTTGCATCCCAGCCTGCAAAATCAACTTGATAAGCAATGCTACTTTCCTCTGATTACATCCAGCATTTAGATGTGCTGTTTTCATGTGTGAGACTTTAACTGACCATTTAATTCCTTAAAACATGTTTACAGCTTCATGCAAAACCAGAAGAATGAAAGAAAGAAAAGCCAGCATACATCTAAACACAAGTGCCCATACACAAATCCCTGGATTTTAAAAGTTCAGGGAATTCGCATGAGCACGTTACTTTCAACACAGATGGTAATTGACCCGGGTTTAGCTTTAAATAGGAAAAAAATATCCCAAGGTGTTTAATGTTTATCCTTAAATGTCCAGGATAAGACCATGATGACAGCTACCAACTTATTTTTTATGATCTTGGAAAGACATGAGAGGAATAAATCTTTATCTTGCGTCATACACGGAGATTTGCGTACCTCTTTCCCCTCTCCATTTAGGATTTGGTGAGGGTAGCAGGGAATTATTTCCTTACTTGTTTTTCTAGGAACATGAGAAAGAACTGTCTGTGCATTTATGTGTTTGTATTTTTGTCCTCCGAAGGGAAGTCAGCACTGGGCCCACTTTTACTTAGACACACAGCAGTGACTGTGCAACCTGTGTCCCTTTGCTGGCTGCCACTGCAGCTGATACCTGAGCTGCATTGCAAATTTCTTGTGGGATGTGGTGAGATGTACAAGGACTGTTCCTTAGGATGATTACCCACTTGTGTGTTTCGATTCCATAAGTACAGGACTCTAGCTCCTTTGGATGGCTGTTTTGTAGAGCATTAGGCCTGTGTAGGTTGCAACTGGGTACCCATGGATCACAGCTGAATGACCACACAAGACCGCCAAAATGACCAGTCTCATTCTTTTTTACTAACAGGATTTTGAGGAATCATTGACTTAATGAGAAAAACATGATATAGGATTGGTTGAACTGGGAATGTGAGTGAGGCTTACTGGATCGATTAATCTTCCTTCCTTCCTTCCTTCCTTCCTTCCTTCCTTCCTTCCTTCCTTCCTTCCTTCCTTCCTTCCTTCCTTCCTTCCTTCCTTCCTTCTTCCTCCTTCCTTTTCCTTTCCTTTCCTTCTTTCCTTTTTTTTTCTCTCTTTCCCCCTCTCTCCCTCCCTCTCTCCCTCTCTTTCTCTCTCTCTGTCTTTCACTTTCCATTCTAGTGTCTCTGGGGTCTCAGATTCCCTTAAATGGAAACATCACCTGTTAATATTGCATTAATTTATTTTAATACAGGTTGTGTTTAATTGCCTAACAATCAACTGGCTGTGAACGAGGATTAAGTTACTCTATCTTTTTGGTTTTGTTTTGTTTTTTGTTTTTGTATATTTAAGTTACTCTATCTTTTGTGGAATATTCATTCAAAAAACATTTGTGAGAATCTACCAATGCCATGATGTGAGCGGAGTAAGATACAGTGGTGACTCTCAGGGAATTGTTTGGGTGTAGACATTAGAGAGTGAGCTTTGTGATTGTAGGAACTTAGACTGTTTATACTAAACATTGTACAACTATTCTCAAGCACAGTTCTTGAGACATGGTAGGCATTCTACAAATATTCATTGAATGAATAAATACATAGTTATAGCATGCTATTGGAGTGCTGTAATCGACATTTGAAGAACATGGAACAGTTTAAACTGACTTTGTTCTGGTGGTGGGGGGGAGTTTTTGGTATAAATGGGTTATATACTTTTAGATGGGTTGCAGTGACCGAATAGGAGTTCACCAGGCAGATAAGAATAGGGAACTAAATCATGGAAATTACTTCTCGTGTTCCAGACATTATGATGGGTAAATTATTTAATATTTGTATTAATTGGGAAGGTAGTATTATTGTTTGATTGCATTATTATTGTAGTATTATATCCATATATACTATAATAATCCTTTTATTACTGTATAATTATTATACAAAGGGGAAATTGAAGTTTAGAGATATGAGGTGACTACCCCACAGACAAAGAGCTTCTGATGGTGGTCTAGTTTTGGAACTTAAGGATATTTGTCATCCCTTTCTACATGAGTGATAAGTAATTTCCCAAGTAACAGCCAAAAATCTAATTTCAAGATAAAAAAAAACCAGAAAACTGCCTCTTTCTTGCTATTATTAAAATATATCAGTAAGCTTTTTCATCTAATACTGCCTTCCTAGCACTCTGAGCAGTGCCTCTTCAGTGCTCTCCATCTGGGTGATTTTCTTGGGTGCTCCCCTAAGCTGTCTTTCTTGGAATCCAGCCACCACAATGTGAGAAGCTCTAGCCTGTGGAGAGGCAGGTCTTTGATATATGGCCCTCTACATGCCAACGTGAGAGTGGAGAGTCCTCACATGATTCTAGACCTCAGCCATGCGAGGCCCTCTCAGCCCATTAAATCTTCCCAGCTAGTCTCTAGACATTATGGAGCAAAGACAAACCATTCTTTTTTGTCCCCTGTCTGAAATCCTGACCACAGAACCTAAAACAAACATGATGGCCAGAGCTGCAGCAGTAGTCTTGTGACCATGAGGAAGAGGCCACAAAGGTGGCTTAGAGGCCTCAACATCATTAAATTGCAGAATCAACAAATGTAGCCACTTACTGAGGACTTTTTGTTAAGGCTTCTATTTCATTTTAATGTGTTTTGCGAGCATCAGAAAAGTGTTCTGTGTAGGAAAAGGCTATGAATATTTATGCTAGTAGCTATAGTATTGGGTTGATTGATGAATAAACCAAGACCAACTCTTGTGTTTAGCCTTTTCCCCATGACAAAGATGCAACCTCTGATGAGAAAACCATTCTAACAGGAGCAGGATGCTCCTAATCTGGAGAAGATTGTTGGCACATAGGATGAATAACGGACAATTGTAAATAATGGGAGCCCAGTGATCCTTGAACAGTGTGGGGGCCTGGGGGCACTGACCCCTGCACCGTTGAAAATCCATGTATGACTTTTGACTCTCCCGACACTTACCTCCTAATATAGCCCGCTGTTGACTGGAAACCTTACCAATAACATAAATGATCAATCAACACATATTTTGTATGCTAACATATTATATACCTTCTTCTTCCAATGAAGCTAGAGAATAGAGAATGTTACTATGAGAATCACAAGGGGGAGAAAAATACATTTACGGTATTGTACTGTACTTACTGAAAAAATCCACATGTATGTGAACTTCACAGTTCAAATCCATGTTGTTAAAGGGTCAGCTGTATTTATACAATAGAATATTAGTCAGCAGTAGTGATAAGAAACTAATGATCCGTGCAATAACATGGATAAATCTCAAAAAATATTATGCTGAGTGAAAGAAGCCAGATTAAAAAAATCTACATACACTATGTTTCTATTCATAATGAAGTCTAGGAATAGATTTAAAAAATATATGATGATAGAATCAGAGAGGTATTGTCCAGGGGTTGGAGAGAGAAATTGACTGGAAAGGGGCATGAGAGAACCTTTTGATTTCAACAGCTGTGTCCTATATTTTGTTTTTAGCATTGGTTACACATGTGTTTGCCATTTTGAAGACTTGGGCTGGATGCCTAAGCTCTATGTTTTTATTGTATGTCAATAAAAAAATGACACAGATAAAAATAATGATAATTTTCTCATTAGAATTCTTCTAGTCGGGATCCCTGGGTGGCGCAGCGGTTTGGCGCCTGCCTTTGGCCCAGGGCGCGATCCTGGAGACCCGGGATCGATTCCCACGTCGGGCTCCCGGTGCATGGAGCCTGCTTCTCCCTCTGCCTGTGTCTCTGCCTCTCTCTCTCTCTGTAACTATCATAAATAAATAAAAATTAAAAAAAAATAAAAATATTATAGAATTCTTCTAGTCAAACAGTAGAAATCCAAATTGAAATAGATGTCCTTTCCCCTCCATGGGACTTAAAAAGATTATTTTGATTTCACTGATGGATGGGCAAAACTGACAGTGAACCTTTTTAATTTTCCTGATTTGTTCTTCCTGTATAAACTTCTCACCTGCACTGTGCTGCATCTTCCCAGAAGAGGGAAGCATGTCCAAAGGCACGTGAGAATATGCGCTTGAAAGGAGTTGCTGGTACTGATACAAAAGGTGTGGTTGAGCATCATTGTGTGCCAGGTGCTAAAAGTCATGTAAGTCTACTTGTGGAAGGAATGAATTGACAGCAGATGAGGTGTTTTGGGGGAGTGAATGGACATTATATACTTAATGCTAGGAAGTTTAGACTTCATCTTCTAAGGAACAGATACCCATGGAAGTATGGAAAGTTTTAAGTGGAGAAGTATTTTTCTCCCTTTGAGAAGTTGTTGGAGAGTAAGCTAAAATTTGGAGAAACTCCTGGCAGGGATGTTAGTGTGTGAGTGTGGTTTCCAAAATAGAGCAATTGATCTACAATAAAAATAACTTTTAGATTCTACTATTTTACTAGATTTTGCTGCATGATTGTCAAATGGGATTCAGACCTTTGTCCCTTTTGAAATGTGTTTGAAAAATACAGTGATGCTTAACTTAGACCTTTTGCCTATATGATGCTTTTAAAAAAAATATTTGATGCTTTTTTTTTTTTTTTACATTACTTGTATCTATTATTCTTCCAGGCAATTACAAGTGACCTTTATCAAAATTGTGGAGTTTGAAATATTAGTGGTATTTCATTGTAAAATAGCTTGCTTTTTAAAATTTGAAATAGATAAGCTATTAAATCATGCTCTGCATATCTTCTGAAATTTTGCACTGACATTATGGGATCTATTCCTTTATAAAAAAAATCATAAATATCCTTCTTAATGAGCTTACAGACAATTAAAGAGTGAAAAAACACCTCAAAAAATAAAATTGGAGAAGGGAGCCACATTTTTTCTTTTAGGGGATTACTGCTTTTGGAAATATATTTTAAAGTTTCAGCAAACACCTTTTCAGAAAATGATTTATTTAAACAAAATTACTATGCCAAGGTAAGGCTTATACCAGTAACATAGCAACTGTAGGTACACATTTAATTTTGTGAGAAAGATGGCAAGAAAAATGTCTTGAGCTTGAAATGAATGCCCGTTGCCAATTCAATAATGTAAAATATCTCACATGAAGGAAAATCACTGGTTACGATGGTGATTTCTTATAACATTCTAATCTAAGTAATATGATTTTGTCATTCATATTAAAAAAAAGGATCTTAGGAACTGTTAAAAGATCATACTAGTACTGTTAGTTGTTATATATATAACATTTAAGAAATACTTCATCTAAAAAAAGGAAAAAATGATGGAAACAGATGACTGCATTATTTGACTACAGACTTACTCATACACAATTTCATTTAAAAGGAACTAAAGGTGATGGAGGGAAAACATGTGGCTTGGCACTTGAATGTCATAAAGCAAAGTTAATATACTGTATTCAGTAAGGCATTTTAAAAAATGAACTAATTCTAAAAAAATAAAATAAAAAATGAGCTAGTTCTCAGGAAGCTAAATATTTTTTGTTATTGTCCAAGGTAGTTACTGTGATAGTCAGGATTCTGGTTGCATTTTGTGAATAAATACTTAATACAATGGTGCATACTACTTTTCTTTCAAAAAACAAATATATTTTAATTGCCATTTATTAAATTATGTTGGTTAATTCCCAAGGTCCCAAACCACAGAAAAATTAAAAATAGCTTAATTTTGACTTTTCATAATATACCATATCAAGCCTTTACTTTGTGTATGCTTAGGTATTTGCTAATAAGAAGATTCCACTGATTTCAAATTAGTACATTATTAATTTGCACTGTATAGTACTCCCACCTTAGAATTCTGCCTACCATAAGACCCAACCTCAAAGTATGTGAGTCAGTAGATGTTGTGATTTTAAGTAAGTTGATCTTTTAAATTTTGTTTTAGCACTGCTGTTCTTAGAGTATAATACGGAGAGCGTGACCAGTCTTCCTTGGTTTGCTCCAGACTAAGGGTTTTTCCCAGGACATGAGATTTTCGTGCTAAAACTAGCTAGAGAGTATTATGCTAAGTGAAATAAGTGAGTCAGAGAAAGATAAATACCATGTGATTTCACTCATACGTGGAATTTAGGAAACAAAACAAATGAGCAAAGGGGAAAAAAAGAGAGCAAGGCAAACCAAGAAACAGACTCTGAACTTTAGAGAACAAACTGATGGTCACCAGAGGAGAGGTCAGTGACAAGGGTTAAAGAGATGATGGGGATTAAGAAGGGTACTTGTTGCAGTGAGCACCAAGTAATGTATAGAAGTGTTGAATCACTATATTGTACAACTGAAACTAATATGGCACTGTCTGTTAACTAACTGGAATTTAAATCAAAATTAAAAAAAAAAAAAAAGAAACTAGGATAATCCCAGCAAACCTGACAGGTTGGTCACTCTTTGTCCTTGACTTGACAGAGATTCTGTGAGTTCAAGATTTTTTCCATAATAATGCTCTAAAACATCATTTGGTTCTATCGTTGTCATTCTCATTCAGGTATACAGTTGAGTTTCCAGAGGCTTCAAGAGGTGTGGTAGATATTACAACAGATTGAATTCTGAAGCAAGTGGGAGACTCCAGCTGTCTTCTATTAAGTCAGACCTAAAAAGATTTGCAGAAATATAAGACAGGGCACGCTTTGCACTAAATTTTCTTCATTTTGAAAATCATGGTATTTTCATAAAATATATTATTTATTTTGGCATGTACTGGACTCATTATTTTTAAGTGAATTAAAAATATTTCATAAATTTTTGCTTTAATTTTTAATAGAATACCAAGAAACATAAGCTATACAAACATAGGCCCTTTGGGGTTCCTCAGTAATTTTAAGTGTAAAAGGGTCCTAAAACCAAATAGTTTGAGAAACACTGCTTTAGAATTTTTCTATATGAAAGAAGGAATAACATCATACATTAAGCCTTACAGCAGGCTGTGTTTATGGGACCATGAATCCTGGTCTTAACCCTGGTACTCCTGTGTGCAGCCACACTGCTCCCCTGTGCTCTAATTTTCATACATATAAGGAAAGGTGCTGTCAGTTTACTCTGGCTGAATCACAATAGCTGAAACTCAAAGGAACAAAAAACCCGGAACACTTGTGGGAATTCAAAAGGATAAAGCAGTTACATCACACTTAACAACCATCCGATTTAATGGAAAGAATCATATAAATAGTAAGGGTAGGTTTGTTTTCTCCAAACTGCCTGTATTTTGCCATTGACTGCTATTAGTGTATAACCTATTGTAATATTGTGTTAATATTAATGAACATAATAAATATACCACATGACTTTACCTAGCTGGGTGAGACCAGAAGGACTTCTTGTTTTCTTCACTTTGCGGGCCCGAGGTATCGTTAGTATTGTTAGAAATAATCCAAGCCACATGGATCTTGGAGAGCTCATCCTAGTATTGCTTCTGCGGTCATGACCCCCTGGAGGACTGGTTCATAGTGGACCAATATCGGGACCTGGCCAAGAGCTTTGGAAATAATGAATATTGTTGACCACACGACCTTGCAGAATGTATTTGGTGTCATTTTTTCAACCTAAACACATACTTGAGGATAATCAATAGTAATAGAAGTTGGATTCAGATCATGGCCACAAAGTCCATGGACTTGCAGATCCATGGGCAAAAGACTAGGAATCTGATCATCTTTCTTTCCATAAATTGATATAGAGTTTTTTTTTTCTTTTTAAATATCCAGTTACCTTGAGAATATTTTAGAAAGTTGGTTGACAAATCTTTGATGTCAGGTAGTTCTAGTGCTGCAGTGCTTCCATGATGATTCTTATTAAAAAGATTAATTTTCTTTCCCAAAGATGACTTCTCTGATGAGATTTAGAGATAAATGGTTATTTCTGTATGAAGGGGTTTTGCAAAATACCCATGTTACAACCGTTAGCTCTACTTTTAATTGTTGCCTTATTGAAGAATGTCTCATAATGTGAGCAGCTGGGCAAACCCGACACTTGAGGTAATGCACCCATTCATGGAACATTTATGGAGCACCTCCTGAATGCCATGTACTATCTTAAAAGAGCTGACAGCCAATTAGAAGTTTCAGAAGTTAACATGTAATTTTAGCAGAGTAAATATAACTATCCACAGTTTAAGCAGAAGTTAGAGTTTGCTGTATCTGAACTGTGAAATGTATTTCTCTTTATTCTTTAAAATTGAACGATGTTCCTTTTTCTTTTTTTATACATGTTCAGTGTTGAGAAAGTCACGTAATACAGGACATAAAAGTGACTTCAGTTGACATCTGGATACATATCCAATCCTTATATTCACAGGTTGCATATTTACAAATTCGCTTGCTTGCTAATATTTATTTGTAGTACCAGAGTCAACACTTGGGTGTGTTTGCCAGCAGTCATGGACATGCACGGAGCAGCAGAAATTTAGAGTTGCCCAAATGTGCATGTTCCTAGTTGAGGTCAAACAAGGTAACTCTCTGCCTTCCTGGTTCAGCTTTCCTACTGCAACAAGTATCTTTTTTGCGGTTTACTTAGTGCCACATTTTTTGCAGTTTTATGTTTTTTTTTATTGGTGATTTCATGGCTTGAAATGGTCCCCAAGTGTAGTGCTGAAGTACTGGCTTATATTCTTAAGCACCAGAAGGCCATGGTGTGTCTTATGGAGAAAATACATTAAGTAAGCTTTGTTCAGGTATGAATTATAATGCTGTTGGCCATGAGCTCCATGTTAATGAATCAGCAATGTATTTAAACAAGTTGTCTTTAAGTAGAAACACCTCACAAGCAGATTATATTATTGATTGCTTCATGAAAATGTTGTGACCAGAGGCTGTCAGGAATTGAATCTTTTATTTCCCTTAGGAATAATGTTCAGCATTTGCTAGTTCAGTGTTCATTTGTTCTATATGAAATGAAACTACCATGATTAATGAGAATAGACTGTATGTCTTTTAAGGGATTTTTATATGCATATACACATAATTTTTAAAACTAAAATGAAGTAGAGCAAACTGTCTGTGGCATTTTCCTATTTGCTAAACAGTAGAGGTCAGCATCTTTCCTTGGCAGTACAAGTGCATCAAGAAAATTTTAATATGGTTATTCTATAATTGAAATATTTAATCCTTATTTATTGTTCCACTTGGTACTTATAAATTTAAATTCCTACAAATGGAAATGCCAAATCAAAGGATCTGTGCATTTTTAAGAAATTTGATCCAGTGTCAAACTATGCTCCTGAAAGGCTGTAATAATTTATAATTCCAAAACTGACCTGTAACAGTGTTTGTTTCTCCATAACTTTGAAGAACTGAGGATTACTTTTTGGTTTGAATCTTTGCCAATCATAAAGAAATTAGTGGGGGCCACCTTAGAATTCTACCTACCATAGGACCCAACCTCAGAGTATGTGATTTAGTTGGTTTTCAGTGGAGCTCTAGGATTTGCATTCCATTTGGGTCTAAGATCTTTTAAATCACAAATGAAAGAGGAGAGATCACAACCAACATCACAAAAATGCAAATAATTATAAGAGAATATTATGATCAATCATATGCCAACAAATAGGGCAATCTGGGAGAAGTGGATAACTTCCTAGAAACATGTAAACTACTGAAACAAACAGGAAGAAATAGAAAATTTGAATAGACCCAATACCAGCAAAGAAATTGAATCAGGAATCAAAAATCTCCCGGCTAACAAAAGTCCAGGGCCAGAGGGCTTCCCAGGGGAATTCTACTAAACATTAAAAGAAGAGTTAATACCTATTTTTCTTCAACTGTTTTATTCTGTTCTATTTCTCAAAAATAGAAATGGAAGGAAAACTTCCAAACTTATTCTATGATGCTGGCATTATTACCTTGATTCCCAAACCAGACAAAGACTCCACTGAAAAGGAGAATTACAGACCAATATCTCTGATAAGCATGGATGCAGAAATTCTCAACACTATACTAGCAAATTGAATCCAACAGTGCATTAAAAGAATTATTCACCACTATCAGGTGGGAACTATTCCTGGGCTGCAAGGGTGTTTCAATATTCGCAAAGGGTAGAAAGAACATCAGGTTAGGAGTTGAAAGATAAGGGCTAAAGTCCTGACTGTGCCACTTGCTATATGACCTTGGACATCTCATTTGACTTCAGTCCTAGCACAAGAAGGTTGTAAAGATTGAGTGAGCAAATAAATAAGGAATGGGCTATGTAAATTTAAACTGACATTGTTATCACTGTTGTACCATATATGTGGACTTTAAATACTTAGATGCATAAGTATCCTCTCTTGGGGGCACTGCATACATTCTGAATGGAAGTGAGGCTCCATTTGTTTATAGCAATTGAATCTCGGGATGCAGACCAGCATTGGCCTCTTTATTCTTTCCTTAAGTGGCCATTTAAAGATCAGGATGTGCTCGAGTTTGAAAGCAGAGGCTTGTCATCTGTATTTATTTGATAGTATGTATGACCAGCTATGGCCAGCTACTCTTTCACTAGGATTTCACCTTCTTTACTAGTCTAGTTGATTGACGTACAGAATAGTGATAGGGAGCAAGAGAGGCCAGCCATCCTATAAAAACCTTGCTTTATTGGTAAAAACATTTTTTTTCCTTAATCTGTACTCATATCTCTGTGATTGACTTTTACAATTTAAAAAGAATAAAAAGCACTAATTGGCTGGCATACATAATGGAAAACACATCTCTTGTTCTTTAGAGAATATGTAAGAAAGAATAACTATAAATACTTTGAAAATCCTTTACACATAAGCATATTACTTAGCAAAGATTGTGACATTGAGAGACATATTTCAATTACAGCACGTAACTTCAATAAATTTTGTTACAGAATGATGCCATATTTGTGTGAGGTCACATTTTTCATATAGCACAGGGGTGCAAAGACAGACTCAGAAGGATTAAATAACATTGTATGAATCACTGGACTCTGTGCCTAACAAATATTAGATCAATAAATGTGGCTATTCAAAACAACAAATGCTTTAGCCTCATAGTGTGCCAGAGTCAAGCTTAGTTTACGGCAAGGTCTACCTTTATTGAGAGATAAGCCTTCTCCTTTTCTTGAAATGGTACAGAGGGAGAGAGGGAACTAGAAAAAAGTCTTTATCCATAGAGCTTGATAGTGAACATAGAC
This sequence comes from Canis lupus baileyi, assembly GCF_048164855.1. Lineage (NCBI taxonomy): Eukaryota > Metazoa > Chordata > Mammalia > Carnivora > Canidae > Canis > Canis lupus. The sequence goes on along the minus strand of NC_132851.1, from coordinate 63,728,380 downwards.
TGCTACTGAACTAGCTGGAGAGATGCTTTAGCATTTTAATGTGACTTGCAGGCAGGGTGTGGCTTTTGATCAGGAGCTGACATTAATGATCAGGGTCAGTTGTGGTTAAAGCTTGTTTTTTCCATCATCAGAAGATCATCAGGGAAAAAAGTCAGTATATTTCAATACTGTAAAATGTTTTGGGCTGTTTCAGCCCTTTGGCAGCTTCATAAACAGAGTCGGGTTTCATTGAAAGAATGAGAACTGAGAAATATATGTTCTTTTATTCCAGCTGAGGTGGCTGCTGTTCCAAAGGAGAACTAGTTTCCGAGTGTTAATTTTAAGAATTGGATATTGTTATTTTTTTCATGAAAATATTATAAATATCATAAATAACTTTTCTGAAAAGTATGAAAAGTTTGGCATTTATTTTCTTTTGGTGTAAGCTAAATATAATGACTAATTTAGACAATGTAAAAGGGAAATTCCATTATTGGTTGTTGGTCTCATTGGTATGAAATGAAGTGGAAGGATTCCAGGTGATTTCCAAGATCACTCTCAGGTTTAAAGTTCTGTCATTTTTACTAGTTCTCTTTAATACCTAAGTATAATATTCTTTATTTAAGTTTTTAATGTAGTGGAGTAGAGTATCTGTTAGGATCCTGATAGGGAGCAGTGACATTCTGTAAGACTTTCATGAAGGGACTTTCTAAAAAGATGTGGGCATGGATAAGGGAACCGACATGCAATGATGAAGCACCCAGAGCCTATCAAGAGGTGGATGCTGTTATTGTCCCAAGGCCACAAAGGATAAGGTATGGAAATGGTCTTAAAATTGGGACCATGGTAAAGGGTACCTGAGGTGTACCACTGTCAGATCTGTGGTGTGACAGGGAAGGAAAATAGAGACAGATACCTAACGGTTCTCTTCTCCCATCCTTTGACATGGAGGATGCTGAGAGAGGGTATTACAGGCCAGTCTAAGAAGTGGCATATGTCATTTTCACCCACATTGCATTGGCTGGTGTCTGGATGTACCTATTTGCGGAGGAGGCTGGGAAATATAGTTCTCCTGAACACCTAGAAAAATGAGGGAGAATAAAGGGGAAAGGAGAAAAAATGAGTGGGAAATATCAGAAAGGGAGACAGAACATGAGAGACTCCTAACTCTGGGAAACGAACTAGGGGTGGGGGAAGGGGAGGTGGGCGGGGGGTGGGGGCAACTGGGTGACGGGCACTGAGGGGGGCACTTGGCGGGATGAGCACTGGGTGTTATTCTATATGTTGGCAAACTGAACACCAATAAAAAATAAATTTACACACACAAAAAATGAGGGAAACACAGGTACTGGTGAGTACCAGCGGCCTCTGCTACGGAAGGATCAAAGTTGTCTCTAACTTTCTGACCTGAACACCTGGTGGATTGTGGTTGGTTAGGAAGCTGTCTCTAGGGCTTTCTTCTCATCTGTTGATTACTTTATCCATAATAACTCTTGGCTTTTTCTCTCATTACAACTTGCCCTTCAGCGGCTCTTTTTTTTTGGTATATTTAGCATATACACATCTTGTGTTTCTCTCCCCTTGAATATCTCTATTCCTTTATCTTGCTTTATTTTTTTCATAATACTTCTCACTATATGAAAATATATCACTTATTTGTCTATTCTCACTAGTATTTTAAGCTTTATGCAGTTGTGACTTTGTCATATTCCTCACTATACCCCCACTTCCTGGAACAATGAATGACCCACAGTAGGGACTCAAAAGTTTTTGTTCAGAGGAAGTATCACAAGATTCTACAAGTCATTGTAGCATCGCATCATAGTTCTCTCTTTGCATTCTTATTTATGCCCACTGGGTGTTCTATTTGCATCACTTCTGTTTCTCTCCTTACAGCTTTCCCTTTGTTTTCTTTAGTTTGATTTATGTTTTGCTTCATTGGTGTTTTAGTTAGTCTGATGAAAGAGTTTTCATTGATATTAGCAGAAACCACCCTACGGTCTTAACAGTCCATGTTCCATTTTTTTTCCATGTTCCATTTTTAAATTCCCTTATATGTTCTTGAGTTTCTAGTTGGTTGCTATTATTTGTTGTTGATGCCTCCCAATTTCCTTTGCTATTGTTCCCACTCAATTTCTGTTATAATCTCTTGCCTCATCTCAGGACCTTTCTGTTCCAGCCAGACTTTTCCCTTGAGTTCTTGTAACAGTTTTGGAAGCTTTGTCTCTATCACTAGACCTTCCCTGTCTTCACTATACAACCTTGTCTAAACACTTAAAAATACTATGTAAGGATCAAGTATTTGCTTTTACTCTCTAGGTGTTCTTTATCTATCTTAACTCGAACTCCATTCTTTCAGTTTTCCATTGTTGTGTACCAAACCACGCAAAATTAGGGTGTCAAATAACAGCTAATTTATTATGTTTATGGATTTTATGTGTCAGGAATCCAGAAGAGGGCAAGCGTGGATGATTTGTCTTTGCTCCAGAATGTCTGGGTCCTCATCTGGGAATGCTCAAAAGACGGGAGTAATTTGAATGGCTGAATGTTGGGACTTGATGGAGCTGGGTTCTTCATTCACATGTGTGATGACTGGGCTGAGTGATTAGAAGGCTTCGACTATTACCAGAGCACCTGCACTTGGCCTCTTCATATGGCTTGGGCTCTCAGTGTGGCAGCTGCTTCTGAGAGGGGACATGTAGAGAGTATTCTTTGGGACTGAGGCAGAAGCTGTAAGGCTTCTCCCTGTCTAGGCTTAGAAATCACCCAGTGGCACCTCTGCTTTATTATTTTGATAAATATAAAAGTGAGTCCTAAAAGCTGGTCTGGATTCGAGGGAGGATGGTTAAATTCTACCTCTTGATAGAAGTGTCAAGGTCATACTGACAAAACCAGCGTGAGACGGAAGATTGTGTTGTAGGCCATCTTTAGTAAATAAAATATGCCACATGGACCTGTATCTAAGTCATAGGATTTCTTCTGTTTAACTCAGTGAAGTTGAAATGTCCTGTGACCTTGTTACTCAAAGTGTCATATAGGGATCATAAGCATGAGTGTCACCTGGGAGTTTATTAGAAATAAAGAACCTGAGAGCATTGAATCAGACTCTGCATTGATAACATCTCCAAGTGTTTCATTTATACTTTAAAGTTTGAAGAACACTGTTCTAGGAAACATTGACCATGATATGGACTTGCCAGTATCCACCCAATGGCAAAAAAAACCCAGCAAGTGCTGAAGGAATAGTTGAACTGATCGGGGTTGAACTCCAATTTACAAGCAGAATTTCTATACTTCAGATGATACCTGTCATTACTAAATTTTAACACTGTTGATATTAATTGTGACCTACATTATCTTTTCAGGATCAGTAAATATATCTTCAGTTTGTGTCCTCAAAATGTAATATGCACAATCCTAGGTTTAGTGATTAATCTCCATGACTCAAGAAGGTTAGGAATGATTATGTATTTTGATATTATTATAATGCTATTTTGAATAATTTCTAAGATAAAAAAGCTAGATTCTTTTGGATTTTACATTCTCCTGGAACTACTTTTTAATTGTTGAATTTAAAAAGCTTTTTCTTTCCTTTGTTAACTGTTATTGGCTATTTTCTACTAACTGAAAACATATGATTTTTAGTTTGTTTCTTATAACTTTTTTGTTTCTTATAGCTGTTGATTTAAGACACCCTGACTCATTCTACAAAACTCTTAAAAAGCTTAGAAATGTATACATATTTTATCTTTAGTGGATAGATGACTAATATGTATTTTAATTATACAGAGTTCAATTTATAGATTCCATTTACTCATGTTTCCTTTAAATAACCATCTTCTTAAATTTTATTTTAGAGTAAGGGAACAAATATCCAGAAATTCATTTTGATTGGCACATTATTTGTTAAGCAGGTTTTCTCAAACTGTAATTTCCAGACTACTACTATTTGCAGGATCTGAAACGCTTGTTAAAATTGCAGATTTCTGATCTCCTTCCCAGTCCTTTTGAATCAGATTCTCTGGGTTGGAACATGGAAAGTCTCTGAGGTTGGGACCCAATTTCTTTGGCACACTAAAGTTTGCGACCTACTTTACATTAGTCTTATAATTACATTTTAAGTTATTTATCATGGGAATAAGTGGGCCTGAGGATGTTGGCAGGGAACAGCCTTTCAAATTCCCATCTTTCCTGGGAACTCTAGCATTGGAAGATGATTTAATTGGAGATCATTTTAGAGATTATCTAGTAAAACTCTTGTAATTTTTCAGATTATGAAACTGAGCTCCAAAGAGTTTACATGATTTTTTGAAAGTCATACTAGTCAAAGCTATGTCCGGAACCCAAATCTTGTCAGCCAAGCTAGGTTCCTTCTTTATGCTAAGATGAGGTAGGTTCATCTTATCTTTAAGCCTAATAGTTAGGTATGCTAGTAGGTTAATGGTAAGATCATAAAGGAAATCCTGAGCATTTAGTCAGAAAACATCCATTGGTTTTCTGAATTGTCCTTGTTAATAAGATGAATGTGTGTAGTCTTTGATTCTTATCCGGGCTTTAGTCAACTAATTTAAGTTTTTTCTTAGCAGTTTTCTTGTATGTCCTTAGAAACCTCATTATGACAAAGGGAAATTACTAGATAAACTGCCTTAATGTGAAAATTCAACATAAGAAAACAAATCAGATACATTAGGGAGTGATGTATTCTCTTTATGAAGAGGAATGAAGCTTTTCTTTTTTCTTTTTTAAAAAATTTTATTTCTTTATGAGAGAGAGAGAGAGAGAGAGAGAGAGAGAGGCAGAGACATAGGCAGAGGGAGAAGCAGGCTCCATGCAGGAAGCCTGATGTGGGGCTCGATCCTGAGTCTCCAGAATCAGGCCCTGGGCTGAAGGCAGCGTTAAACCACTGAGCCATATGCTGCCCTGAGCTTTTCTTTAAATGAATACTGTATTTTATATGCCATAAAGTCTATAAATGTCAAACACTTATGAAAATCATTTTACTAGAGATTTTTTTTTAAGATTGATTTATTTATTCATTCAGAGAGAGCAAAGAGAGAGGCAGAGACACAGGCAGAGGGAGAAGCAGGCTCCATGCAGGGAGCCCGACGTGGGACTGGATCCTGGCTCTCCAGGATCACAGCCCTGGCTGCAGGCGGCGCTAAACCGCTGTGGCACCGGGGCTGCCCCATTTTACTAGAGATTTTTAAGATTTTCTGAAAATGAGGATTCAGGGAAACTTCTCCTCCCACCCATCTTGAAATTCAGTCTCCTTCACATCCTTCTCCCTCATCCTTCCCTATTGTAGCCCATCCTTTCTGTAACTGTACAAGCACAGTAGCTATGGGTGAGCACAATATGCCTACTTTCTTTATAGGTTGTTCAATCACTACATTGACTTTAAAATAGCAAAAGATACTTAAGAGTATTGCATAATTTTAGTTTTTCAATTTTCTTTTCCTTTTTAAAAAGATTTTATTTATTTATTCATGAGACACACACAGAGAGAGGCAGAGACATAGGCAGAGGGAGAAGCAGGCTCCCCTTGGGGAATCTGATGCAAGACTTGATCCCAGGATCCTAGGATCACGATCTGAGCCAAAGGCAGATGCTCAACCACTGAGCCACCCAGGTGCCCTATAGTTTTTCAGTTTTCTTCCATTAAGAAAATTCTGTGACTTAACATTGTTGGATATTTTACTCTTATGAATAGTTAGCACTGAACTTATCATAACTGTTGAGACACATCATACCAGCATATTTGTGAAATATTGGATAACACTAGCCATTGTTAATATATTTAATCCTGTAATTTATACATTTCCAGAACACTATACTTTCTTGTTTCAAATTAAACCATAATGTTGCCTTGGTTTTAGCTTGAAGTATATAAGGCATGTGGTTTCATTTAACAAGTACCTACCTGCTTCATTATGAAAAGATACGTGGCAATTTATATGTATTCACACAATAAGATATTAAAAATAGAATAAGTTAGCAAGAAGGAAAAATAAGAGAAGGGAAACTGATGCCCAAGAGAAAGTCAGTATCCAAAGATTCATGGCACAAGATTGTTTAAAAGTTAGAATACAAATTTGACTTTGAGTTTTCTTACAGATATTACTAGTTACATAATTACAATGCTCATGAAATAGAAATGAACCAGTTTCTCAGCGGAAGCAAAATTGTTCCTATGACTAAAATCTGAGAGATTTTTCTTCCTGGATTCTCAAATAGCAAACAATGTATGATATTGAGAGGAGTCCTCAACAACAAACATACTGTTATTACAGTAGACTTCTCAAGATTTTTTTAGTTACCATCTCCTTCAAAATAGGTCGATGCTTGAACTCTGCGTAGCTGGATGAAAACCGTTTTATTAGGAGCCCAAATAACCGTGGCCTGGCTTAACTGAGGTAGGGGCTGGTAGTAGTGATTAGAGCTAATAAGAGGAATTAAAATGAATGTAGAGAAAGTCCTTTAGTCTTCAGGAAATCTTCCTAGAATTTTATTTCTTGCAACCTAGATTTTGAAAAGAATCAGGCAATAGAGAGTTGGAGGTTATGCTTTCTAATTAAAGAACTGAATTGATTCTGTCAAGTGTTCCATTTGCTGTAGCAGTTAATTGAATCAATATTAATTAATTGAGTCAAGATGGTATGATCTCTCTCTCTCTCTCTCTCTCTCTCTCTCTTGATTTAGGGCTCTAATCATAATACCTGCCTGACTGAAGAGCCTGTTCAACCCCTTCATAGAGCAGATTGTGCAAATACATATTTAGTGTTATCAGTTTGCTGGGTATTTTGTTAGATGCTGTAGAGATTCAGAAGTCATCCAGGAGGATCATTGTTGAATGAAAGGCCAGCCAAACCCAAATATAAATCTGGAATTTAATGAGATTTATTTTTTCATTCAACTCACACATTACTTGGCATCTCTTAATTTCCAGGCACTTGCACAGTTAACACAAATAATTATAATAAAAGATTGACAGTAATAAGTACCATAGGCATAAAGATAAGAATCTGGAGTCCAAAATAGTAAAAATTACTTCTGGCTTTGGAAGAAGGGAAGACTATGGGAATCAATAACATGGCTTGGGGAATATTGTACCTGCTTCTTAATTTTCAGAAACTCTCCAAATGCATCCCAATAAATAACTTTCTTTAATGTAAAAAGGAAATGCTGCTTTGGTTACTGAATACAGCTTTGAATCAGTTCTACTCACTATGTTCTTGCCTTTCTCAACTATTTTGTCTTCCTCAATGACTCCTAAAAATATTTGGGATATGATTGAAATGCCCTTTGAAATTCAGGAAAAATTAGGAAATCATCTTCATATAAGAACATCTGTCCATTCTGATGATAAAATGGAACCAGGCAATATGTCTATAGGTATATTCATAGAATAAATGTTGGAGGAAGCAGCATAGTGAAGTGACAAATCTCAAAATGTATTTTCAGGGAAACTTAGTGAATAGAGATGGAGCTATTGTATCACTAAGGCATAATGGTAGTCTTTCTTGAATATTGCATTTACACTTATTCTCTCTCACATACACACATAGCATTAATATAAATTTTCTCACTGCCTCTTCTAGATATTTCAAACATAACTTTAATTAAACTAGTCTAAAATGTTATAGACATTTAAAAAAACAAAACAAAACAAAACTTAATAGGCATTTGAAATTTATTACTGCTTTTTTATGCTATGACCTAGTATAACATGGTGATCAATTTAGCACAAAATAATGGATATTTTGTTAATTTTAGCTTCAATAATGTGTTATATTATTTGGCATGTATTTCCTAGCATCCCCCCAAATCTACCTGGTTTTACTCTCCTTCCTTAATAGATTCAAAAATCACTGCAGTAAAATGATATTTAGGTGTTACAATAAAAAATGGAATGTTTCGGGCAGCCTGGGTGGTGCAGCGGTTTAGTGCCGCCTTCAGCCCAGGGCCTGATCCTGGAGACCTGAGGTCGAGTCCCACGTCAGGCTCCCTGTGTGGAGCCTGCTTCTCCCTCTGCCTGTGTCTCTGCCTCTCTCTCTCTGTGTCTGTGTCTCTCATGAACAAATAAATAAAATCTTTAAAAAAAAATGGAATGTTTCCATAACATAAGTTTTTTAGATTATCTGACAGAGTTGGATATTTTGTTGGAACTCTTTAAAATATCTTTTATACTGATTTTTATCTTAAACCAAGTTAACAGTTTAGTCTTTTCTTAGTCTTTCTTATTATTGACATATAGAGACTTGAATTTTACCTTTTTTTGTAGGGCTTTATAGTTTACAAAGGGCGTTCATAGACATTATCTCATCTGAAACTCCCTGTATCCCCACCCCCTTACTCTTGTTTGCCATTTACACTCTGACAATAATTAGGAAACCTTCTAATCTGGTTTATTAAAATTGGGTGTCAAATATGACCGTGAGGACCCCTCCTAGTGAGTAAGGAGTATGGCCTTTGTGATAGCTGTTTCCATCCTCAGAGGCTATTTGGCTTAATTCTGGATTCTTGGCAGTGCTTGTTGAGTGATGTAGCTGGAAGAGTTGACCAGATGAGAGGGGAATCATGCAGCTGGCTTTTTAGCATAGATCATTGTTTTATAAATATCCCCTCCAAAATGCTGTCAAAGGGCCCGTGTGAAGACTTAATTAAAACAATAAAATGTGTTTAATGTAATGTGCCTAAAGTTATCCGAAACATCATAAATATTTTAAAACTTCATCTGTGTTAAATTTTAGGAAATAATTGGAGAAATACAATAAATATTTCCTGAATTGTTACATGGGATTAGAGAATGGTAAATAAATGTGGAGGGCTTTGTGTCATAAAGGGAGATTTACAAAATATTACCTTGTTATCATACATCACTTAAGTAACACTGAAGATGGGTTAACATGATTGCATCTGTTTCACAGAATCTTCTAGGACCATATGTCTTCTTATGTGTGACATTTCTAAAAACTCCTAAATTATAATCTAGCAGTTGTAAATACCTGGCAGCACAGTACATAATGCCAGTACTTGAAATGCCACAGTCTGAGACTTTTTCATTTTGCATATTGGGTTTTATTCCTCTAAGTCACACTGTGGTATTCTACTGTGAAATAAAACTGGGGATCTGAGAGCAGAAGTGTATTATTCAATATTGGGGTGTAACAGTGCATGGTCTTTGAGCTTCCAGCAACATTCACTGAATGCAGGACTCCCTAAATGAATATCTCAGTGGATAAAAGATTTGACTTAGTACTGAAGATTTGATGCTTCGGGGGTCTTGTCTAAAAACATGAGTACTTTCTGAATAGTCACCTTTTATTTGGTAGCTACCAAGTGAGAAAAATTGATACAGTGTGGTAGGAAGAGCAGCAGAAAAATCTACCCATAATGACTGACTAGGATCTGAAATATATGTGTTTTGACCATTTCCTCTTCCATAACTCTCTGTAATATTTCTTCAGCCCCTGCTATTCTAATTAGATACTTTTGTTTGTCTGATTTACTTCCCATAGTCCTTTTTTGTGTCTTCTTTACTCTAGTTACTTTTATTTTGATTAAATTCTCTCCTGCCGAGATGCACGACACTAACATTTTCCTCCCATCTCTTCTTGCCATTCCTTTTCAATATCCTTTTAAGATGTTTTATTTTCACTTGCTCATTTCTTACGTTAATTTCTTCTCCCACGTTCCCTCAAACATTAAACACCTACTTTGGCCCAGGCACTGTTCTGGGCCCAGGGATGCAGCAGTGAATGGGACAAAGCCCGTGCTCTTGAAGCTTATGTTCTGAAAAGGGTGACAGTCATCAGGCTAGGCCTTGTTAAAAAAGCAAAAACCAAAGGAGTCAGTAAGGAGCCCATTGCGGCTGGAATGGAGCCAGCAACAGTGAGTAAGGAAACAGGCCTAAGAAATGGTGATGCCAAGAGCAGGGGAAACCCAATGCACCTCAGTAGAATTTCGATTATTCATCTGAGTGAGAAGAGGAATCTGTAAAAGCAGAGGAACTTAGGTTTTTAAAAAGCACCAAGTATTTGTTTTGTCCTGTAGTTACTCTTAGTTTCTTTTTCTTCCTTTCTCCTTTTCTCCTCCCATTGCCTCTTCTACCACCTGGACTTTTACTTAGCCTCGTGTTGCTTGCTTTCTAGTCTTTCTCCCCTCTGGGAGGTAATCAAATCAGTCTTCCCAGACCACTTTGTTCTCATCCACTGATGCACTGTTGTGGTCGTGGTTCTCCATTCTATATGTTAAAGCTCACACTTGAGGGACACAAGTCCTCTGTTGCTTCCTTTCCCAGAATTGCCCCACATAGACTCTGCTCTGAATGGGTGGGTTTCTCACTGTCCTCAAGCATGTGTTGGGCTTTTGCCTTTTAGAACCTTGCTCACGCCTCAATCGTCTCACTTCTAGTGCCTCTCTCACACCACCTTGTGAAGACCCTGGTGAGGACCACTACCAGTCTGAAAAGCTGTTATCCCTTCACTTATCCCATTCATTCCTGTAGGTTTTCACTAAAAAAAAAAATGTGTTAAAGACATATTTTGTGTTCATAGTGGTGCTGGTACCTAAGGAAGCAAAGATAAACAAAGTGAGTCTACCTTGAGCTGACAGTGCTCTTGAGGAGATGGAGGATTATAAGTGTAACATATAGGTGAAATGACCTGGAGTTTGTGTTAAGAGTCATAAGAGAAAAGAGCACACTGCCCTGAGTCAGAATGATGGGCTAAGATGGATCCAATTTTAGACAGGGGCACCCAATGTAGGTAGAGGTAAGGAAGTCAGAAAATCATTTTTAAGGAATGAACATTTTAGCTGAGACTCAGAGGATGAAAGATAGGCAATGAAGGAAAGTGTGGTATGTTGGAAGAAGAGCCTTCTACGTAGAACCAACAGCATTTCAAAGGTCTGCGGCAATAAAGAGCTTGGAAATATCAAAGGAAAAATGAAAAGGAACAAAAGCCCTTGAAGGCCAGAACATAGTAAGTCAGGGGAGAGTGGCACTGCCTGAGGGGCATGGGTGGGGCCAGAGGATGCTGGCCTTGAAGCCCATAGTAAGGAGTGTGGTTTGAAATGCAATGGGAAGCAATTTAAGTGTTTTAAGCAAAGACGTGAGGTGATCTTATTTGAAGTTGAGACTGTCATTTGTTCATTAAAATCCGCTTGTCTTTTCTCCCTGAGCACTTGGCCGGATTCCATTTCCTGGTTCTCTTTGCAGTGGGCTCTGAGCCATGGGACTGTATCTTATGCATAGAAGTAAGTGGTAGTCGGAAGTACATGGTACTTCCATGACTAGGACTGACTCATAAAAACCTCCCGTGTGGGCTTCCTCATGCTATTTGCCTTCTCACGGGGCAAACTTGGGAGCCCCTGTTGCAATGGTAGAACCCCTGGCAGCCTGGATACCTGCATGGCTGTGTGGAATGGAACTGCCTCCCAGCTGACCTAGAACTGTCCTGAGCTTTTATGGGAGCCAGAATGAAGCACCGGATGTGTCAAGCCTTTACACATTCTGCCCATTTGTTACTACATTCTAGTGTGTCTGAAATAATATGATAGTTTGAAAGAGCAATTTGGCAGCTGTGCTGTATGAGAATGTGAGACAGTGTGAACAATAGCAATGGCCAAAGTTCTCATGCGGACTAGAGAGATTTCAGTTGAAATAGATTTTACGTCATTCCAAATATAGAATCAACAGCTCCTACTGACAATTGTTGTGTGTGTGTTTAGTAAGCTTGTGGGGGAAAAAAATCTCACTTGATTTGACTCTCAAGGGAGATATCACTTAACTTTTTGGGCTTTGCATAACATACATACTTCACTGAATACCTGCAGACATATATTTTGTTTATTTGACTAAATTGTCTTAAACTAGAGGGCAAATAGACCAGAAGCTTTTATTTACTGTGGTGTCTAATATAGTGCTTTTTTTTTAAAGATTTTATTTATTTATTCATGAGAGATGCAGAGAGAGAGAGAGAGAGAGAGAGAGAGGCAGAGACATAGGCAGAGGCTGCCACAGGCTCCACGCAGGGAGCCCCATGTGGGACTCCAGGATCACGCCCTGAGCTGAAGGCAAAGGCCCAATCGCTGAGCCACCCAGGCATCCCTAATATAGTACTTTATATGAGGTACTTTTTTCACTAACCTTTGCTTAAATTAACGAATAAAAGGGTAGGCTCTCAGATTTTTTGGCCATGGAGTTATTGGAGGTCATGTGACCCAGCATTGCCTTGCCATTGATACCACCTCAACTTGGTGTAAATTTTCATTGCCTTCTAAGGGAGAGGGTTAGCTGTGTTAAATTTTTGTATTACCTGTGTTTGCCCAATCATAAGGGAAACAGCATAAGGAAGCCCCCATGGGAGGTTTTTATGAGCTATCCCTATTCTTGGTATTCACCACTACCACTTCCCTGGGTAGGATACAGTAACATGGTTCACAGCCAACTGCAAAAAGAGAGCCAGGAAATGGAATCTGGCTTAGTGGGGAAAGTAGTATCATGGGGCTTGGGATTTGAATGTTTGCAATAGGAGATATGTAGAAATGTTTTTTAATGGCATGTGAGCTAGTCCTCACTGCCTTCCCATCACTTTCAAATGTCCCCACTAGCCATTGCCCAGTTCTCAGAGTTGCTTCATTGACCACTATTTCCATCCACAGTTAGGCACTCATCTGGGAGAATCATAATTTATGGAAAGTCTCAAGATAGGCGGTTTCTGTAATCCAGATGAGCAATGGTGAGGTCTGTAACTAAAGTGGTGGTGGAAAGAGAAGGATGGGATAAGAAAGTAAGAAACCTTATAGAACATGGTGACTGGATGGATTTGGGGCAAAGGAAAGATGAGAATAAAGATGAATACCGAAGTCCCATGCTGATAAACCTCAATTTATAAACTTCAGTGTATATCAACAGACCAGTGTTATCAAGAGAAAGCCAGTTAATGCTGCCTACCACCAATGGGTGGCATTAATGATGAGCCAGGACATTTAAGGCTTGGATGTGGTTCTGTGTTTGTCCTTAGTTTGAATATGTTTTATGAACATTATTAAACCATACATGCCTGAGAAGGGTAAAAATAGTGATGTTGAAATTACTGATATAAAGAGACATAAGGATAGGGCACCGATGCTAAAGAGATTAAAATGACAATTGGTAAGCATGAGAAGAATGTTGAAAATTATATTTGTAGAGGAGATCCATTGACAGTAGGAATAATTCCAAAGGGGAAAGATGAATCAGGCCCCTTGTGAAAAACACTGCATTTCACAGTACAGGAGGAGGGGAAGAGGGATTAACCAGAGGAGAAAACAACTCCAAATAGGGGAGTTAGGTCTTGAAGGTCAGCATTGATATCGAATGCCCATTAGCTCAGTGTTCTTTTTAGTGAAGGCTGGAAGTTTGTTCAACAGGGTGAGGATTAAGCATGGTGAAGGACTTATGGTGATATTTTCTTGTGAGACATGGTCACATAAATTCAAAGGCTTTTTTTGCACAGCGTTGGGGTGAGTGTAGAAATGCATATGGGGACACCCTAGCGCCTAAGACCTCCCTGTGTGTGAGGCTGACACAGTGGAAGGAGAGGATAGAGCATGCCAAGTGGAAGAAATCAGAATGGAAACCAGGGAACAGAGTTGAATGCAATACAAAAACTATAGTCAGAGGCTTATTTGCTGCAAACAAATGCCATTTGGTAAGGTGTACCCTACCCTTTCCTTTCTGTGTTCCTCAACGGAGAGTGGTGGAACCATTAGATCAACAGCTAGAAGGGATGAGAATTCCCAAGGCCCAGCCTATGTTTCATAAGAGCAAGTGATCTCATAATTTGAAAATATAGAAGAGGTCAAGGGCTTCAGAAGAAAAATAAGACTGACTTCTAGATCCGATGTATATCTCCAAAATAATTACGATTCCCACACTAACACATTATTTCTTGAACTTTATTTTCAAATAAATGTACTGAAATTTAAATTAATATTACATATTAATGTATGATCTTTATAGTAGAAATATGAGCTGTAATTACTTGACTATAATGTAGACGTGGTATCTAATGAGGAGACAATTTCAGACAAAACCATAATTTCTATTCAGCTATAGTACTGAATATAGTCCTGGTATTTTCTAAATAGAAGATGAAACAGAAAGAAAAAGAGTATAAATATTAGAGAGGTAGAAGGCAATGGACACAAGCATAACTGTTTTAGAAGGATGAGGCTTGAGGAGGGAAAAATATGTATAAAATCATCAAGTTAGATTAAGATAGGACAAACAGGAGTTAGTTCTTCAAATTAATAAATATTAGAAATGCAGGGTTTCTACTGAAGCTTAAAGAGGCTATTTAAAGGAAATCATTCGGGATCCCTGGGTGGCGCAGCGGTTTGGCGCCTGCCTTTGGCCCAGGGCGCGATCCTGGAGACCTGGGATCGAATCCCACGTCGGGCTCCCGGTGCATGGAGCCTGCTTCTCCCTCTGCCTGTGTCTCTGCCTCTCTCTCTTTCTCTCTCTGTGACTATCATAAATTAAAAAAAAAAAAAAAAAAAGAAATCATTCTTCTCATATCATAGTGGTATGGAAAGAAAATGTGAATGATTTAATACTAACTATGCATGGATAGCTCCACAGTGGATGTTTATGGGATATTAGAGATGTTTCTTGAGTTTCTTTCCCCTGCAAGATTTCATTTAGAGATATAATACCAAGTAGAATATATAAATGTGCTTCTTTTGCAGTCTGATGAAATGTATACATTTTGTGATTTTCTTATTCTTATCCTTTATAAAGTTCTTATTATACCTTGAATGAATTATTTTATTCCTCCTACTGTTTATGAATTTCTATCTTATATGAATTACTTACCCATTTTAGATTTATAGCCAAAAGTAGAAAGAAAAAGCATTAGTTTTCACAAATTATAATCTTGCCATTTAAAAAGGTACTTGTGAGCTAAAGATGACAGATACTTCTTTTTTTTTAAAAAAAAATAACACATTTTATGCTTTCTCTAGGCTGGAATGATAAAAAGTGATAATGATGAGTATTTCATTGAACCTTTGGAAAGAGGTAAGCAGATGGAGGAAAAAAATGGAAGGATTCATGTTGTCTACAAGAGATCAGCCGTAGAACGGGCTCCCATAAACATGTCCCACGACTGCCAATACAGAGGTAGGCATCTTTGACAAGGCTTGATAATTAACCCTAATTTTAAGATATGATGAAAACAACTCTCCCAATCAATTAAGAGAGTGTGATAGTCCTGTGCTCTTGCATAATGTGGAGGTAGCAAAAGAAGTTTATAATTCATGAAATATGGCCCACCTTTTTTTTTTAACCACATAGTAGAATATATGTTATTGGTATTATTTTATTCCAGTGCATTACTGTGTTCCCAATATGTTTGTTATTTACGATTTCTTTTCAAGTTTCACATTGAAATTTTCCTTTCTCTAGCTTCTGTTAAAGGTTGAAAATATTTTTGCCTTTGAGAAGTATCTAAATTATGAATTATTAGTATTATTTTCAAACCTTTAAAATGAGATATATTGACATGGCAGAGAGATAAATATGTGATAGACACATTTGAAAATAAAAATGCTATTTGACTTTAAGCTATTTGTCTATTTTGCAAACCTTTTTGACAATATGGGAGAGAGAATGAGTTGAATGATTCTGCCAAATTTTATTTCAAAACAGGCTGGACCACTAAAGTCAATTAATATGGCATGTGAAGCTTTTCTAGTTTTGTATGTTTCAATGAAATCTGAGAATAATTTGTTATTAAAGAGATGTTTTTATAAGTTGGATATAGAAGTTCCCTTTTGGAAAAGAAAGGAAATTTGCGAATCTATGTTATTTTAATCAAATTTCAAGAAGTCTGTATTTACTTTTGTCAGTCCAACTATCTGAATTAGAGATAATAGAAATTTCCCCCAGAGAAATGTCAGGAATATAAATAATCTTTTTTTTTTAATATTTTATTTATTTATTCATAAGAGACACACTCAGAGAGAGAGAGAGAGAGACAGAGACAGAGAGAGGCAGAGACACAGGCTCCATGCAGGGAGCCCAACATGGGACTCGATCCTGGGTCTCCAGGATCACGCCCTGGGTTGAAGACGGCGCTAAACCACTGAGCCACCTGGGCTGCCCTAAATAATCTGTTTAATTTAACAATCTAGATTCTAGATTAATGATATCTTGCCTCTTGAGAGTTGTTATCTAGTTAGGTTGATTTTCAGATACCACATTTCCCTTAATATGCCATACTAATGGACTAGTACAGTTTGTTTGTTTGTTTGTTTGTTTATTGGAATAGTACAGTTTAAAATAAATTTAAAATTGATGTGGTCTGCAGAGTTTTTGAGAAATCTCTGATTTCCAGCAACAACACTGAGTTAATAGATGCAATACTGTAATATATGTCCCTATCCTAGGAGAGAACTGTGGTGTAATTGGAAGAGAGTACACTGTTCATTTAGACAGATGTGAGTAATAGCCATAAAACATCAAGTTGTTCTGTTGCCTTAGATTAGTAATTAACCTTTCTGAGCCTCAAACCTGAGGCTGTGAATAAAGAATTAAAATACATTGCACAATTATAATAATAAAAATTAGAAGTAATATATGCAGATTGTTGAATTTAGCCCTCAACAATAATAGATGGCTAGTCGACGTTAGCTTTTGTTATTGCTATTAGTTATTAACATCATTCATTTTGTACAAAGATTTACATGTTATGAGTTTTAATTAAAGTCGAACAGTTAGGAATTGCTTGCCTTTGTATTGCAGACATGTTCCTCTTAGTTCTCATTCATATTTTCACTTTTTAAAAATGTCATTCTAAATCAGAGAACTAGTTGTGTCAAAGGATAGATAGTAGGATACAGTACTTTTTCTATAGTTTAGTTTTTAATAATATCTAATATCTTTTGTGAGGCAGTGGTTAAATATCTTTTAGACAAGCATAGCCCACATGTTATAGAATTGTATTAGAGGACTGGAAAGTCTTAACACATAAGTCATTATGACTTTTCTCCCACTTGCTCCTTCTATCATGCCTATAGTCTCAAAAAGCTGTACTCTGTTGCTCCATTTCAGTCCCTGAGGGTATCCATTTCTATAAATATCAGTCCTGGTACTTTTTTAGTAGTCTGATATTTACAGAGAAGGAGAAAAGATTTTTTTTTTCAATTGAAATAAGAAAATTGTGAGAAATACCTTTAATACCTATTGTATCTTTCTTTTTTAATTTAAATATTTTATCTAAATTCAGTTTGCCAACGTGTAATACATCATTAGTTTCAGATGAAGTTTTCAATAATTCATTAGTTGCGTATAACACCCAGTGCTCATCACATCCTATGCCCTCTTTAATGCCTGTCACCCAGTTATCCCCATCCTCCTACCCCCCTAGACCCCCTACTCTCCTTGTTGCACCTCCTCTCCAGCGACCCTCAGTGTTTCCCAGAGTTAAAGAGTCTCTCATGGTTTGTCTTCCTCTTTGATTTCAGTTTCTCCTTTCCTTATGGTCCCTTGCACTATTTCTTATATTCTGCATCTGAGTGAAACTATATAATTGTCTTCCTTTGATTGACTTATTTCACTTAGCAGAGTACCCTCCATTTCCATCCATGTTGATACCTGTTGTATTTTTAGATGCTAGATAAGGGAAAATAATTTAGTAGTGAGGGCTTATAAACTTATAAGAATGAGATGAGTTTAAGGCAATTTTGGATATTACTTTAGAAAATTATTTAAAATATCAAGTAACATCAGCTTCATCTTACTCTGATTTGATAATAAATTGTTTTTAAGAATGTAGACCTTGGGATCCCTGGGTGGCTCAGAGGTTTAGCGCCTGCCTTTGGCCCAGGGTGTGATCCTGGAGTCCGGGGATCAAGTCCCACATCAAGCTCCCTGCATGGAGCCTGCTTCTCCCTCTGCCTTTGTCTGCCTCTCTCTCTCTGTCACTCATGAATAAATAAATAAAATATTTTTTAAAAAAGAATGCAGACCTGAAGACTTTATTTTTAATTTTTCAATTGTGAATAGAAGATTGCTTTATAGTTGAAGAAGGCCATAAAATACATTTTGGAAAGGTGTTCAGAAATCATGGGTCAAAGGAGGAGGAGTTCCTTTTTTAATTCTTAATTACTTTAAAATTTGACCCAATATATAACATAGAATGTTCCACGATAAACCTTAGTATGAGCTTAATGAATTTTATTTTCTTATTTATGAAGTTCTGATTGAATCGAGTTGCTAGTGGTTATCAATTTACTTCCTTCTGAGAATCCCAAATTATAACTATATATTTCAGAAGTGTAAATGTCTTCCTAGGGCAAAAAGACATTTAGATTCAGAACTTTAAATACTATACTTAACTTTAACATTCTTCTTTTAACTTCTTGGTCTCAAGACTGAGAACCAAGCTTTTTCATGGATTATATACTTTCCAAGTGAAATTAAGAATATATTTTTATGCCTTATTCCATCAATCTAAAATGTAAAGCTGAACATATTCTAGGTTTAGGAAAGTATATTGATTTCTAAATGAAAGCTGTAGTAACATATAAAATAGTGCTTTGTTTGGATCAATTCAGGATGTTATTTTAGGAGACACATGAGGTCTTTCTTCAGTAAGTTATAAGAAGAGGATTAAAATACATAAAATGTAGTTAAAAATGCATTTGAGGGCCATGGTCTTCATAAATTTCTCTGACAGCAAGTCATCAGGAGTTTTTATCATAAATAAGGCACCATTGACCCAACAGAGTTTCGGCATCAAGGCCCCTATAAATAAACCTTCTGCTCTATTTTGCTAGTTGTCTCCAGAATTGCCTGACCACATGTGTTGTTTTGTCAGTTTATAACTGACATTCATTTAATTTCCATAGTTTGGAGCAAGTGTTCTAAATTAAAACCAATTATCTCCCGAACTAAACGATAAAAGTGAGATGGAGAGAAGGAGCCAAATTGGATTAAGACTGAAATAGAACTGATGGGGTTATTTGATGCAGCATATATTGGGGGTGGAGAGAGAGAAAGAGTGAACAGGGATGAATCAGAATCCTAATCTGAAAGACTAGAGGATTCTCTTCTCAGAATTCAGATATTTAAAATGAGAAACAGAAATAGGCTTGATGGAGAATGACAAGTGGGTATAATTTTGGATATATTGAGTTCAAAGATCCATTGGAGTAGTGAGTGAATAAAAAATGCACAGTATATTTTCATAATCATGTGTCAAAGTCAATGAATGCATGCCCTTATATACATGTTGGGGTAGGGGTGAGTAGAGGTTAGCTTGGATTCAGGGGCAGATATCGGCTTGTGGATGTTTGGAATGTCTCTGCTTGCCTTCTACTCTCTCTTTTCTAACTTTATATCGATGAGAATCAGAAGATGTGCCTTGCACAGAATTGGAAGCCCATGAAAGATATTTACTACCTATCACTGTAGGGGAGGAGAACATTTTGTCCTAAAAAAAAAAAAAAAAAAAAATCCAAAACTAAATGCAAAGCAGAAAATATGCTTCTACCACACTCAACCTTAAAATATTCCACTTGATGAAAAGCAAACATCTATTTTGACTACTTATCCTCTTAAAATATTTATCTAGGTTTCCAATAAAAGTCACAGCTTTGAACCTGTTGAGATAATAGATTCTATGCTATTATTCAACAATAACACAAATCCTCAACAATTTCCATATATTACACAGATTCTCTTTCCTCTACTCTTCATAAGGAAGTTGTATTATTTTTAAGACGTAGAAAAATGTGAAGAACTGTTTGAAAATATACTGAATTTGTAAAATCACAGATGCAGTACTCTGCTTTAGAATTTCTCTTTTAAGACCTAAAACAGTTTTATGTTTGGCAATATAAATAATCTCTTCCAATGCAGAATTGGCAGGTGTTTATAACACATAGTACTGCCAATTTCTGTCATAGAAATACCATCCTTTTCAGTAAACAACAAACATAAACTGTTCATGCTTATGATAAGAAACTTGTCAAAAAACAAAACAAAACAAAACAACTTGTCTACTTCATTATGGGGGCGGAGAGTTGAATTTTAGTCTTTTTTAAAAATTTTCTGCTTTGGGAGGATGAAAATCACACCCATTTGTGGACATTCAGTTTTGACAAAATTATTTTATATTTTACTAGTTTTTGAAATTTCATTTGGTAATAACGTGGTTTATCTACCAATAAAGGGACATAAAGTTCACCTCCACTGAATCTAAGCTCAGATGAAAAACAAAACATATCCCTGACTATCTCTTAAGAATGTCTACATTGTTGTCCATAAGAAGTTTGCTTTAGGCAGTCTATTTTGGGGGAAATGGGAGGGAGTTGTACTTGTATGACATCATTCAGCTTTTCATATTTTTTATTTAATTCCTAGGCCCTTAAGCTTCTCCCATCAAATTACAAACTATTCACTCACCAGAAGCTTTGTGTTAACGTAATTTTTGTAATTACTTCCTACCAGTGGGAAACAAGGAATAGTAAGCCTTTATCTCCTAGCTTCCTTTCAGGATTTCCATTTTCCTGCATGAACCCAAGCGCTTGTGTCGCTGGCATGGTTGTCATGGTGCTGTGAAGGAGTGTCTTTGTCCCAGGTGGGAAACATATACAAGTCAGAAATGATTTGGGAGTTGCTCCTGGTTGCCAGGGAATGAAACTATGAAACAAGAATTAGAATAATGGGAAGACTATTTCTTATTTTAGTGACTCCAGGAACTTCCTAGGCAGAGTCCTTCCTTGTATCTATAGAAAAGTCAGTAGGTGCTATAACTATTGTATTTGGAAGTTCTCATGACCTATGCCCCGATTAAAGAGGAACAGTGATGGACTTTGCAAGCTACCAAAAAAAAAAAAAAAAAAAAAAACCAAAACAAACAAACAAAAAAGAATCACATGAGAGAAATGATTTTAAATGAAGTATCAAACATTATTATAATTATTAAGATCTATCAAATAGCAGTCATTCTTTTAGGTGTATGTTAAATGATAAATTTTATTCTTTTTTACTCAGCTGCATAGTTTGGTATAATATATCTAAGACCAGCCATTTGTCAGAGCTACTACCAGTGGATTCATATGGAAATACTAATTATATTTATGTAATTCCTTCTTAAGTTTGTTTGCAGATTTCATAATCTATGTATTTATAATAATTATTGGCAAAAAGAAGGCAATTAAAGATTGAATTGTAAAATGAAAAAATGAAGCAAAGTGATGGTTGAAGATCTTTCAGATATGAAAGATAAAAGATAATACTTTTATTTTCTTGTATTAGAATGTCTAATGGGGTCTATTCTATCCCTTCATGAATAGATATCATGAAAGGAGTTTGTTTATATAGACCAGGATTAAAGTGTTAAAAATGTAACTCCATTCTTTTCTGATAAAGAATTGAATATGGAAAGATACAAACTGTATTGAGAAATCAGAGCTTCTGGATTACTAATTATTGATGTGACATTAAAGGATAAGAGAATTTGAAGTTTTTAGATATATCTAGGTGATTGAAACAAAATTGAAAACAGTTAATTTATATTAGGATACAAAGCCAATGCAGATAATGTAGGCTGGACATTGATTCTTAAATGATTGACTACTCAGAAGTAACTGTATCGGAGTGTCTGGGCGACTCAGTCAGTTAAGCATCTGCCTTTGCCTCAGGTCATGAATCTTAGGGTCTTGGGATCAAGCCCGGTGTCCGTGTCGGGCTCCCTGCCCAATGGGGAGTCTGCTTCTCCCTCTGCCCCCTCTCCCTGCTTGTGCTCTCTTCCTTTCTGTCTCTCAAATAAATAAATGAAATCTTTAAAAAAAAGCAACTATCAATTATTGACTCATGAGAGAGCAATTACCAAGAAAAACTTTGTTAGTATTAAAAATGTGTGTTCTTTCTGAATATAAAATATATCCTATTATCAGAATACACTTTTAGTATTTGGCTTTATTCACATGAACTGCTTTTACTTAGGAGGGGTAGACTCTATTTTTAGTGGAATATTAAGTACATTTTGACCCTGCACATGCCAAATATGCCTGCTTAAACATATTTTAAAGCCTGTACTTAATTTCTTTCCAGGTACGGCTTACTTGTAAACTTTCACGTTAGTGAGGGGGAAGCATACTGTAGGGAATTCAAATATTTCTAGAGGCTTAGTAATCTTTTGTTTCATTATTTCTGGTTCTAATAAACATGATTAATATTTTTAAAGAAGATAACTTGCTCTAGGGAGGTTTTATTTATATATGTTTTTCATTGTTTTTTTTTTTTTCCTACTGCATCATCAGCTGTTTACTTTAAAAATAAAATTATTTATGAGGATCAATGCTATTCCTTCACTTTGGTATTTTGTAAACAATTTTTTTTTTTTTTTTTTTTTTTTGTACACAGGTTTCTTACATCCCGGTGGAGGATTCAGGTGTATCATTCTTTCTTTATGGGGTATTTCTATCCCTCTCCCTACAGGGCATCTTTCAGGTAGATGAAATGGAAGTTAGGGATATATGTTGAAGAAAAATAGAACAAAGGGGAAAAATAAGTGTAGCACAGAAGTAATATTTCTATTTGAAAATCATTTGAGATTAGATTATAGAATCTATGAATTAAAATGTGAGGTCTACAGTAAGGCCAAAATACATGCTCCTTTAATGCATGATTCTGCAAGGGGAGTTAAATCCTTGTTTTTTTTCTTTCTGGATACCAGAAATTTTACTCTGATTTTCAGCTAAAATCCATATAATCTAAATATCTAAATTAAAAAATTCTTAATGGAAATTCTTGAAATTAGGACTTTGTATAAGGTGGAAAGATTTATTTTAGGAATGATTGGAGCCATTTCCCTAAGTGAGACTGTAAAGTTTACTGGAGATAAGTAGTTAGCATATTCTTTTTATTACTTTCCAGTACTTTACTGAGTATCTGGAAGAAATGCTTGACAAGTCTGAAAGAGGCATTAGTTCAAACTGGTTTTATTTGTTTATCTTTTTTTTTTTTTTTTTTTTTAAGATTTACTTATTTTAGAAAGAGAGAAAGCAAGAGCAGGGAAGGGGCAGAGAGACAGGGAGAGAGAATCTCAAGCAAATTTCCCATTGAGCACAGAGCCTGACTTGGGGCTCGATCTCACAACCCTGAGATCATGACCTCGTGATCTTGCCAAAATCAAGAGTTGAATGCTTAACTGACTGAGCTACCCAGGTGCTCCTGTTTATCTTCCACCACTATTATGACCAACTGTTATAACCATTAACTTGTTCTTTGCTTTTAGGGTGAAATATTTGTTCATTATTTCAGAGCTCTGGTTAATAATCCAAGTATCCTAAGCTTTTGCATATATTCTTGTTCAAAGGACAGCCTTTAATTGTGGGTATTTCTGTAGCCAATTCCCGTGGAAGATGTTTCTCTTGAGTGTGCTTTGTGTTGCTGTGTGTTCTCAAAGTATTAAGAATAAGGTCTGTGTGGTATTAAAACTCTGCATTCTAACCTCAGTTCTCTGTCTCAGCACTATGGCAGGTCTGGTTGTCATGTTTTCATGTTTTTTCAGGTCTTACTCCACATACTAAAGGAATAAAAGCAATGTCTAAGCCCTTTAGATGAGATGAGTGAGTGATAAAAGTAGATTTTCTTTATATCCTATGCCATGATCCTCATACTGATAAAATGCCATTGGATAGCCTTCCAGTAATAAGAAATTAGAGTATTAAAAGACAGATTTTTAATTTCTTCATCCTCCATTTTGGATGACATATCTAAATATCTAAATATATCTAAATATATCTAAATATAAAGCCAATAGGGATTTGATGCAAATAAACACTGCCCTTCCTCATTCTGTGATACTGGGCTTGGCTTTTGAGTCCAGTGGGAAGTCCTAGGGAAATCACTGCTAGGTATGGTATATGCACCATCCTATTTCTATTTAAAGGAAGTATAATTAATTCAGCAGGCTAGGTTTTTTTTTTTTTTTTTTTTGTCTTCTAAAACATCCTTCTGTCATTTGAAAAGTCAACAGTATTTGAAAAGTCAGCAAAAGCATTGTGGTTATTACAGGGTTGCTATCAGGTTGCTATCATCTGAGTTCCCAGTATCTCTCTCTCACTCACCAGTACTCTTTCTCTTTCTTAACTTTACGGAAGAAATGTTCTAACATCCTGTCATCTCAGACGTATACAAAATACAGATGGACAATTGTGATACACATTGAGATTATTTTTATAGACTTGAGATCTGAAGCCTGGATGTTGGTGAAAATAATTATTACAATAATCACTCAGATTTTTATTCTCAATTTAAACCCCAACTTTTATGGATTTTTCATCTTTCCTAGTTATATGGCCCACTTTATATTGCAATGCAGACCTCAATTCACAGCGTGCATAAACGGCATCACGCTTCTCTGTTCCTTTCCTTTGTGACCTTATGACAACTTTGATAAAGCAACTTACGTGATTAGAATGAAATTCAAGTTCTGTATTCCTGAATAGACTTTGAGTAAATGGGAAGCCAAGAATTTACCCTCAGTGCTAGAAATCATGACAATTGCCCTTCCTTTCATTAATACAGTTACATTGTAGCACATACTAATTCTGTACAAATATTCATGGAGAAAATGAAGAAAAGAAGAGGGGTGAGAAGCCCAGCTATCCTACGATGTGGAATGCATCACGTTTTAATTTTGTGCAGTTTTCTACGTTAATTGGTATGTGGGTGTCTTTTGCTGGCGGAGTAGGCCCCACTGGCTGATATTCTGCATCTGCCTGGCTGCGGCTGGCCCTGCTGGCTTTCCCTGCAGATCTCTCTCAATATGCCTGGAGGCTGCTCTCAGTGGTGCAGCAGACCACCCTGAGTTTGGCAAGGACCCTCACGCAGCAGCCCACATGGTCCACCATAGCTTCTGTTGTGGTACCCACCTGAGCCTGGTTTTGCAGCCCATATTACAGGCTATCCAGGAAACCCTGATACTGCTCTTCCTGTAGCACCAGAACCAAGGGAGAGTCGTGGCTTCCTTGGCTGCAACCAGACGGTTGGGCTGGCAGCCCCTGTGGTGTCCTCCTTTTAGAAGCCCCAAGACAGAGTAAGGAAAAAAAGCTTTGGTGCTTGGAGATCCCCTATAGATCTGTATGGTTTAATACCGTGTTCCTTCTCTTCTGAGACTTGGCCTTGAAGGGAGCTGGGAAGAAGAACCAGTCTCCTCATTCCCGCTTGTCTCCCTTGTCCCAGAAGCAGTGCAAGATCAAAAGAGTCCAGCTTGCCTTTTCCTTTTTTCCTTCCTTTGATTAAATGCTTTGTCCTAAAAAAAAAAAAAAAAAAAAAAAAAAAAATGCTTTGTCCTCCCTGCTCCAGTCTCATGCCAAAGACTGACAATGGCCTGGACTTTCATCTCCTAAGAGGAAAACGCAAATACCAACCAAACATGCAAATAAGAAACTGCTGTTTTCTCACCTCCAGGCCTGACGTTGATTTGTTACGTGAGAACTAAGAGACTTACAACATCCTTTCTCTCCATCCTGCCTTGCTTACCAATTTCTTTTCTTTGGAAAAATCTTACTTGAATTCCACAAGCTGAATATTGAGTTGTCTTTTATTCTTGACGCAACAATCTGACTGTCCAATGGCCTCCTTCTTTTCACTCAAGGCCTCCTGGACACTGTTGGGGATGATTAGTGAGTCATCTACACCCAGATATAGAGAAGAATAAACATTATATTTCCCAAATATCCTTCCCATTGCACAAGTTATCCTATTTCAGTGGTCTACATTGCTGTAGTTATAGAAACCATATATATCAAAGGAATGTTGAGAGAGCACTTGTTAGAATCTTTCCCCCTCATTTTATATGTATAAGTTTGGATGAAAAATGATAAAATGCCGAATGCAAAATAGTGAAAAATAGGGTTACAAATGGAATTAGTGTTAGAAAAAAATTCTATTGTCATAACTCAAGCATACCTTACCACATGATTTGTAGTCTAAATTGTGTCACAAATATAGCTTTGACATCCTGAGTCACTAGGAGAGCCCTGGAATTTTCATTTTATCAGTGTCTATATCTCTAAATTTGGAGTCTTAATACTACCTGACTGTTATTTTCTTTTTTCTGACTAGTATCTGCAAATAAAGAATTTTATCCCAAATTCCACAGAATTTTATTTGTGATTAAAAGAAGAAATCAGATCTATTCTCTTTGTGAATATAGAAACCTGATGTTTTATTTATGATATGATTAAAACTACTAGGTGATTTTTTTTGTGCAAAGCAGAGCATAATAGTATAATCATAATGAGTCCATATACTTACTTTTGCAGATTTGTTAAAAACTTTTGGTGCAGAGATAGAAGAATGGTGTTAAAAGTGACAGAGGTACCATGTCCAATCCTCCTTCAGTTGAAATAGGGAGGTCATCTGTTTTAGTCTTCTTCAATTCTTGGCAATAACAAAGGAAAAATTAATAAGGCTAGTCATGAAGGCAGTTTCTTGCTTCAGGTACTCAGATCCAGTGACTAAAGCTTAAAGAACAACTTGAATGTGATATACAGCAGGAAAACTACGGGAATGGGAAACCAGAAGTTTTCAATGTTTAGTCCCCAGAGAATATCCCTTATATTTTTAGGTATAGGGCCAGAATACAAGTGATTATTTCAGAAAATATATTTTAATTAGTATAAGAACATGTTGCATTAAGATGGTATCATACACATTCTTTGTTCAAACCCCTTTCCACACATACTCTAACCCCACCTTAATGGCCATTTCTGTGAAAGGTGTTTCATAGCCAAAGGAAGACAGTCCAAGTGTGTTAAATTTTTTTAGTGTAAAGTTAGCCAAGGATATCCTGTAAAAATAGATTCAGACACTTTAATCGGATCTTTTGAGCCAGTTTTAAAATTAGATCTTCACACTGAATCTTTAGAACACTAAAGAAATCAGAAATCTCAGTGGCAACTTTTTTTTTTGATATTAAACTATCAACATGTATCCCTTTAACAATCTTTACTATTTCCTATCTCACAGAGAAGGGAAAAGAGCTCACATTTTTCAGCTAGTTCATAAGAAAACTAGAACATTTATGAGAGATGGAATAGGGGTCCATAGTTTATGCCTTCAAAAGGTATGAAGACAGAGATGCTTGGTGGCTCAGTCCATTAAGCATCTGCCTTTGGCTCAGGTCATGATCTCGGGCTCCCTGCTCAGGAAGAAGCCTGCTTCTCCCTCTGCCTCTGCCCCTCCCCTTCTCCATTTGTGCACTCTCTCTCTCTCTCTCAAATGAATACATAACATCTTAAAAAAATCTATGAAGACATACTAAGAAATTAAAGGATGAGTTTTAGACAAACACCTAATATATTATTGATGCAAGATACATGTTTTCGGTGTATTGGGTATTCAATATGTGCTTTCCCATCCAAGAGTATATATGGTATAATTAAATAAAGATGCGTAGAGAAACATATGGTTACACTAGACCATTATGCAGTTAGTATTATGATGACTGATTTAGAAAACATGTTTTGTGACCTTAGCGATACCAGTGAAGGTGGGAGTGCGTGAAGGCACATGTATAAATCGTGTTACGTCAGGTGTTTTGTTTGTTTGTTTGTTTGTTTTACATAATAAAGAATTCAACCAGGTTGCTTCAATGTCTGTGCTGTTATTGGGTGGTAAATATGTTTTTCCTTTAGAATAGTTTTAACCCAAAGTCTGTCTATTAAGAAGTGTTGTGACCTATGTCAGGTTACTTAGCCTATCAGTTCCTTGTTCCCTTCATCAACAAGGCAGAGAAAATAATAGCACTTACTTCAAAAGGTTGTTCTTTGGATTAATCTGATATTGATGTAAAGGACTTAATTTTGGTTCGGGGACTTATGGAACATTCGCTGAAAGTTACGTTTTACCACTTTTGTTATGACTACATTTTCTCTTTGTGGTAGTTTTAAAATGTTACAAGAATCATCAGCTATTTTTCTTTGAACATGTGGTTTGTTATATTTTTATCAAAGCATCGCTTAATTTTTCTCCCTGTGCTATGACGAACATTCTGTCTTGTGTGTTTCTACTTTAAGCTTCTAGGAAATTGCTCTCCAACAGAATTTTCTGAGATGATGAAAATGTCCAACATCAGTGCTGTTCAATATGGTGGCCACTAGCTATATGTAGCCATTGAGATGTGACTAGTGGCCTGAGGAACTGAATTTTTAATTTTAAATATAATTTAAAGAGCTACATGTGACCCATTGCCTTTGTAATAAACAGCACAGATCAAGGATTTGTACTGTGGTATGTATCTTCTTAACAGTTTTCAAAGTTCTTTCATAAGCCTTGTTTCATTTGATTCTCCTAAAAATTACATGACACAGAGTAGGTGGGATTTCTCCAATTGTTCCTTTTTGTTCAGCATTGCTCATTCAAGGTCTAGCACAGAGCCCAGCAAAGACAAGGTCTTCAGTATATATTGATTGAATAAATGAATGATTGAACCTGATACTCAGAAATCTTAAGTATCTTTAAAACTGAACAAAAGGGCTTTCAACTGAAATTTGTCAAGAGGTAAAAAATGAAGTGTCCTACTATGTAGGACAGCCAGTATGACATATAAGAAGGCCCACAGTGTTAAAGATTCATAGGATAAAATGACAAGATGATCCAAAAGAACACTTCTCCTCTCAGATGTCTGTTTATCAAACCCAAACTATGTAAAGAAGTCCCCTAAAGATGGCTTGAGGGGACATCATTGGGTAGTCTGTCTGAACGTCAGAGAGCGGCGGTTGAACGGAACTCAGGAATGGGGTGCATAGCATAGAAGAGATTGTAGGGTGCTCCAGATTTAGGGTGGGAGAGCTTGTTTTACTATTGTGTCTGTCACACATCTCTTCCTCTTATTCTAAAGACATTCATTTTTCATCTTTATGGACTTTTGTAAAGATGCTCATGGGTCTCAAGTGGGAAATAAGGAGTGTACAGATGGATGATATAGGTCTCCTCTTGTCATCATAAATATTTGAAATTTTTGGTTCTTTTGCTCCTTTGTTGTTGTTGTTGTTTTCTTTTTTTTAATAATAAATTTATTTTTATTGGTGTTCAATTTGCCAACATACAGAATAATACCCAGTGCTTATCCCGTCAAGTGCCCCCCTCAGTGCCCATCACCCATTCACCCCACCCCCTGCCCTCCTCCCCTTCCACCACCCCTAGTTCGTTTCCCAGAGTTAGGAGTCTTTATGTTCTGTCTCCCTTTCTGTATTTCCTACCCATTTCTCCTCCCTTCCCTTCTGTTCCCTTTCACTATTATTTATATTCCCCAAATGAATCAGAACATATAATGTTTGTCTTTCTCCGATTAACTTACTTCACTCAGCACAATACCCTCCAGTTCTATCCACGTCAAAGCAAATGGTGGGTATTTGTCGTTTCTAATGGCTGAGGAATATTCCATTGTATACACAGACCACATCTTCTTTATCCATTCATCTTTCGATGAACACCGAGGCTCATTCTACAGTTTGGCTATTGTGGACATTGCTGCTAGAAACATCCGGGTGCAGGTGTCCCGGCGTTTCACTGCATCTGTATCTTTGGGGTAAATCCCCAGCAGTACAATTGCTGGGTCATAGAGCAGGTCTATTTTTAACTCTTTGAGGAACCTCCTCAGTTTTCCAGAGTGGCTGCACCAGGTCACATTCCCACCAACCAGTGCAGGAGGGTTCCCCTTTCTCCGCATCCTCTCCAACATTTGTGGTTTCCTGCCTTGTTAATGTTCCCCATTCTCACTGGTGTGAGGTGGTATCTCATTGTGGTTCTGATTTGTATTTCCCTGATGGCAAGTGATGCGGGGCATTTTCTCATGTGCGTGTTGGCCATGTCTATGTCTTCCTCTGTGAGATTTCTCTTCATGTCTTTTGCCCATTTCATGATTCAATTGTGTGTTTCTTTGCTGTTGAGTTATTATTGTTGTTTTCATCACCATCATTGCCCAATTTCTGTATAGAGCATGTCTCCTTTTACTCCCTCCTTCCTATCACTTTGTCTCTCATCCAGCTCCCACTGAACTTGGCTCTCATCCTCAGCATATTGCAAAAAGAGTTTTACCCAGACACCAAAAGTCCTATAAAAATTTCAACAGATTTTTTTTTTCTCATAGCTCATTCTCTTGGACCTCTTCATGACATTTGATAAGATATTACTTCTCTTAAGTTTTCTGTTATCTTGGCTTCTTTTGCATTCACTTTATCCCCTTTATCTC
The DNA here is from genome assembly GCF_048164855.1 of Canis lupus baileyi. NCBI lineage: Eukaryota > Metazoa > Chordata > Mammalia > Carnivora > Canidae > Canis > Canis lupus. The sequence continues at coordinate 63,698,138 of NC_132851.1, read as the reverse complement.
TTCCTATCTCTGATCAGTTATTTTGGTTCTCTTTTTCTTGCCATTTAGTAGGGCATTTCCCCCCATATTCAGTCTTACCTTACACAGTTTCAGAAGAGATGTTCTTTTTATGGCTTCAAGTATCATCTACAGTGAATATACATAAGTATTTTTTTAATATTTTATTTATTTATTCATTCATGAGACACACACACACACACACACAGAGAGAGAGAGAGAGACAGAGACAGAGACACAGGCAGAGGGAGAAGCAGGCTCCATGCAGGGAGCCTGAGGTGGGATTCGATCCTGGGTCTCCAGGATCATGCCCTAGGCTGAAGGCAGGTGCTAAACCACCTGGGTTGCCGCATAAGTATTTTTTGATGTGGGTTTTAGAGCCTGATGGATGTGAATTCAGATAGTAGCTCTGATATTGATTAGCAGTGTGACCTTAGAAACTTTGGACAACCTCTTCAGATACCATTGCCTCATTTATAAAATGGAAATTCTGCTTACCTCAAGGTGCCATTAATGATGCTGTGCCATATGCAAGGTAGACAGTCAACCCATAATGTCTCCTATGTCTTTCCCTTTTCCTTTTTACCGCTGCCAAAAATAATAATAGTTGTGTCCTTTTCTCATATTTGTCTCAGGAGAGGCCAATTAATGCTGGATTGCAAAGACCTTATTTTACAAAAAAAAAAAAAAAAAAAAAAAAAGAAAGAAAGAAAGAAGAAAGAAGGAAGGAAGGAAGGAAGGAAGGAAGGAAGGAAAGAAAGAAAGAAAGAAAGAAAAAGAAAGAAAGAAAGAAAGAAAGAAAGAAAGAAAGAAAGAAAGAAAGAAAAAATTCCCTAATGTACTCACTTAAGTGATACAGTGTGATATGTATTTTAGAAGCTCTGTCTACCATCTACATGAGGTACAGAATAGAGGAGTGGGAGAATGCAGGCAGTTTGAAGTTTACTGGAGTAATCCAGATGAGAGGTGATGAGGACATCCAAATGTGTCTGTCTACTCTGATGTAGGAAGGAGGAGGGGATGGGGTTGAATGCATTTTCAGAAGGAGAGCAAATCCTTTTTACAAGGCTACTTTCATGTGTTGCTGTTTATGATCATTGTAACCATTACATTTTTAACTTTTGAAATCTCAAAGTAAGGTGCACAACAGAATGCCTTATACACCATCCCTGACCCCTACTTAATCTCTGAGTATAGGATTCAGGGAGGGGGCAGAGATAAGGGTTCTCTATTATATGTATCACTTAGTTTCATTTGCTTGTTTTGCTTTTTTTTTTTTTTTTTTTTTTTTTACAAAATATACAGAAAGCATAATTTTTATGATTTATTTTTGAAATCATGAAATACTTGCAAGTATCCCAATACAGTGTGCTTTAAAAGTAATGCCACCTGCCCATCTTCCAGGAAAAAGAGATTTGGTTCCCGATTAGATGTTTGGGAGATACTCTTCTCCAAATAGTCTTTTCTGTATACAGAATATCTTCATTGCACCCCTAGTTAGCATTTGTTATCCAGCTAGAGTGTCATTTGTCAGTGAAAGTGGTTTTTTTCCCCTTTTTTCTCTAAAATCCATAGTTCTTCTAAGTTCATTTTTCCACTTTGTCAGATAGGATCTTATCATATGAATTATTTCCTATTCTTTTACTTCTCAATTCATTGAAATCTGGTTTTCAATCCTGGCTATTTAATTTATTTGCAAAATAAATAAACTCTTTGATGATAAAACTGTGCTGCTGCATTTTGCTTTTTACTCACCTTACCTCTCTGTGGCATTAGACTCATCCTTTGGCTTTTATGACTAGACTCGATTTCATCCTTGGCTTCCTCTCTTGATAACTTTTCCTCTTCCTTCTCCTTTTCCTCTTCCTTCCAAAGTCTGTTTTTGTCCTCTTCTTTTCTTGTGCTTTATATCGTTGGTAATCTGTGGGAAACTTACATGGTGATATGTTTTGCCCACATTCCTCTCTTGAGCCCCAAGAATGTATATTCAACCAATTGTTTGCTGCCTGCTCTTGGATAACCACAAAGACCTTTAACTTAATTGTGGCCAACACTGGACTTGTCTCTAGCCATCCATCGTCTTCTATTAGATCTCAGTCTTAGTGACTGGTGCCAACATGTACTCAGTTAACTCTTCTGACTTCCTCCTCCCTTATCCAGTTGGTAAGCAAGACCCATGAATTATACACCCAGGAAGCAGTCAAGATGGCCCCTTGAGTCTCCATTGTTTCTACTTTTGATTAGAGTCTAATGATGTTTTGTTATGCATACTGCAGCTGTCTCCTAGCTATTTTCCTGCTTCTACATCTGGCTCACTCTACTCCATTCTGAGATAAATGTTACCAAACCTTTTGGATTATCTACCTACACCTTGTTTATGTGTCTCTGTGTGTGTGTGTGTAGTGCACAGTATATCATTATAGTTTATACATTGTGGAACATGCATGACATGTATTATAAGTTATCACAGAGATAGAAATGATAAAGAATGTGATAAAGATAACTTGGTAGAAGCTCTATGTCTTCTTCATATCCCAGCAACTATTTCTTTTTAAAGATTTTTATTTTTATTTATTCATGAGCAACAGAGAGAGAGACAGAGATATAGACAGAGGAAGAAGCAGGCTCCCTGCCAGGAGCCCAATGCAGGACTCAATCCAGGGCCCCAGGATCATGCCCTGAGCCAAAGGCAGATGCTCAACCACTGACCCACCCAGGTGTCCCTCCCAGCAACTATTTTTATTTGATTTTTAATTTTTTAAAAAAGAGGACAATTTTGATATATTTTTTAAAGATTTATTTCCTTATTTGAGAGAGAGAGAGAGAATATACATGCAGCAGAGGGAGAGGAAGAGAATTTCAAGCAGACTCCCCACTGAATGCAGAGCCTGATGTGAGGTTATTGGGGGGCTCGATCTCATGACTGAGATTATGGCCTGGGCTGAAGTCGAGAGTTGGATGCTGAACCGGCTGAGCCACCCAGGTGCCCCAGAAACTATTTTTATGTATGTTTCAAATATAAGTACCCTGGTACTCTGTTTTGGAGGTTGTTGCTTTTGACTGAAGATATAATGATCTTTGTAAACTGAAATACTTTATGTCACTGTTTAGTCTAAAATTCTTGTCATTCCCCATTTGCTAGTCAATAAAGTACATGTATCTTTTAGCATTGTCCTCCATGACTGGAACTCCTCTATTTTAGTTCTCCTACTACCCGTTAGGGACTCCTACTCCCCCCTGTACACTCTGTGCTTTGGCTCTACTGAACCCTAAGTTCCCAAACACATTTTCCCCTACCTCACCTTCTCATTTGTCTTTATAAATGCTGGACTGCATAGCTCTTCCTTTTAAAATGTTGAAATGTGTCCTATCAGGCTTTACCTGGAAAACTCTAGACCATATTTTTGAGAAGATAATAAATGTCTGCCTTGGGTTTTGTAGGATCTAAAATGTGAGGATAGTAATATCTGTTTCATATCTGAGAACTAAATGAGATAATTTGCTACAAATCCTGGCCCATATGGTTTGCCTATTTTAATTCATATCCAACTCATATTGTCTAACTTCATCTAATATTCTCTTTTGAGAATGAAAATAAATATTTTATTTTCTTTCAATTTTCTTGCTTATAATAATTTAAGTCTATTTTTCATAACTAACATTTTATATAATTGAAGAAAAGCCTATTATAAGACAGTTTAGAAGGGGAAATTAAAAAATGTTTTGAGAAAATGCTCACTCTGTTAAGAAAGTTGTTGTTGTACGTAAATACTTTCCAAAAACAGCTGGATAGAATTTTTCTTTTCCAATGAAATTGTACTCTGTAAAGCAGAGTTTCTTAGTCTGCAAGGACACTAATTTTGCATGTATGTGCATATCTGTATTGTCCCTTTCCTTCCAGAGAGGTTCCAAAGCTCTTAAAGAGTTTTGAAAGGGGTCCATTATTTTAAAAAATTTGGGGGGAATAACTGTCCTCAAGCTGTTTTTAATATTCTTTGGGTATTTTAATGTGCTTTTCCAAGCCATATATATATATATATAGGCAACAAAAGCAGGGAGAAATGGATCTTGTTTATGTCATGATATATGTTGCCTACCAACTAGTAGACTTTTCATAACAGAACATAAATTGAATAACAGACCTCTCATTAAAAAAGCATAATCTTATCTCCCCTTAAATATCTGAGTTAATTAGTCTAGTTCAATGGTATCTATTAGCTAAACTTAAAAGGCTATGTTTCAATGAGAGGGAAACATATCCCCAAATGCTTTCTTTTCAGAAATGCAGAAAATAAGGGAAAATGGTATAAACAAGTAGGATTCTTTTGTATTTAAAAATTTAGGAAATGTATGCCACAGAGATGATAATGCTTTGAGTGACGAGATCTTCATTATCTCAACCAACAGTGGTCTTCTGAAGAAATGACATCATTGTTGATTCACTGACTTCAGGATCTAGGCAGGAGCCAGAAGCCTAGGAACTTGGGCAGCTTCTTTGTCAGACATAGTGCAGAAAAGACGACACAAAGAGCCTCCCTTTGAGTCATGGCAGGCTTTGCGACTCCTTTCTTGGCCCTTTGTGAAAGCACATGACTGGACTTGTAGAAGATTAACCCCCTTCACATTTCTGTAAAAAATTAAACAGATGCAAAGTAGCTCCATCATCTTTTTTCCTCTCTGTTGTGAATTCAGTATTCTGGTGGGCAGTGAATTATTTTGAATTCCCTCAGAGAGGCCAGGTCAGTCAATGAGGACTGTGAATGAGGGCCCTCTGAAGGGCTCAGTTGTAGGTTTTCTTGAGCTTTCACTGTTCTTTATAGCATTATTCCCCTGAAAGAGTTCCCTCTAAGAGTGGGGTCAGTCTAGAGACCTTTATAGTGCTTGAAGTAATCCACTCTTTAATCTGTTCCTTCCTGTGGGAAAATCAGTGTGAAAAAAAAAAAAAAGAGTGAGTCAGTATTTGTGTCCAGATATAGACTGTTTAGGCTGTTTACTTTTAATTTACTACTATTCTTTGCATGAACATAGCTTCTTTTCAAGTTAAGTTCTTTAGTAGAGAAAAAAAATCCCCAAAACTTAATGCATGATTTGTGCTGATTATTTTATTTAGTTGTATGTGAAACTGAGAGAGTTGATGTTCTTAACACTATTTCCTATCGTGGGTTATCATTTTATTGATCCAGCATGATGTATATTCTTAAATAAGTATATTCTATTTTATTGCTATGAGATAAGATGATCTCTACATTTTTTTAGTTTCCTTAATTCTGAGTTTATGTATATATTCTGTATATGAAAGGACTGATTATGTATTTTATCATTACATGTCAAAATATTATGTTTGAGAGTAACAAGATTTAGTTCTTGACTTTTAATGACAAAATTGGTAGTGGTAAGAACACAAATAACAATGATTTCCTTTGGGAGTAGAATAGAGTAATAATTGGGAGATGAGATGGTGAGAGAAGACTTTTGCTTACTTTTTATTGCTCATTTAAAAAAATGTAGTCATGTATTCATGCATTTTATGTTTGAAAAGAAAAAGTTAAGACAGTAAAGAGGAAATTTGTTAGACTGAGAGAATTAGTGAATATTTTAGTTCAGGTTTCCCTGCTTATTCTGGTTCCAAGTCTATTAAGATTGTATCTCTAAAAATAGATATATCATATGATGAGTAATTCCAACACTGGGTGTCTACCCAAAGAAAGTGAAAACACTAATTTGAAAAGATATATATATGCCCTATGTTCATGGCAGCATTATTTACCATAGCCAAGTTATGGAAGCAAACAAAGTGTTCATCAATAGATGAATGGATAGAGAAGATGTGGTGTGTGTGTGTGTGTGTCTAAAGGAATATTACTCAGCCACCAAAAAGAATGACATCTTGCCATTGTGACATGTGTTGACCTAGAGTGTGTTAAGTTCAGTAAAATAAGGCAGACAGAGAAAGACAAATTCATATGATTTCACTTGTGTGTGGAATCTAAAAAAAGAAAACCAAACAAATGAGCAAAGAAACATAAGAAACAGACCTGTCAGTACAGAGAAATTGGTGGTTACCAGAAGGGAGGGGGATGGAGGGATAGGCAAAATAAGTGGAGGGGATAAAAAGGCACAAACCTTTATACAAACCAGTTATAAGATAAATAAATCACAGAGATGAAAAGTATAGCCCAGGGAATATAGTTAATAATATTGTAAAAAAAAAAAAAAAAAGAAAAAAAAATCATTTCCCATAGTAGATTCCAATTCCAATCTAAAAACTCCAGATCATAGGAAGAAGGAAAGGAAACGGGGAATACTATTTCCACTGCAAAATATCTGAAAGCTAGAAGTAGAGTATTTTCTAGGAGCAACTGTTTCAAGAGAAAGTGTGCATCAAAATTTTCTTCCTAGTACCCGACTTCTAGGAGAAAATGGGTGATGTGCTTTAAGCCTACCTAGCACCTTTCCCAAGGGCCTATGTGAGGGCCATACATAAGCAAAACTATGAATACTTTGAATTTTCAGGTGAAGTGAATTTCAGTGCAAAATAATGTTGTGATGTAATTATGTGATTTTTCCATTACTTTGGATTAAGAGGGTGGAATTTTTTGATTTATAAGAAGGCAAGAAAAAACTGATGGAGTAGGATAGTGATAGATGGAGCTATACTAGGGGAAAAATAGATCTACAGATATAGGCTCCCTGAACTCATGCAGCCACAGCGCCACCACAGTAGGGAGGGCTGTGGAAGGAACAAGATTGACCTGGCAACCTCATTTCCTCCTTGCTGCCCCTTCTCTGTTCCTGGATGGAATGGCAAGGTTATGAGACCTACCTGTGGCTGCCTACCTCAAGTGAAGCTTAGGAATTCTGAGTAGCACAGTACAGTGGAAAGGGTCTGGGTCTCTAGGAGTCAGGGAGTAGGATTTCTGGTCCTCATCTGCCACTAGGACAGAGACCTAAGGGGCTCACATCTATGTTGTGCTTGTAACCACTCTCCAGGTGGACATACCAGATTTTAAGTTTCTTGAAGCTTTTTTTTTTTTTTTTTAAGATTTTATTTATTCATGAGAGACACAGACAGAGGCAGAGACACAGAGAGAGAAGCAGGCTCCCCATGAGGAGCCTGATATGGGACTTGATCCAGGGATCCTAGGATCATACCCTGAGCCGAAGGCAGGCACTTAACCACCGAGCCACCCAGGCGCCCCTTGAAGCTTCTTTATAGTCACGGTGTTCAGCATTTGGCCTGGCACCTAAAATATACTCATTATACATTTTTTGAGTGAAAGAGTGGAAATACACCATTTTTCTGATTGTAAAAATAGAGAAGGGTTGGGTGATTAGTATTAGTTGTTATGTTTCCTCAGGTTCCTTCAAGCTCTCGAGCCCAGATTTTAGGTCATCTAGTTAACTTTATTTTATTCTATTTTTTTCCTACGCAAGCAACCCATCTGTAATAGCCTTGACATGTCACTCAGCTTCTTTGCTTCAGTAACCATATCCTCACTGTCACTATCTGGTGTTTCCTCATTCCCCCCCCCCCCCCCCCCCCGATTATGTGACAGGTGTCTGGTCTCCAGTCTTGCTTTCTTTTAGGCAGGTTTTAATGAGGTTGGACCTTAGATAATTGCCATTTGCGTAAGCCCAAAACAATTGAACATTGACAGTTTCATATGGTGTACGTCAAGTTCATTGTCCAAACTGTAGTCGCAGTGATGCTTTAACTATTGCAATGGCTTCTCCTGATTCTTCCACCTCTCCCCCCACCCTGTACTCCTGTCCTCATCACCCCCCAAACTCCTTCTTTTGCTGATTCACAGGGCTTTGATGATCTGACCCTTAACTTTCCCAGCTGGCCTAGTCTATCACCACCTATTAATTGTAGATACTAGAAATATATTCTCCTTTATCAACGTTATTAACCATAGTCACCATCCTGTACATTAGATTCTCAGAGAATGCCATTTCTTTTCCCAGAAATTCTTTTCTTTCTTTTTTTTTCTTTTCTTTCTTTTCTTTTTTCTTTTCTTTTCTTTTCTTTTCTTTTCTTTTCTTTTCTTTTCTTTTCTTTTTTCTTTTTTTTCTTTTCTTTCTTTCTTTCTTTTCTTTTCCTTTCCTTTTCTTTCTTTTCTTTTCTTTTTTTCTTTTCTTTTCTTTTCTTTTCTTTTCTTTTCTTTCTTTTCTTTTCTTTTTTTCTTTTCTTTTCTTTTTTTTCTTTTTTTCTTTCTTCTCCAACCCTCAACCCTGTAGCCTAGCTTGGCCAACACTCATTGTAGCAGAAAAGAGATAATATACACATAGTAAGTAAACAAAGCATTTAGTATTTTAGAAGTGAAAAGTGCTATGGAGAGGAGTTTCTTCCCTGTAAAGCATTTCTCCTGCCACATTTCACTGATAGCCTCAAGACTGAAGACAGTACCACAGATGTGGTGTGATGAGCAGAGACTGCAGTAGAAGTCAGGAAGAGGAGTGCCCTTGTCTGGGGCCCTAGCATTTCATCAGTACACTTTGCTAAAGAGGTTAGTTATCCCTGTGAGCTCATAGTGATTTTCCATTGCCCTGGACATAAAAGGAACTAAAAGAAAAAATATTTGGCCCAAATTTCTGTTTTCTAGGAGCCCAGGGAAAAAGGGTCATCGTTGGGAAGTTAGGAAGGCATGACAATTTTCAGGAACAGTTTATTTTCTTATTTCTTAAAAATACCTTTCAGGTATTTATAGATAGTTTAGGAAATGGGGCACTTTCCCACACAGGTGTTTTTGCTATGCATTAGAATCCTGGTATGGGGGAAATGCTACTAAGGCCCCCTTTTAATTCACAGAAGAAACATACCCTTTTGCTCCTTCCTGTATAATCACATTAGCTTGGCCAGAATTATGAGTAATCGGTATAGGAAATGTAGTTATTTTTGGTTGAATATTATGTTTTCATAAAGTATGAGATAATAGGAAATGAAGTGGGTGAAATAAGGAAAGTTAAAAATATAGGCTCTGGACCGAGGCTGCCAGGTGAATCTGAGCTCCATCCTACACCTTACTTAAACTTTCAGGGCCTCACTTTCTACCCATGTGAACTAGGGAAGAAACAGTGTCTTCCCTGTTGGGTTCTTTCAGGAATTAAATGAGATAAGGTACTTAGAACAGCACCTGGTACATCATCGTCACCACTATGAAGTCAATGTGCTTTTTATTTTAAGTGTAAGTGGTCATGCGTACCTCAGGGGCTTTAAGAGTTGTTAATATTTCACAATGTCATTCTTCCGCAGGCCTTCTCAAATGAATACTGCAGGGCCGTGTTCACTCTATAAATCTTCCAGTATTTCCCACATGCTGACGTATGGTTTTTGTTATTGTACCTTCTTTGTATAAGCTGGGCCTTGTGAAACATCTTGAGAAAGCATAATGAAAACGTTTTATTTGAAAACATAGGATGTTTGCACCTCTAGCACATTTTAGTTTTGGAGGTATCTGAATTAGTGGTAGACACCAGAAATGCATCCTCCTTCATTCATGTTCATTCTTTGTCTCTCCTATCCCCTAACCTGTGTCCTCACTCCCCTTCCCTTCTGACTTTCTGTTTCTTTCTCTTCTCTTTCTTGCAAGCATGCACATTGAGGCGGTTGTCCTTAGAATCCCATCTGGTTTTTTCAAAGTGTTATTTCTCTTGTCCCTTTATTTCCTGAACTACCTGTAATCTAAAAGTTCTGTCTAAAGGTTTCATGGATTTAAATAAAACTTTTTTTTTTTGCTAGAATATAAAAAAAAATAAAAATAAAAAAAAAGGTAGTCCATCATTAGGAAAATATGAGTAAATGGTTAGCTGGTTAACTATTGTACATTGGAGTGCTAGGTGTTTTCATCTCTCATTACTTTGTAGGTAACGCTTGTAGGATATATAAAGAACTTATGTGGCTTTATTGTTAGAATGATATGTGGGGTATTAATGACTGATTGGCTGATTAATGACTACTTAATATTGCTTCAAACTCAGATTCTCTTTCACAGTACCTGTTATCTTTATTGTCCCAGAACATTTGCCAGGAATTCTTTTAAAAAATCACTTAATTTGATAAGCTCTTATCGACCTCACGACTTTTTTTATCTTAATCTTGGGACTTTTGGGTTGATTCATAGCTGTCTCTCCACTGCAGTCATTTTTAGGTGATATGCTCTGTTGAGGGATAGTTTCCCCTTTGTATGATTTTAATTTGTTGGCCATTTTTTACTTTCACCTTTTGATTTAATTGAAATATTTCCAAGGTATAAAAATGAACACAAATAAAATTTTAGACACTTATGTATGCATCATAAATTTAAATAGCTATCAATATTTCCCCATATGTGCTTTGGATCTTTCTGCTTTTTAAAATTTTTTTAAATTTTTTTAAATTTTTATTTATTTATGATAGTCACACAGAGAGAGAGAGAGGCAGAGACACAGGCAGAGGGAGAAGCAGGCTCCATGCACCGGGAGCCCGATGTGGGACTCGATCCCGGGTCTCCAAGATCACGCCCTGGGCCAAAGGCAGGCGCTAAACCGCTGAGCCACCCAGGGATCCCTGCTTTTTTTTTTTTTTTTTTAGATAAAACATTATAGATACAGTAAAGCCCCACTGTTCATCCCTTTGTACTTTTTCCTATCTGAGGGGTCTTCATTCACATTTTTTAATATGAATGATTCTTAGAAATGTTTTTATATTTTACTAGATCCATGTACGACATTAGTGATACGTGCAGAAAGACTTAACATCGCAATCCTGACCGGTCCTCAGAAAGGCCTGCCTGTAAGATTAGCCCTTGGCTGGCTGCTGGGAACCTGAATTACAGGTTTCCACCATCCCCAGGATGTGCTCACTGTGCCTAAAGTATACAAGCAATGCAGTAGATGCTGAGCACCTGCTTTCTTTCTGGGAATCTGGGATTTGGGTACATGCCAGGCAGAGATTGCCCATGTGACTAACCCCCAGTAAAAACTTTGGACACTGAGTCTCTAATGAGTTTCCCTGGTACACAACTTTTCTTATGTGTGGTCATAACTAATGCTGGAGGAATTAGGCACGTCCTGTGTGACTCCACTCAGAGAGGACTCTTGGAAGCTTGTGCCTGGTTTCTTCTTCACTTCACTTCATATGCCTTTTCCTTTTGCTGATTTTTCTTTGTATCTTTTCACTGTAATAAGTCTTAGCTGTAAGCACAGTACTACGCTGAGTCCTGCAAGTCCAGGTGAATCGTCAAACCTGTAGGTGTCTTGGAGACAGGAGGTAGCTTCTTTCTTTCTTTTTTTCTTTCTTTTTTTCTTTCTTTTTTTCTTTCTTTTTTTCTTTCTTTCTTTCTTTCTTTCTTTCTTTCTTTCTTTCTTTCTTTCTTTCTTTCTTTCTTTCTTTCTTTCTTTCTTTCTTTCTTTCTTTCTTTTATTTCTTTTTGTTGTCATATAGGCTAAGCTGCTGTAACAAGAGATTCCAGAATGCAGTGACTTGAGCGAAAACGAAAGATATTTTTTTCTAATGTAACAGCTTAGAAGTTGAGAGACCATGAGACTGACAAAGGTAAATGGCCAGGCAGCACGCACATTACTAAAGCACGTTAGGGAAAACATATAGGACAGCAGGGCCAGCCTCTCTGGTGCCCATCACATTCTAGGGCAGCACGAACAATTTTTTTGCAGGTCCTGATGACAGGCAGGGATCAGAAAGAGAGGGATCTTAACATCTGGGCTGTACGGCTTTTAAGCTGCATGACTGGGGACATACCGGTTCCTCTTCTGGTGTGATCATAGGAGTATGATCATATACTCCAGATATACAGGATATACAGGAGTGTGACCCGGCACAGCTTTGGCTCCAGGCCTATACCCCCAGATGAGGGTTTGAGGTAGGGAGAGCGCCAGCCGAATTTCACCTGACATGGCCTGGGGATTCGGGTTCAAGCCTCTCAGTTGCAGTTACAGCGATGACATGGCAGGCTAGCCACAGGACAGGTCACAGCAGCGTTCATGGTTGGGACGAATCCCGGTCTGCTCCCCATGCGAATCGACAGGTTTTAAATACTCTCCTGTTTGCAGACTGGTCAGCCTTTTAATGGTCCTGACTTTACCTGAGTCTCTGTACCCCTGTCCTTTTTTCTTATCCTCCTTTGGGCCTGGAAAGCCCCTAGTTAGCTGAGGTGGCTGCTAATCTCTGTCCCAATGCTCCCTTCCTGCCCTAATGCCCTTCCTCACCTGGCTGCTTAGTGTGGCTTACACCTGGAAGGCTTCTGGTTCTTTCTTAATTTCTGGTACTAGTGCCTTCTCTTTTCTTGTGAGGTTCGGTTTCCATTTAAAATAGTGTTGATTATATGTTAGATATTTATTTTTTGGCAGCACCTTTTTAAAGTTCTTAGTATTTCTTTATTATTTGGTTATAATTAGTACTTTTGTGGTAAGGCTCTAGAATGAGAGAAGACACTCAAGATTTTGTTTTTTTTTAATTTATTTTATTTAATTTAAAGATTTTACTTGTTTATTCATGAGAGACACAGAGAGAGAGAGAGAGAGAGAGAGGCAGAGACACAGAGGGAAAAGCAGGCTCCATGCAGGGTACCCGACGTGGGACTAGATCCCAGGTCTCCAGGATCAGGCCCTGGGCTGAAGGTCGCGCCAAACCACTAAGCCACCAGGGCTGCCCTGATTTTTTTTTTAAAGGAAGTTTGGCAGGCAACTGGGCGGCTCAGTGGTTGAGCATCTGCCTTTGGCTCAGGTTGTGATCCTGGGGTCCTGGGATGGAGGCCGCATCGGGCTCCCTATGGGGAGCCTGCTTCTCCCTCTGCCTGTGTCTCTGCCTCTTTCTGTGTCTCTCATGAATAAATAAGTAAAATCTTTAAAAAAACTAAAAGCAAGTCTAGCCAATTGAATAATTAAATACTTAGCCTATTTGATTACTATATAGAGGAAAAAAATCAACTAATTGATCACCTGATGAATTGCTTGACTCCATCCATTGTGTGTTTTCTTGGGACCAAGTGTAGCAAAGGTCCTCCATTTAGTTGGCATCTTTCCCTCCTTTTTTTTCCCTCCCCCTCTCCACCTCCCCCAAATCCCTCCTCCTTATGGTGATGCCTATTGAACAGCCCCAGAATTTTTGGCTTTCTTATACAAGGAGTTGAGGACAAATTGGTCATTTATAGACCATAAAACAAGTTTAGGAGAGTTATTTTTATATTTTATCCAGATATAAACATCGCAGTTCTTTCTTTTTAATTTACTACTTCCTTTCAAAAGCAGTTATTAATTCACATGGAAGAAGGCCACTGAAGAAGATGTTATTCTCCCAGAGAGAAGGTGCTTTTAGGATTATGTCTGTCTTATTTGGTGTAAATGTACAATTAAACAAAATATCCTAGCTGCTTTTATTTAATAAAGCCCACTCTCCTTTCCTTTCTTCTGTCCCTCAGCTCCCCTGTCCTGTCCTCCTTCCCTCCCTTCCTTTATTTTTTTATTAAAGATTTTATATATTTATTCATGGGAGACACAGAGAGAGGCAGAGACATACGCAGAGGGAGAAGCAGGCTCCCTGCGGGGAGCCCAATGTATGACTTGATCCCTGGACCCCAGGATCACAACCTGAGGCAAAGGCAGACACTCAACCACTGAGCCGCCCGGGCCTCCTCTCCTTCATTCCTTTCACTGATCATGAAACTTGGGGTTACCTAATGCCAGCTGCCAATAAGACCATCTGTTCTGATGACAGATTATTTAAAATCTCTTCTGTTGACATTGCCGTGGCTCCTGCTGGGGCTAGATAGATACCTTACATATTATTTCCATTTGTCCCAGAGAAACAGGAACACAATGAAAGGGTTTAGACGAAGTAGAACCATCATTTCTACTGAAAATAAAAGCGCATCTCAGAATGGGCACACAGCTATTCAATGGTGGATACTAATATCGTCTTGATATATGATGAATGGCTTATTTCTTCAATAATAAGTAATATGTTTTCAGTACTTTTGTATCCCACTGACAAATGAGACAGAGATGGGCTGCTAGTAATTAGTTAGTAATTACCTGGATTTATGCTTTTATACTTTGATGTTAGAAAATGACTTCTTTAGTGTCTGATGTTGCTAAATAACATTCCTAAGAACTTATAAAAAAAGCCACTTTTTTCATCTTTTGTTAATTATATACTTTAAGACAGCAATTAGGTAGCATTTTTGAGCCTAGACCTTTTAATCAACTAGGAAGAGACTGACCCCTTTGTTTTTTTTTTATTTTTTGACCAGTACCACTTACATTGCCCCAGGGACCAAATTCAAGTTAATTTCAATGGGAGACTTTGTATTCACCATAGCAAGTTCACCCCCAAAGCACAGATGCCTCTAGTTGCTGGTTAACCTTGCACATGATAGCTAGAGTGAGAGAAGACTCACCACAGCCCTAATGTGTACCTTCAAGCCTGACTCCCTTCCTCAAAATGTCCATGTACAGGTAACTTGACACCCTATTTTCTTTCACTTAGAAGGTTTGAACACAGAACCTGTCAGTTGAATAGTACCTGCTTTGTGATGCCTTTATTTGAGGAGGTATTTGCCATTTAAGAATTTTTGTAATTATTTATGATAAATGAAAGGGATAGCAAGTGCGGTTTGACTAAGTTTGAGGTTCAAATCACAAGCTTAAGCATAGCTGTAATTCTGACAGTTATCAGTTATGTGGTGAGGGAGCATGTCTAGACTTCTGTGGGCCTCTGTTTCATGGTCTATAAAATGGATCTAATAACAGGGAACCTCCTGTCTCACATAATTGTTATGAGGATTAAATAAAATGTTCATATGAAATGCATTCTGTAACCTGTAAATATATTATAAATTTTAGTTATTTAATACTTGATATCAGCTAATAGATTTAAAGGGATGGGATCCCTGGGTGGCGCAGCGGTTTGGCGCCTGCCTTTGGCCTGGGGCACGATCCTGGAGAACCGGGATCGAATCCCATGTTGGGCTCCCTGCATGGAGCCTCTTCTCCCTCTGCCTATGTCTCTGCCTCTCTCTCTCTCTCTGTGACTATCATGAATAAATAAATAAAAATCTTTAAAAAAAATAAAGGGAATGTACACAGAATTGAAGAAGAAATTCTAGTTGGTAATTTTTATCTTGGTAATGTCTACTATCTTGAGAGATTAAGTAGCCCTCTTATTCTGACTTCTGGATCTTTGTTATGGTTGGTGTCAAGAAAACAGCAATTGGTAAATGGAATCAACCCAGTAATTAGTGGCTTGTGTGTTGTTTTTTTTTAACCTGTGAAACAGGTCCTTGAGATTTTGTATAGCATGGACTATTAAGAAGAGTATTTTTCTAAATGAATTCTGATATCTTAAATAGATACTGTATTTTTATCATTCACTTTACCTTTTAAATAGGAAGGACAGTGGATGAGATTTCCAAAAAGGCATACTAGTTCACTATAAGAATATGCTTCATTATGAACCCTTAAAACATCACAGTATTTTTATACCTTGATTATTTTTGATGAATGCTACATTGGATTTAAAGGCCAGACTCTCTGGTTAGACCACCTGCATTTGAATCCCAGCTTTACATCTAATAGATGCATGTGTTGGAAAAGTTACTATTTCATTTGTTACTGGCTCATGAAAATATTGTAATAGTGCCCTGGCTTTTGAACAGGTGCCCCTCTCTCTCTTTCTCTTCCTCAATCATTCTACCTATCCACGCTTTATTCCAAAATTTGAAAACAGGGATCCCTGGGTGGCGCAGCGGTTTAGCGCCTGCCTTTGGCCCAGGGCGTGATCCTGGAGACCCGGGATCGAATCCCACGTCGGGCTCCCAGTGCATGGAGCCTGCTTCTCCCTCTGCCTGTGTCTCTGCCTCTCTCTCTCACTGTGTGCCTATCATAAATAAATAAAATAAAAAAAATTAAAAAAAAAATTGAAAACAGATTAGAAAAATAAATGTTTATCCCTCTTTTTAATTGCATTGATCATAAGGTTAATAAAAAATATTACAGAAATAAGAGAGCACAGGATCCTTGCTTCCTGTTGCTTGCTTTTGTCTTTGCAGAGCATTCTTTGCCAATGCTTTTGGGTAAGCATTTGGTATCGCTGGAGTGACAGACGGATGAAATGTGCTTTTAAAATAAGAAGGCATGTATATGTATAAACATATGACCATGTATATGCATCCATATACACAAACACAGATTTGGATGGAGTGAAAAAACATGAAAGAAAAAAAAAAACTCCTCTATTTTGGTTAATGATTATGAGAAATAATTTGGTTAGTAAATGATACATTTTAGGAAGATTATCAAGAATGTATGGAAACTTTTCAAGGAAATACACAATATAGCAATTAATTGGCTCTTTGTATAACTTCACAGCAAGTATGTACCCATATAGATCATGGATGGAAATGAGCAATGCCACATATAAAACATGAGCACCACAAATGTATATGCACTAATTCAGAGTGTTTTCTCTATTAGGTTATAGAATACTTAAGTATGCAAAAAAAATACATGGAGGTCACTTCATTCAATGTGGCTTAAATCTAATTAAATGCAATTTATTTTTATATGTTTCTGATAAATTGACAATGTCCAAAAGTTTTAAGACTTTATAGTTAAAATTTTTAGAACTATGAAATTTTCGTATTTTACTGTTTTTTAAAATCTACCTTTTTTTTATATTAAAAAAGCCACTCAGCTATCTTATGTCTATTTTTTACATACTGTCTCTTTTTCTGTACTTTTACTTTTAACTTTTAGCTTGTATCTTAACATATAGTTTGGTCTGTCTTTTTTGTTGTTGTTATTATTTTTTTTATCCCTTTTAACAACCTCGGCCTTTAATATAGAAAATTTCATTTAAAGTAATTATTCATGTGGTTGGAAGTTAGTGTAATTAATGTTCTACTTTTTCTGTTCTGTTTATCTTTCTTGCCCCTTGTCCCTGCATACATCTGTTCTTGCCTTCTCTTGGAGTAATTGAATATTTTATGTGATTCCATTTTAATTTATTATCTTTTTAGCTATATCAGGTTCTTAGACATACACATATATTTACATTTTTAAGTCTACTTGGAGTTAATATTGTGCCAAATTATGTAAAATGTAAGAACCTTGCAATCATATAGGCCCATTTACAACTCCCCTCTCCGTTACGCTGTAGTTATCACAGATAGTACCTACACATATGTCATGAACTCCACAATTGGTTGTAGTTTTTGCTTTAAGCAATGTGTTTTTAAGAAATTGAGAGTAATAAAGAACTTATTAAACTCAACACCAAAGAAACAAACAATCCAATCATGAAATGGGCAAAAGACATGAACAGAAATCTCACAGAGGAAGACATAGACATGGCCAACATGCATATGAGAAAATGCTCTGCATCACTTGCCATCAGGGAAATACAAATCAAAACTACAATGAGATACCACCTCACACCAGTGAGAATGGGGAAAATTAACAAGGCAGGAAACAACAAATGTTGGAGAGGATGCGGAGAAAAGGGAACCCTCATACACTGTTGGTGGGAATGTGAACTGGTGCAGCCACTCTGGAAAACTGTGTGGAGGTTCCTCAAACAGTTAAAAATAGACCTGCCCTACGACCCAGCAATTGCACTGTTGGGGATTTACCCCAAAGATACAGATGCAATGAAACGCAGGGACACCTGCACCCCGATGTTTCTAGCAGCAATGGCCACGATAGCCAAACTGTGGAAGGAGCCTCGGTGTCCAACGAAAGATGAATGGATAAAGAAGATGTGGTTTATGTATACAATGGAATATTCCTCAGCTATTAGAAATGACAAATACCCGCCATTTGCTTCAACGTGGATGGAACTGGAGGGTATTATGCTGAGTGAAGTAAGTCAGTCGGAGAAGGACAAACATTATATGTTCTCATTCATTTGGGGAATATAAATAATAGTGAAAGGGAATATAGGGGAAGGGAGAAGAAATGTGTGGGCAATATCAGAAAGGGAGACAGAACATCAAGACTCCTAACTCTGGGAAACGAATTAGGGGTGGTAGAAGGGGAGGAGGGTGGGGGGTGGGAGTGAATGGGTGACGGGCACTGGGGGTTATTCTGTATGTTAGTAAATTGAACACCAATAAAAAATAAATTAAAAAAAAAAAGAAATTGAGAGTAAAGTAGTGCCATATATTTATATATATTTATCCACATATTTATCTTTATGGTGAACATTATTCTTTCCAAATATCTGAATTTTACCTGATAACTTTTCCTTTCAGCCTAAAGAACTTTAGTGCTTCTTGTATACCTTAATATTTAATTACCTGTGGATTTTTAAAAATATTTTATTTCTTTATTCATGAGAGACACACAGAGAGAGACAGAGACATAGGCAGAAGGAGAAGCAGGCTCCAGGATCACGCCCTGAAGGCAGATGCTCAACCACTGAGCCACCCAAGCATCCTACCTGTAGATATTTTTATGTTGCCTCCATTCTTGAAGGCTATTTTCAATAGATTGTTAATTTCAAGTTGAAAATATTTTTCTTTTAGCACTTTATGATAATCTATAATTTCAGGTTCTCCACTGTTTCTGATTAGAGTCGGCAATAATTTTATATCATTATTCTCCTGTGCTATTTTTCTCTTACTGCTTTCAAGATCTGCCATCATTTGTGGTTTTAGCAGTGTGACTATCAAATACCTATGTGTGGTATTTCAGTTTATCCTGTTTGAAATTCACAGAGCTTCTCGAATTTTAAAAATTATATCTTCCACCAAATTTTAGAAGTTTGGGGTCATATTTTTTCAAATAACTTTTCAACCAATTCTTTCTTGCTTTATTCTCTTTTTCACAGTCCAGTTACATGTATGTTATACCTTTGATATTGTTTCACAGATCACTGAAGCTTCTGTTTATTTTTTTTTCAGATCTTTTCTCTGTTCTTTTTAGATATTTTTGTTGGTTCATGTTCAAGTTCATGACTCTTTTATCTGTCACTTCCAATATATGCTAAACCTATTGCCTTGGCTTAAAAAAATAGTTATTGCATCTTTAGTATTTAGTATTGTAGCATTTAGCTCTCTTTCATTTTCTGTTTTGCTTTTCTACTTGTGCATTCATTATGAGCATATTCTTCTTTATATCATTGAGGAATTATATAATATTTGTATCTTAATTCTAACATCTGTTTCATCTCAGATTTGGTGTCAGTTGGTTGCCTTTTCTCTTGATTATGCATCATGCTTTCTTATTTCTTTACATATCTAAGTAATGTGGGATGCATCTTTGATGGATACATTATAGAGATGCTGCATTCTATTACATTCAACTAGGTGGTATTGATATTTTGCTTGTTTGTCTGGAATAAAATTCTAAGCTATAATCTCTCTTCACTACTTTTAGCCTCAGCTGGCTGCTTAGTTTGCCCCAAATACACATAGTACAAGGGTCAGCCATAGATTTGAGGAGAGTGCATTTGTAGAACTTTGAGATCACCTTCTATGGTTTTCTGTTTTTGTGGACCAAACCTTCTCCCATCCTGCTCCAGTCTTTAGGTGCTGTGGTGCTCAAACCCAGTACTTTGTATCTGAACTCGTAAAACTACAGGTTCTCATTCAAGTTTTAGCCATCCATGCAGATCCCCCTCAGAAAGAAAAGCTGTAAAACCAGAAAACTTATCCTGTGTGCCATTCCATTCTTCCAAATTTAAGTTCCCCTCTAGTTTATTCCTACATTTGCTTATTTTCCAGTGACCTTAGAAAGCTGTTTTATCTATTTGTCTTATGTTTATAGTTGCTCTCTGTAAGGGGGTTGGTTGGATAGAAAGTACTCCACCATACCAGGAGTGAATTGCTGTCATGTAGATGCACCAGCTGTAAATAAAAATAGTGGAAAAAAAACATTTCTTTTTGAAACAGAAGACACTTTTTGGTCACTGGATATTCTGTAAGGTTATGAATTTTGCTTCAGGGAAAGAACTGTTTGTCTGGCAGGAGATCATTTAAGGAAAAGTTAAACTGCACCAAATTCTATTGCACTGCAAATCCTAGGAGATTTTTTAAAAAATCTGTCTAGATGAGAAGTTTACCTGTTATAAAAGTTTTAAAGGTATAATTTATAAATTGGTGACTGGAGGGATCCCTGGGTGGCGCAGCGGTTTGGCACCTGCCTTTGGCCCAGGGCGCGATCCTAGAGTCCCGGGATCGAGTCCCACATCAGGCTCCCGGTGCATGGAGCCTGCTTCTCCCTCTGCCTGTGTCTCTGCCTCTCTATCTCTCTCTCTCTCTCTCTGTGACTATCATAAATAAATAAAAATTAAAAAATAAATAAAATAAATAAATTGGTGACTGGAGATGTAAAAATATATTTGAATATGACACTGAGTGTATTTGAATAGGATATTGACCAAGTTGTCCAATGGGTTTCAGATTTCAGTTTGAGAGTCTAATCATGTAGGTCTCAATCCTTAATATGAAGTATGCTATATGCTAGTGTATGAGGTTGGTAAGAAATACAGATTCCTGGGTTTCATCCCCGGATATTCTGGTTTAATAAGTTTGGGGTATTACTTTTCTTTTTCTTTTTCTTTTCTCTTCTTTTCTTTTTTTAATAAATTTATTTTTTATTGGTGTTCAATTTGCCAACATACAGAATAACACCCAGTGTTCATCCCGTCAAGTGCCCCCCTCAGTGCCCGTCACCCATTCACCCCCACACCCCGCCCTCCTCCCCTTCCACCACCCCTAGTTCGTTTCCCAGAGTTAGGAGTCTTCATGTTCTGTCTCCCTTTCTGATATTGCCCACACATTTCTTCTCCCTTCCCTTATATTCCCTTTCACTATTATTTATATTCCCCAAGTGAATGAGAACATATAATGTTTGTCCTTCTCCGACTGACTTACTTCACTCAGCATAATACCCTCCAGTTCTACCCACATTGAAGCAAAATGGCGGGTATTTGTCATTTCTAATGGCTGAGGAATATTCCATTGTATACATAGACCACAGCTTCTTTATCCATTAAGTATCTGTATTACTAATACATTTAATGGGTGATTCTTACTCTGTAGCTAGGTTCCAGAATTATTGATACTCTTTATAATCCTAACTCAGATTTGGAGCTTTTTGAGATAACTGTGAATGGGAATTTAAGGAGGAGTGAGTGTTTTTGTAAGTTAGATCTGTGAGTTTTCAGGCATTTAATCTTACGATTATTTGTCTCCAAACAACAGAATATGACTATACCACCTTAAACAAACAAACAAAAAGGAGTTAATTGAAAGAATTCCTCATAGTTCAAAGAAGTACAAAGCTGAACAAATAAATAGGTGCTAGGTTTAGAGCAATGAGGCAGTGTTGAGATCTTCATTTGAGAGAATCATGGAGATATTCTGAGTGCTATCATTGGATGACTTCGTTCCAACAGCCACATGAGTTCCTTCAGTGTTCTTTTAAAGATTATTATTATTTTTTTAAAAAAAGAATCTGTTTGGCTTAGTATAGGGCCTATGTCTACTCCTGTGTTTAGAAGCAAAAGTCCTATGGTTGGCAGCTTGTCAGAGTTGCCTTCAGAGATACTGACCAGAAAAAAAATAAAAAGATCAGCAATAGAATCTGTCCTTTGGCTCCCAAGGACACTCTTCCCACTATATATACAATTCTGAATATTCCCCTTCTTAATGTAAATGTAGGATTCCTTGAATATAGCTACAGGTACCCTTACATCCTAATGGGTAATATCCTAAAATCATACTTGTCAAGGGGCCACTGTTATTCACATCTATTTTTCTTCCAGTTTTGTTATATTATCATCTAAATATTCCATAACTTGTAGATCAAATGGTAAATATAGATACCTCCCTACTCTCCATATGTATCATAATAGGAGAAAGAAAGAAAGAGTGAGAAAAAATGACAAAGTATATACGTATCTCATTGCAAGTTTTTTCTTCATTGGCTTTTGGGTCATAACTTTCATTTGTAGCTTCTTCTACCAATTCTATGTTCTCCTTGCCTTCACCAAATATCTTAGCCAATGAAGAAGTTAAAATGACTTTGATCATACAGTTTCAGGTTCTCCTACAGTGGAAGTATTGTATTCCCTGATGATATATTCTTCTCTTTGTTATTAAAATATCTAAATCAACAGTACTCAGAATCACAAGGTCAGGGGGAAAAACTGATATTTAGTCATTGAGTATAATTTTTAAAGACTCAACCACCTGGTGCATGGATTTTTATATTTCGGTTCTTGTTGAATACTATTATATGTCAATAAGTGGTTCATAGCATAAAATTTCATGAGAGAGGGTAGCTCGATCTCACAATATTTTATTTCCCAAACTAAGCTTTCAAAAGATCATTCTTTGGGGGAACATACAAAAAATATGAATCTTAAATGATAGCCTCTTTCTTTTTCTTTCTTTCTTTCTTTCTTTCTTTCTTTCTTTCTTTCTTTCTTTCTTTCTTTTTCTTTCTTTTTTTCTTTCTTTCTTTCTTTCTTTCTTTCTTTCTTTCTTTCTTTCTTTCTTTCTTTCTTTCTTCTTCTTTTTCTTTCTTTCTTTTTTTGCTTGAAATGAACCATCCATTGGTGGCATCATTATGTGAAATACATACAGTTATCTAAGGAGGAAATCGGATGGTGATGCTAGGAGACTCATGTTAAGCAATAAAAATAAATCTAAATCCCAAACAACTTTCTGTTACTGTGAGAATGATTGCTAAATCCTCCACAGTGATATTAGACAATGCAATCAATTAGGATGGTCCTCTTAATGGTTTTCAACTTGTTTGACATGGCACTTTCATATAGCATAATCGGATTATCTGTATGTTGTGACAATGATTCCCTTAGCTTTGCACCAATTATTCTTGTCTGTTTGCTCTAGTATGCCATACAAATTGTATCATAAACTGTGTACGCCATGATGTGCAATGGGTTATAAAGCTTTCTTCCTTTAATGTATCACATCATAGTGGGGACAGATCCTGTACTTAGTAAGTTGGGCAATCAGCAGAAGTGAGATCCAGACTAGTCTTGTAGAAATTAAGTTCATGTTTTGATCCCATGCATAGCTTCATTTACTGCCACTGGAATGCTGAGCTGGTTTCACAAGGAGAATAACTGACATTTACAGAAGGAGTTATCTAGCTCATCTGATTAGGAACCTCTTCTGCAGGGAACCTTTTGGTTAGCATTTATATGAGATACAGATATCCTCAGATCCTGGTCATATTCCAAAAAGTCTCTCCTAACCTTTCCTTTGAACTACTTGGTCACCAAAATTCCAATTTCATTTCTTTCATGATTCTGATTACTTGACCAGACAACCAAGGAATTGGTATGTAGATCTTAACCTGGGGCTGTAGCTCCTTCCAGACAAAATAGAAAGTGATGCAGAATGCTTAAATTCAGCCAGCTGTGAACTGTCATTCTTCATTTTTTTTTTTTAAATCACTATCCCTGAATGAGCCTGTAGCACTTTCATTGTCTGCTTGGGCATGGTTCCAGTATATCTTGTAGAAGCATCAATAAGAAAGGCTAGAGGTTTTTATAAAATCTTTAATTAGTAAAGAAGAACTCCCCAGGAACATAGGTATGAATTAAGGAAGAAGAAAAGTGTTAGGAACATAGATATTGGGTCATGTGAGCAGAATGGTCAACAATTTGCACCATCAGGATCTGATCCCATATATATCATTTTCATTGGTAGATGGAAATCAAGATCTATTGGATATGCCTGCCACAATATCAAAATTAATCAGATAACACTTAATTCAGGAATAAAAGATCAACTTGTATGGTTTGGCATCCCATGATCAGATACTAAGTTTTACCAGATATCAGAAGGAAGCTAGAGGATATTTTCTTAAAAAAGAAAGTCATTTGCTTAGGAATAGTTGGCCTTATTACTATACCATAAAACACATTACTATACCATAAAGCACACAAAGGCTCTGCTGTGATTCTCATATTAAATATGATCATGTGTTCATGAAAACTAAAATAAAGCAACATGCACTGTATCTTGGCCAAGTGGGAGAATTTTTTTTTTTTTTTTTTTTTTTTTTTTACCCAGGGCTCCTCAATACTGGCAACTTTTTAAAATAATTTGGAGAATGGGTCAGTGATAAATATAACTTCCAAAATCAGAGCAGCTAACTAGATGTTCTTACTCCTTGTTGTTTGGGTATACAAGATATAGCAACTTGTTCTTGACTGTGAAAGAAGTGTGCTGATGTTCTGTAAACCAATGGACTCTTAAAAACTTCCCTGAGGTGGTAAGATCATATATTTCTATGAGATTTATTTCCCAATCTCTGCCACACATTTGTGTTATGGAGTCAGATGGAGTGACTGTTATTTCCAGCTTTCTAGAACCTGTCAGTAATATGAAGTCAGTATTATAGACTAAAATGGTGTGCTGTGGGATTGTGTGAGATTTGTTGTATCTTTTTTTTTTTTTAAGATTTTATTTATTCATTAAAGAGAGAGAGAGAGAGAGAGGCAGAGACACAGGCAGAGGGAGAAGCAGGCTCCATGCAGGGAGCCCAACGTGGGACTTGATCCTGGGTCTCCAGGATCAGGCCCTGGGCTGAAGCGGTGCTAAACCACTGAGCCACCGGGGCTGCCCAGATTTGTTGTATCCTTGAGGCAGAATGGCAAATGTGAACTGCTGGCTTTGCCAAGTAAAAACAGTCTGCTAGTGGTATTCTTAACAGAATAGAGAAAAAAAAAAGGTAATACATTTATCAAATGAACACTGCATTTTAGGTAAAACAGGTTATGTCAGTTTTATCCAGTAACAGTATCTGGAACAGCAGCTATTGTTATAATCACCACTTTATTACTTGTATAAAAATTCCCCGTAATTCTTTAAAACCCATTTATCTTCTATACTAGCCCAGATTGGAGAGTTAAATGGAGAAGTGACAGGAATCATCACTCTTGAGTGTTTTAGGTCTTTGCATTTTGTTGTCTTCTCTGAGTGGCTCAGTAAGAATACAGTAATTTTTTTAAAATTTACCATTATTTTTAAGGAGGCAGTGCTTCAATGGCTCTCACTGGTCTTTTTCTATCATAACAGCTCTTGTACCACAGTCGGGTCTTTCTTTGGGGGTTTGAGTAGCGTGACAACTTATTAGGGTATCCATTTCAATATATCCTTAAGAATGTTGTAAATACGTATAGAATGTGTTTGGGCATCCCACTGGCCTTGCAACCAAATGTGTTCAGATTGGAATTACGTGCGTATTCTTTACTGGAACACCATAGAGACATTCCATGTCTTCACCACTTATTACTGTTCCACAGCAACACGTTCTACTTCTTGTGTCCACCCCATTGATACAGAATACATATGAATGAGATGGAACAAGAAGAAGGAGGAGTTGATCAGATAAAAACAATGGTTTTCCATTGAACAATCTGGAAAGGTGCCAGTGATAATACTGATTA
Organism: Canis lupus baileyi; assembly: GCF_048164855.1. Classification (NCBI taxonomy): domain Eukaryota; kingdom Metazoa; phylum Chordata; class Mammalia; order Carnivora; family Canidae; genus Canis; species Canis lupus. Next base: position 63,672,712 of record NC_132851.1, on the reverse strand, counting down.
TGTACATAATAATTACACATGTATACCATTGTATGCTATATTATATGTATTATTCCATTTGATCTTCATAATAATCTTATTAAGATTTTTCTTACTGCTGTTATTATCACTACTTTTACTGTGAAAACTGAAGTGAATGATACTATAGATTTTCCAGAATTTCAGAATAAATAATTGGTATATGCAGAACTTGAGTCCTATATTTGTGATTAAAAATTAAATGCTTTTCACTCTATCATAAGTTTTAGACTACAGGCTCTATGATTGATTTGAACTTATTTCTTATAAAATCATGGAATGTTAATGAGGGAAGAGGTTTTGGTGACTGGTGATCTCTAAATGATTTATCTGGTCCAAGGTTTATTGAACATTTATATTTACCCAGATAACAACTTATTAATGAGTAATAATCTGTCAGGAGGTCCAGTATGTGAAATAGATGGAACTGAGTTATTCCATTTGAAAGTCTCAGACCCTGACTTTACTCTGACCTTGGCTTCCAGGGAAGGGATGCATTCAGGATCACTGGTTGCTCTGTGGAGGAGAGTTTTCAGGAAAATTGGTGTAGTAAGCAGGATCTTAAGGTAGTCCCATGCCCTGTATAATCAATATCCTCCTCCTGAGTATGGGCAGAACCTGTAAATGTGATGGGATACTTAAAGGAAGATTATCCTGAGTGGGCTTGACCCCAGTAGAGAACCTATTAAAATAAGATGAAATATTAGAGAGATGTGCTCCTGCTGGCCTGGAGAAAGTAAGGAGCCATGTTGTGAGCTGCCTGCAGCGGCCTCATGGCAAGAAACTGAAGGAAGCTTCTAGGAGTTGAAGCCTTGGCTGAGGACTGGCAAGAAAACTGGGATCTCTATTATACAGCTGCAAGGAAAGGAAGTATGCCAACAACCCATGAATTTGGAAGAGGATTCCAAAGTTCAGATGAGAACCTCAGCGTGGTTGACATCTTGATTTCAGCTTTGTTCAAACCTGAAAAAAAAAAAAAAAAAAAAAGTTGAGCCCTACCCAAGTTGAGCCCTACCCAAACTCTGACCTACAAGACCAATTCAGTCCTGCCCAGACTCAGATCTATGAGTCTATGAATTTAACAAATGAATGTTGATTTAAACTGCTTAGTTTTGTAGTGATTTGTTACATGGCAAGTAGAATGCTAAGACAGTTTGGTGTAGTGTTCATTATTATAACTTCTATGACTGGAAATGTAAATTACAAGTCACGTTGACGGTGGTTTGGAGATGTCATATACAGTTATAAGAAAGAGAGCACTTATATTTTAGCAGTATATAATGAAAGCTGTCCTTTCCATAGGATCTCAGACCTACTATTAATAGCCCATCTAAGATGGTTTCATGTGGTTCTATTCAGAATTATAAATGGAAGTTTCTGCTAATAATAATAATGATGATGATGATAGAATTATAAAAATAGTAGTTAATAAAACTAGGTGGTGAAAGCATTATTATATTATACTTATTACATGATTTGAGAATTCTCCTTTAGGAAGGGACCAGCCTCTGTTGGGGAAAAAAAAATAAAATATAAAAACCTGCTTGGGTCAGAAGATGAAATCATACTGGATTTGTATGTGAGCAGAATTTCCCATTTACAAAAAGAATGAATTTGCTTGGGTCACCAGAAAAGGGAGACAAGGAGGACTACTGGGGAGGTTGGGAACACTGAAATGATAGAAGGCTGGGCCACCCTTCCCTGAAAAACTTAAGAAAGTAACCAAACTTATCAAATATTTGTTGAAAAAGGATTTTCCTTGGGAGCGAGAGAAAGGAATGAACTTGGTATCCTAATATGAGATGTAAAGAGCATGTTCTACAGGGAATGAGGGGCCACTAACAAGTAGTCAGTCCTTGGGAATTCGCTTAAATCCTAGAGAAGACTCTGGACTCCCACAGGTCTCTTAGATATGGGGAGGCAGGACTTGACATCTAGAAACATTCATTTTAAGTTTATCATGTTTTAGGCACTATGATAAACACAGCTATAGAACTTTATTTTCTTCTCCTGAAGGTAGATGCTATTTCTGTCTTGATCTTAAAGTCCAAGCACTTAGTATATATAGTGCCTGATATGTTAGGTGCTTTACAAGTATTTTCTTAAATTTATTTACAAAAAAAAAAAAAAAAGAGTAAAATTTCATTTTACTGAAATTTGTCAGTTCAGTGACAGATTCACTTTTATTCACGTAGCTAGAAAGGGGCAAAACTAGTAATGATAATCCCTTTTGTCTAATTTCTGTTATATATATAGCACTTGTTAAGTACTACATACTGCCTCTCATCAATTTAAATGATATTATTTTGGATGTTGATTTTCAACTCAAGAGATTTTCATATAAAATCCTGGTCATAAAATCTATAATGAACTGCCTGTACATATCTTTCAGAAAAACTGGCATAATTCATTGTAATCAATTTTAACATACTTGGGAGCTTTACTTATAAATGACAAGTATTTGTGATTCCAATAAACACAACCAGTTCAAGGCTCAGTTCCAGTTAGGTATATGCTCTTTGTGGAAACTTAAACTCTCCAGATAAAGTCAAGGAAAACCGTTGTGTTCATACCTATGCCTCCACTCTTCCCCTGAGTATCTACCTGCTTTGTTGAATTGCCTTTCTTTTTATTTTTTAGGTGCTTGAAAAGCTTGCTCTGTCGCACAAAGAGCCTTCTGTGGCCCCAAAAACATTAGTATCTATCTATTCTTCCTCCTTTCACTCTTCTCTGAAGATCCTAAAAACACTGTCATTTTTTGAAAAGATTTCATGTATTTGACAGAGAGAGAGAGAGAGAGCATGAGCAGGGGGTAGGAGCAAGGGGAGAGAGAGAAGCAGACTCCCGGCTGAGCAGGGAGCCCAATGCAGGGCTCAGTCCCAGGACCCTGGGATCATAACCTGAGCTGAAGAAGACACATAACCCGTCGAGCCACCCAGACGTCCAAAACGCTGTCATTTTAAGAGCCAAAGATCTCCAACAATGATTAAAGTGTACTTACACAGATTTTCCGTGCATGTGCCTTATTTTATGTTGCCCTACATTTGTCCACTTGTTCTCTTCCCATCTGGCTTATAGAAATAGATTATGTCATATTTCTGAAATGCTAAATTTGGCACCTTATTATTTTACTGTCCAACATTTATGCACGATTATTGTGTTTGCAATGTATCTTTCTGTTTTCCATTTCCATTGAAAATTTGTGAAAGTCTTAAAAGGTTAAAGTAAGATTTTGCCAGTAAAATGATACTGTAAATTTCATGCAGTGTCCCAAGAGCACAGCCAAATACTGACGCATCCTTTTATACAGTTCAAACTGGGCAGCATTTCTTTATGACTTTCACTGTATACAGCACGTTACTGTGCTTTATGGATTTTCACAATCTTTTTAATTTACTTGTGTTTTTTTGGTTAGTTTCCATACCTATTAAGAAGAACATTTCCTTTTTATCTTTTATTAAGTTTTAAAATTTCAATTCCATTGTAGTTAACATACAATGTTATGTTAGTTTCAGGTGTACCGTATAGTGATTCAGCAGTTCTCTACATGACTCCGTGCTCATGGCAAGTGCACTCCTTAATCTCTATTTCACCCATCCCTGCGCCCACCTCCCTTCCGTTGACCATCAGTTTGTTTTCTGTAGTTATGAGTTTGTTTCTTGGTTTCTCTCTCTCTCTCTCTCTCTCTGTCTCTCTCTCCCCCTTTTTGTTTGGTTTGTTTCTTAAATTCCACATATGAGTGAAATCATACAATATTTGTCTTTCTCTAACTGACTGACTTCACTTACCATTACGCCTTCTCGCTCTATCTATGTTGCAAATGGCTGATTTCATTCTTTTCTTTATGGATGATTAATATTCTGTCGTATGCGCATATATATATATATGCGCATACGACAGAATATATGTCATACATATGACAGAAAAAATATATATAGCAAAATTCTTTATCCATTTATCTGCCGATGGACACTTAGGATGTTTCCATAATTTGGTCATGGTAAATAATGCTGCAATAAACATAGGGATGCATGTGTTCTTTTGAATTCATATTTTTTTTTTATTTTGGGTGTAAATGTCCCATAGTATGATTACTAGATCATAGGGTAGTTCTGTTTTTAAGTTTTACACAAGAAGCAACTTATAAAAATCTTGCCCATATTAAAAGACTGGTGTTTCTGACTAAATTCCTTCATAGATTTCCACAGAATTTAAATGGATTATTATGATCCATTTTGATTCCATTTGTGGAAGAGAATTTTTCTAGAAAACACTTCCTGGGATGAGATTCTTTATGATCGTAAACATGCATTCTTCCCTCCTCATTACTCAGATTATGTATAAAGAGCCAGCTCTCTTTGAAGTAGCTTATTCAGGGATAAATATTTGAAGAGATTCAGAGCAATTATTCATTCTTATTTCTAGCTTTTTGTTGTGAGTTAGTGAATCACAGTTTTTGAGTTCAGAAATTTGAACTGAGATAATGGAGAAAATGCCCTTTCTCTGAGTACAAGTAGAGACCACATTGACTTAGCTTCAGAGTAGAAATTCCTTGTTTTGTCCAATGCTTGGCAACATCAAAGGCCACCCAAAATGTCAAGGCTGTAGACCTAACTTGCTCAAGGTGACAGAGCTGCTGGCAGTGGAGTCATGTCACACTGGATGGCAATTTGGAATACTTGTAGCATCTGTAGAGGAAAGTTTATGTAGATTTGGAAATTGCTGGAACAGAGAGGCAGACATAGACCAGTCATGCTCTGTGACTGCTGCGTCCTTTCTCCTTTAGGCCTTTCTAAATTGACTTTTCTGAGTAGGTTTTAGCAATACCCAAGTGAAGTTATTCTGCAATAACATATAACCCTGAATCCCTTTTTCCCCTTTGATGTTTCTCCTTACTCCATTATATTTTCCCAGTCTCCTGGGACTTCTTAGATGATAGAAGATAAAGATGCAGAGGAAGAACCCATTTGCAACAAAATGATCTAGAAAGGTGTGTTCAAGGAGCTGGCAACCATCCCCTCCCCTCTCCTTTCTGAGGGTGCTATTCAAAGCATTTAACTGCCAGTGGGGCATGGACACACACCATTCAGAACGGGCATTGGCCCAAGTGCTGAGGCAGGGTGGTGGCAGTACCTTGCTATGACAGGCATTTCCCTTTAAGATGCCTTTGTGGTCTGCAACGCTCAGGGGATGGCTTGGACAGCAGTTATCTGCAGTACGGAAGTATTTTAATATTTTAATATCTGGTAAAACAGTGTTAAGAGTATTGGCTACATGACTACCTAGTCTTCCTCTCTCTTTTTCAATATATGAATTCCTGTTTATGGCACTTAAATGAATGCCACCTATGGAAGAATTTCTAGGTATTTGATCATTACTCACTTAAGCTCACATGGTATCATTTTAAATTTTATTTATTTATTTTTTTTATTTATGATAGTCACACACACACACAGAGGCAGAGACACAGGCAGAGGGAGAAGCAGGCTCCACGCACTGGGAGCCCGACGTGGGATTCGATCCCGGGTCTCCAGGATCGCGCCCTGGGCCAAAGGCAGGCGCCAAACCTCTGCGCCACGCAGGGATCCCACATGGTATCATTTTATTAATCAAATGTAGGCATTCAGTCATTCAAAGATACTGTCCTTATATCGTAGCGAGAGAGAATAAAAATATAAAGCACTGTAAATCCTTAGAGGACATACTGGTTTTATTAAAAAACTCTGTGAGGTGGGCCTTGGAGTCAGTAATATCCTCATTTTGCAAATAAGGAAACTTATCCTTAGAGCAAAGGTTCTCAAAATCAGAAATATCAGCCTCACCTAAAACAGGTCAGAAACGTACTTTTTAGGCTCCAGCCTGGACCAAGTGAGCCAGAAACGGTGGGCGTGGGACTAGGCAGCCTGTGTTCTCATAAGCCCTCCAGGTGATTCTAACGCGTTGTCATATTTGAGACTCACTGTCAAGAGGTTCAGTGACTCAGGCCTTTAGAGACGTTAAATCGGGACTCAAGTCCAGCACCCTGTCCACCTGACCTCTCTGCCTTCGCAGTGACAGGTACTTAACAAATGTCCAGGCTGATCTGGAATAATTGTGTGCAGCCTCTGTTGGGATTAATGCTAAGTACCCTCTTGATAATATCTGAATTGCAGGAGCTGTCCAACTTAAACATAGAGCAGAGATGAGTGAAAAAAGAACTGCTGTGTCATTCTCCTTGTCTGGGTGAATATATTTCCCCCCCTGCATATGACATTGTGAATGAAATTGCTCTAACTTCAAATGCTTATTCTTTTGTGACTTACTCATATATGACAGTATAGAGACAGTATATATAACCTGTTACATATATTTGGGCATATGTATTTAAAGCTTGGAAACTCTGATCTTATCTAAGGGCCGTCTTTTGATGTCTGTCTTTTTAAAACAAACAAACAAACAAACAAACAAACGTATTTATCTATTTTTAATTTTGGGGGTATAGTTGACACACGATGTTGTGTACCTTAGTATCCGGTATACGTCATGTCCACCTTACACTTGCCTCTCCTGTTTCTCTTGCTGCCCTATCTCTGATGTATGGTATTTTGACCCTGTCTTCTTCTCCATGCTTTGCAACTTTTCCCCTTGTATTTTCCCTTATAGAATTTCATGCCACATAATGTCCGGATCTCTGGGTCCTTTTTCAGTTTCTTTTTTGGAGGTACAGAGAGGCTCTTGGCAACGCTGAAGATAAGAGTGATTAGTTTTCTCGTTTGCAGTGATAATCCTTGCACTGGAATGTATCTTAAATTAGTTCTCACTTTTCAAATGTCAGAGTTTTTCCCTATCCCCTTATCTTTGGTTAATTATTTAATAATTTCCCAAAACAAAGTTCCCCCCTTTCATGGGCACAGATCCACATCTGCCATGCAAGTTCCTGCTTGGTATGGCTCCCTTCCTAATTATCACTGTATATATAGAGCTTGGCTGAATGTCATTTTCTTGGAAGTCCTTCCTGACCCTGCAGCCTGGGTCAGGCCAGCTACCATGTGCCCTGGGAATACCCTTGTCCAGGTATTTTTCTCTTCCTAGCACTCATTACAGTCTGTGATCATGTATCTGTGCATTTTCTTGTTTCAGCTCTGTCTTTTCCATCAAAGCTCTCCAAGGGCCAAGAGTCTGTTTTACTCATCGTTTTCTTTTTAGCACCTGGCAGAATGCCGGACACGTAGTAGGCCCTCAAAAAAATATTGGTCACACGAGATGGACTGAATCCTCAGAAGTGCGTTAGCTGCTTGGGGCAATTCCTACGGTAAAAGCAAGCTTGCTGGGCCTTTTTGCTAATTCACGGGGATAAAACAAGAGAATTAATCAAGGTTGCCGGAGGCGGATTTGTGGGGCAGGCAGAGACTGAAGAGTGAGATAATGCTAGAAGTGAAAGAAATGGGGAGAATTGGTAATAAAATAGATAGCCTGGAAGGTCTAGATAAGGAACTGTTAGTGGGAGGAAACATTTCAGAGCTACTGGCTCAGAACTGCCACTATAAACCAGGATCTCCTTTCGTGTAGTAATGTGTGAGGTGTGGGAAGCGTTTAAGACATTCATGTAGAACTAGAACGATAACGCTCAGGTAGTAGCTCTCGGGGTTTCTAGAAGCATCTATTCTCACTTAAAACTAGTAATTGCTTGGATCAAGGGCAAGAGATCTTAAATAATTATAATCACTAGAACTAAAGGTGTTGTTTAGGGTATTTCTCTGCTAGTCATTTCTATTGTCATTTTTTTTTTTGATGTCATAGTAACAGTTTTCAGGTTTAAAAATAAATTCCTTTCGCAGCATTTTAAACCAAGCAACTATGCAAAAATATAATCAGTCACCTCATTCTCTTGAAATATATAACTGAAATGGCAATAAATAATCCACCGATGTGAACAGGATGGAAGAAACAGAAGTGGAAGAAAATTTAGTGTAAGGAAAAAATATAAAAATCTATTTATGGAAGCGTTTATTTTCATATTGCCTAGTTAATAATTAGTGACATCTTTTGCTCTTTTCTATTTATAACTTTCTTCTTCCTTTTGCCACATAAAATTATCCAATTTTTAAATAATTCATATGTGTAATAATTCTAGTACAGTCCTGAAGGAGATAATCTCTTGTGACTGGTTTTCTTTGCCTTCTGGGTTAGCTGCTTAATGCTAAAAACAACTTTTGGTTTGGATGATTCAAAGCATAGCAGGAAAATAATAATAGGGAATTCTATACCCCAAAAAAAAAAAAGAAAGAAAGAGGGAGAGAGAGAGAACTATTTCCGAACATGCAATAGACCAAAAGGTTAATTAAATAAATATTTAATTAAATAAATACATGTTTTTAATTTTGTCAAAATGAAAAAAAAATGCAGGATAACTTACAAAGTATGCACTTCATATATATATTATATATATAATATATATATGTATTGCCAATATAGCCATAGGCTATGAAAACTTTTGTTTTTTTAGATTCTTTTTACCACATTTTGTCTGAGGAAAAGAAGGAATAGGCACTATGCATATTCTATAACGTTCTTCATTAAGTTGTGGAATCATTACTCTTTTCATGAATGTATTACAATTTATATTTGATTAATGGCATTGTCAGCACCCCAGCTTCTCACACTACTATTTTGACTTCAAACACCATAACTGAGTCTTGCCTGATTTTGAACTTTTAATAAACAAAAGTATATGGTATGTGGTTTTTTGCGTCTAGTTTCTTTTACTCAAAAATTTTTTGAAATTCATCCATATGTATGTAGCTATACTTCATCACTGTATAATTCTCCATTGCATGGGCATGCCACAATCTTTATCCATCTTATTGTTAATGGACTGAGTTGTTTCCATTTTTGGCTATTGTAAATAGGGCTGTTACAAACATCTTGTGCATAGTTTTGGTGCACATACACATATATTTCCAATGGGTATATATGTAGGAGTGAAGTTTCTGTGTCATATATTCAACTTTAGTAGATAGTTCCAGTTTTCAGAGTGGCTTTATCAGTATATGTTATTAAGAGAAAGTATTTAAGAAATCTACTGGTTCCACATCCTCATCAACACTTTGTATTGCTGTTGTTTCTGTTATTGTTATTATTGTTATTATTTTAATTTTAGACATTCCGGAGGTGTGTGGTGATATCTCATTCTGTTTATTAACATTTCCTTGGTGACAGTTAAGGCCAAGCATCTTATCATATGTTTATTGGTCATTTAAATATCCTCTTTGGTTAATTGCCTAAGTGTTTTTTCTATTTTTCTATTAGAGTGTGTTCTTTTGTTATTGATTTGTAGAATAGGAGTTCTTTATGCACGTGTGTGTGTGTGAGTATATATATTATATAATATTTATATATTATATATTTTATATATATATATAAATATATATATATGAAACAAGTATCTTTTTCTCACATTTTGGCTTACTTCTTACTTTCTTGGAGTTTTTTGATGAACAGGTCTTAAAATCAAATGTAGACAAATTTTCCTATAGTTAACATGGAGTCTTAAGTATAGTTTTATGTTTTTATATGAAACACCATTTTACATATATTACATGTAGTTGACATAGGGTTTTCAGGGTCTCTTAAAGAATTTTTGTCTCTTAAAGTCCTGAAGTTGGTCTCTGTTTTCATTTAAATGCTCTCCTGTTTTTTTCTTTCATATTTCGATTTGAAACCATCTACTTTTGCTTTTGTGCTTTTATTATTATGAGGTATAGTTCAAGATTCCTTTTTGTCCCCATATGGATGTCCAGTTGACCTAGCAACATTTACAGAAATGCCATTCGTTCTCATTTCATGGTAGTGCTGTCTTGTATTTTGGGTGATCACAGGTCGGTGGGTCTGTTCTGGAATCTCTTCTCTTCCGTTGGCCTCTTTGTCAGTCTTTGCTTCAGTGTTCTGCTGTTTTAACTGGTTTAACTTTCCAAAAGATTTTTATATGTGATGGTGTAAGTTTTTCAAATCTGTGCTACTTTTTAAAGATTACCATGGCTGGTTTGACCCTTTGTATTGTCCTGTAATTTTAAATTTTTTCCTAGCTTTCACACACAAAACAACCATATTGATATTTTTATTGGGATTGTGCTTAATTTAAAAATTAATTTGGGGAGAATTGACATCTTTATAATAATGAATCCTCGAAGCTATGAACACAGTTAATCATTGTACTTATTTAGGTCTTCTTATTTTCTCTCAATACCATTTTATTCTTTTCAGTATAGAAGTATTGCATATCTTTTGTTAGATATATTCCTGGTCATCTGATATTTTTTGATACCATTGTGAATTCCATCTTAAAAAAATTTGGTGTGTTTCTTGCATGTAGAAAAATGATTTTTATATTGACTTTACATTCATCTTTCTTGCTAACTTCAGTTATTAATTTTCATAGTTTGCCCATAGAATCCTTTCAGTTTCAGGATAGGTTTTACTGACATATTCAATTTTCTTTTAGATATAGTACAATTCACATTTTCTATTTCTTTGTGTATCATTTTTAATAACATGTATTGTTCAAGGTATTTGTTTATTTCTTATAAAGTTTATTGGCATAAAATTTTTATCTCATCTTATTCTTACAGATTTTTAAGGGATCTATAATGGAATTCTGTTTTTCATTTCTTATATTTGGGATTTGTATCTTGTCTCTCTCTGATAGATCTTTGTAGAAGTCTAATACATCATTCTTTCCACAGATTTAATTTTTGGCTGTGTTGATTTTTTTCCTATTGTGTGTTTGTTTCTATTTTTTTCTGCTTTTCTGTTACTTTATCTAGTTTAATGACTTGATTTGTTTTTCCTATTCTAACTTCTTGAGATGAATATTTAGAAAGTTGATATTTACTCTTTTTTCACACTCCAATTTAGGCATTCAAGCTTATAAATTTTCCCTGTAAGTAGAGCTTTATGTGCATCCCACAAATTCTAATATGCTGTAATTTAGTTCAAAATATTTTCTAGGCTTCCACTGTGATGTCTTCTTCACAACATGGTTTATGATTATATTGTTTACTTTCCATGTTTGGAGATTTCTAGTTGTCATTTTGCTTTTGATTTCTTGCTTAATTCCATTGTAGTGGGATGACACTGAATGATTTCAGTTCTCTGGAATCTGTTCAGACTTACTTTAAGGCCCTGTTAAGGTTCAGCAATAGACAAAAGTTCCTTGATCACTTGAAAAGAATGTGAGTTCTGTCATTGTTGGATATAGTGCTGTTTGTTACCAAGTCAGTTTTGTTAATTGTGTTATTCGTGTCATCTAGAAACGTACAGTTTTTGTAGATCTGTTCTTCAGTTAGTGTTAGTTGTGTTAAAATTACCAACTAAATTGGTTCTGTCAATTTTTTTTTTTAAGATTTTATTTATTTATTCATGAGAGACACAGAGAGAGAGAGAGAGGCAGAGACACAGGCAGAGAGAGAAGCAGGCTCCATGCAGGGAGACTGACGTGGGACTCGATCCCAGGTCTCCAGGATCACGCCCTGGGCTGAAGGCAGTGCTAAACTGCTGAGCCACCCAGGCCGCCCGGTTCTGTCAATTTTTGCTTTAAGTGTTATTAAGCTATATAATCAGTTGCATGTACATTTAAAATTGTTATGTATTTTTTAATTGCTAGTTCTTCCCAATGGATTGAATTTTTAAAATCTTATGATTTTATTTTTTGTTAAGCTCCTTGCCTTAAAGTCTAGCTTACCTGATACTAGTAGAGCTACATCTTTACTTTCTTCAGTGTTTTCTTGGTGCACCTTATCCATCCTTTCATTTTTAACCTTTCTTAGTACTTAAGGTATGCCTCTTGTAAGCCCCATGTTGCTGCTTCGAGGGGCTGGCAGACGGAGAGGGAGAGAGAGAATCTTAATGTGGGGCTCAGTCTCACAACCCTGAGATCATGGCTCACCAAAATCAAGAGTCAGATGCTTAACTAACTGAGCCATCCAGGTGTCCCATACTGCCACTTTTTAAATTTTGTTTTTCTCATGTAATATGACAGTCTTTGTTTTTCAATTAAAATACATATTCAGTTTCCACTTAATGTAATTGTATTAGCTTCTTAGGGCTTCCATAAAAAGTACTACAAACTGGAGGTCTAAAAACACAGAGATCTATTCTTATGCAGTCTATAGGCTAGCTGTCAGTAGGATTGGTTCCTTCTGGGGGTTCCAAAGGAGAATCCATTCCATTCCTCTCTCTCAGCTTCTGGCATTGCTGAGAATAACTTTATTTTTCCCTACTCTTGAAGGTTATTTTAATGGAATATGTCTTTTTTAGTGCTTTAAAAATATGTTTCTACTGCCTTTTGACTGTCATCATCTCTATTGGGAAGTCAAGTTGCCAGTCATATTGTTGTGTCCTTGAAAGTGATATTTCTTTTTCTTCATGATTGATCCTACAATTTTCCTTTTGTCTTTGGATTTTATTTCCTTGGTCTGGTTTTCTTTCTATTTATCTCCCTCGATGTTTCCCAAATTTGTGGCTTGATGCCATTCATCACTTTTGGAAATTCTAACCTATTTGTTTTTCCCTGCTGAGATTCACAATATATGTATGTTATAAATTTAAATGCATAATATACATGCATTTACATAATATGCATAATCTACATTTAAAGACAGTTTACTAACAGGAACTCTAAGGAGCATAACCTGGGAAATCTGAGTATACCCCTCATTCAGAGCACCAACTACCTGAAACGTGGATTTAATTTTATTATACCCCTGGCAACGTGGGTTAAAATTAAAAATTTCACATCATCCACATTAGTAGTATCCTCTATCCTAACCCAAGAGTAAATATCAAAATAGTGGAAAGCTGTAATCTTGCTAAGGAAGAAGTTTGGTGACATTAATCTGACTAAAGAATGCTAGTACTCAACATAGCATTTATACACGACAAGTAGTGAGAAAATAATGATTAAATGAAAGAGTAGAGAGCCAAGAAATACAAGCCATTTTGTCATGTTGTTTTGTTAATGCCTCCTGTCCTGTTTACGGATCTCTTGGATATTGTGCCCTTCAAGATCTGAAAGTAAAAACATGTATTTAAACCTAAATAGGAGTGCTCATCTTGCTTTGTGACTTGAAAGTTTATAAGAATAATGAAAGACAGAGGAGAAAATTCCTAAACCCAGGTTCCCATGTTGGTACTATTACTGTTGAGGTGGAATGACAGAACTTAAGATACTCACTTTAGAGAATTTGCTTTACATGTCTTCAGACCATAAAATTCATGAGTATTTATTGCCACAATAGCTTTCACTTTTTCACACCTGAATCTGTTATCTGTTATATTGAATTTGTTTTTCCTTACACATCCATTTAAAAGATAAAACCAATATTTAGCATATTAATTTTTTGTTCATTAGTTATTGATTCAGTTTTTGAATAAATGTTTTTTGAGTACCTTCTATGTTCTAGAAACTTTGAATTAGAAAATAAAGGACTTCCTCTTCAAGAAACTTTCTTGTCACACACCAGAATTGATGATAAATATATACCAATCTATGATACCATGACGTTTACAGCATCTCTTTAGATGGGATGCCCTTGTACAGTACACAGCCTGCAAGACTGTGCGCAGTAATCCTGATGTTTACTTGCCTTCAGACAGTTTCCAATGCAGCCAAATAGAATAGTCACAAATACTACTATAACATAGCTCTGTTACACATATAAGAAAGGTAGGCATAACGACTCGTCGGGAGGCATGAATGACATTGTGATGTGGGAAAGGTTTCTAAAAAGAGTTTGTCAGGTATAAGTAAAATATTTACCAGCAATACAAGGAAGTTGGAATTTGAGCGGGTTCCAGCCATGCTAAAATGTTTCTCATTTCTCTACCCAATAACCTGCTATCCTTATGACCACACAGCTAGGTGTATCTTTATGCAATCATGAGATCATATCTAGTAGATATTAGCCTCTGAGACCATTTTGTTCATATGTGGCAGAAGACAGTATTGTCCTTAATTTTTATTGCTCCCACAAGTCTAAAATTCCTCAATCATCATTTACTGAATGCCTTATATTTATGTGCCAGGCCTTATATTGTATAGGTGTGGGGAATGCAAGTTTACAGAATTAGTAGGGGAGGCAAAACAAATAGAAACTTAAGTACATGTAGAAAGAGCAAGGTAGATCTATTTATAAAGTGCTATTGTGGGGTGCTTGGAGGGCCCAGTCGGTTAGACATCTGCCTTTGGCTCAGGTCATGACCCAGGTCCTGGGATTGAGCCCCACATCACATTGCATCGGGCTCTCTGCTCAGCAGGGAGCCTGCTTCTCCCTCTCCCTGCCACTCCCCTTGCTTGTGCTCTCTCTCTCTCTCTCTCTCTGTGTCAAATAAATAAATAAATAAAATCTTTTTAAAAATGCTACTGTAGTTTTGTTGTTGTTGTTTTTATTTTTTATATAAATTTGTTTTTTATTGGTGTTCAGTTTGCCAACATATAGAATAACACCCAGTGCTCATTCCGTCAAGTGCCCAGTCACCCCCACCCCCACCCACCTCCCCTTCCACCACCCCTAGTTCGTTTCCCAGAGTTAGGAGTCTTTCATGTTCTGTCTCCCTTTCTGATATTTCCCGCTCATTTTTTCTCCTTTCCCCTTTATTCCCTTTCACTATTTTTTTATATTCCCCAAATGAATAACATTATATGGTCTCATTCATTTGGGGAATATAAAAAATAGTGAAAGGGAGTAAAGTTGTTGTTTTTAAAAAGCTTCTTGGCAGCCCCGGTGGCCCAGCGGTTTAGCGCTGCCTGCAGCCCAGGGCGTGATCCTGGAGACCCAGTATGGAGTCCTATGTCGGGCTCCCTGCATGGGGCCTGCTTCTCCCTCCTCCCTCTGCCTATGTCTCTGCCTCTGTGTGTGTGTGTGTGTCCCATGAATAAATAAATAAAATCTTTTTTTTTTTTAAAAGAAAAGCTTCTTAGAGGTAGTATATAGTCTTATACACATATTAAATAAGATTGTTGAGAATTCGCACATAAGTCTGCCTTTTTTGTCCACTTATTTTCTTCTGGGTAGCATACTAATTTTTTTCTAGTTATTATAGTACTTAAAATCTGGGGAAAAAAAAAAAACAATTTAGGGGGCTGCTGGCTAGCTCAGTCCACAGAGCTGGGACTTTGAATTTCCGAGTTGTTGAGTTTAAGCCCCATGTTGGGCATAGAGTCTACTTAAAATTTAAAAAATAAAAGCATTTTAAAAAGAAATAAACAATTTAAGAAAGACATTCTTTTTTACTGTTTCATAGCTTTATATTTTCTCTTGTAGCAGTAACAAAATATCTTCATACATTATATACTTTTCTCTCTGATTTGTATCATCAACAGCTATGGATAAGTTCACCTATGAAAAGAAATTCTTTTCTACTATATATCCTTTCTTTCACTCTTTTTCTTATATGTGTGCATGAACGTATGGATCTGTGTTTTGAATTTGACTTCTTCATGTTTATTGATTCCTTATATTTATTCATACATCACTGTGCTTGATGACTGCTATGTTCCTTGACCTTTCATGTCTTTGCTCATGTTTTATTATGATGGGTAAATCTTTGTAAAATAATGGTTTTGAAAATATTAAAGCATAGCCACCATTTTAATGTAATATGTTCCAGATTTTTTGAGAAGTTTTATATTCCGTATATTGTTGTTGCTACTGTTTGACCTGCACAAGTTCAAACTGAATCGCTCGGAAAAGTAGGATAGCACAGTAAGAGGATGGATTCTGGAGCCAGACTCCAGTTTGAGTTCAAACACCAGCGTTTCTCCCTAATTCTGTTATTCTAGGCAACTCGCTGTATCTGTGGTTCATTTTACTCATCTCTAAAATGGAGACAGTAATGTTTCATTAGGTTCCTGTGAAGATTATTTAATATATTAAAACTGTTACAATGGTGCCTAGACTATACAGTATTAGTTTTGTGGTTAATGAGATGTATATTAAATAAGGAAGAATAAAATTGCAATTTTGAAGAAAATTCTTTTATCGCATATGCTTGTTTTATACTACAGAGGGAAAATAGAGATATTTGTTAGTATTTATATTTTAAAAATATTTTTGAAAGAATATTTCAATTATATTAGTATAAAACAACAGAAGAAAATATCTTAGGTGTGATAGTCTAGGAGGTGCCAATAAGCAAATGTAAATATTTTACATTCTTTTATTTTGGAGTGTGTGTGTGTGTTTGTGTGTCTGTATTTCATAATACAGAAAACCACTAGTATTCTTCTTTGGTAATACATGTTCATTTGGGTAAAGCTAAATTTCAACAAAAACATTACTCAGTCTCCCTTTACTTACATGAAGAAAGTCAAGCAGGTAATTGTATTTGTACAAAATTTTTGCTGTGTCAGGCGGTCAAAAATTAGGGAAAAAAAGTCTCTAAAAAGAAGTTTCCTTTTGATATTTGTTAACTCCTGTACAATCTTATGAGACCATGGCCTTTCAGATTGTGTATATCCTTTTCAGCAGGCTACAGCATTGCTTGATTTAAACAACATCATGGTTACAGTACTGGTCACTACCAGAGAGTAGGGAATTCAAGGGAAAAGATACGTTGATAGTATGAGCCATTGTCATGAGATTGTATCATGCACAGAAATTATGCAGGGATAAATAAAAGCAAAGGCCATCAAGGCAGTCAGAGTGATTCTATAACTATACAGTCTTACCCCGGTAAAAAAAAAAAAGTATTGGAAAAATTAGGACTGCCATCATCCAATGTAAATAACCTGGTGAGATCAGCAAGCTGCAATTGCCTTTTCCACATTGGAAGTTAAGATAATAATTTGCTTCGTTTTCTGTCTTCCTCCCCTTAGAATAATTCTCCTTATAATTTTGTAATAAAAAGTAGTCATTAATTACATACAAATTAATACTAATGATGATAATACTCAGTCTTTCAGTGTGGCTTCCTAATTTTGTGAGTTTCTCAAAGCTAAAAGATTGTTTTGTTTTTACCCATGATGATAATTCATTGACAGTGTATTTGTTACAGTGAAGTGGTGATGTGCATGAGCATTGATAGGATTACTAATAATTAGATGTATTCATTCTTTTAGCATTTTAAGTGCTTGTTAGGTAGTATGCATTTCATTAGCATTGCTGGGATATCCTTAAAAATGCTATTGCTGAACCAAACAAGGTCTTAGTGTTTTTAGCACCTTCAAATTCAAACAGTGTCTAGTATCAGTGGGAGTTCAGTGGGAGGGGGATGTAATTGTGTTCATTCACTGAAAGATTTAGCAATTAAGTATATAGTTTTTCTTTTTTTTTTTTTTAAGATTTTATTTATTTGAGAGAGAGGTGGGGGGGAGAGCATGAGCTGGGGGAGAGGGAGAGGCATCTCCCCTCCAAACAGGACCCTGAGATCCTGACCTGAGCCCAAGGCAGCCAGTTAACTGACTGAGTAACCCAGGTGCCCAGCATATATTTTTTTCATATGGCTTTTTCCCCATAGTAGAGTTTCACTATAGCATTCGCTTATTTTTTCATGCTCATGATACATGTTATTAAGATATTAACTCATATAATTTAATTAGTATAAATGGAAAACACAAGAGTCTGAATAACTATGTACTGTATTTTGAGAAACAAAACAATTCATTAATCTTCATTCATTATTTGCACAATAATACCTTGAGGTCTAGGGTAGGTCTCTCCTTTTCATATTGGTTCAGAAGCAAAAAAGTCAAGGGGATTTTCTAAGATTCATAATATAAATAATACTAATCTGGTTCACTGTTTTATTTTGTTTTTTTTCTTATTTATTTAAGAAATTATTTTATCAGCAGTAAAAATTAATTTTGTTGACTGTTGTACCTCTACTTTCTAACATGTTCCCTACATGATAGGACCTTTTGCTCTCTCACTTAAAACAACTTGAATTTCTGCCTGAAATTTAAAAACCCAATTTAAATTGCAGGTTATTTATTCCTCTCTAGTCTCTTCAGTCTTTGTCAGATTATTCTTTGTTTCCTGCTGTTTTCTCTTTTTCTTTTCTTTTTGTTTATTTTGGAAAGCCTCACATACCTGTCTTTGATTCAGCCCAGGTAAATTCGCTTTATAATTTTTCTCCAATATTTTGGAGACCAGTACACGTTGGTCTTTTAAATGGTTGAATTCCATTAACCCTGAATGTATGTGTTGGCAGATTTATATAGCCCTGGTCCAAGTCTGAATTACCTCTCTTACTAATAAAAAATTAATATTTTACATGGTGAAAAATTGTTCTATGCATATAATTATTAAATAATATGGAAAGACATTACTTCAATTACTTTCCTTCTAGGATTATTTAATAAGTTAATGTTGTTACACTGATGTGACTGAGAAAGATAAAATCTAAATAGCAGATAAAAGATTTATGATATT
Source organism: Canis lupus baileyi (assembly GCF_048164855.1). Lineage (NCBI taxonomy): Eukaryota > Metazoa > Chordata > Mammalia > Carnivora > Canidae > Canis > Canis lupus. The sequence goes on along the minus strand of NC_132851.1, from coordinate 63,654,287 downwards.
TTTGAAAGATAAGGACATAGTGTATTGCTTATTGTACTAAATTCTATCATCCAAACTAAGATGACATAGAGAAAAGACACTATATTTTTAAAATAAGCAAATGAACTTAAAATGAATAGTTGATACAGTAGCATAGGGAAGTATGTCACAAATGGGTAACCTAAACCACTTGATTCAGGGTCTCCTGTGTGCTTCTTGAAATGCAGATTCTAGGCCCATTGCAGACTGCCTTCAAGAAAATATCTAGGTGGAGACCCAAAAATTAGGTGATTAGCACACAAGTACGCTGCAGAGAAACTTTTTTTTCTTAAGGTATCTAAAGTACCAACTGGTTTTATTTAAAAACCTATACGGAATACTAAAGGAATGTCTAATATACATAAATACTAAAGCGGTTTATCTCATGTCAAGAATATAGAGGGGAGACCTTGTGGAGAGTGATTTCATAGGCATTCTTTGACAAAACTCTGGCAGACGTCCTATGTATTCTGCTAGGCTTGCGTTCATCAGACATTCCACCCCCTAGGGACTACATTTTGTAGCTGGATTTAAAGTATTTTGTTATCAAGTCACTTTTTGGGGGAAGAAAGAAGGCAGTGTTTGTGGGAGGTCTTTTGCCACTCTTGCATAAATTATTTTCTATCAATTTAGATTGCTCTGTTGCATCCTTCAGGGATTTTTATGATATTCTCCTAAGTTGTATTTCTACACTTGTGTCCAACAATGCATTAACATATGATGGAATAGATTTATGTTTAAATATTGTTTTATTTTTTGTAGTTTTGTCTTGATCTATAATATATATATACAGTAAATTCACAAATCTTGTTTTCAGCTCAATGTTTACACATCTAACCATTACAAGTTGTAATAGAACATTTCCACTATTCCAAAAGCTTACCTCGTACCATCTTCTAGTTCAGTACCCAGCAGAGGTAATCACCATTCTGAATTCTATCAACATAGCATATTTTGGCTTTTCCATGAAAATAAATATATAATATAAATTGAACCATTCAATATTTATTCTTTTTTTGGTCTAGTTTCATTAACGTTATTCTATAAGGATAATCCATGTTGCTGCATGCTGAGGCAGTTTGTTCTTTTTTATTCCTCTATACTGTTCCATCATATGCATTTACTGTAGTTTATCCAGCCAATCCATGTTCTGGTGTTAGCTATTATAAATAACTATGAATACTCATAAACATATGCGCCCATTTCTGTTCAGTTTTTATATAATAGAATTGCTGTGTCTTAGGGCATGTGTGTATTCAACTTGAGTAGGTAATGCTGAATGATTTACAAACTAGTGTACTGATAGACATTCCCACCTGGAGTGTTTAAGAATTCCAATTGATCCAAATCCTATCCAATGCTTGGGATTTGGGGAAAATTTTATTTTCTAATTTAAGTTTTGTAGCAGGTATGTTTTATGTGGCTTTAATTTGTTTTACCTGATGTCTAAAAATGTTGAGAACCTTTATATACACCTATTGGCTATTAGATTACTATCTCTGTGAAATGCATGATTAAGGACACTTTTAAATATTGAATGTCTATCTTATTGTTTTGTAGGAATACTTATATATTCTGAATATGAATACTTTGTCAGATATGTGTTGCAAATATTTTCTCCAACTCTGTGACTCATTATCTTTAAGTAATGTTTATAGTTTTCGGTGCAGAGGTCTTGCACATCTTAGCTCAGTTTTCCTAAGACTTTGATTTTTTATACTCTTTTATGTAGTATTATTTTTAGTTGCTGATAAGTTTTATTTCTCATCCTTTGCCATTAATATATAAAATCCAAGTGAGTTTTTTTTTTTTTTTTTTTTTGCTTTGCATTCAGTGACTTGCTTAATTCATTTGTAAATTCTAATAGTTAGTCTGCAGATTCTTTTGGATTTCTATAAACACAATCATGTCATCTGGAAATAGTGACATATTTATTTCTCCCATATAAATCATAATTGTTTTTTATTTTCTTTTCTGGTTTATTGAAAATTTTTTTTGCCACTCTGTGAATGTCCACGGATGACTGAGAACGTAGTGCCAGTATTGACCTCAGGGTTACAAATAAATTTTATTGAATAAACAAATTCACAAACAGAAAGATTCATGAATAATGAGGCTTCACTATGTTACAGATATCTATGTACATGAACTATAATATCATATATATTATAGTGTGTATCTCTGTGAGTATTACAGGATAGAATTTATTTAATTGTATACCTACTTCTGGTTATTTAACTTGTCTTCAATTTTTCTTTGGTGTTATCATTTCTATTCCTATCAGAAACTTCAGTAATAATTATATTTTTTCATTCTTTCACTTTATGCACACTGATAGGTTTTAATCTGTTTCTATCCCCATTTTCTTTAAACTCAACAACTTAACTGCTGTCTTACCCACCTATTTATTTAACAAATATTAATTGATTTCTTAATGTGTCCAGGCTCATTGGACTACTTTTTAGCATATTTCACCATTAAAAAAAAATGGATGCAATGATTATAAGATTTTTTTTAATCACAAAAGTTTTTTGCATTCAAGAATATTTATGTTCCTCTGTCTTTAGTACCATGAAGTGAATATAAAGAAGAGTTCCAAAGTAAATAGGATAAAGGTGAAATAACCCTCATATATCATATGCTTATGTGAGTACAACTATATTATAACAAATATTATATAGTACATACATCGCTTTCGGGTCTGCTGTTATATGAAGTTCTATGCTGTGATGAATTTTATTATCTGTGACTGTTCTTTGCTTTACCAAGGACTTACTCTGATATTTGTTAAGAGAAAAAATATAGAACATGGATATACCCTTCAACACTTTATGTTTTAAAGTTTTGGCTTTACAAACATTAATAGAAGTCCTCTACAACTGCTTAATATATTGATTAGAGTCATATGAAATGATTCTTGAACAGGAAACACTTTGATCAATTCCTTTAAGGATTTTTTGAGATAGTGTTTCGTTCAGATGAACAACATTTTAGGCTGATGAAGTAAGCAAAATGGCAAAAAAGAGTTGTCTGTGTAATGACAATTAGGTTAACTCTTCTAGAAAAAAAATGAAACCAGACTACAATAAGTGGTATGTCGTTTAGGTATAGTGAAATATTTGGCCACTCTCAAAAGGTTTAGATTTAATAAAGAAAGGAAATTTGCTCTACCAAAGCTCTTGTGATAATATTTAAAGGAGATAATTTAAGTGGCCGAATATAGGATAGGTGGAGACAGAACATAGGGAAAGAGAAGACAATCTAATACAAAACCTGGGATATGATACTGGATGCAGAATTGCAGGAAGAATAGCAAATCTAAGAATAGTGTATAGCAAGAATTATCAGAACTCGGGAATGGCCTAATGAGGCAAGCAAAGTAAAAATGATGCCAGAGTTTTGATTGCCTGGAGAAGAAGTACAAGAAGATTGGTGAAGGATTATCATATGGAAATAAGTTAATGCTTTGGAAATAATTACAGTGAGAAGACACTGGAACAGCAACGTAGAAATGTTCTGTAACTCGGGATATGTAGCTTAAGGTAAAAAGGTATTAAAATTTGATAACTGAATGGTTTGTCCAAGGAATATGAAAGCAAAGGATCTTGGGTGATTTTCAGCCAATTGTGAGGAGCACAGGATCCATCAAAGGACCACCTGAAAAGACTTCTGGAAAACTAAGCGTGGAGAAGAATAAAATGTGGAGTTGAATGTGTGATGATTCACCCTATTAAGGAAAGCAAAATGGGCTGGAAATGGAGACACTGGTCTATAAAGAAGGAAAAAGAAATCCTGATTTGTCAGGTCAGTTTCTATAAAGAAGCAATAGCATTGATGGAAGCCCGGAATGGAAAAGGGTGGAGAAGGGGGTATTTAGAGGTTGGGGGAGTGACAGTTATTAAATTGCAAACAAGACAAAGACAAAATATACTTCCAGGAATGTTTTGTCTAAACAAATGTTTGGGTTAGGCCAAAGAATTTGTAAAATATTCGTTAGGAGCACCTGGCATTAATAGGTGCTCAATAAATATTTGTTCAATGAATGAGTGGCTGTCTTGTACACATCCTATGGCTTTTGGTGCATTCTCTGACTACTAGAAGTTTATTAATAGTGATCTTAGTGAAATAGTTATATGGAAATGTAAGCTAGAGGCCAGGTTGGAAGCAGTTCCTGAGGGCTGCTGGAGAGGAAAAATGGAGGTGTTAGGCAAACTTTAAAAAATTATAGAATTGTGGATGCAAATTCTAGAGGTCGGAGAGATCTTGCAGATCGCTGAATAGCCCAGCCCTCTTATTACATGGCTGTGGATTTAAGGCCCAGTTTTGTTAAATAACTTACCATATATATGTCAAGGTTCAGTTCCAGGAAATTGAAACCACACTAGCTATTTTAAGCATGAAACGATTTAATATAAAGAATTAAGTGTGCATTAAATTGTTGGAAGGATTGGAGGAGTGGGCCGCTGGGCTTGAGCTCCAGGGCTAGTTCTTAGAATGATATAGGAGTGGCCCACCCGGGCAGCCGCTGTTGTGGCTCGGGCCAGGGAGAGGGAGAATGAGCGAGCTGCCACTGGACCTGGTGACTCCAAGAATGAAGACTTCTCTGAGGATAACAAATTGACCCTACTGCTCTACACTTTCCTCACAGCCTCCACACAGCCTGCAACTAGACGTAGGATGCTGCTAGAGAACGCCCCAGTCCAACAGTGTCTCCCCAACCACATCTGCCACTACTGAATTCAAAACTGATGCTACTTGGCATCACCCAATCCCCACCTGGAATCCTTGCTGCAAGCGCTTTGGGGCATAGTTCCCACTTCTGCAGGCGCAGACAACACAAGGAGGTTGGAGTGGATGTTGACTGCCAAATACTCATATTCACCACCCATGTTTGCACGACTAGGAAGGAACATCACTGCAACGCTACCTGGAAGGCCTATTATTATAGCCCCTCTGTTATCATTGGATGTAAGTGCACAAAGGAGAATCATATAGCTTTTGTACTCCTTCTAAAAATCACATTCTGATACCAAGAGACCTGTAAGTAAGCTGGCTGCCTGATTTGTTGTTCAAATGAGGCCACATCTGAGAGTGAAGGAAGCACTATTAATATTTATGCAAGGATAGCAGGCATGATACAGAACTAACCCCAGCAAACCCAGCTCTACACCTGTGTATAAAATATTTCAGCTTCTTCAGGATCTCCCCTAATGACCGCATTTCTCAACACAAATCTTCACTTACTTTTTGTTCCATCCTTTCTGAAGTTCTGTTCCACCAATTTGTCAGGACTTTTTATGTCTTCTGCACAAGGGTCATTGTATGGAATGGCCCTTCCTCTTTCTCCACATGTCTCACTCCTGTGAGTCTCTTAAAATCCAGCCCAGATTTCATTTCCTCTGTTGAAATATTAGATTTCTTCTAGTAGAGTCAGCTGGTTCTTCTGTTATGTACTTATCTTGTATCAAAGTATGTTTATCTGTCTTCCCCTCGCCCCATTAAATTGTGACTGCCTCAATGATAGGAACTGGGGATTATTCATCTTTTATTCCCAGAAGCTAGGACAGATTCTATGCCAAAAAGGTACTCAAGAAATGTTTGGAAATAGATGGGTGCAAGGAAGTGAGGAGGAGAGTAAGGAAATCTAGCAAAGAGGGGGTGAGCAGAGAAAGGAATGCTAGTAATCCTAGTATTCCCATTTGTGAGACTTCTTTTTGTATAACTGATCTACTAGATCTTCAGAACTACCAAATGAGTTGACATGCAATCAACTCATACTGGCTTAGAGTTGTCTGGGTATCTGCAGAGAGACTTGTCTGGATTTCTGATATTTAAAGAAAATATCAGTATTCTTTTAAAGATTTTATTTATTTATTCATGAGAGACAGAGACAGAGAGAGAGAGAGAGAGAGATAGATCAAGAGAGGCAGAGACATAGGCAGAGGGAGAAGCAGGATCCATGCAGGGACTGGATCCTGGGTCTCCAGAATCACGCCCTGGGCTGAAGGCAGCGCTAAACCGCTGAGCCACCAGGGCTGCCTGAAAATATCCGTATTTATTGACTTCAATGACAACCAGTGGTTGAATGTTTTCACTACATGTGTGAACCCATCAAATAGGCCATTCCTTGATTTGAGCTGAACATATAGATGTTTAGATTTCTTGAACTAAAAATGCAAAAAGGTCTCACTTTTTTTTTAAAGATTTTATTATTATTTGTATTTATTTATCCATGAGAGACACAGAGAGAGAGAGAGGCAGAGACACAGGCAGAGGGAGAAGCAGGCTTCATGCAGGGAGCCCGACGCGGGACTCAATCTCGGATCTCCAGGATCACACCCTAGGCCGAAGGTGGCACTAAACCGCTGAACCACCTGGGCTACCCTCACTTCCTTTTTCATGAGATGATTTTTTTTTTTTTTTTTTTTGAGTGAGCAGTTTTATCCTGCTTGAAGGGGCCCTTGTTGATTTGCGGAAATGTCCCATAGTAAACCCTTATTTAAGGGATTTGTCACCTTCACCTCTGAAACATGACTTCCTGCAGTTGACTTCCAATTTTCTCCTAAATATGATTTAAAAAAAAAAAAAACTAGTTTATAATTCTTTACAAAACTCAGTGCAGGGCAGCCCGGGTGGCTCAGCAGTTTAGCACCACCTTCAGCCCAGGGCCTGATCCTGGAAACCCAGGATCGAGTCCCACACCAGGCTCCCTGCATGAGGCCTGCTTCTCCCTCTGCCTGTGTCTCTGCCTTTCTCTCTCTGTGTCTCTCATGAATAAATAAATAAAATCTTAAAAAAAAAAAAAAAAACCTCAGTGCAAAACATTTTCAGTGACTATTTAAAACATTGTGTTCTTTGGATTGTAAGGTGATCCCTATGTTTGCTAAGGTTTTAGTTTTTTAAAATTTCTCTCCAATGTTTGTGTTAAGTAACAAGCAGATTTGAGGGGGATGGCTACTCTGAAAGACAGCTTCTTCCTGTAAGCACATTTACAATAAGTCTTGGCTCAGCCAGCTTTTAATGAACAAAGCAATTCAGATTGTTTTCGGAGTAAGGTGAACAGAATACACACATATATTTTTAAGATTTTATTTATTTATTTATTTATTCATGAGAGACACAGAGACACAGGCAGAGGGAGAAGCAGGCTCCATGCAGGGAGCCCGATGTGGGACTCGATCGCGGCACTCTGGGATCACGCCCTGAGCTGAAAGCAGACGCTCAACCGCTAAGCCGCCCAGGCATCCCAGAATATACATATTTTTTGAGATTTCCTAAATGCTGCTCAACCTTAAATATATCTTTTTTTGCATGTGATATCATGTTGCAAGGACATATTCAAGGAGATTTAATATCTTATGAAAGTATGATTTTTTTTTTAAATTGAGAGTGTTGTCAGGGTTTTTACACTGAACATTTTGCTACTACTTAACTTCCATAAGTCCAAGTAAATATGTATAAGAAGCTATTTAGGGAAAGCTGAATTGCTGTAGAAAATTCTAAGTCATGTTACAGAATAACATGCCTATAAATCCAAGTTTCTAAACTATAGTGTGTTCTTAGCCAAACCAAATTAAGTGAACTTCTTCTGCTCTTGGCCAAGATGGAACAACGGAGACTGGATTTACCCTCCTGCTTTAAACAACCAAAAATGGACAAAATATATGAAATAATAGTCTTCAAGATACCAGATATCTGGCAGTGAAGGGTAGGGATCTCTGAGATATGAGAAACAAATAAAGTGAGCCTCAGCATTAGCCCATTTTACTGCCTAGAGGATTTTTAATCTGAATCTCAGAGAAGGACAACCAGGTTGAGCCCTCAGACACTAAGTGGAGAAGCCAGAGCGGAGAGTCTGGGAGATGAAGGTGGCCAGAGTTCCCAGAACTATAAGAGACAAGAGAACTATGCAAGATCTGAAGATCTGAAGGGGGTTCTCTTTAGTACTTACTCAAGTCCTAATCAGCACATATATGTGAGGAAATTTTGAAAAGTTTGGAAAGGAACCCCTTGAGAGAATTAGAGGTAACAGTGCCCATGCTTGCATGGGGCTGGGAATAGCGCCTGTTCAAACTATGCAGACTAAACCATGTCAGGATTCACCCAGCATTGGATGGAGCACACAGAAAGGTCTTCACTCGGTAGTGGTGAATAATTAGCTCTCGATGAGCACTGCACTGGTCCTTTCTAATTTATCTAAAAAGCAACACCTGAGATGACCAAACTGTTTTCAGGTCATTTGCATCCAAGAATAAAGCTCAAGAATATCTACAGGAATAGGAATACATCAGCAACCAGCAAGGTAAGATTCACTGTGTCAGACATCTGATCAAAATTAGCAAGCGTGCAGAGGAATAGGAAAGTGCAACCCATAATGATGAGAAAAATCAGTCAAAACTGATTCATAAGTGACAGAAATTGTAGAAAATAATGTATTAAAACAACTGTTACTATTGTATTCCAGGGGCACCTGGGTGGCTTAGTTAAGTGTCTGACTTGGGCTCAGGTGATGATCTCAGGGTCTTGGGATTGTCAGCGTTGGGCCCCCTGCTCATCAGGGTGTCTGCTTCTCTTTCTCCCTTTGCCCCTCAGCTGGCTTATGCTCTCTCATTCTCTCTCTCTCTCTCTCAAATAAATAAAATCTTTTAGAAAGCCTGTATTCCATATGTGTAAAGAACTAGAAGATATAAAAATATGCCCGATTTTGTTGCTTCCATATGATCAGTACTATGTGGGAGACTATATTATAGGCTTGTATTTATATGAATAAAATGTAAATATAATAATGCTTCTTTCCTCTAGTGGATTTTATTTGTTAGACTAAGAATAGTTTTCTTTTAGCAAATAAGTACCTTTAGTAGAAATTCACTTTAGGAATGCCTCAACAATTTTATTTGAATGCTAAACATGCTGTTATTAAATTTAACTTGGATAATGTTATTTTGGGTTAGAAGTTACACTATTCCTCTCATAGTATTTGATATCAAATATTGTTCTGTCATAATTTATCCTAAGTTTGCAGTAATTATTATGGCTTAAATGTATTGACTGCATATGAGAGGATTATAAAATTAACCTTTCTGTATTTTGGGTATTAACCCCTTATTTGACATATCATTTGCAAATACCTACTCCCATTCAGTAAGTTGTCTTCTTCTGTTGATGGTTTCCCTCACTGGGGAAAGGTTTTATTTTGGTGTAGTCCCAATAGTTTGTTTTTGTTTTGCTTCACTTGTCTTAGGAGCTGTTTCTAGAAAACTGTTACTATGTTCAATGTCAGAGAAATTACTGCCTGTGTCCTCTGCTAGGGTTTTTATGGTTTCAGGTCTCAGAATAATCCATTTTGAGCTTATTTTTGTGGATGGTATTAGAAAGTAGCCCAGTTTCATTATTCTACATGGAGCTGTCCAATTTTCCCAGCACCATTTATTAAAAAGACTGTCTTATCCCCACTGGATATCCTTGCCTCCTTTGTCATAGACTAATTGACCATGTGTGCATGGGCTTATTTCTGGGTTCCCTATTCAATTCCATTGATCTATGTGTCTGTTTTTGTGTCAGTACCGTATTGATTGCCACAGCTCAGTAGTCCATCTTGAAATATGGAATACCTCCAGCTTTGTTCTTTCTCAGGATAGCTTTGGCTATTCAGGGTCTTCTGGGGTCCTATAGAAATTTTAGTATTATTTGCTCTAGTTCTGTGAAAAATGCTATTGGTATTTTAATAGGAACAGCATTGAATCTGTAGAATGCTTTGGGTAATATGGACATTTTAACAATATTAATTCTTCCATTCCGTGAGTGTGGAGTATCTTTCCATTAGTTTGTGTTATATTCCGTTTTTTTTTTTTTTGTTTTTTTTTGTTTTGTTTGTTTGTTTGTTTGTTTTAATCAGTGTTGTATAGTTTCCAGAGTACAAGTCTTTCATCTCTTTTGGTTAAGTTTTTTCCTACGTATTTGCTTTTTTTTTGGTGCAATTATGAATAATGTTGTTTTTTAAATTTCTCTTTCTGGGACTTCATTGTTAGTGTATAGAAATGCTATTGATTTCTGTGTATTAGTTATGTATCCATAGCTGATTCTTTTTTTATTGCTGAGGAGTGTGACTAAATCACAATTTGTTTTAAAAAAAAAAAAAAAAACGGGATCCCTGGGTGGCGCAGCAGTTTAGCGCCTGCCTTTGGCCCAGGGCGCGATCCTGGAGACCCTGGATCAAATCCCACGTCGGGCTCCCGGTGCATGGAGCCTGCTCCCTCTGCCTATGTCTCTGCCTCTCTCTCTCTCTGTGTGACTATCATAAATAAATAAAAATTAAAAAAAAAACCTTCATCTGAAAATAAGTCAAAACTGTTTGATCAGTATTATTCAAATGAGCATAGGCTTCAGATTTAAAAAAATGTAGATGACCACTTCAGTATTTTCATTTTATGGGTAATATTGCATTTTTAATTCCACATTTTTATGACTTTGGTAAAAATTTATTGATGGTAGCATAGTAAAATTTTATTGCAACACAACAAAAAGGCATAAAGTGAATTTTTGATCACTTAGGATAAACTCTGGTTGGTGAATGTGTAAATACTTAAATAATCTAAATGCCACCTTTACTCAACCTTTTATAGGTTGTCTACAAAATCTGGAAACATAGATAATATTTTATTTTTCAGGGAAAAAAATGAAGATGTCCTTGATGATGTTATACAATTTGTACCTGCAGACTTTATGAACACTCTGTGCTCTTATTTAAATGGTAAATGAATTGCTTCTCAGCATTTTGGCTAAGATCAAGTGTAGTATCTGTTCTTACCAGTTTAAATGGTAAATGAGAAGATTATGTCTTATTGCAATAAATTACTAGACTTCTGCATTGTTATGAAGTATTTTTATCATAATGCAGTTTGTCTTTAAGTGTAGCACATTTTTCTATGTGAAATATATTTTAATTGTGAATCATATCCTTGACGAAGGATTTAGCAACAAATGAATTATTAGAATGATCAATCATTTATGATCAAGAAAGCAACCTTAGTCATCTAAAATAGTGAAATCATGGCCCAATGATTAATTATGGAAATTTATTCAGGAAGAAGATTTTAATGATCCTCTGGAACAACCTATTTATTTTATAGATAAATACAGATAAAGAAACTGAGGCCCAGATAAGTTTAGCATCTTTTTCCAAATCATTACAGATAGAGCATAGCAGACCTAGGCCTAGAACTCTGTTCTCTTTGTATTATTTTCCTGTTGTTGCATAACAAGTCACCAAGAACTCATTTATTAACTCACGGTTCTATAGATCAGAATCCAGGTTACTGGACTGGGTTCTATACTTAGCTATCATGAGGCCAAAATCAGGGTTCTGATCAGGTTGACCTCCTGTCTCAAGGCTCTAAGAAAGAATCCACTTCCAAACTCATTCCTGCTGTTGGCAGAATTTAGGTTCTTGTTGCTGTGGGACTGAGGTCCCCATTTCCTCACTAACTGTTGGCTAGAGCTGATTGTCAGCAACTAGAAACCTCTCTCTGGTCCTTGCATGGGATCCTTCTATCCTTGAAGCCAGCGATGGTACATGATTTCCTTTTCATGGTGCATATTTTTGACCTACTCTTCTGCAACCAGCCAGGGAAAGGTTTCTACTTTAATGGCTCATGAATTAGATCAGGCCCACCTGAATGATAGCTTTATTTTATGGTCAGCTTATGGTCAGGCATATAACATGATCATAGGATTGGTATCTTGTCATATTCACAGGTTCCATGGATCTTTGGGAGGCTATTTTAAAAGTCTGCCTTCCATATTTCTGAATTTATTCTGATTTTCTTGGTATAATACCTCACAACCTCATTCTGAAAGATCTATAATATAAATAGAAATGAAGAGTTTACATATATGTATAAAAGGCATAAATATATCTCCCAGAAATATAACATTGATATTCATGTGGCTCATTCCATCAGTTTACAAGATCTCTATTTCTACCTTCTTCTGAACACCTTATCTAAAATTATGCCTTCCCCATGTCCCTCTTACTCTCTCATCCTGTTTTATTTTCCTTACCCTGCTTCATCTTTCTTATTACTAGAATGTACATTCAGTGTGGACAAGATCCGTGTCTGCCTTGTCCATTTATTTTCTCCCAGGGCTTAGAAAATGCAGGTCCACTCCTTGTTCTTTAAATATTTTTTTGGAAAGAATGTATGGCAAATGTTAATATTCATAGTTTGGCTATAATGGTTTGTTTAATTTTTATTAAATCATTCCTTATGCCTTTGGAAAAAATGTAGTGTGCTCAAATAGAGTTTCTGGGGAAGTCTGAAGTGAAAAAAATATCTTGTTACCCTTAATAAAGTACACATAGGAGGCAACCGATGGACATAATTTGAGCTTTGAAATTGGCAGCTGTGAAGTGCAATTTTCTCTCTCCTTTATGCAGTTGAGCTTACTTAGAAAACTAATTTCTAGCAATGCCAGATTATTAGAATGTACTCTAGTACATTGAGTATAAGGACTCCTTCCTCTACTCTTGGATTTAGTAGAGGTGATTTTTAAAAACCAGAAGTAAGAGGAATATAATGTAGTCAAAAAGAGGAGAGTTAATTCAAATGCTATGCAATATACAGAATGATAATATTTGGAAATTAAAACTGTGATGTCTTTCAAAGTTAAATTTATAGTTTTAGCTGAATAAGAGCAACAGAAGAAACAAACTAGGAAACAGATCACTAGTAGCAAAACCCTTAATTTCAAATGAGATAAAGGAATAAAGTATAATGAATTTGGGAGATTAAACAGAATGTGTCAACCTTTTCAAAAGTCTGTATAGGCTAAGAATAGATTATTAAAGAAGAGTGAGAAGGGAGATGAGGACAATTGATGACGATAGCAGGAAGAGTATAGATGAGTTTATTTATCAGGGCTCTTCTAGTTTCAGTTGTTGGGAACTAACATCAGACTGCCTTAAGCAATAAATAAGTAAATAAATAATTAATTAGTAAGAGAGAAAATGAGATGATAATAGTTTATTGATTCATGAAATTGAAAAGACCAAAGTTTCAGGAATGGTTGAATTCAGCGGCTGGAAGATGTCAATGGAACATAATCTGTTCTCTCCATTCGTAATCTTCACTCTCCTCTTCTTGCATTAAACGTAGATCAACAGCTATCCCCATGCTAGTCCCAAGCAGCTTCTATGTTATATTCTGCTAGTTTCAAGCTTACTAGAGGGAATTTCTTTTTCATAGTAACTACAAATAAAATAATCCCTGGTCATAGTTTAGTTGATATGACTTAGACCATTTACTCATCCTTTAACAGATCACTAGAGTCAAGGAAAAGGAATACACTACTTGGCCATCCCTGGGTCAATGCTTGGTCTTTCTTGTCACTACCAGAGCTGAGCATACAGTGATGGAACAGGGAACTGAGGGCATAAAATACCCTGGAGAAAGATAGATTCCCCCACACCTAGAGTTGCCAGATTTAGCGGATAAAATTACAGGAATCTCATTTAAATTTGAATTACAGATAAACATTGAATAAGTTTTTAGTATTAGGCACACCCCAAGAAATATTTGGGACACCTTTATGGTTTTTTGTTTGTTAGTTTTTTGCATTTCAATAACTTTATTGAAAGGTATATCCCTTAGTACCAAACATAATGGTAGTTGGTTAGGCTACCTCTGCCAACTCAGAATTAACACTGATGTCAAATTATTGAAATATATCAGCCTTTTGGGGAAACTGAAGCTATCCATAAAACACAGTTCATAAAAATATAAGATATATTGTGGTTCTTTGGTTTATTTTCCAGTGCACATTTACCTGTAACATGATGTCATAAATGGGTACAGCCATTCTGGATGGACACAGGCTACTTTACTTGCTGCACGGAGTAAATGTTTACGACACTTTTAATGCCGTAGATCTCCTTACAGTCACTGACTTAGTAGAAAATCTCGAATACTACATTAGCAACATCTTTATCTTTAAAAAAGTGTTGTTTATATGAAATTTAAATTTAACAGATATATTGTATTTTGCCTGACAACTTTGCCACACCCAAACATTTCAGTGATTTATTTAAGAAACAATTGGAATGAGCTAGGTAAGCAACAGTGGTGAGTCCCCTACCATAGGAATGAAGGACTGTACCTTGCAAGAGAATGCGGAAGTGATCTCTAGGCAAATAGATTACAGTAACAGAAATGAAACACAAACTGCATTAATACAAACTAAGAATAAAACAGACCCGTGGAAGACCAATGGTAGAGAATGCAGGAAGAGGAGGCTCTGAAAAGGAGATTTAGCAATGTAGACTGCCAGTACAACATGATTTTCCTCTCTTTTTTTGTTTTAAGGGGATTTGCCTCTTCGTCTTCAGGGGAGACCAGCCTCAGTTACAAGGGCTGCTTATTTCTGATGGGACTAAGACATATGTGGGGTTCTGTTCTTATCTGTGAATGATTTGTACATGGGCATGTGACTCAGTTCTGGCCACTGAAACTTATAGTTAAATGTACTGGGCTTCTAGTAAAGATTTTTACCTACTCCTGTTTCTTAGGAGTTGTATCGTACTGTGTTGTACACAAACATACAATTTGTGATACCTGGCTATGATGCTAGAATTGGTGCTGCCATTTTGAAATAACCAGAGAAGCTAATCTTTGATTAGAACAAAGTTTACATGCCAAGAAAGGCAGGATATGAAAGATGGAGAAAAATGATTGATGATCTATCAATAAACCGATTAACCTAGGAATCACCCAACCTCTGGGTCCCTTGTAATACAAACGAATATGTGTCCAAGTTGCTTAAAACAGTTGAAGGTTTTATTTGCAGCTTAAAACATTTTAACTGACATACAGGAGGTTCATATTAAAAGTTAGAATGTTGTATGTATTGGACATTGAGGTGACTTTTCTGTTTTGTTTTTTTTTTAATTTGCGAATGATCATAAACTCAAACCATAAAAACATTATTTTTTCTCACGTGAAAAATAAGACGTTTTCCACTTTTAAAAAATGCTGTATGCTGTCCCTTAAAGTAGTCAGTGAAAACAAAAGCAAATGTGTACTTTAGAATGAGAACTTTTGGGGAAAAGAAATCACGGAAACTAATATTCATTCAATGGTAATGTCTTTTTTTAAAAAAAGCAACAGTTACTTAATGAAACTTCAGAATTGACATCATAAATTGGCTTGAATATAGTTCTTTGAACTATCATTATGGAATTTCCCATTTGGTGAAGAATTCAGCTGTTTTTTACAAAAATCTTTTATATCTTGGTGGAACAATGCCCCCCATATATAGAGGTGCTCTTAGTATATCTTTTTAGGAACTATAAAAATATAAATGTTTTAAAAAGATGTCAACAGAAAAATCACTATTGGATGATATAAACAGATCAACACAATTTAACTCCTTTCTGCTTCTGATGTTAACATATGACATTTGTTGAATTTTACGCTTATTTTTAGCTCTGATCTTAGGATCTCCACCTACTATTGGAAAATCCAGCTTGTGGCATCCCAGTCACTTCATTTTCACAACCATATTCTGTTCACAAAGAATGTTAAATTTATACATACGACTCATTCTATGTTTATAGTTACTCTAAAACATTTCCTTCCTCATTGTCTAAAGTAGATGCACTACAAAGAAAGCTGAGACATTTTTGGTAAACTGAACTTTACCATTCACTTATCCACATGAAAATTAACTTGCATTCCCAAATGGAGCATTAAAAATTTACACAGCAAAATTATTGTCAATGTCATATCTATTAGGACTAGATTCAGTGACATATAAAAGCAAACCTAAACTTGACCTAAACATGATGGAAGTGCTATTCCTCATATTTAACAAAGTCTAGGCAAACCAGGGCTGAGGTGTCAGCTTTACAGTCATTGAAGGGTCAAATGTCTTCTTTATAGCTCCCCTATCATACTATGCACATGCCTTGATGCTAAGGTTACCTCATAGAACTCCTGACATCACAACCATGTTCCAGGAAGCAGGAAGGAATAATGAGTAAAGGCTCAAAGGAGGTCTAACCTACCAAGATGAATCACATTCCTTTGAGGAGCCTTGGTGGAAGCCTCTCATACCGGCTAAATTAAGCCGCTGAAGTATAAGCAATATTTCTGCTTACATCTCATTGAATTACTCTTAGTTGAGTGGGGTCCTTCGTCCCAAGAGAGACTGGAAATGACTTTTAGCTGGTCTTATTACTGCCTCAAATAAAATTAACATTCTGTTCCTTAGGGAAGAGAGAATGGATAGAGGAGAGATGACTCTGTCACAGTCTCTATTACAGTTTGCTTGAGATTGCTTTCCAACCCCAGAGGTATTTGTATTAGATTCAGAACGTGATTAGAACCTGTACTTTTTCAATTTTATCTTTCTCTTCTGCTGTGTTTCAGACTATAGAGTTTCTTCTGGGGTGGGAGTGATTTCACCAACCTATACTTAGACTCCCTATAAATATGAGTAGGTATGTAAACATGCCATGTTCCATCCCGAAAATGCCTTAAGCCCAGTTGTTCATAATCAGCAAAACATTGTATTCTACATTACTTGTTTGGTAAGTTCAAAATTCTTATTTAACACTAATAATCCTATCTTTTACACTAAAAATGTCAGTACTTAATGTGACTTAGTTGGTCACCATTGTGCCCCCAAATATTGCATATCTTCAATTAAAATAAGCTTTGTAGTAAAATTATTCTTTTTCTGAAAATTTGTATACAATAGTTGGGAAACTAGGGAGTACAAAAAGGGTTACAATCAAAATGTTTCCAACATGGTAGTTAATTCTTATCAGTAACTCAGAAGATTAAGTTTCAAAAAAGTTTGAAAAAAGGAAACTCACTCTAAGTACTAAGAAGGATTGCCTTTGATATTTCTGGAAAGATTGAAATTTACTCTGAGCATCACTTTTCTGGAATGAAAATGAATAAGGCCTCCTGCAGGGCCTTATTTATTTATTTATTCTAAAGATGCTTAGTCTTTCCACTGATTCTGTTATCACATCAACCACTCTCTACTGTCCAACTCAGCTACAGCCATTCATCTCACCTTGAATGCACTTACTTAAGAGGATGCCAACAGAGAGAGGGCCCCCCAAGATCTAGTTTGCTACTCCCCATGCAAAATGTCACCATGTTTTAGCTTCTTCAACCTGCTTATTGTCTTCTCTGTGATTCCTTTCAGCCCTTTTAGCAGTAAACAGATCTGATGAAGGGGTGTTTGGACATGATTAGCATGATAATTATTAATTTAATTTTAATTATCCACCTTTAATTATTCCTGTTCCTATATTTTATGGGGTACAGAAATAATGTAGAACCAGACATAGAGGCGTCAATTTTGCCAAAGCATGTGTTAGCTTTTAAACTTTGAAGCTTTATAAAGATGTGAGTTGTTACTGGTAGTAATAGTACCCTGATTAGATCTGCTTAAACTAAAAACTGTGTAAGTGATTCAAGCCTATATGATGGTTTGTGACTACATGTTAAAACTCAGCTCCATTCCTGGATATAAATCCAGTACAATTGTGTGGTTCCCAGAATTAACACCTAAAGAGGTACCCACCAAATGGCTCTTTACCTTCTCAGTGTCTGCCACACGTATGGGTACTCAATAAATATGCATTGAGTGAAGGTCAGCGCTATCTATTGGCTAACTCTTTCCTATTTCATATTGGATTTTCAATCTACCAAAGAAACGTATCTTATTGGATTTCATCCTAATTTATCTGAAAGTAAACATTCTAGATTCTTTTCTCCTTATACCTACTTTCTGCTCTGCAGGAAATACTGTCATCCTCATTCTTTTTAAAGTTAGCAGTTTAGATTTCCCATCACTAATTCTAGATTTTTTTTCTTACCTCTGTTTAAAAAAGCTATTTAATTATTATAACTATTTAATTTCTTGTATGTAAAACAAAATGTAGAAAGCTTTAAAAAAAAGTGTAGGAGACTTCTCACAATCGGAAATCACCACCACCACCACCATCATCATCATGCTAATAGTAACAGTGAATACTTTTTATTGAGCACTTACATCTAAGCACTGTATATAGTGTTTTTACTATAAACATCTCTTCACAGCAGCTCTGCAAAGTAGGTATTGGTTCCATACCTACTTTGGGAAGTGAGGGAAGTGAGGTTTAAAGAGGATAAGCATCTTAAATAAAATCACATTGCTAGGATATGCCACGGCCAGGATTTGTAGCCAGGTATGTCTGAGTACAAAGCCCATGACTGTTACATTACAGAGTGGGCACACTGGAAAAAATTCACTATGAGAGAAGATATTTCACAGCCTCAGAATTGTCTGGAATTACTACTGATGTGTATACATTAAAAAGTGCAAGAAATTATTTCACTGTCTCTCCTTGAAATGTTTGACGCTGCCCACTTTAGGAATCATAGAAAGGGCACTGTAGAGTACGGGGGGAAATAGGGACAGATGTATTCTTGATTGAATCAGGGCAATGGTTGAAGGAAAAAGACTTCCTTCTTCCTTTCCAGGTTCTTCATGCAATGAAAAAAGAGATTCTCTTCTCTTACCAGAAAACCACCTATTTAAGGAGGGATTCAAAGGCCAAACCAAAGGTGTGTTAGAGCAGAATGGAACTGTCTTTCTGAAATAAGAATTCCGCCTTTTCCATTCATGCATCAGACTTAATGATATGATGATATTGCTCGTATATTTGCATTGGACACCGTGGCTGGCAGTTCTGCCAAAAAGAGCCATTTTTAGAACTGGGAGCTCTTGTATGAGTTTCCTATTTGTACATTAGCTATCACAACCTTTCACTTTCTCAAGTGTGTATGAAAAGGCTTGAGGTTGAATTAGGTAAAGCTATTTGCAGGTGTAGTCTCTTGCCCTCCATGTGGGTTACAGTGCTTAAAAGCAACTTTTGAGGAAAGTTGTCTGTTTGATGTGGATGGTGGTAAGAGTTATTTATGTATTGTGGAGTCCATGTGATTCCCCAATGAGAAGAAAACCCCCAGCTAATGATCTAGCATTTGGGCTTGGGTCAAAGTGAATTACAGGATAGCTTTCAACCCTGAGTAGTCATATTCAGAGCTTATGCCCATACATATGGGAGAGTACTGGTGTCTCTGTGTGTGTTTTTTAATAGTGGAAAGGGTGTAAGATCTGTACCTCTACTACTTCTAATCCTATGTGTCTGGGGCTTAGTTATCAGTCTTCCAGGCCAAGAGACACTTTTTCTTCCCCCCCAACTTCGTTAAAACCACAAAGGTGGAGAGGCAAATCCCGATTCTTTAATGCCAGACACTTCTTCAAATGGCCTACAGGCCCCAGTGCAGCATTAAGTAAGCATCCCATATAAAGCATGAATCAGAACTGGTTCTCTCAAATTTGTTTTTAGATATGGGATTGTTAGAGACATCAAGGCAGTTTGTAAAATAAAATCCTTTCCAGCTTATGTATATTTGAATTGGAAATGAATCTCCTTTCAGTTTTATACAGCAGTTTTGAATAATATCTTTTATTTTAGCATTCAAATGACGAATTTTATTTTTCATTTCACAAAAAACATTTTTCTTCACCAAAAATATAGTAACCTGAAAACAGATAATCAAGATGATTAGAACCTGAGAATGCTTCTCTCAATCCCTTTTTTCTAGATAGATAGATGGATGGATATGGATATGGATATTTGTATCTGTCCTGTGTGTGGATATGTGTGTGTGTGTGTGTGTGTGTGTGTGTGTGTTGTCCATTGGGAAAATGAAATTCCTTCAATTGTATAGAATGAAAAAATTGTTTATTCTTTAATTTTTCTTTGGATGTGTTTTCTGACTGACTTCTTACTTTGGTGTCTCACAGATTCACATATGTAGCTATGGAAATGACCTGCTATCCAGATGGTGGCCAGTACAAATGCGGAGACCTGTAGTGTCTCCCTAGCAGCATTCACTAGGAAACCATACTCTCAAGATATAAAGTACTATATCATGACGGATGATTGTACAACCTGATGCTCTTATGTTGCCATGCTCTAATTTGGTTTTTACATTAAGGCTTTTGGCAAAAGGAGTGATTTAAATGTATGTGATACAAATTCTATCCCCACAGGATTATAATGACTTAATCACTGTAAACTCATCAACACACAATTTTTAAATCTATAATAGCCATTTATTTAATAAGTACTTGGTCAGCAACTGTTCTGCCTGTAGCCCCACTTGCTTTGCTCTGGGCTGAGGATAAAAGTACACACTCTTATCCTCATGGAACGTTCCATCTGGCATGATGGCACTGCCTTCTGTGCAATAACTGTACTTTAGCCTCAGTGTTGCTGTTCCATGTTGGATTTATAGGAGGTCTGATCATATGCGTGTGTACATTATTTGAAGAAAAAAGCAGTATCGCAGTGACTATTGATTATAATGTTAGACGCCCCTAGAAGATTTTCTTTTTCTTTGTAAAACATTGTTAGAAGGCCCACTGGGGAAGCTGAAATGCCTGAGTTCCTTCTGTTTCTTAATAGAGTCGAATCTGGGAGGCCTTGACGATGTAGGTACTATTTCCAGCAGCATTGACCAGCAGCTGAGGGAAGCAGCGAGGCACCGCCGACACACGGGAGAGAATGACTACAACATTGAGGTGCTGCTGGGGGTGGATGACTCCGTGGTCCGCTTCCATGGCAAAGAGCACGTCCAGAACTACCTCCTCACCCTCATGAACATTGTGAGTAGCGACTCCTCTCTGAGGCTTTTTGATTCCTTTAATTCACTTCTGTTCTGTCAGTGTCTTTTGGAGGCCTATTGTGAGGACTCCCCTGACTGCACCCCACATCCAAAATGTGCCTGTAACTGCATTAAATTGGAATATTGATCTAAATATTTAAGAATGCAAAAATGAAGGAAACATGAAGCAACATTTTCTTTTGGTTGATCAGCTAGTTTTGACATTGTCATCAAGGGGAAATCATAAATTTAAAAAGCCCTACTAAGATGGAGCTATACCAGGAATTATGATTTTCGTTTTGTTCTAAGCATCATCACAACCCATTGTGGCTTTGTCCACCTGCCTTGACAAGGACCATGAAGGATGAAGCAGCACCATTTGTATTGCAGGATGACAAAGGATGATTTAGGCCTGATAACTTTGTGTGGATGCTTAACTCTAGAGTTTTTGAGTAAGAGTGGTATCTTCCAGCATTCTATGATTGAAGGTATACTGTACACACAGAGCACAGTCCTTTCCATGGTGCAGTGATGCAGTGCACTCATCAAGAGCTCTCTACGTTTTTCCTTCATTTCTCCTTTATGAGCCTTAATTATATGCAGAAGAAATTTAGCTCACATCCCAAAATGGGATTCTCTTTTTCCATGTGAATTGGCAGAGAGCAATTGAGGAAAAATAGTATCTAAACCATCTACTTCTAAAAGATAATTGAGATAGTAGTGCAATTCTATTTTGTATATTTTACCTCTTAGAATTATAAAATACCTATTTTTATTGATCTAGCAAATTTGTTACCTAAGCCTCTTCTCCCTTTTCCAGCTTTTGATTTTTTAATTTAATTTCTGCGGGCATCTATATTGTTTACCTTCTTCTTTCCATGCTTAAGATTAAATTGCAAATAATTACAATGGAGAATAATAATTATTAATTTTATTAATCATAATTTTATTTATGGTAATATTTTTTAATAATAAAATTATTTTTTATTGGTGTTCAATTTGCCAACATACAGAATAACACCCAGTGCTCATCCCGCCAATTGCCCCCCTTAGTGCCTGTCACCCATTCAACCCGCCCCCCCGCCCTACTCCCCTTCCACCACCCCTAGTTCGTTTCCCAGAGTTAGGAGTCTTCCATGTTCTGTCTCCCTCTCTGATACTATTTATGGTAATATTTAAGCCTATATGTTAAATCTATTTTTGTTATTGAGATGCCAGTTTATAAAATTATACATATACCTGCCATGTGTCTGTGAGATAGAAAGAGCATATGGAAATTATTTCTATCTGCTCACTGGTACCACTTCCTGTTATGAAGACTAAACATCACACAGAGAACAGGTTGCTGCTAGCTGTCACAATAGATGTGTATGGAGGATCACTATTTGTGAATTACACGAGTGTCTTCAACTACTGACTGACTTTTGTGTCTGACTTGCTAGTGGTGAAACGGGCATGCTGTTCCGCCTCTCTGTGCCTGCGTCAGCCTCTCCATCTGCATAATGAGAAAAAGAATAGGACTTACTTTACAAGGCAGGTTGAGAGGATTAAGTGGGTAAATATAAGTCACTGTGCTGTGTACATGTGCAGAAGGAAACAGTCATGTTTTAGCTTCCACACGACATTTACTTCCAAAATGACCTAAAACTTAAAAATCCCTAAAGAGATGCTATTCCCACTCACATTATTCATTGTACCCTTCCTTGGGCTGCTTTGCCCTGCTACCAGGGAGGGCAGCCAGTCCTTAAAGATTTATTAGGCCTCTTCCTGGTGCTCACAACTTGGTATCATGCAGCAGAGAGTTGATACCGTCCTTGTCCTCACAGAACTTATAATTTAGTCAAGCAGAAAAGAGAAATACATGGAATTTTTTTTTAAGTTAAGCTATAAAGACTTGCTGTTATGAAGACTTATGTTGCAAATGCTATACTTTTGGAGAAGGCAGCTATGACAACAGTTGTCCAAGTTGTGAAGCTTGAGCGTAATCAAATTGGGACTTACGAGGCAAGGGCTTTCATTCTAGTTCTGTTACCTGTTGGCTCTGTGGCCTTAAGGGGATTTCATTTCTGTGTTTATAACATCAAAAGGCTTAATAAAATGTTCATTAATTCTGTAATTCGTCAGGAAGTTGGGAGTTAAACTGGAGTCTTCAAGGATTTGTTTTTCTATTGTGTTTTTGCAGTTTGCTTTTGTTTTTTGAAAGGCCCGTGAAAATGTAAGGGCTTTCTGGGTAGAGTCTTTTGTCATGAAATTAGAAATGATAAAGTATATTTGCCAGACAGTAATTCCAATTTGAAGGGCTTTGAAGAATAAACAAAGGGCCACGTTTTAGATTTAATAACAATCAAAAGGACTGTTTTATTTTTAAGTCCATTAAAAAGGTTAGATAATAGACTGAGTCTGTCTCAAATACTAGAAATTATTCTAAAGTTAATAGTGCATCAGAGAATGGAACTATAGTAGAGGAAATAAGTTTTAAAACTTAAGAATCTCATTGCCTCTGAAATAATTGATGTAGGTAGGCGTTTTGGAGAGACAATAATAACACTCTTCCCCTCTTAATTTCACAACCAACTGAAAGATAGACATGGACATCAGATAGATAGAAAACGTTTTTTTTGTTGTTGAGAGCTGAATTACACATGACTTAAGTATATAGCCGCCAAGATTTTCCTTATTGTAAGTCAGTGATTTTCAGCAGAGGGCAGTTTGTCCCAACCTCTGCCTGCAGGAACATTTGGCCATGTTGAGATTTTAGTTATCACAATTGGGAGGAAGAGTTGCCTGTGCCCCTAGTGGAGGAGGCCAAGGATATCGCTAAAGATACAATACAGGAACAGCCCTACATAACAAAGACGTATGAATTATCTAATCTAAAATGTCAGTAGTGCTAAAGTTGATAAACCTTGGTCTAAATTGGATAAACTTAAATTCTCATCCTCTTCCAACTGAGTAATTTCAGGTTTCTTTTATAAGAGCAGACAGCCAGCCTTAAAAGTATGACAGCCCGGAAGCGGAATCCCTTCCTCTCCTTCCCACTGCTCAGGGCCCTGTTGTAGGCTGTCTGATCCAAAACAGTGAGATGGGCATGCTCATCACCCTGTCTCAAACTGACCAGTTAGATTAGAGTTGGATAATGATAAGCTAACAAAACATTCTCGTGGAAATTCAAGGTGAAGAACATTGTTTTTACCTACCTAACAATGTTTGAGTAATTACCCCTCCTGTGGTAACCATGCCTTATGACTTCTCATGGTTATCTAAAATCATGGCCCACCAAACCTGAGGCCTGCACGGACATACAGGCTTTGTGCATGTCAGATAGGTTCTCTACCGGAATGTTGAGGACAGAAAAAGGCCTTCGGGAAGGCAGCTGTCATGCTGTGAGAATACCCAAGCAACTGAATGTGAACACTCAATGTGAAGAAAAACTGACACCCCCTCACCCCCAGCCAACAGCCAGCATCACCTTGCCAGCTGTATAAGGAAACTACGTCTGAGGCAGGATCTTTCTACTTTTCTACCCCAGTCAAGCCTTCAGTTGAATAGCTCCCGCTGACATCTGACTTGCTTCAGAAGAAACACCAAGCTGGAACCAACCAGCCAGCTAAGTCAGTACCAAATTCCCGACCCATGGAAACTGTGAGAGAGAATAAATTAGCACTGTTGCTTTAAAAGAGAAGGAGAAGGGGTCAGGGGAGGAGGAAGAGAAGGAAGGAGAGAAGGAGACAGGGTTATTGGGAAGAGAAACTTAGAAAATTCAAGTTATATTTCGTATTTAATTTTACTGCAGGCTAATCATAGTTTAAGTATAATCAAGAAAAACACTTGAAACAAAATATGTGTCAGGAGTAATGTTAAACATTTTAAAAAATTCATCTGCTGCTTATTTTTCCTCTATGCTGTCCATTTCATCCTGTGACTTATTTATTTTATAACTAGGAGTTTGTACCTCTTAATCTCCTTCACCTATTTTGCCCATTCCCACATACCTCCCCTAATTCATCTGCTATTTTAAATTAGCCATGTGAATTGACCACCTTTTTGACCCAAATATATCTTATCTATTCCAGGGCCATATTGCCTAATGATAGTAATGATTGTGTCTCTGAGTCTGGTAGTTTTTAAGTGATTTACTGTGTGAATCTGGGAGTTTGGACGCAGGAAAGGCAGTTCACTAAATTAGCACTTCTCTCAGGAAGTTTAAGGGTCAAGTGAACAAGTCTAAACAGGCCACAAGATGTTATTGCTGTAACTCCCTAAAAGGGGGAGGGTACCCTTTCCTATGCCTTTGGCTTCTTTGAATCTGTGAAAGAGGGGATAGCCTTCTGTGTCCTTTTATTTTTAACTCCTTTTTGGGGGGGTAGATCTTGAAATTTACCCAAGTCTCATCTGTAAAGAAGAAATAAACAGATCTGGATATATTGTAAAACAGCATGACTAATGACCAGAATCTGGGCAAGCTTTATAGGTTTCAAATAAGATATATGTGATATGTGTTACAAGCCTTTGTTAGGCTCTCACATCAAATCCTGTTATGTTAGGAAATTTTAGTTTTGCTATTTTGTAATATGGCTGACGCACTCAGAGAGTGGTTCTCAGCGATGGGGCATGTCTCATTATACAAATATTGATCTATTGATCCAGGGCAGCCTGAGCGGCTCAGTGGTTTAGCGCCTCCTTCAGCCCGGGGCCTGATCCTGGGGACCCGGGATCGGGTCCCGCGTCCGGCTCCCTGCATGGAGCCGAGCCTGATTCTCCCTCTGCCTCTCTCTCTCTCTCGCTCTCTCGCTCTCGCTCTCTCTCTGTGTGTGCCTCTCTCATGAATAAATTAAAAAAAAAAAACAAATATTGATCCATTGCTTACTATATACAAGGCTGTTTTAGGCTTAGAAAAATTCTCAACGAACACAATAGAAAATTCTCTGCTCTCTTGGAGCTTGAAAGAGGAGACACGTTAATAGCCAAATAATAAATAAATATGTAAGTTTAAGTAATAATAACTCCTGAGAAGGAAAATAAATTAAGAGTAAAGAGATACTGTCAAGGAGAGAAGAGGCAGCACGGGAAATATTTGAGATAGGAGGTTAGGAAGAGCATCTCTGAGATATTATGTGAGCAGAGATCTAGAAATTCTGTGAGGAAGAGAGCTAGACAAAGAGTTTAATCCTCATAGAGATCGTATTAAAGATGTAGATTGCTTTGGGTAGCACAGATATTTTAACAATATTTTTTTGTTCTGACCCATGAACGAGGAATTTCTTTCCATTTCTTTGTGTCATCTTCAATTTCTTTGTCAGCATTTTATAGTTTTAGAATACAGGTCTTTCACCACTTTGGTTAGGTTTATTCCTAGGTATCTTATTGTTTTGGTGCAATTGTAAATGAGATTGATTCCTTAATTTCTCTTTCTGCTGCTTCATTATTGGTGTATAGAAATGCGATAGATTTCTGTATGTTGATTTTGTATCCTGCAACTTTACTGAATTTGTGTGTCAGTTTTAGCAGGCTTTTGGGTTTTTTATGTATGGTATGTTATCTGCAAATAGTGAAAGTTTTACTTCTTCCTTGCTGATTTGGATGCCTTTTGTTTTTGTTGTTGTCTGATTGCTGTGGCTAGACATCCGGTACTGTATTAAGTAACAGAGGTGAGAGTGGACATTCCTGTCTTTTCCTGACCATAGAGGAAAAGCTCTGTTTTTCCCCATTGAGGATGATGTAAATTGTTTTTCATATATAGCCTTTATTATGATGAGGTATGTTTCCTCTAAACCTACTTCATTGAGGTTTTTTTGTCATGACTGGATATTGTACTTCGTCAAATGCTTTTTCTATATCTATTGAAATGATCATATGGTTCCTTTCCTTTCTCTTGTTGATATAATATACCACATTGATTAATTTGTGAGTATTGAACCACCCTTGCAACCCAGGGATGAATCCCACTTGATCATACTGAATGACTTCTAAAACTGTATTGTTGGATTCAGTTTGCTAGGATTTTATTGAAAACTTTTGCATCCACGTCTATCAGAGAAATTGACTTATCATTCTCTTTTTCAGTAGTCTTTAACTGGTTTTGGTATTTTTGGTATCAGTGTTATCAGTGCTGGCTTCATAGAATGAATTTGGAAGTTTTCCTCCATTTTCTATTTTTTGGAACAGTTTGAGGAAAATAGATAGGAACTTTTATGATTACTGATTCAATTTCTTTACTGGTTATCAGTCTGTTCAAGTTTTCTATTTCTTCCTGTTTTGGTTTTGGTAGTTTATATTTTCCTAAGCATTTATACATTTCTTGTAGGTTGTTCAGCTTTTTGGCATATAACTCTTTAAACATATTCTTTTGTGATCGTACTTCTGTGGTGTTGGTTGTTATTTCTCCTTTCTCATTTGTGACTTTATTTATTTGGGCCCTTTATCTTTTCTTTTTTATAAGTCTGGCTAGAGGTTTATCAATTTTATTAACTTTTTCAAAGGACCAGCTCCTGGTTTCACTGATCTGTGATGAAAAGTGTTAAAGCTTGGTGAAAGGTGTGTAGGAATATTTTATATTATTTTTGTCCCTTTTTTGTGAGTCTAAAATTATTTCAGAGTGAAGTTAAAAGTAAAAATAAACATAATAAAAGAACCCTTGATTTTATGCTTTCCCTTGTTTCATTTAGTTTTTCTTGTAACCTTTAAAGAATTTAATATCAAATGATCTTTTTTGGAGACTTCCGTTATGAATAGAGATGAGTTGTCAAAAAGAATGGCTTACGCATTTTTGCCAACCACGCATGAGGAAATACATAATGAGTATGTGATTTAATAGTAAATAAAATTAGTATTGAAATATCATAAACAATTACTCTTAAACATCAACTTTTATTAAAGTATAACTGTACAATAAGTTTGATGAGATTTTATATAAAATCACATTTATGTTTCAGTATAGTTCTCTTCCAAGTACCTTCAGAGATTATAGCAAACGAGTTCAGTCTTGCCTTCTTGTCTTTCACTTTCTCAGCACCCTATTATTCAAGCCGGAAAACTTCTTTTATCATAGAGATGTTTTGCCCCTTGAGGATGTACTTCACTAGGAGAAATTAGATTTATGAATATGTATAATGAAGCCTAGAAAATGCTAATTGACTGGAAGTATAGATCGAGTGCTATTGGGAAAGAGTATTAGAGATATCTTTGAAGTATGGGAATGAGGAAGGGTTTGAGGAAGATGTATACATGAACTTGGCCTTGCATGGTAGGTAGAAGTTAGATGTTCAAAGATGGATGGTAAGTTCCAGGCAGAGAGGAGAGTTGAACATTCAAAGCTCCTATTTGAGTTTGGCTATATAGAAGTTGCATGAAGGAAATCAATGCAAAATAAGAACATCTAGATAGATAGTAACTATACAGCTCTTCAGTGAGGGTTTATCTTCTTTGTTCAGTTCTGTTTTAAAAATCAGTTATTGGTTTAGCAGTGGATGGGTATTTACCCCGTTCAAGACATTGGGAGAATATAAAGAAGTTCTTGGCAGGTTAAGACCAGGAAACACAGAGTCTATAAAGGTGATGAAATGAAGACAACTCTTCTAGATGTTAGTTTGATTTGAAAAAAGTGCAAGCTGGTGCTGTAAAATCATGACATTCTATCTTTTTTTATTGGAATTGGTTAAATTTTGACCAAATTATTAAATGAATGTCAATTAAAAAGACATAAAAGATATATGTTCCATCAACTCTAATCCCTTTGGATGCTAGAATTTCTTTCTACTACTACAATACCTAACTAGTATTTACCATATTTCACCTTGAGTGCAAATTGCTGTACATGATTAAGCTTTTTATTTACAACATGAAAAATAGTCTGTGACACTTCAGACAAGAAAAACATCAGAGGTTTAGGGAGAGGGACAGAGGGATGAGGAAGTGGAGCCCAGGACATTTTAATGGAGGTGAAACTATTCTGTATGATGGATATTTATGGTGCATAAAGACATTATGCTTTTGTCAAAACTCATTAAACTGTAGAATACAAGAAACTAGAATACTGCAAACAATGGACTTTAGTAGATAATAATGTGTCAATACTGATTCATCAACTGTAAGGCATGTACCACACTAATGCAAGGTGTTATCCTAATATGTGATTAGGTAGAGGGGTATATTAGAACTATCTGTACTTTCCACTTAATTTTTCTTTAAACCTGAAACGACTCTAAATGCTAACATCTAAAGAAACAAAAAAACAAAGCCCTAACAAAACAGAACTGTCTGACACAGAGTAAACATGCAATAAAATTTTCATTGATCCAAGGTTTTAACAAATATTTTAATGCTATAAACCAGATATGTAGAGGTGAACACAAAAGATTTATTCCCTATCCCAAGATTACAGACTGGTGGAGAAATGAAATAAATGCATCATATGTTATACTAAGAGCAATGCAGGGAACCAACAGTTTGCTTGGAAAGAGAATAACAGAGCAAGTGGATGATAGGGATTTTACAGAGACATGAAAAGAAAGCCTTGGACCAAGAAGTGATTAAGTTGAGACCTAAAGTAAAAGGGAGAGCCAGCCACTGAACAATGACCTGTGTTGTAGTTACTGAACAGAAGCCACTGTGGTTTGAGTCTAACATGCAAGGAGTCAGGTGGAGCTTAAAGAAGAAAAATAAGGACCTTTTAGGTCATGGAAGGAGCTTGAATTCAGTTTTAATTAAATTAAGGGAAAGCTATTGGAGGCCTCATTCTGTGTTGTAAATGGGTTGGAGAGGTTTAGAATGAAGGCTGACCATTTGGCTATCAGTTGTAGATGTGTAGATAAGGGATGATGGCTTATTGGACAGTGAAGATTGCTTTGACAAAGGAGTATTTATGGTAGAATCAGTAAGATTTACCAGTGGATCAGATCGGGGCTAGGGAAAGGGGCGCCTTACAATTTTCTGACTTGAACACTACTGGATGATGATGATGCCATTTATATAGATGGAGTAGTCTGTGGGGGGAAAAAACAGATTGTGTGGCATCAGGTTAGTGATGAAATCTTTGAAGGTGTTTGAAATCCTTTAGTTTAAGTGTAGATTCAAAAGAATGATATCATCATCTTTTAGTCTTTGCTCTCTGCCTGGGCCTGTGCTAAATATATTACATGAATTATATAATATTCCTCAATCCTGAGACATGTTCACTTGTAGTCTTAGTTTAAAAATGAGGAGATTGAGATTTAGAGAGGTTAGGTGACTTTTCTAGTCTCCCAGCTAAGAGGTAGCCCGGCCAGAGCTTGAGCCCAGTGCTCTGTTTCCTCCCTAAGCTTTACTGCTTTTGTTACAGTCAAGGCATTTTATGTGTCCCTTGCCAGATAAAATTCTCATGTCTTTCCTTTACCTGTTTCTGTATCTTATTAAATACCATTCAAGTCACTGTAATGAGAATTCAGTTACTTGCCTTATTTGAATCAAATCAATTAGCAGTCTTTTTTAAGGTTCTCTGTAATAGGGCAATGAAGCAGATTTTGTGACTAGGATGGTGTGTTGTTTTCAGTGTGCCAGATGTGCCCTGACACCAACAGCGTGCTGTCTGTGGCAGGTATCATTGTCATATACTAAGATCTGTGAAGTGACCTGGGTCTGTTGTGCCTATTAATATTTGCAGCTTTCTGCAATGCTTTAATCTCAGAATGTATCAACTGAAAAGAAAACAATTCATTTAAAAGTGGCTTTTAATCATACTTCCAAGTAATCATTAATAATTAAAGAGAACTCGTTAATTCTTTTTTATACTAAAATTGGCTATTTATGTACAGTGAACTAATAACATTGCTGTGTTATGTGGACATGGCAAACTTCCCTGCTAATATATTTAGAAGAAAAAAGGTATAAGTAAGTATTCTGGTCCTAACAAAGCATTAATAATAGACTTGTTCAAGCATTAGCAGGTATGTGTGGCTCCTGGTTAATTAATGATGATTAAATCTTTACACTGCTTTTGATTTCTCAACTAATGTTTCTTAAAACATTGAACATGAGTGCAAGGCAAATTTATCTGGGGAGTATACGTGTTCAGGCAACCTAAGCAAATCATGAAGCAGTTGTCTATTTTGGGTCATTATCTTTAATCCATTTCTTACATTAGAATTAACATCAATCCTTTAAATATTGATTCACCCAACATACATGCCTTTTCATAGGCCAAATCCTGTTTGCTTCTAGAGAGACAAAAATTAATAAAATTTAGGTTTGTTTTTTTTTTTTTTTTTCACAAGGAGCTAGTTCTAGCAGGCAGGTGAAATCAACAAATAATAATAAAATGTGATAATTTCTTTAAAAGATTTAGTTACAAATGACTATGTAAACATTAAAATTGAAAAGAAAGGGATGTGGTTTGGCAAATAATGCCAGTGGCAGATGGAGTCTTCACAGAGGAGATGCCATTTGAGTTGGGCTTTAGAGAATGAATTGGCATTTTGCTGCTAGAAAAGGAGAAGATGACTTTTGGAAGATGGGAAAGATACTGTAAAAAAATACACAAAGGGATAGTTCATGGTGTCTTCTGAGCCAATGGAGGCTTGTCTATACGTAAAATTGAAGGGTATTTAGGGGAGATGACAGAAAATGAGGCTGGATAGGGAAGCTAGGGTTACCTTTAAAAAATGTCCATACCATTCTAAGGCATTTGAATTTCACCTGCTAATGAAGAGTCAAGGGGTTTTAAAGATGAAAGGGCTAGTTTCCAAGATCTATAAAGAACTTATTAAACTCAACACCCAAGAAACAAACAATCCAATCATGAAATGGGCAAAAGACATGAAGAGAAATCTCACAGAGGAGGACATAGACATGGCCAACACGCACATGAGAAAATGCTCTGCTTCACTTGCCATCAGGGAAATACAAATCAAAACCACAATGAGATCCCACCTCACACCAGTGAGAATGGGGAAAATTAACACGGCAGGAAACCACAAATGTTGGAGAGGATGTGGAGAAAGGGGAACCCTCCTGCACTGTTGGTGGGAATGTGACTGGTGCAGCCACTCTGGAAAACTGTGGTGAGGTTCCTCAAAGAGTTAAAAATAGACCTGCCCTACGACCCCGCAATTGCACTGCTGGGGATTTACCCCAAAGATACAGATGCAGTGAAACGCCGGGACACCTGCACCCCGATGTTTCTAGCAGCAATGGCCACAATAGCCAAACTGTGGAAGGAGCCTCGGTGTCCATGGAAAGATGAATGGATAAAGAAGCTGTGGTCTATGTATACAATGGAATATTCCTCAGCCATTGGAAACCACAAATACCCACCATTTGCTTCAACGTGGATGGAACTGGAGGGTATTATGCTGAGTGAAGTAAGTCAGTCGGAGAAGGACAAACATTATATGTTCTGATTCATTTGGGGAATATAAAAAATAGTGAAAGGGAATATAAGGGAAGGGAGAAGAAATGTGTGGGAAATATCAGAAAAGGAGACAGAACATGAGAGACTCCTAACTCTGGGAAACGAACTAGGGGTGGTGGAAGGGGAGGTGGGCGGGGGGAGGGGCAACTGGGTGACGGGCACTGAGGGGGTCACTTGACGGGATGAGCACTGGGTGTTATTCTGTATGTTGGCAAATTGAACACCAATAAAAAATAAATTCATAAAAAAAGAAAGATGAATTACTTTATCAGTCTGTCCTTTATGAAGAGAATCTTGGTGCATTAGAATGACTTGGAGGAGGAGACTGTAAGATGCTGTGCCCAGACACACAGTATCCAGAATTAGGAAACAACTCCTCGTCTATCTGGCTCCAAGCCCTTGTGATTTATACTGTATCACCCCGCCTCCACAAGCTGTCTTATTGACCATAACAGGTCACAGAGACAGATCGGAGTAAACAGAAGTCAGTTCAGCCCTCCCTTAGATAAACATGCATGCTTTCTCTGGAATATCCTGGCCCCACTGAAGGTCTGAACATCACAGGTTTAATTAATATAACAACAGGACGACTACACAGTGTTGCTGTCTCAGCGGTCTCTTTTCGCTGAAGCATCTCACCTTCCTCTTTCCCCTTCACCTTTGTTTCCGAAGTCCCAGAGTTCCCTCCTGGCATTGACTCATTTTTCCTTTGTTATGCTACCAATTTCAGATTGACCTTATCCCTTCCAGATTTATAGCAGCCTTTTATCTTTCCCAGGGCCCTAAAGCACAGAAAAGCTTTTTAGCTTGTTGAGGGAATCCCATCTTGCTCATTCTTGAAGAAAGGGAATCCGTTCTACCAGGGCTTTTAGGATGCTTTCACTAAAGGCCAGAAGATTTTTTTTTTTAAGTCTTTGTAGCTGAATTAGTCCACACAGAGCTCCTTTGATGCTTAAAATGAGGTAAAGGCATAATTAGCATAAAAGGACAGACTTATGCTTATTGGAAACAACCATCTGACCCTTATAATCTGCCCTTCCAGAGGACTATTGAAATGGGCCCAAATTACCCAAATGTAAACGTTTGCAAAAGTTTTAGCAGGTTATTGTAACAGTTCAACTGAGTAGAATGGCTACTAGCTACTGGCCGTGGAGAGATAGACTTGAGAGATGTCAGGGTACAGGACAGGGTACAGATTGACTGCGTTTGCAGAAGAGGAGGGAATCAAGGATAGTTTAGTCTTCAACTGTGTAGAATACTGGGAGAACAGACTCTGGGGAGAAGACGAGTATACTCTGAGATGTATAGGTAGATTCCCAGGAGATAGTTCTGTTACACAATAGCCAAACTGTGGAGGGAGCCTCGGGGTCCATCGAAAGATGATGGATAAAGAAGATGTGGTTTATGTAGACAATGGAATATTCCTCAGCCATTAGAAACGACAGATACCCACCATTTGCTTCGACGTGGATGGAACTGGAGGGTATTATGCTGAGTGAAGTAAGTCAATCGGAGAAGGACAAGCATTATATGGTCTCATTCATTTGGGGAAGATAAATAATAGTGAAAGGGAATAGAGGGGAAGGGAGAAGAAATGTGTGGGAAATATCAGAAAGGGAGACAGAACATAGACTCCTAACTCTGGGAAACGAACTAGGGGTGGTGGAAGGGGAGGAGGGCAGGGGGTGGGGGTGAATGGGTGACGGGCACTGAGGGGGGCACTTGACGGGATGAGCACTGGGTGTTATTCTGTATGTTGGCAAATTGAACACCAATAAAAAATAAATTTATTATAAAAAAAAAAGATAGTTCTGTTACTACTGGAGTTGAACAGATGGCTCTTGAGCATGAGAGAGATGAATGAGTGTTACAGACGTAAACATTTGGAGCTAATCAGCCTGTAGGTATCGGTTGAAGAAACAGCAGCGGATGAAATATTGCAGAGCGAGTGCATGAGAAGAGACGATGGTTGAAAACAAAACCGTGAGGCACACTGACATGTGAGCTGGATGGAGAAAAGGGAGCTCGTATCACTAAAGATGCGAGTAGTGTTCGAAGAACACAGTGCGGTACAGTACTAAATGCTGCTGAGCACTGTAGGTGGGTTATTTTTTCATGACGAGGGAGAATTAAGAGTATGGATTAAAGATGACAAGGAACTCCAAGCAAGGGAGAGCTTGAATACAGGCAATAAAGACTTGATGAGTTTTTTGGAGCAGAGCATTTGGAGCAGAAGAAGCCAGAGACCTAGGTGACAAACAGAAAAAGGCAAGAGAGGTAGGTGTGAAAGAGCAACAGGCATCGGCATCACGTAGACTTACCTGACTTTTACTCGTGCTCATCTTCTGGGGGAAAGAATCATGTAACTTCTGTGGGTCTCAGCCTCTTTCTAAAGTAGTGATACGAGATGTCTCCTTTGCAGAGTGTTGAGCTTCCGCGATAATGTGGATTGGACTTCTTGCACTTGCTCTTCATAATACCCTTCCTGATTTTGGGTCTCCCTGCTCTGACTACCCAGTCTTAACTTCTTCCTCACCCTCTGGACGTCTATCTTGTCAGTCAGATTTATTGCCTTCAGAGGACATGATCCTATCTGGTAGGACCACGTCTGCCTGTCTTTTTAAAATATTTATTGATTTTTGTTCACGCACGTAGCCTATTTCACCTGATAGAACACAGTCATGATACGAACTGAGACCCAGACTCAGTTACTCTTAAATGTCCTGCCCCAGGGACAGTTAGGCATATGGTAACTGTTCAATGAATATTTGATTAGGTGATTAATAAAGGTAATTATTGTTGACCTGAGATTGGAGGTGAGAAAAGAAGAGAGAGTCAGCCCCCTACTCTGATCAAAAGGAATGTAGAGGATGAGCTGAGAATCCAAGTAGGTGTGTGTCTGGAACTGTTTTAGCTCTGCAAGAAATTAGTTGTGGAAAGTACTATTTCTTCCCAGTTCATTTCAGAATGCTTTTGTGTCAGCCCAAATTACCTAGACTGTCTTGTCATTAACTTGTTTGCTTTTCATAAACCAAGTCTCTCTCTCTCTTTTTAAAAATCACGCTTAGGTATCACTTATTTTCTTCTTTGTGAGTAATGGTATTAATGATGGCTAATAAATTTTTTATTTTACATGTGCAAGGGCCGGCACCATTAAGCACTGTAACATATATGAGCTCATTTATTCCTCTCAACAATCCTCTAAGGACAATACTCTAATGCACCCATTTTACAGATGAGTAGACCAAAACATGGAGGCAAATAACATGCCCAAGGTCACAGAGCTAAGATCAAGCCCAGGCAGCCTGGCTACAGAACTCATGCTCTTAACCACTCAGCCATCCTGTCTCTCCAGACCTAATCCACCCATCTAAAAGAAAAACGAGTGTTGCTTTGTTGAAGCCAGACAAAGCTGTTCATCAGCTAGTCAGACAAAGCAGGTCAGGGTGTCCTGCCAGGGAAATGTCCTGGGAGAAATTGTCCTGTCCGGGAACAAACCTGGAAGGGATTTTCCTTTCAAGGAAAGGAATACTTGACTTGATTTTACCTTCCCTCCCCCCCGCCCCTATCACATCACTGGCAACCCCTTCTCATTTAAGGTCATCTGAAAAGTGAATTAATATTCTGTTTACTCCTTCTTTCAGGTGATTTAATAAAAGCTCTAGGCTCAACCCTGAACATCTCACAGAAAATCTTACACACACTGTGATAGATTCATTCACGTGGTAAAGGGGTGTTCGGTTTTACGCATATTTGCATTATGTTGTGTCAAATATGTGACTTCTTAGAATTATTATGCTTAATGCCTTTCTTACAACCCAAAATGCTGGTTATAAATTTCAGCCCTAACTTTTCTTATTCAGTTTTTCCAGTGATCTGCTCTAGCATCTTTTTCTTTTTTTCAGTATTTTTAAAACTACCATCATATTGATCACCAAGAAATCGTTATTTATAGTAAATTCAGAGTCCAATTCCTCATTTCCTTAAAATTTACACGAAGGAAGATTATGAAAAGGAAGTGAAGTTGTTAATTCCTCTTTCTCAATATACTTACACACCAATTTCTTCAATTCAGGGATAGCAAATTACTACTGATTATTCTAAAACCAGCTGTTCTGTGCACAGTAACAGTGTTGTGGTGCGCAGGTTTGTGGAAGTATAGCAAGATGGTGAAAACTACTGACTCTGGAGTCAGACTGCGTAGGTTTTCATCCTTTGCTGTGTCTATGAACTGTGTGACCATGGGCAAGTTACTTGACTTCTCTGGGCCTCAATTCTTAGTGTAAAATGGTGATGATAATATCTCTTAAGTTGTTGCAAGAATCACTTGAACGAATCTAAAGTATTTAGTGCAGTGCCTGGAATCCGAAAAGCTTTATATAATGTTAGCTGTTGTTTTTGTTTGTTCGTGTTGCTTTTACTTAGGAAAAATATTGCTTTCCTTGTCACTAAAAGTTGTAAAAATGCTTTCTTAACAAATATTATTTTAGTTCATCTTGACAGATTCAAGTGGTTCATTCAGTATATGTTTTTAGTTCATTCTGTATATAATTTGTTGTTAAAATTTGTGAATAGTTTATAGTCAGATTCTGAGGGTTTCTATGCCTCTCATATATTTTACTGTATGACGTTGAAAAACAATCTAAATAAAGATGTCTTCAGTATTTTTCTTTGCTTTCAAGAGTCAAATGACTCAATGTTTTCCTTAGGCTAGAGTATTTTAAAACTCTTATTTAATTTTAAGGAAGTTATTTTATTTATGTGTAAATATAGGAAAAGACAGACATAACAACTGGTGAGTAAGTACCTCCAGGTGTATTAAGCAACATTTACCCCCCTCAAAAATGTGCATACTGCCACCTGCTGGGAGGAACTTTTGTACCTTGAAACAGTATTTTTGAAAAAATTTAAGTGTCCGATGATTTTCCCCATAGGTTTGGTTTTTTTTTGTTTGTTTTTTGTTTTTGGTAGATTTAATTTAAATCACATCTTTCATTCAATTGAAATTTCAAACGTAAGAGTCTTGGAGTCTCTTTTAGGTGAAAACTAAGAAGGAGGTAGTTTTATTTCTTGTTCTTTTCATATAGATTATGAAAATACATCCATAAGTCTTTAAAATCTTTTCTCAGGGATGGATGGAAGGGTGCTAAGCTCCTTTATGTTTTTCTAAGGGCAGTTGTGTAGTATTTTTGCTAGATTTGGACAACAACCCTTTGAAGCAGACAGAGCAAGTCCAATTATAATTTGCCAGTGAGAAAACAGAGGCCCAGAGAGATTAAATGACCCGCCCAACGTCACTCAGCTTATCAGTGGAATATTCGGGACAGAATCCAGGTCTTTGAATATCTTATCCCATGGTGCTGATTATTTCTTCAACTCTTATCATATCCTATAGGCCTCTGAGTATAAAAACATTGCATCCTGTTATTAATAAGGCCTAGCAAAATGAAAAGCAGCCAAATTATTAAGTACATTTTAAAGTGAATAATTTATTTTTTTAAACTTTGGAAAGCAAATGATAAGTGGCATCCAGTGCTTTGTATTGGACACCTAACGTGTGTTGGTTTGCCATATTGAAAGAATGCTTTCTGCTCTGTACACATATTATTGCTTTATATTTGGTGATTTCTATCCATAACAATTTATGTATGTCCTGTGGCAGTTTCACAAATGTGTGCTGCCCTAGAAGATTCCCTGATTGATTTTTTATTTGTTTTGTACCGGATTACCCTGCTGTCTTTTTTTTTTTTTTTAAGATTTTATTTAT
Organism: Canis lupus baileyi; assembly: GCF_048164855.1. Classification (NCBI taxonomy): domain Eukaryota; kingdom Metazoa; phylum Chordata; class Mammalia; order Carnivora; family Canidae; genus Canis; species Canis lupus. Next base: position 63,616,390 of record NC_132851.1, on the reverse strand, counting down.
TTATTCATGAGAGACAGAGAGAGAGAGAGAGAGAGAGAGAGAGGCAGACACAGGCAGAGGGAGAAGCAGGCTCTATGCAGGGAGCCCAACGTGGGACTCGATCCCAGGCCTCCAGGACCATGCCAAGGGCCAAAGGCAGGCACTAAACTGCTGAGCCATCCAGGGATCCCCACCCTACTGTCTTATTAGCCTGGCATAATAGTGGCTTTTGTTAAACAAAACTTTTTGTTTGGTGAATGGTCACTTTGAATTTTAAAAAAGTGTCCTTTTACTCCATCATTTTATAGTATAATATTACCATTGAGAACATGAATTTTGTCCATTAGACTTTCTTGGTATTGCACTGATTTTAAGATTTCCCAAGTACAGATGGGTTTACTAATTTAGGGTGACTATTCACTATACTAACTCAACTACTATAAGCTATTTGTCATTGTTGCCACCTTTCCTTCATTTTAGGATTCTAAGATTTTCTGATGTGTTTCCTGCATTTTTAAGTATAGTTGTCGCTGCTACTCTGAGGGGCTGTGTCTCCCTCCTTCCATCATCTGTGCTCTAGAAATTATTTTTTACCTAACTAGTTTAGTTTAAAATTTTATCATTCGTTTATTTTGCATATTTACTAGCATTGCTTTGTCTTTTTTTTTTTTTTTTACATTGAATTCGTTTACATTAAGCTGAGTACATGTGAGCAAAGCCATGCTGCTAATTCAGAACAGCTGCCTTACGAGAAGTCTCTTGGAATGTCCATGAGTCTCTGGATGAATGTGTAGTGACATGCCTGGCTTCAGACTTTACTTGTATTGGAATTATAGTGTTAGGAATTCCTTATCAGAAGCTTAATGCAGAAGAGGAAGGGAATTCAGTCTTCAATTAGGCAGGTGTGGAATAAGATAAGAGAATGTTCCCTGACCAAAAAGGTCAGAGAAAAATCACAGCTTTTTTGTACAGCATTCAATCTTTTCTTATATTTACCGGGAATCTACCCCTCTCAGTTTGACCCCATGGTTTTTATTTATTTTCCGTAGATATATGGAATACATTGAGCATCTTTTCCATATGGCAGCTATTAAGTCTTCTCTCTAGGTTTTTCTTTTGTTTCCCATATAATCCTGTTCTGCAATGCCCTTCTCTCCTTCTCACTCATACATTGAGGAGTTTGTTTGCCTGAGTTAAATCTTTTAATTCTTGCACTAGTCCAAAGTGGTAGTATTCTTATTATGCCCATTTGACCGAGGCTAAGAAAGAGACCACACAACAATGAGGGGTTGAACCAGAATGTTAACTGAGACATTAGTGTTTGGTGTTAGGCTCTTGGACATTAAGCCTTCCATTCTTTATGTACATATTTTATAGGCTGCTTGCTTTTTGCTCTTCTCTGGGTACATTCGTGTTTGTCAACATCTCTTTTATAAGACATCATGAGCTAAAATTTACTTAGTACTTCAGGTATACCCTGGCCTCCAGAGGGATAGCTTGCTCATGGGCTGCCTGTCTATGCACTTGTGCCCTGCAAGGGCACGTTGCAGTTGTTTTTTGTTTTTTTTTTTTAACTTGGCTTATGTTGAACGGTTGTTACATTGAGTCTTACCATTCTCTGTGTGTGTGGGTATTTGTAAAGTATATGTGTGTATATCTAAATGCATTTTTCCACTTAAGAGGATTCTACATCTTTTCTTGTCAAACTGCACTTTGTCATCTTAAGTTATACTAGTTTCTGCAGTTCTTTTTTTACCTCCATTTTAGCTGTCCTCTTTTTTATTCCATACAAATTTAGTAAGTATGCCTTTAGGCTATATTTCAGGCCTTGATTTTTTTTAAGGTGTTCTGTGCAATCCCATTAGATTCTTGAAATATTTCAGTTGAGATTTCTTGCTCTGTTTCTTGGTTAGTGTGGTAATTTCCATTTTAATGATTCATGAATTTTGTGGGGGCTTCTTAGAACATTCTATCATTCTTAAGTTAGATTTCTTTATAAAGTCTCTCTCTATGAGATTATGGTTATCTTTTCTCTATAGGTTTTCCATTGCTGTGATTAGAGTCCAAATCTCCTGGATCTCAAGTCGAATTTCAGTTAGTTTTCCATCCCTCTTTTAGTTATTGTGACAGATGTGGCATCCCTGTCCCTGGGAATAGCAAAGAAGTTTTGTAGTCTAGTCAGATAACTTCACCTTTCCCCTTCCTGTTAGCATTTGCCAACATAATAAGCAATCTTGACTCACATTGATTTTGCACTAGCTTAATCAGAAGAAACAATGATGGTCTGGCCTGTGATCAACATGCACTAAACCAAGCTAATTTTATTCAGAATGTAAACACGAATAATAACATTTACTAAAATGTAACAAAGCTCTCAGCCTGCCAGCCAAGTAGGGACTAATTTGGGGTTCCAAATTCAATTTCTTATTATTTCTTATTAGGTTCGTTTCTGCCAACAACTGACTGTGGCCTTTACACACCAGTTAACCTCTGCTGTCTTCATTTTACTCATCTGTGTAAATCTGTGGTGGACTATGACCTCTGAGATTGCTTCAATCCTAATATCAATAATTTTAAAGCATGCCAAATCACTTTTAGAAGTTTTAGCCTAACTTTAATAATTAAATAAAAAGGAGTGACTCAACTTAGCTTTTCTGAGCTATACCTAAGGGTGATATTCATCTAATATGCACTCATACAGTCACCTTAGTAATTCAAATATTGAAGGACTTATAACACGGTAGGGCTTCTATATAATCATTGTCTCAGCTGCCCCACTTATAGAGTGGAAGCACTAGGAGGGCTACCCACTTGCTGGCCTGCAGATAAACCACCATAGCTCCTGCACACCAACTCCATTTCCATGGGCTCTCCTAACCAGACGTAGGACATGAGCCCCCAGACAAATGCCTGCTGACTGTTCTCCTCTACATGGCTATGGCTATGCAAAGGTAGAAGACTCTTCTTTTTTTTTTTTTTAATGAATTTCTTTTCTTCTTCTTCTTCTTCTTTTAGATTTTATTTATTTATTTGACAGAGAGAGAGAGAGAGAAAGCACAAGCAGGGGGAGTGGCAGGAAGAGGGAGTAGCAGGGACCCACTGAGCAGGGAATCTGATGTGGGGCTCAATCCCAAGACACTGGGTCATTACCTAAGCCAAAGGCAGACACTTAACTGACTGAGCCACCAAGGCACCCCCAGCTAGTAGATTCTTGCCAGATTCACCTACTTGCTGTTGCTTTTGATGAATATTATATGTGTATTATAGCACATTGGACTCTTTCTAACACAGCAGTTTAATGAAGCCCTTTTAAATCATGTTCTCTGTTGTTTATGATACTGTGGGGTTTACAAAATCAGCAGTTCACATACCCAAGAATGTTCCAAAGCTAAAGGTAAGTAATTTCATTTCAGAGTTCAGCATAAACAAAATTTAAAAAAAAAAAAAGTGATTTGACTCCAGTACTTGTGATTACATGGCTAACCCCTGAAATGTTGTGCAAATCATGAAATCAAATCATTGTGTCACCTTTCTTTTAGCGATTATCTGCTTTGTTTCCAGGTGAATGAAATTTACCATGATGAGTCCCTTGGAGTGCATATAAATGTGGTCTTGGTGCGCATGATAATGCTGGGTTATGCAAAGGTAAAATATCTTAAAATATGTGATCTCTGGATGTTAAGAACTGGACTAGCAGATGGCATTTCTGTAACTCTAGCTAATGTGGCGTTGATGTGTCACGCAGACCTAGCTCTTTAGAGCTGAGGAAGAGACACTGCCATGATAAGCGTAGATCTCCCCATTGGAACAGATGATGATTTTTGTGCTGATACCATTTGCTTTGCTTATTTATCTAATGGAGTCATAGATCATTATTATTCTGGCTCTAAGCATGACTGGATGAGTGAAAACAAATAGATATCACTGTGAGGAAAGAGAATTTCCTTAGTCTACCATTATCATCAAATTTGTGATTCATTCATTTATTCATTCACAACATCTATGCTGAATGCTTACTATGTGTCAGATGCTTTCTAGGTGCTTTGACTATATCAGTGAAGAAAAATAGCAAAGATCCTTGCCCTCTTATGGTTTGTTAAAAGCAATATTTTACATATGTCATTCCACTTAAGAAAACTGAAGTATACAGTGAATGTTCACTGAGAAGAGCTTTAATCCTTTTGGAAACAAAAAGTTAGATCGAAATGCACATGGTAGGATTTTCATGTGATGTAACTAACTGTAGCTGACTTTACAATGGCAGGGATGTGTCCTTGTCGTTGGAAATAATGAAATGATGACCATGATTTCTTTCTTTGAGAAAGTGACTAACTTGACAATTTTCTTGATATTTAAAATTACAAGCCCCCTGCCATAATTAATCCCCCTGATTATGAAATACTAATAAAATTATGCATTTAGCAAACAGGAAAAAAATCCATGTGTTTGCATTTCATTATGTATATAACACCCACTTACCATTTTCTGATGAGAAGGTGTCATTGATCTTTACTTTATTCCATAAACCTGACCTAGTTTGTGTTACTAACACTACATACAAGTTAACTCCAGCTGGAGATGTTAACAGCTTTCAGTTGGTTGTTATATGATTTGTTTGGAGAAGCATGTGATCAGCATGCACTAAACCAAGCTAATTTTATTCAGAATGTAAACACGAATAATAACATTTACTAAAATGTAACAAAGCTCTCAGCCTGCCAGCCAAGTAGGGACTAATTTTGGGTTCCAAATTCAATTTCTTATTATATCAGAACTACTCTGGGAAGTATGGATACTGGGTTCTTGAAGGATGGGCCCTTTTCCCTCTGAACTTTTAATTCCTGATCATAATGTGGTAGTAGCAACGTTCCAGGCAATGCCAATCCATCTCTTGCAACTGCCGGATAAGAGTGCATCTCCCTCCATCGCCCTGAGGTTTAAAAAAGGGTAGTTGCAAAAAAAAAAAAAAAAAGGGTAGTTGCTTTGTTTAGTGTAAAGTTTATGTAATTTGACCACTTCCTGAAATAAAGATTTGACCAGCTTTGCCAGCTCATTGAAGAATTTATATTCTTCACATTTGTCGATCAATTCTGGGCCAATAAAAATCAAAATCAAAGTAAAAATGAAAATAAAAAAAAATTTAACTAAAGACCTTTCACTTTAACGGCTCTGGATAAAAGTCTTAACCAGAATCTTTTCCTTTTTTTTTTTTTTCTTAATATCTATAAGAAATCCAAGTTGAATTAGGAAATGGACTACTAGAATTCTTAACCCCAGTGATTAACACTGAGTTGCCCCACGATAGCAAATGTTAGTGTTACATGTTCCTGTAAATGTGTCAGTCACCTTTCGCACAGGTAACACTGATCATCATTCAGATATCCTTGGGCATTTAGAATTCCCAAACAAGAGTGGATAAATACATGAGCCCTAAATAATGTTATTGAACATTACTTAAATATTATACTCCCAAATGTTGACTTCAGAGAAAGTTATGAAAGGAAGCCTTCGGGAAAGCATTGTGTACTTCTTCAACACACTGTTTCCTCTTAGTCCATCAGCCTCATAGAAAGGGGAAACCCATCCAGAAGCTTGGAGAATGTATGCCGCTGGGCTTGCCAACAACAAAAGTCTGATCCCAACCACTCTGAACACCATGACCATGCAATTTTCTTAACCAGGCAAGATTTTGGACCTGCTGGAATGCAAGGTATTTCCATTAATATGCAGAAGAAAAACTTAAGGGCATGACTTTTCAAAAATAATCCTAAATCAAGGAGTCTGTTCAAATGTTCAGATCCCTACCATCACTTTCCACCATGCATCAGCCAAGCATACTCTTTCTTTCTATCGCTCCCAGTGACTTCTGTGGAGTTCACAATGTTAAATGCCACTTAAATGCTATAACAAATTATACTTGCCTTTAAAATAATGATTGTGCATTTGGAGTCTGGAGGGGATGCTGTAAAGTGCAGTGTGATTTCCACTAACTGTTTGGAAAGGGAAAGGAGAAGCCATAAGAAATGATTGCTGCCAAAGAGCTTTCTTCCAAAGTCAGCTTACATTTATCTAATAAATTCTGATGTAGACTTTGGAAAAATGTAGACTGATGAATTTCTTTTCAACGTTGATGGAATTTCTGGCTCCCTTTATCAGTACCATCATAGGAAGGACCATTCACTGAAAACAGAAAGACGAGGCTTTGTTGGTGGGCAGAACAGAATAGTAACCCCAGGCAGTTCCTTCCCTTAGGGAAGGCGAAAACGCAGACCCAATGAATCTTTTTAGAGACCATTACCTGTGTGTGGCTTTCCCAAGAGAATGTGGCGCAATGCTAGCAGTGAAATAATACTGCCTCTGTTTCCTGAAAAGCTCTTTTTTTTTTTTTTTCTAGGCAAAGGTCCAGTAGTAGTTCTTAATGGGCTTTCTCATAAAATGAAAATAAAAGTAATTGTTATTCTCTACAGGATATGCTCCAGTCACAGGCATGTGTCATCCAGTGAGAAGTTGTACCCTGAATCATGAGGATGGTTTTTCATCTGCTTTTGTAGTAGCCCATGAGACTGGCCATGTGTAAGTCACTGTTGACAGTTATAAAGCAAAAAAAAAAAAAAAAAAAAAAGGTCTTTTCTTTCCTGCTTCTCTCAGTATCGTTCACACTTTGGGCAGAGTACATGCCAGCAGGCAATTCTCATTCTTTGCCAAATGTGAGGAGCTGAAAACAGGGAAGAGGTCATGCACGGAAACTAAATAAATGACTCTGGCTTGCCGAGACACCCCTGCATTTTTTTGTAGCTCTCAGAAAAGAAAGACATTTCTGTCAGATTGTTCTCTATTTCACAGTTTCTGGGACTCCTCCACAGAAGCCACGTTCATTTATAAAACAGATTCCCCTGAATTTATTTTCAAGAGTGAAATCAAGCAAAATCCATGGCCCCTCTCTTACCAGTGAGGTCTCCCTTTGTCTTAGGCTGGGAATGGAGCACGACGGACAAGGCAACAGGTGCGGGGATGAGACTGCTATGGGGAGTGTCATGGCCCCCTTGGTGCAAGCTGCATTTCATCGTTACCACTGGTCCCGGTGCAGTGGCCAAGAACTGAAGAGATACATCCAGTAGGTCCCCTTCTGCATGTTGGAGAGCATTTATAGCCTAGCATAATACAGACATGGAGCTGACTTCTAGGACCTTGATCTTTTTTTTTTTAATATTTTATTTATTCATTAGAGAGAGATTACAAGCAGGGGGAGGGGGAGAGGGAGAAGCAGTCGACCCGCAGAGCATGGAGCCCGATGTGGGGCCCCATCCCTGGACGCTGGGATCATGACCTGAGCTGAAGGCAGATGCTTTACTGACTGAGCCACCCAGGCGCCCCTAGGATCTTGATCTTAACAAAACTCCCAGGGAATGAAAGTTGCTGCTCATTGTAAACACTTTATGACTCACAGCTTTCCGCACAATGATCCCATAATGTAATCACAATATTTTAAGCCATAAACCTAGAATTTAAGAGAATTTTTAACCATGGTCTCCTTTTAGTAAATTCCTTATGGAATCTTTGACTGATGATCAAACCTGAGTTGGTGATGAGGAGAGAGAGGATGGTCATGTGATGCCTGCATAGTGTGCCACATGTACCCTGTAGCATAAATGCGGAGATCTGTGCCACCACACCATGTGGGAGTTCAGCTGGGGACGTGAATAGGGCTGTCACAATTCTACTGTATTCCTGAGTCATGTTTGGCTTACTTTTTTGGGTTGAATAAGGATGATGAGTCTTTTTCTAAAAGGAAGTGAAACGAACGACCTTAAAAGGCATTACTTTGTGATCTTGCTATATAATCTGATGAAATTCCAGAGTACGTAACCTAAGAGTATGTAACCACATTAGGATGTGTTTTAAAAAATGGACAGTTAATGACATGAAATATTTTCCTCTCTACAGTTCCTATGACTGTCTCCTTGATGACCCATTTGAACATGATTGGCCCAAACTCCCCGAACTTCCTGGAATCAATTACTCTATGGATGAGCAATGTCGTTTTGACTTTGGGGTTGGTTATAAAATGTGCACTGCGGTATGTTACAATCAAGTGAGATTTTGCATCTTGAAATCTTTTTTGCATAGCTCCTGTTTGGTGAGCTTTACAGACTACTGGTGCAAGCATAAAAATATCTATCAATGATTTTGTGTTTGCTGTGTCACTATGTGCTGAAGTTAAGAGCTTCGATAATAAAGTTAAATATTATGTAATCCTTGTAACAGACTAGATGGGAGTTGGTACATTTTTATTCTGCAGATGAAAAAAACCAAGACTTACAGAAATTAAGCAGTTTGCCTAAAGCACACATCTGGTCAATGAGGGAGCTGGATATTGAAACTAAGATATTCAGACTCTAAAGCTTTATGCTCTGTTGTTCCCTTAGTTTTTATGACCTTCAGAGATGACTTCTAAGCATTCAATAGGTTGCTTTTCATTAGTTTGTTGGCCAGGATTTCATGTAGCTGTGACCGTAGGGAAGGGTTGTACTGGTATATTCTCATGTGAGAGTCATATGGTATAGCATGAAGGTCAGGAATATGGGTCTCATACTCAGACTAGGTGGGTTGTCAGAATCTGGATCTCATACTTACCGGATCCATGACTTTGAGCCCTTAATTCAATCTCTCTTCATTTTCATGGGTGTAAAATGTGGGTAATGATAATATTTATCTCATAGAATTGATATCAGGATTAAATTTGATAATAATTAAAGCCTCTAGCACAATGCAGGCTCATAGTAAACGGAGTCCAGTAAAGCCAGTCCTCCGTGTGGCTGTGCACATTATGGGTATGTTCACTAAATTTCTACATTAAGCTTTACTAGTTCATAAATATAAGGGAAGAAAGGAGGGGCTTTTGATATGTTGGACCAAGCTTTGTGTGTTAGAGCGAGAAAAGTAAGTATTTCATGGTACTGGAAAGAAGTTGATCTGCTGTTTGAATCTTCCATATAGAGCTATCTACAGCCATTGGTCTGTGTATAAGGTATACACTGTCAGCTCCTATTACCTGCATTAATACTTTAGACCTGAGAATTCTAAAGCTTTGGCTCAATATCATGGATAAATACAATTTCTGCATTAAGTAGTAGGAATTAGAACAAAAACACCTAGGTCCAAAATGAGTACCAATTTAAAAAAAATAAAAGCTCTGACTCTCTATGGGTAATTAGTGCTATAAGCAATGAATATGTGGAGAAATTGGTATTTGATGTTTGTTTAAATCTAGAGAATGGTAAGATGTTTCTAGTTACAAAGAGATCAAATGAGTAAAGACCACACACAAATATGTGTGCTTGCACATGCATTTGGATATCATAATGTGGTGTTTTAGGAAAACAAAAAACATTCTTACAAGTGAGAATACTAAGATTCTGGTCTATTATTATCTCATGTATAACTATAACCAAAGCTTTACCTTATATCTCATATTATCACCATGGATTGTTTTGAGGATTAAATATATAGAAAGTACACTGTAAACTACTTGAACGCATTGTGAAATTTTGTCACACCTAGAATACTTTATCTCACAAACCAAGCCTTACAAATATTTTCTGCTTTTAGTCAGCTCAGTATTATTTATAATCCAACTAGTTCATATCTACAGGGATAAAGAGAACCTTCTTGATAGCTTAAGAACTGTAAAACCATCATAATAAGTTTTCATATTTAAAATGGTCATAATACTTACAAATTCTTTGAAATTCCCATATTGTCTGTTTGAAAACCATAAAATAGAAGTAGTATGCAGAAATGTTAAAGTCAACCAGAGAATTGCAGACAAATCATTGTTTATTATTGATATTTTAGAAAAACAGAATAAAAATATTATTTCCCTGGAATTCTCAGGCAATATATTTTTTTTTCTCATCATGCCACAACTATGACTATTAATTTGAATTTAAAGTACCCAAGGAACATGACATGAGGAATGTTGGACAGATGTTGGTATGACATGTCATCTATATTTTATTGAGATCTTGATTCTCTCTCTTCCAGTTCCGAACATTTGACCCATGTAAACAGCTGTGGTGTAGCCATCCTGATAATCCCTACTTTTGTAAGACAAAAAAGGGACCCCCACTTGATGGGACCGAATGTGCTGCTGGAAAAGTGAGTATATCTATTTATACAATGAAGATCTAAGATATATTTCATCATAATGATCTTTAGAAACCTGGAAAATTATGACCCTTGCTGTAGTCATTTTTGTACAAACCATGGTGTATGGGGTTTCATTATGATAATGCACTAGCATTGTTTCCTAGGGCTTCCATAACAAATTGCCACAACGTTAGTTCCTTAAAATAACAGAAATGTTATTCTCTCATAGTTTTAAAAGCCAGAAGTCTAAAATCAGTTTCACTGAGCCAAAATCGATGTGTGGACAGGACCATACTCTCTCCAGAGGCTCTAGGGAAGGGTCTGTTCTTGGGTCTTCCAGCTTCTGGTGGCGGCCTGCATTCCTCGATTTGTGGCTGCACCATTCTAATTTCTGCTTCCCTGGCCACACTATCCCCTTTTCTGTGTACAAATTTCCCTTTGCCCCTGTCTTATAAGAATACACATGCTGTGCTGACAGTCAGGGCCCACCTGGATAATCCAGGATAATCTCTCCATCTCCAAATCCTTAACCACATCACATCTGCAAAGACCCATTTTCCAAATAAGGACATTCACAGATTTCAAGGATTAGGACCTACCTCCTTTGAGGCCACTGTTCGGCCACTACTGATAGAATAGGAAACAGCAGCGCAGCAGAATATCTGAGCCCCTGCTAATGGAATTTGATTTACTTGCTGGCGTCCCGTCCCACACCTTGTGAAAGTTGTCCAGAAATAAAGTCATGTGAATTTATACAGAAGATTTGGCCTTGCTCCTTGGGGAAAGATGCCCAGAGGTTTTAAATCTCAAATTGTGTAGTCAAGATTGAATGCTCAGAAACTGGCCAGGGGCCAAGCTACACTACTCAGGAGGGGAAAGATCACCAAATCCAAAACAAGGCATGTTAAGAACTCAAGTTGAAGAGCCTTGACTAGTTTGGAAATAAGATATTGTAGATAGGACCAAAAGCTGGCAAGGAAGATTTACATAGCTTTTAGTTCTTTTAAAACCCACATAAAGCTCTATTTCAAATGTGTATGAACTGTATTTGCTCTGAGAATTGCAAGCATAGTAATGATAAAAATAGTAAAATCTGCCATTATTTTGTGCTTAAACTTTGTTAGGTATCATGCTAAACGCATTACATATGGTGTGTTGCTTTTGCAAAATTCAGTGTTACAGACTTTTAACCCAAAAAACAAGAGCAACAATGAGTTGATTCATTTTTGCTTTATGAAAAATATATCCTGTGAATCAACTCCAAACATCCAACTTTTCTTAATATATTTGTGTTATATTTAAATTTACCAAATTCGAGTTTTAAGAGACATTTTATTGTGTGTAGGACAAAAAAAGCAGGTCAAAACGTCGAAAGGGAGAAGAGCTAATACCTGTTGAGCACCTGCTGTGTGCTGGGATACTGTAAGCTAGGTGCCTCTGTAGTATCAAGGTTTAGTGGTTTCCACTTAATTATTTCCTGGTCAGTCGGTCTTCTCCTCCTCATGATCCTTTCTGGGCCACAATATCCCTCATCTAAAATATAAAGATAACAAACGAATTATCTATCTCTCAGAATCATTGTGAATGAAAATTTTGAAACGTATTCAAGTGTTTTGAACACTAAAGATGTTTTAGGTATGTTAATTCCAAAGTTAAGGTATATATTTTTCTGTTACTATGATAAAGGGGAGCATGTTACCCTTAGAAATACCTGATAATTTAGCTAATGAGGGGTGAATTGTAGAGTAGTACCTGCTATGCAAGTTGGGTCCCCAGACCATCCTTACTGGTTTTATTTGATATTCATTGTAAATGTACATTTAAAAACTTGACTGAGTGAATGGTTTTTGTTTTGTTTTTGTTTTTTTTCATTTTATCCTTAAAAATGTAAGTCTAAATTATCCTATATGGGGCACCTTGTGACAGTTGTGCTGGGCTAATTTTATTTTATTTTTATTTTTTTTTAAATTTTTTATTTATTTATGATAGTCACAGAGAGAGGGAGAGAAAGAGAGACAGGCAGAAGGAGAAGCAGGCTCCATGCACCGGGAGCCTGACGTGGGATTTGATCCCGGGTCTCCAGGATCGCGCCCTGGGCCAAAGGCAGGCGCCAAACCACTGCGCCACCCAGGGATCCCATTGTGCTGGGTTAATTTTAAATGCATTTTTACCTGGGGCTGAGAAAAAAAAATAGAGGCCTCTAACTGGTGGTACTCATATGATAACTTGATCTTTAGTCTATGCATGGTTTTCATGATTGCCTTTTGTCATTTTCCTAAGTGGTGCTATAAGGGTCACTGCATGTGGAAGAATGCTAATCAACAAAAACAAGATGGCAATTGGGGATCATGGACCAAATTTGGCTCCTGTTCCCGGACGTGCGGAACTGGTGTCCGTTTCAGAACACGCCAGTGTAATAATCCCATGTGAGTAAACTCTTGTAATTCTATTGTTTTTGGATAGACCAGAAAATGCTTCAATATTATGTTTATTAACATTCTGTTTTGTGAAGTACATGTAAAAACATGTACTTCAAAACAGGAAACCTAAGGATTCAAGTGTCTATTTTGGGTAAATCTCCATTGATCCATCTTGTGAGGAGTAGTCAATGGTGAAGATGAGAGGCTCCAGTGAAGACTGGAGATTTTTGAAGCAGTTGCTATTTAGAGATTTCAGGAGCTGGGCAGGGAGAGCCCCGCCTGTGCAGGGAAGGCCTGGGTCCTAGGCTGTGAGGGCCACTGCAGGAAGCACAGGGCACCACTCCAGGGAGCAGCACCAGCCAGGGGCTCACTCAGTCTGGGGTCAGGAGAGCAATGCAGCAGAGCCTGGCCACAGAAAGATGGTGAAAGAAGACCAGGGAACTGCGAGGAACAGTTCTCCATTCATTCATTCAGACTAAATGGATTGAATCCCTTTTGCGTGCGCAGCAAAAACTTAGGACTTTCTTTCTGCTCTAGGATTTACCATGTGAGAAAAGTGCTTTCTTCAGTTTCTGGCAGCAGGATGGCTCCGAGAAAGTTTTTCATAAAGAATATCCAATGTCACGTACCTGTTTTCACAGGAGGAAGTATTAGTGGAAGTAACAAAAAACAATAAAAATTATAATAAGAGCAGCTAAGGTTCACTCTGAGCCCTGTTCTGTTCTAAGTATCTTAAATATGTTAGTTTATTCAGTTCTCTCCAATTTTCTCTAAGGGAGATGAGATTATTTTTCACATTCTACATGTGAGAAAACTAAGAGGTAGGATTGTGATCAAATTTCTTTGGGCTACGTCTACATGTTTTATGCATGGTAGGAAATATAGTTTTTCTCAGTCCCTCCATGTTTTTAAAGATGGCTCTATATCCTTTCCTCATGCATTCAAAATATACTGTTTGAAATGCTGATATAAATTGAGTTTTTGGTCCCCTCTACCCTCACCCCATTCCAGACACACACACACACACAGGGAGAAGATGGTGCTTTCCGAAGGGAATGGAATCAGGAAGATTGGGTTCATTCACTTTTGCAGCTCAGAAGCCCTGGCTTTCTGCCCTCCCAGCACTATGTCTGCAAGTTTCAACTGCTGGACCAGAGCCAAAGGGTCTTTTTCAATGTTTTCTTTTCTTTAGGCCCATCAATGGTGGTCAGGATTGTCCTGGTGTTAATTTTGAGTACCAGCTTTGTAATACAGAAGAATGCCCAAAACACTTTGAGGACTTCAGAGCACAGCAGTGCCAACAGCGTAACTCCCACTTCGAATACCAGAATACCAAACACCACTGGCTACCATACGAGCATCCCGACTGTGAGTAGATGCTCGCTGTCCTTCCCGCTGTGTGGATGGTGACTTAGAGTTTAAGCCTTGTCAACACCAATCCCTTGGACTCTCGGTCCTTACTTGGTAAAGTAGAAAACTTGGTGTGTACAGGGGTAAGTCTTGCTGGGTTTCCAAGAACAAGGCCGACGTAGTCCCTTCTCTAGAGAGGTCAGAATTGTGGGCTAGCTCCCAGCCAGCAGCATTCCCACCATCACTACTGAAAAGACCAGTGGAAAGTAGCCCATGGGAGACGTGCTGAGTTTCCTCGCCCGACTGGCATCCCTCTACTAGGAGACGCTCTGGAATACTGTGATCTTTCCTTTCCGAATAACAAGAGAGAAAACACAATTCTTTTACAGCTGACTCAGAAACAAGAAAGAGATCATGACTTAAGAACAGAAGTCACGTCATAACTTTTTACTTTTGTACTGTACACTGGTTCTTAGAAAATAACACTTGGAAATTCCCCTTTAGTGTTTCACTTCATACCCCTGAATTTTTGGTTGAATATGTCCAAATGGGAGCGTCTGGCCATACCTCATATTTGGGTGGCTGAAACAAAATAGTGACACGATTACCGTATAACATAATACACTAATGAGTTCTGTTTAAAAGCTGTTTTATTTATTTTTATTTTTTTTAATTTTTATTTATTTATGATAGTCACACAGAGAGAGAGAGAGAGAGAGGCAGAGACACAGGCAGAGGGAGAAGCAGGCTCCATGCACCGGGAGCCCGACGTGGGATTCGATCCCGGGTCTCCAGGATCGCGCCCTGGGCCAAAGGCAGGCGCCAAACCTCTGCGCCACCCAGGGATCCCAAAAGCTGTTTTAAAGGAAAGATACATCCACATAGGCATTCTAAGTTGCAATGCATTAAGAAGAAATGCATTATTTTTTATCTGTGAAGCAAGTCACATAAGTTATATTAAATTTAATTAATGAAGTCCTACAGGAAGCATAAACCATACTAGGTCATTGGGTCAAACAAAAGAGAAAGCCTTTTCGTTCTCTAAGTGTCACTAAAACGAAATTGGTCCTGAATTAAATTTTATTGAAGAGCTGTGGTTAACTCCAGGGTTGCCATACAACCGGTTCGCCTGGGACAGTCCCAGTCGTTCCTGTGTAATTATTAATACAGTCAATCTTCACTCTCGGTGAAATTTCACAGTGTAGGTCAAGAGTCAGACGAGAGTCAGTTTCACAGTGTAGGTCAGTCATATGCCAAATATGAATCCTTTTCCACTACTTTTTTTTTTTTTATTGATTTGTACTATGTTTTGTTTTCAGGAAACCATGCTGAAACTTTATATTTTAAAAATAAAATAACTACTATGCAAATGTGTCACTTTATGTCCATTGTTGATTTAATCTTCCATCTTTTACAGCCAAGAAAAGATGCCACCTTTACTGCCAGTCCAGAGAGACTGGCGATGTGGTGTACATGAAACAGCTGGTGCACGATGGAACTCACTGCTCTTACAAAGACCCATACAGCATATGTGTGCGGGGAGAGTGTGTGGTGAGTTCTCATGGCTTCCCTGGAAGCTTCTGATGCTGTTGTGCAATTCAGCTTTTACTGTCATTCATGTGCATGTTTTCGTAGGAGCTTAACCCTGCCTTATCTGGAAAGTCACATTAAAATGAGAATCCAGGACTAGTTGAGTAGGCCTGAACTCAATGTGGGAGAAATTTCACATTTCAAATCAACGTTTGGCCATATGCAGAATCTAGATTTATATATGGTTTCCCCGCATTTTCCAGCCAAGTGCCTTTTCTAAGTTACTCTGATACCTCCAGGTTGGGAATACAACAGCTGGGGATGTACAGTGGCTTTGCTTTGAGGATTTTACTAGGAGTCATCTACTTTTACACTACAGAGGCTTCTCCAAAAATGCAATGCTAAATGTATTTCTTATTTAAAAAATAATAGAAATTCTCTCTCTCTTACTTTCCAATTGATTCTAAGTTTAAACACCGAATTCCACCTCAGAACAGAAAAGGCAAAGATGAAAAAACTGGGTTTTACCCCGTTTAGATTTAAAAAAAAAAAAAAAAAGCCAATTGTCTGTCTTGTTCGTGTTCACAAGTTGAAGTGATAGGAAACCACATTGCTCCTGTCTGTGTCGCCTTTGGCTCAGCACACTCGAGTGTCGCAGTAATAAATCTCAAGCACGCAGACACCTCACATTTGAAATCGATTCCCCCTGACAGTAGCCTCTGACTCTTGTCCGTGTCTCACCCCGAGGTGTCTGGGGCGTCAGGCAGGTGCTCCGCGGCGGCTCTGCCAGTTTCCATCCCGGGCTCAGGAGTGTGGTGGCCTAGCTCGGCCCCTTCCCCCCACTGGTGTACGTGAAGGGGCCCAGCTCAGTTCAGAAAACCTTCAGCGGCTCCTTGTTAAATCCACGTGAAAATACTGACTCCACCCGATACTCGAGGCCTTTCGGGCCTGCGCCTTGCACGTCTCTCCCTGCTCCGCCCGCTGGCACAGTGCTGGCTCCGTGGGCTGCACCATGGGCTCCGCTGTGGCTCACGCGCTGCTCTCTGAACCCAGTTGCCTGAGCCTACAACTTCCATGGTTCTGTGTTTATCCCTTTGCATTTTTGAAATGCCTTTCTACGGGGCCCACGGGAAATGCAGCGCTTTGTAAAGTTGTTTTGCGTTTCTTAGTTTCAGAGGTAGAGTTTACTGATTCATCAGTTTGTTTTATTTTTAAAGATTTTATTTTATTTATTCATGGGAGACACAGAGACAGGCAGAGACATAGGCAGAGGGAGAAGCAGGCTCCATGCAGGGAGCCCAATGTGGGACTCGATCCCAGGACTGTTGGATCATGACCTGAGCCAAAGGCAGATGCTCAACCACTGAGCCACCCACGTGTCCCAGTGACTCATCAGTTGCATGTAACACCCAGTGCTCATTCCATCATGTGCCCTCCTGAATGCTCATCACCCAGTTACCCCATCCCCCTGCCTCTCTGCCCTCCAGCAACCTTCAGTTTGTTTGTTTCCTAGAGTTAAGAGTCTTTTTATGGTTTGTCTCCCTCTCTGATTTCATCTCACTTTATTTTTTGTTTCATGAAATTTTGTTTTGCATCACTAGCCAGCTTGTAAAGCTTGTGCTAATGCCCAGCTCACCATTTTATTATTTATCTTTTGAAATAGGAAAGCAACAAGGGAAAAAGTCCATCTTAGTTTTTGTCTTCTCAGCATCAACAACAGTATCTGGGCTTAATAAATGTTTGATGGGTCATGACTATGTGCAATGGGGTAAATAGTTCATCAGACTGGGGAAATTTATCCTAGGGTAGAATTTAACCTAGAGTATAAGTCATTTGACTGCATGGTTGTTCTTCAAAAAGACAGGCATTAAAAAAAAAAAAAAAAATCAGAACTAAAGTCAAGGTTTGGTACACACTGCCTCACAGTGGGCTCACGATGAAACAGATGGCTTGTCCTTGTCTCGGATGCTGACCTTTACTTGACACGTGAAGATTAGCCACATTTAACATCTTCTCTTTCCAGAAAGTGGGCTGTGATAAAGAAATCGGTTCTACTAAAGTGGAGGATAAGTGTGGCGTCTGTGGAGGAGATAATTCTCACTGTCGAACAGTAAAGGGGACTTTTACCAGAACTCCCAGGAAGCTTGGTAAGATGAGGTCTCTCCTGAGTTTGGTATCATTCCCTATGATTTGTACTTTTTGAGACTCCTTTTAGCAATGTAGCATTTTCTCTATAAATATAACAAAAAATTAGCTGCTGATTTGTTTTTATTCAGATTGCCTTTTGTCTTTTTTTTTTTTTTTTTAAGATTTTATTTATTTATTTGAGAGAGAAAGGGAGAGCAAGCACGAGAGAGAAACAGAGCAAGCACCAGCACGGGGAGAGGCAGAGGGGGAGTGAGAAGCAAACTCACCACTCAGTGGGGAGCTTGACATGGGACTCGATCCCAGGACCCCAGGATCATGACCTGAGCTGAAGGCAGGCACTTAACCAACTGAACCACCCAGGTGCCCCCAAATTACCTTTTAAGGAAATAAAAACCAAACCAAAAACACTTGGACTGAAATCATATTCCGTAGCACCTATGATGAAAAATAGTCTAGTAAATTAGATAAGGAACAAATAAAATCAAATCAATTATAGTAGTTAGCTAAAATATGTGTTTTATTTTATTTATTTTATTTTATTTATTAATTTATTTATTTATTGGGAGAGAGAAAGCAAGCGTGCAGGCGGGGAGGGGGAGAGGGACAAGGAGAAAGAGAATCCCAAGAAGATTCCCCATTCAGCGTGGTGCCCAACACAGGGCTTGATCTCCGGATCCCTGAGATCTTGACTTGAGCAGAAAGCAAAAGTCAGACACTTAACCAACGGAGCCACCCAGGTGCCCCCTATTTTGTTTTTAATAAAACACATTAGACCTAATTACTAGAATTGATGCCTTTTTTACATTTTCTGTTCACATAAATTGTTGATCAGAAGTTAAAAAAAATCACAAAATTTTAAATACAACTTGTAAAATATTGCATTCATTTTGCTTCTTTTAAAGTTGAACAAGGTTATCCTATTTATAAATCTACAAATCTAGAGCCCATATTTCATGTAATTTTAGAAGTGTTATATTACACAAAATTGAAGTACAATGAAAAACAACCCTGAGGTATAACTGCTTGTCTGTGTGAATGTTAGTGTTTATTTAAGAGTCAGTGTCCAGGTGGATGGACTTAGGCATACAGTGAAGTTTCAGATGGGAAAAAAAAAGCACAAATAATATGTAAAACATGAATACTTTCTTAATTATTCACTGGAATTATTGTAAGAGATTTGGATACAAACATTTATTACTGAATGATCTTTTTAGTTTGTAACAAATATTATTTAGTTATTCAATAAGCATTTCTTAGGAAAGTGTCCCTGGGAATTCAGCATTTAAAGATAAATTTGATATGGTGCTTCCCTTGAAAAGCTTCTCTTACATCATCCCTATGTAGTTGGTACAGTCTCCAGTAGAATAAATAAAACAAAAACTAAAATAATAAATGTGATTCACTTTGAGCACATTGTCATGGCAGTGATTTTCCCCTTTAGAAGAAGAGGAAGTATAAAAAAGGTAGTCTTAAAAAAAAATAAAAATAAAAAAATAAATAAAATAATAATAAAAAAGGTAGTCTTCAGTATTTCTCTCAGTTCTTTGTACTCTCATTATACCTCAGCTGCCCCAGTGCAAGCCAGGTGCACACCTGTCTTGCTCTTTGATACACGTAGTGGGGCAGAGCTAGGTCACTCCAAAGTGTCTTTCATTACTGATATTTTTTATATTCCTGTGTGATCAGTCAATGGTTAAACAGTTAAAAAAGCAAATATTGCTATTTCTGGCTGATTATATTATTTTAGGAAAGTACACAGAATTAAAATGATATATTATGGTTTTGGTGGGGTAACATAATTTCCTTTATCTTATGGTGAAGCAATGAAGTGTGCTTTCTCTGTGGCAGCTATGTTATTCTTTTTGGTATAAAATTATTCTTATTATTTCATTTCCAGAGTAAATGAATGTAAAGAAAAAAGTTCTTCCCATTAATCATTCATCTCTTAATCATCCATTCTCTGGTCTGAGGTCGTAATGAATTTTTTTTCCAGATCCCTCAAAAATTAGACTAAACCTTCAAATCAAGATCAGAAGAGAAGAAAGATTTTCATCAGGCATACAGATTCAGCCTATTCAGAGATAACCTAACATCCATTTCTTTGCACTAATGTTGTCATTGTAGTCACTCAATAGACTAATTAACGTTTTCCAACAGGGAAACATTTAAGCAAGAGGTGCCATACAGAATTCAAGTTGCTGGAAAATGAAATCTGCAAGTATTCAACTTCCAATCACCTTTATCATTTCTCATTCAGTCTTAGTCTTACTTTCATTGACTATTAACTGTTTATTGGCATTAGCTAACTATTAAAAATGCATTTTGACTTCAATACATAAAACTAGCTGATATCCTACCTAATAGAATATATATAGCTTATAGTATAGTCAATGAAACAACAAGACTTTGATAAACATGAAACTTTCACTAATTAAAAACATTCTATCTAAGGGAAGACAAGAGGCGCCTTCATTTTACCCAAAGGAGCTCGTAATATTTCTCTTGCTGAAACAAGGGAAGCTAAAAACGTACTGGGTAAGTTGTAGCGAACTGCAGAAAGATGGGCATCCATAAATGGCATCAAGCTGTTTTGCTGTATTTGGTGGGCATCTTAAATACATTACTTCTAGCCACTGCATACTCAGACAAACAGGCTACAGCTCACGGGCTTTAGCCAAGGCTCAGGTACTGAAAACTCTGACCCTAGCATGACTATGCCATTGAGTTAAAACAGTAATAAATATTGTGAAAAAAGTTGAGTAAATCTACCCATAGGTAGATGTTTATTGTCCACATAGAAATAAACATATTTCTTTCTGATAACATCAGCAATTGTGTATTTATAACTGAATTTCTGTCAGACTCCTCCTGTAGTATGTGAGTTAGATGTTTCATAATGTACGGTGTCAGTTGCATAATCTCCCTATATTAATTTATATTTCCTGGACATAACATCTTGATTTCTACGTCTCCTATTGTTGACTTATAGTTAGGATATTAATTCTAAGTGATCTTAAGATAATTTTTAGGATGGATAACATTAAGATTTGTTTTATATGACGTAGATTATAAAAGGATTGGTAGAAAATTTTGTAAGTCAACGCAATCCATTAAGCGTATTGATTTCATGATTCCTGGATTAGAAGATTGAGTGTAGGGCACATTTTTATGGCAATGTATGACATACCTTGCAGGCATTTTCCAACCAAATAGTTTGGTCAAATCTAGAAAATATATTTTAAGACTTTCCCATAATAAAACTTGTTCAAGGCTTTAAAACTAATGGCTGATGATAAGAAAAATGAAAGCCACTCACTGATCTTTCTTTTGTAATTTCTTTAGAACAAAGCAGGCTTTTACATATGAGGATGTTTCATTAACTGGAAGTTTAGCTATCTATACTTGCCCTTGAGCTTTTAAAATAACATATAGACAGATAAAATCTCGCCAGAAGTTCATCAACTGTGGACATCAGAGGTTGGCCGCAATTCAAAATGGTGGTTTAGAAAACTAAAATAGCATAATGAATAAACTTTGATGAATCCCTGTGTTATACACCTGAAACTAATGTAACATTGTGTGTGTCAACAATATCCAAATAAAAATAAATGAATAAGTGAAGGAAGGAAGGAATAAATAAATTTAACAACAAAAAACCTAAAATTACATAGAGGGACAAAGGAGAGCACAGTATTTGCCTGAATTGTTGACCCAATTCACAGTTCAATATAAGATAAATGATGGATAGGTTAGAAATAAGATTAACTCCGCCCTTCCTTAATACTAAAAAAAAAAAAAAGGGGGGGGTTTCCTCTAATCTCATGCCAGTTGTCACAAAATCTACCAATGCTTTGAAGTTAATTTCTGAAACGGCTTCTTTGAGTTTATGGATGCCCTCTTCTGCGTGCAGGAGCAATAAGAATTTCATGCTCGGCTAACCATGGTTGTTGCTTTTGTTTTCTTCTTTTGCTTTCTCCAATATTTACTACACATGCAAAGGGTACCTTAAGATGTTTGATATACCCCCTGGTGCTAGACATGTGTTAATCCAAGAAGACGAGGCTTCCCCTCATATTCTTGGTAAGTGTTTCTGTCTGCCAGCTTTGCTCTAGCATGCCCTTAGAGAAACATCAAAGCAATCATATATATAAAAATATATATGTGTTTAGATGTCTGTGTATATATGTATATGTATGTATATACATAGATATGCAAGATTCAGAATTACATGTAAGTGCATTACCGCGTGTTCTTTGTTGATCATTTCTCCCCACTCTCCTTTCTTTAAAACAAAAAATATTCAAAAATAGAGCTTCAATTTTTGGTGAAACCTGGGTTGGTTCATCATTTATATGAAGAAAAGGGTATTTAATGGTTTGTTATGTGCTTTTGCTCTGTATTAGGGGATGAGAAAAATAAAGTTGTCACTAAAATGCACTAAATTAAGGAAGAATATCAGAAAAATTTGCCATATTTATGTTGGCAAATTAGTTCTGATATTTTGGTTGATGCCATGCTGTATGCCTGTCCTTACTTTTTTATTGCATTTTAAGTTATTTTACTGAAAAGCAACCATATGTGAATTTTACTAGTCTAGTGAAAATTTTCCTAATATTCGTTATGTGTCCAGTTTCTGACTGACACATGCAGATGCTTTTGCATGGCTGCTTATAATTTCCAAAAGAAGATTCTTTTCCTCTTTTATGAAAGAATCATATAAAAATGTCATTCTAAAGGGGTTTATTTTCAAAGTGTATGTACAAATATAAACATGACTTCCACATATACCCTGACCTGTTAAAGCACAAGGAAGCTCTCTGATATGAAGGCATCATCTGTCAACCCCATGTAAATTTGTCTCAGATTTGCTTTTATTTTAAATGTGTGACTTTAAGAATGAAGTGTTTTGTGGTGTTTCACAAAATTTTTTTTTTTTTTAGTATTTAAATTAAATTCACTACTAGATTCCTTAATGATCTCAGTCAGCATAGTTCTTTTTCCAGTAATTCACATTCCTTATTTTTTGTCCAAGAATTCTGATTATTATCCTTGGAAACATTAGAGTAGGGTTATTTTTTAAAGATTTATATATTTATTTATGAGAGACAGAGAGGCAGAGACATAGGCAGAGGGAGAAGCAGGCTCCCTGTGGGGAGCTTGACATGGGACTCGATCCCAGGACTCTAGGATCATGCCCTAAGCCAAAGGCATATGCTCAACCACTGAGCCACATGACATCCCCGTCATTACAGTAGTTTAAAAAACTTCAAGAGGAATAAATGTATTTACCTAAAATTGCTCCTGTTCTCTATACATTTTCAGTAATGGTAGTAACATGAAATTGTATTTTCTAACTTGCTATACACTGGTAATAACTCCAGATTTTAAAATCCCATTTGCTATGTTTTATTCATTAGAGAAAGCATTTTTAAATAATATACAGTAGATCAATAATGCATTAAGAACTCTATTACCAGTAATCAGCTTTTTTCTATCCATATAAGTAGGGACACGGCCTTGGAATTTTACAAACATAAGAACTAATTTTTTGTTGGTCTAAAAATTAGTTCAATTATGTTGGATACCAATAAATACTTTCACTAGCTTGAAAGAGATACACAGTAAAGAAGCCATTATGTTATGTGCTATCCTAGCATAAACGTTTTGTGTTAATGATTATAGAAGAATCCATAATTATCAAAATGTTCCCCACTTTCTGTGGAAATATACAGGAGTGGCTTAGAAACTGTTAACCTCTCTGGCAGTGCTTTCAAATGGGCCTATTTGTCAATATTCATCTCCTATTTAACCATCTGGCCATTGCTTTTGACCAGGTAGGCGTGCCTCCTGAGTATTTGGAATGCTGGATGAAGGCAATGCGAGTCATATCAGAACTAACGCTCATTTGGATTGCTTTGATGCTAATAAACACAGTCTTCCGTTTATAGGCAGGGATAGACTTACTAGGGGTCATCGAACTTGTAAAATGATAAAATCTATTTTGGTCACCCATTTCTCTTCAGCTATTAAGAACCAAGCTACAGGCCACTATATTTTAAATGGCAAAGGGGAGGAAGCCAAGTCGCGGACCTTCATAGATCTTGGTGTGGAATGGGACTATAACATTGAAGATGATATCGAAACTCTTCACACAGACGGACCTTTACACGATCCTGTTATCGTTTTGGTATGTGGTATTACAGTCTCAGTGCGTAGTTGATTTAGTTTATAATTTTATAATTTATTTGTTTGAAAACACTTTTACCTTGAATGTTGAATATTTAACTGCTTGTTTTTTATAATTCCATGTATTTGCTCCTCTCTACTCTTTGTGCAACGTTGTCATATATTTTAAGTACATTATAATCCTAATAACATAGTAGTATGATTCCTGACTTTTAGTAATCCATTATTACAGACAAAAGATGAGATAGACTTTTTTTTAAAAGATTTTATTTATTTATTCAAGAGAGACAGAGAGAGAGAGAGAGAGAGAGAGAAGCAGAGACACAGCAGAGGGAGAAGCAGGCTCCATGCACCGGGAGCCCGACGTGGGATTCGATCCCGGGTCTCCAGGATCGCGCCCTGGGCCAAAGGCAGGCGCCAAACCGCTGCGCCACCCAGGGATCCCCACACAAGCTTTATTGACGCCTTAGCAGCTTTACATGTAGGGCCTCCCCCATTCAGGAGAGAAGCACGTGGCAATTCCTGAGAGGGAAGGGATTGGGGAGGGGTGTTTTTGGTTAGGTGCTGTCAGTCAGCAGCAGTGGGGAGTCTGCTCTGAGAGCTCCCGAAGAGCAGCAGCAGCTTGGGGTCCTTAGAGCCACAGTCTCCCTTATAGTTAGCAAATGTCGAATTCAGTTTCACAGGGGTATGCTAAGCAGGCAGGTTCTAAATGGCTAAAAATATGCTTGTTGGGGCTACATTTAAAGGGACCGGGAATGTGAAAATTTGAGTGTGATGCTAGCAGGCTTCTGAGATAAAGGGTCTCAGCCTGCCATGTAGAAACAAAGTAGGCCAACATGAAGGCACCATCTTTGACTCCTAACCCATCGCTTATGATGAGAAGTCAGCCTTGTTCATATTGCTGCTCTGTATGTGGATTATCTATTTCTCTCTGGCTTCTCTTTAAAGATATTTTCTTTATCTTTTCGTTTCATCTTGTTTGTTTAGCCATTTGATTGTGATATGCTTAGCTTGCGATATTCTTTGTCTGTATCTGGCTTGGGGTTCACCAAGCAATTGGTGATTTTAGTTGATGGGTGAATTTTTTTGTTTTTACCAAATTTGGGTTGATTTTCCATTTTATGCCAAGTCTGTTTTACCCCATCTCTCGCTCTTGCTAGGACTCATTTACCCATATGTTAAACCAGTTGAAATTGTTCCGCACGTCTGCTGGGCTTGTCCATCCTTCTGTAATCACCCTTTCTCTGTTCTTCAGATTGGATAATTACTATTGAGCCATGTTCAAGTTCACTGACTGTCTTATGTGATCTCCAATCTGTTGTTGAGCCCATCCAGTAAATGTTTCGTGTCAGATGGTATTCTTTTCTTTTCTAGAATTCCCATTTGGTGCTTTTTTAAAAAAAAAAAAAAATCGTTTCCATTACTATGCTGAGATTTTCATATATTTTACTCATTATGTCTACCGTTTCCTTGAAATCCCATGTCTTCATGTTGTCTGCTTCTACAAGCTACTTTTTTTCTGGGTTATGAGTCACATTCTCCTGCTCCTTACAATTTTTTAAATGTGCATTGGACATTATGGATGGCAAATTGTAGGACATTTGGTTTATGTTGCCTCTTTTATAGGCAGTTGGGTTTTGTTCTGGCTGTCATTTCCTCCTGATCTTTGAAGCTTGATTTATTCTTTGTTAGGGCTGGTCTGTTTCAATTCTGTCCCTATTCTTATGGCATGGCCTTTCTGATGCCTTAACTGAATATCTGAAGTGTTAATGAGCCTTGTCATCTGGCTAGATAAGAACTCCCATGTCCCTAGCGCCACCCGACCGACCTTCAGTGTCTCTGGTCCTGCTCCCAGCCCCACAGCAGACACTCGCTGGTAGACAGTGTGGTGACTTGGCCTGGACATGCACAGACCAGCCTTTGGTCTAGGATACATGCAGCATCTGGGCCACCCCTGTGTGCAGCCCCCCCTGTTTTTAGAGCCCTGTCTGCAAGTTCCAAACACCACGCTCCATCTCCTCAGCTCCTTGAGACTGCTGGCATGGCTTGGGCTCCTGCTTCCTGTGTAGGACCCAGAACCTGACCCTATCAGGAAGCCGGGACCTGGCCTGTTTCTATTCCCACAGGGATCACTGTCCTTCGCTGTGTTATTCATTGCTGCCCCACCCCCACCTGCCAAAAGTTCCCTTATATGTCTGTCCAGTCTTACTGTTTTTAATATCAGCAAGGCAACTCTATTACTCCCTCAAGGATGAATGCAGAAGACATCTACGTGGTTTGAAAAATATTGTATTCTGTATTCAAATATTTATTGAATTTATTGAATATTTTCTCTGTAGAAAATATTATCCTCATTTGAAACTGAATCTTCCACTCAATATTTTTTTTCTTTGAAAATTATTTCCCTTTGACAAAGTGTCCAAATCTTTTGCCCATTGTTAAAGTGGGTTATTTCTTCTTCTTCTTTTTTTTTTTGAGTTTTAAGAGTTCTTTATATATGCTTGATATATCCATTATGAAATATGTGATTTGTCAAATATTTTCCTCTAGTTAATGGTTTTTTTTGTTCTCTTACTAGTGTCTTTCACAGAGCAAAATATTTTAACTATCCTGTTGTCTAATGTATCAATTTTTTCTTTTATGAATCAAGATTCTGGTGTTTTCTATATATATATATATTTTTTTTTTTTTTCCTGCCTAATCCAATGTTAAAGCATTTTCTTATTTTTTGGTAGAAGTTTTATAGTGTTGTATTTTACATTTGGGGGTGATTTTTATATAAATTTTGTATGATGTTAGGTTTTTAGTTTTGAATATGGATGCCTAAATTACTTATTACCGCATAACAAATTGCCCTGAACTTCTTAGCTAAACACAAAGCAACGTTTATTATTGCATAGTTTCTGTGGGCCAGGTTTCTGGGAGCTACTTAAATGGCTAGATGTGGCTCAGGGCATCTCATGAGATGGGTCTTGGCTGTGGCTAGTCACCCCAAGGCTCCACTGGGGATATCTGCTTGCCTGCTCAATCACAGGGCTGTTGGAAGGCCTCAGAAGATTCCTTCTAAGCTTTTACATGTGATGGCTGGTGGGCCTGGGTTCTTCACTATCTGAGCCTGTCCTTAGACTCCTTAAGTGTCCTTATCACTTGGGAGTAACATCCCGTTTATGCGGCTGTTGTCTGTTTGCTGGAGGCAAGTCACTGAATCCAACCCACACTGAAGGGGAGACAAATTAAGCCCTACTCATTGAGAGGAAAACTATCAAAGTATTTGTGGACATGTTTTTAAATCCACTACAATGACTTGTTCTAGTACCTTTGTTGAAAAAAAATCGTCTTTTTTTCCATTATCTTTTCATCTGTGCCAAAAATTAATTGTGCATGGTTATGTAGGTTTATTTCTGTCATTCTATTTCATAGGTTATATAATTTAATAGCAAAAATATATACTAATCAAAATTTTATTAAATTTGAATGGTTGGAGATCAGAAGCTCCATTTCACTCATATAATTACACTGCATTCTTTTCCAGTGGCACAGATGTCTGGCCTCAGAGCCCTGCTGCTAACCACCATGATAGCCTACCTCAAGGCTTTGTGCACTGATAGCAGGGTGACTGCAGGGAACAAGGTGAATCAGAGATACAAGGAAACTTGTAGTTAGGACGGTAGGGTTGTAGACAATGTAGAGCAGTGCTCTATCTTTTCCTCTCTAAAGGGCTGGAACCCCAGGCTGGGAGCTCTGGAGCATGGCAAGTAGCTGGCTGGGACTGAAAGCATTAGGCATCTGGCTAGAATATAAAATCAAAGAGTAAGGGGAAAAAAAAGCGAAAGGAACCCAGATAAGCAAATCCTTCATCCTAGCCGGTTTAATATTACTTGATTTCTCAAACAAAAGCTATTTCTAAAAATTTAGTGTAAAAAAACTAGTGAATTGCACATGCTTTTCCCTTTGTATAATTGACATAATCCTATAAAAGCTAGTATATGAAAGTCGATAAAAGCTTATTTTAAAAAAAAAAAGAGTATGTTGCCCTAAACAATATTAAAGAGCAAATAAAAAAAACTAAGAATATATTTGCAATGCTTATTATAAAAGAAGGATTAATGTTCTTATTACATAAATTACTTAGAAGAAAAGGTATATATACCAATAAAAAAGGAGGCATGACACAAACCTGCAGAGAATAGCAGCCAGAATACAAGTGACTAATAAACCAAGAAAATTAAACTTTACTATTTATCAAATAAATAATAATTAAAATAACAATCTTTTGCCTGTTTAATTAACAAAGATGAAAATTATAGAGTATGTAGTGCCAAATGGGGCCCTTTTCATCATATACCCTCATTATGAAAGTAATAATTGTTCTAACTACTTTGAAGGGTTATTCATCAGTTTGTTATAAGAGCTATAAAAAGCACTCGTACCCTTTAGCTCACTAAAGAAAATCAGAAATCACCACAAAGGTGGGGGACAAATTCTAACCAATACAAGTATTTATTAACAAGTGAATGGCTAAATAATGCATGCTACCTTTAGGATTAAACACTGTGCTGACATTGAGAAGTATGTTTTCAAAGAATATTGACTATCTTGGGAAATGTACATGACACGTTAAGTGAAATAAGCAAAGCCTAAAAAACAACAGAAGTGACTTTGGTTTTCTCTCGTTTAGTAGAATCATGGATAATTTTTATTTTCTTTGTATTTTTCCATAATGTGTACATGATGCTGGAGGAAGCATTATTTATCTTTATCATCATGACCAAACAGTTATTTTAAAGAATAATTTTCAAATGCAGCAAGAAGATATATAATAAGTTAAGGAAATCCACAGTGAATCTTTTTTTTTTTAATTTTTATTTATTTTATGATAGTCACACACAGAGAGAGAGAGAGAGAGAGAGAGAGACGCAGAGAGAGAAGCAGGCTCCATGCATCGGGAGCCCGATGTGGGATTCGATCCCAGGTCTCCAGGATCACGCCCTGGGCCAAAGGCAGGCGCCAAACCGCTGGGCCACCCAGGGATCCCCACAGTGAATCTTATTATAAAGTTATTATTTTTATTATATAATCTCATATCAGTGTGTTTTTTTAATATTTTTATGGTCAAAGTGTTATATATTTACCTTTTTATTTCCTTAAACAGGGCATATTTTTATACTTTTGTTGATAGAACCATTATATTTTTAGAAACCGCGTGAAAGTTTTCCAGTTTTAATAAGAGTGCTATTCTGAAATATTTATAATTTTTATTGGAAATATAAACCCCTTCCGGTGACTTACCTATCTATTTCATGTGTACATTAGATCATACCTCAGGAGAACGATACCCATTCCAGCCTGACTTATAAGTACATCATCCATGAAGATTCTGCACCTACAATCAGCAGCAACAATGTCATCCAGGAAGAATTAGATACTTTTGAGTGGGCTTTGAAGAGCTGGTCTCAGTGTTCCAAACCCTGTGGCGGAGGTAAAAATTGAACATACGTATCCCGTTCAAAGTAATTCACAGAAAAGCCAGTTATCCTGCTTCTACCTTAAAGATTGCCTCTCATTGAGGCCACAGTCTGAGAAATACTAAACATAACAACTAAAACATAAGCACCAAGCATTTTTACTGAAGTCTCTGAATCTACAAAGGATGAGAATCCGTTTATCACAGCCTTGAAATTCTCTTGTCTTTTTTCCTCAGGTTCTTTTTGTCTTCTATTCACATGGTGGTACGTTTAATGACTTCGCTTTTTTCCCAAATCCTCCCACATTCAGTGTCCTGTGGTTCTGGCCTTTCTTCTTCACTTTTACTTTCCATACCAGCACATTTCTTTTAGTAATGAAAGAGCTATTAGTTGTACCAAAGGGAGCAAGTGGTGTTTTAAATGCTCTGTTAGTGTATCAGTACTCAAAATGGCTCGTGAGGTCAGCAGTGTGATTGCCTGTATTGTACTGATTGGGAAACTGAGGACAGGTACGTCATTTGCCCAGACCCTAGGGTACAGACCTGGGTGTTCCAGCTTCTGGCTACGTTCTCAGTGCACTGGGCTGCCTTTCTGCCCTTTCTCAAGGAAGTCCATGAAGCATCCTCAGAGTTTTTCAGTTTCTCACTTCATCCATTCCTCTGGTTCTGAACGATAGATGCTCCAGGGCTGAGCAAGCCTAGACAGAACTTTCCCCAACAGGCAGGAGAAGGCAAAGGGCTGAGCACTGATGCTGAGTAACCAAGAGCAAAAAAATTAGAGTAAGGAAAGCCCGTGTCAGCCGTTTATTCTATAATTTAAAATTCAAGGACGCATTTGTAAAGAGGATTTTTTTTTTTTGAAGTGGAGGGGCCATAAATGTTTTTAGTTAATTATTTAAAATGACACTTAATCCATTATAAAATGCTTGTTTAATTTGACTCTTCCCTTCTCTGCTGCCTCAGCATCTACCCAGTTACAAGGCTTGCCAGATACACCTTTGTATAAATGTCTGCCACATCTATTCTTTCCTTACCGGGTTTCCTTCGTAATTTTGGAAGGGAAGATTATTGCAAAAGTCTTTTAATAGTCAACTAATTTGTTTTTTTCTCTTTTTTCATTCTAAGGTAATCTTGAATGAATGGCTGAATGACCGAATGAGTAGAATTTATATTATTTTCCCAGTTTAAATCCTGTGGCCTCCTAATGTGTTGTCCTGAAGACACAGCATCGTTTATGTATTATTCCTGCTGAAAGTGCATAACCTGAATCTAATCATTAGGAGGCTGCATTTTTATCATTAAACAAAACTAAATTGGGGGACATTTTTTTAAAACAAGTGGCTTGTACATCTCGAAAATATTCAAGATAAAGAGGCTCAGAAACTATTCCTGCTTAATTCCCTGACAAGCATAATCCATGATCAGAAAAACATTGCTATAGAGAACATGTTAGGGGCAACTGGCAAATTTTGAATATGGTCTATATATTAGATAAGAGTATTCTATCTGTTAAATATTCTGATTTTTAAAATTATGTAATCGATGTGCTTGTTATGGGCAGTATGCTGAAGTAGTTAGAAGGGAAGGGTCAGGATGCCAGCAACTTACTCTCAAATAGTTCCGCAACATTTTACATATATTATATATATTGCGTATTACAAATGACCTATTACATATGTAAAAATATATGTGTGTGTACCTCAAATATAGTGTCGTGTAATACAAGGTTAATCTAGACTCAAGGCATGCAGATGTTCATCGTGCTTTCCTTGCAACATTTTTGTAGGTTGGAAAGTTTTTTAAAAATGTGCTTCCCTCTCTCCCAGTACTGTGTAAATTTCAAGATTCTGATCAAGAAGTGCAGCTCTTGTGAGCAGTCCCTGCCCCTCCTCCAGCTAAGTTGAGACCCTCCCCTCTGTGCCCCTCTGGTGCCCTCTACAGTAAATTATTTACATAACTCTCTAAAAGCCTGCATCCTGGGTATTGTCGCAACGGTTGTCAAACCTGTCCCTCGCACAGGACGGTGCGTGTGCTCGGGGCCTAGTTCATTCGCACATTCACAGCTGCTGTTTAGTCATTTGTAATCTTTATTAAACGTAGGCCCTGAAAAGTTGAGAGTTTTGTTTATGTAATTGACTTCTGGACCTCCCGCAGCTACAACAGTGCCTGCCCCCCCACCCCCATGTCATCAGTCAATAGTTGTTGAATGAGTGAATGACCAAATATGTAACTGAATGAATAAGTGAGTAAATCCAAAGAAATGTGCTTCCTTTCCTAGGTTTCCAGTACACTAAATACGGATGCCGTAGGAAGAGTGATAATAAAATGGTTCACCGCAGCTTCTGTGAGGTCAACAAGAAGCCAAAACCTATTAGAAGAATGTGCAACATCCAAGAGTGTACACATCCACTGTAAGCAGTTATTTCAACTATCGTGTCCTGAGGACAACATGAAAGGGATTCAAATGTCCTTAGTTGTTCTCCATTTTAATTTTATATTTAGCCAGAGCTAATAAACATACCCAGTTTAAATAATCATGATCATTTCACAGGAATTGTATAAAGCTGCGGTTCTCTTGCCTTTTACCATTTCCCTGCTCCTCAAAAACAGCCATATTCCAGCTAGGATGCTTCTTTTGATATCTGGTAACTCCTCGTTTCCAACTTTCTAAGTAAAATGTTTTTATATCGACTTGATTTTGGGGGGGGTGGGGGAGGTTTTGCATATGATGTATACTGATTTTCCAATGTGGAAAGTGAAGACTTTAGCATTCTTTTAAAATCCTTCCCCAAATGCATACCCACAGCCCAGACTTCTCCCTTCCTGGGCATTTCCAATATTGTTATAACCTGCCTTTTATTGATGTTGATGTCCAGTTTCTCTTAACAACTTCTGTCTCTCCTAACAGGTGAGTCGCTTAGCTGCTCGTCTTTCCTTGTGAAACTTCGTTCCTCCTAGAATTCATGAATGCCTTGCTTTTTATGCTTTATTTTCTACCACTTTTCATTATTTCATCCCCAAACTGTCTTTCATGAGTATCAATCTCCTATAAATACTAAAAACTCAAATATCCTGTCACTTGCAGCTTCTTAGAGATCTCTCTCAGAGAGCTCAGTGTCTTCCAGCTCTGCCCTGGACTTCTGTCCGTTCGGGGTTTCTTTTCCTCTACCTAAATCTTCCTACTGCCTCTCTTTTCCATCACATCTCCTGGTTCCTGAATTTCTTGTCTTCTTTTCATGTATTCATTTGTTCTGGTAGACCATGTCTTCCAGTAGCTTTCTGAAAAGTGTATATACAAAGTGAAAATTTTTGTGTAAAAAAATTCTCATATACCTACGAAAAGTAGCTAAGAGATTAAAGTATAAGGGTATAGAGGTAATCTTCTACTCTCACTCTTAATCATTTGGATACAAACCCATATAACTCCAAACTATAGTGTTTATTCTTTCAGAATTTTGAAACCATTGTTCCATTGTTTTCTAGATTCCCATGTTGCTGTTGAAAAGTAATTTGCTCTCCTGGTTCTCAGTGCTTTCTATTTTTGTTTGTCATTCAACGTTTGTAGGAACTTCTTTTTGTTCCCAATGTCCTGATATTTCACAGTGATGGCACTGCCTTGATGCTCTACTTTTCTCATCCATCCTCCTCTGTACCCAAAGACTTTTTGAAGCACAAAACCAGTATCTTTCATCGCCGGGACATTTTCTGGGTTTTGTTTTTGTTTTTGTTTTCTTGAAATATTTCTCCTATATTTTTCAATGTGCTTTCTTCTGAGATACTTGTAATTAGGATTCCTAAACAGATCTAGTTTACTTTTCTTTTCTCATCTACTGTTTATTGTTCAACTGGCTGAAATGTTCATTTTTACAACCATGTTATTAATATCTAAGAGCACTTTAATATTCAAGCACTCTGTTTTGCTCATCACATGTTCCTTCCTTTAAGACATTTGATGCTTATTTCACAGACGTGATATTTTCCTTTATCTCAAGGATTATTTTATAATACCAAAGATTATTTTCTTTTTCAGGCATTATTTCTTTTGAGTTCTTTTCTTCTGTTTCTTTTTTTCTGCCTCCATCATTTGTGTTCGAGGCTTTCTTTCTTTCTTTTTTTTAAAAAAAAGATTTATTTATTCATTCATGATAGAGAGAGAGAGAGAGAGAGAAGCAGAAGACACAGGCAGAGGGAGAAACAGGCTCCATGCTGGGAGCCCGATGTGGGACTCGATCCTGAGACTCCAGGATCGCGCCCTGGGCTAAAGGCAGGTGCTAAACCACTGAGCCCCCCAGGGATCCCCTGTTCGAGGCTTTCTGTCTGCTGATTATTGGCCGTTCATGCGTACATAAGAATGCAGTGTTAAAAAGGCTGCTTGGAAGCCTGCTTCAGCTTCATGGTCAAGATTTGCTTGCTGGTGGGCTTCAGTGTGGGAAGAGCTGGCTGGGCTATTTCATTGAAGACCCTTAATGTATATTTAGGGCTTTTCTCATGAAATGATCAGGTTCCAAAGAGCAGAATCCATCTCCTGCCTAGGGAGCATAAGCCCATTTAATAGCTGTTCCAGAAGTTTGTATATGTACAGGTAACTAGGGTCATCTCACTGTTCCTTATGTGGATTCTTACAGAATCCCCTGCCTTCACTCTTTCTCTGTTGTCTCTTGACTACGTCTGTGTCCACAAGCTAAAGGTCCGCTTTACCTTCTGCACAGGTCAAATCATCTGCTGGGCTAGGGGAGGGGCAATCAGCCGGTGGGGGGTGAGGATCAGGAAGTGGAACTGTTTCCAGACAGACTCTTCCTCAGTCCTGTGTTTTCAGCTCTACCTTCACCCAGCTTCACAGTGTGCCCTTTCACTGGCGGCCACCACCCAGCACGTTTCTCAAGTTATGCCTCCAAGTTAGTTTGCCTACCAGCTTCTGCTGCTGAGTTAGACTTCATCCTTCTTAGGTCGGCTGAGCTGGTAGCCGTATGTCCCACCACTTTCTAGGCTCCAAAATTATCTTTTGGTGCCTTCTATCCATTTTTTTTTTTTAACCTTTGTGGGTTTATGCCATTTTTCTCCCTCGTTGTCATCCTAAGAACTTCAGGAGGGAATAGAGTTAACTGGGAATATCTAGGACTATGAAATGTATACTTCTCATGTAATATCGGTCTTCAAATATCTGTCTTCAGCTTTTAGTTACCCCAGTACATCCTGCTGCAAGTTTGACAAGCTAAAGCCATTCTAAACTGGGAATACCAAAGACTATCAAGGTTTTAGCATGATTGTATTTTTGTGCCCTATATATGTGAAAAGAAAGAAAAAACGGAGAGGGAAAGTTACTCTGGATAGGATAAAGAGTATGCCTCAATTACATTCTGACAGATCAATGAACCAGATGGAATCACTGGTGACGGCCTTTTGGGACCTGGTAGCCCCACGTCATGGAGACCTGTTCATAATAATGCATCTGCGGCTGATTTGGAGAGTGCTGGGGCATTGATGACACAGAATTTGGCAATGTCCTATGGGAGATCTTTTTGAAAATATCTTTTCAGAAATCTCTCTATTAGGTGCACTCAAGCGCTGGGTGCACACTAGCTTTACCTTTTTGTCGGGCCAAATAAAAGTCCGTGTGAAGAACGGAATTTTCCAAACAGGGCAGATATGTCAGGCAGCCTTTTCCGCAGCAATTGTGGGAATGGAACAGCCGTCTCAGTTAGAATGCTAGAACGTCAGTCGACTCGGGATTTCTTGAAAAAGCAGCAGCAGCCAAATCGGTGTGTCTCAGCGAGTATCAGAGGGATTGGCTTTTTAAGTTTCCTTTCAGATGTTTAACACCCAGGAGGCAATTTGGCTGAGAGCAAGTCGGCATATTTCTGAAAACTGCCGTCCTGCCCGCACCTGGCCCGGCAGCCTGACCATGAGCTTCAGGAACCCTCTGTCTGTCATTGTCTAGAAAAAGAGGTTTCCCAGTCACAGGGAGGCAGGAAAATGCCCCGGCATTAAAAGCAGGAGTGTTGGGCCTCTTCTGTTAGAAGATTCTCAGACTTTTGCCTCGTCTGACGCACAGAGGGCAGGAAAGGCTAGGCGGCGAGCAGGAAAGCGGGCGCAGCCACTAACCGCTCCCCCCCCCCCCCCGCAGCTGGGTGGCGGAGGCCTGGGAGCACTGCACCAGGACCTGCGGGAGCTCCGGCTACCAGCTGCGCACCGTGCGCTGCCTTCAGCCCCTCCTGGACGGCGCCAACCGCTCCGTGCACAGCAAGCACTGCCCGGGCGAGCGGCCGGACCACCGCCGGCCCTGCAACCGGGTGCCCTGCCCCTCCCAGTGGAAAACGGGGCCCTGGAGTGAGGTGGGCCACCGCCCTGTGTGCCTGGGTTCGTGTGTGTGTCCGCGCGGTCGCTCTTGCAGCGTGTTTGCACTGGGCTCCAGGATCAGGTGGGCATCGTGTGAGCTGGAACCTGCCACGCGCTTTGTCACCATCAAGCGGCTGCAGGTGCCGGGAAACAAAACGATCTGCAAACAGTGCTTGCACTTTAGAGGAGCCGGTAGGGGCGAACCATGTTGGGAGGTGTTGTGACACCGAGGAGCCAGGAGGTGACTGACCTCCTGTTTAATATCTTTGTTGACGTCACCTTTCCTGCCGGAGGATTCCAAATGCCTGACAGTGAGTGCGAGCCCTGCCCCATTCGGCACCGCACTAACTCTTCTTCTCCTTCCCCCCCACTTCCTCCTCCTCTTCCTTTTTTTCTTCTTCAAGTATAGTTGACATGACATCACGCCAGTTTCAGGGGCACAACGTAATGATTCACTATTGCAGACGTTCACCACAGTAGGCCCCGCGCTCACTTCTCTTGCTCTTTTGTTCTTTATTCCAACTCTGTCTTCTAGTTTGAGCAACTCCTTACTCTTCCAAAAGGGCTGTGCTCATTGGAGTCCCCCCCTTTCAGCTGATGGCCCTCCCTCCCCCCCTCCTGTCTCACCACCCCTTCCTCCGTATCCACTCCTGGCTCATTTCCAGAGTCCACCTCCCAGCGCTGCCTTTCTCACGGTCCTTCCCCTACATTCCAGAACCAAAGAGGCCCGCCTCTAGCATGCCCCTCGTGATGTGATAGTGTGACTTTTGTCTTGGAGTCCATGCTTGCCACTGGGCCTCACATTTCTCAGGGACTGTGCATTGCTTCCCCACTCCACAGCCAGTACCTGTCCAGTCCATGGTGTTGGCTCCCTGGCTCAAGCTCGTGTTGCCTGAATTAATCCCACATCTTTGGCATTTCTAAAGATTCAAAATGAGGAATCATGAAATCATAGGAGAAGAACTTAGAGGAGGAAAGGACATCAAAAAAGCAGATAGAGAATGAAGGAAAAAAAAAAAGAGAGAGAATGAAGGAAGATGTGGAGGGCAGGCCCAGGGAGGAAGGAACAGGCAAGTGAAGGTCACCTGCATGGGACCAGAAGGATAACTCCTATCTCTCCTCCTTAGAGTCCTGAATGAAGGCCCCTCCCTTATGGTTCCCCTATAGCTTAAGATGTTCTTGGATTTAATTTTAGAGCAGTTAGCCCCTTCATTAAAGAAATTAATTTATGGGAATAAAATAAAAGTAGTTCCGAAGAAGTTGAATTAACCAAGGTAGCCTGTCAGCAGATTCTGCCATCAGTGAAGAAGGTGAAAGAATGGGAAATGCTTCCTGCCTGCCGGGCTCAGTTGCTTTAGGAACACCATCTCCTTTCCCATAGTCCCACACC
This sequence comes from Canis lupus baileyi, assembly GCF_048164855.1. Classification (NCBI taxonomy): domain Eukaryota; kingdom Metazoa; phylum Chordata; class Mammalia; order Carnivora; family Canidae; genus Canis; species Canis lupus. The sequence continues at coordinate 63,579,438 of NC_132851.1, read as the reverse complement.
AATCCTGAAGCAAGTGTTACCCTCAGGCTTCAGAGAAGCAGCAGTGTCTCCAGGCTGGTCACTTATGAGGTCAGGCTGTAAACCCATGGTTGCCTGTCTGCAAAAGAGTACAGAGAACGAACTGCAGAGCTGTGCATGCGTGTGTTTCCGCGTATGCGATGTGCATGTGTGTGTGCATGGGTGTGTGCACAGAGAAGGGGAGGAAGGTGCCCCTGGTGGAATAACCCTCTCTGATCGCAGCTTTCATTTCTCCAGTGTTCCGTAACCTGTGGGGAGGGCACGGAGGTGAGGCAGGTCCTCTGCAGAGCGGGAGACCACTGCGCCGGGGAAAAGCCAGAAGCCGCCAGACCTTGTCAGCTGCCCGCCTGCAATGGTAGGTGTGACACCCATTGGTTTCACTGTCTGACAATAGTTTTTGAGCCTCAACAAGTGGAATTTCTGGACAAACTCTGGAACTTGTTTGCTTATCAAAAAGTAACCTAAGGAAGAGCGCCTGCCTTTGCCTCGGGTCATGACCCCCAACCCCCGAGTGCTGGGATCTGTTTCCCTCCACCCGCCCCCGCTGCACCGTGTGCTGTCTGTCCTCTCTCTCTTTCCCCCGTTCATCTGCTTCCCCCTCTTCCCCACATCACCCCACTTCGGTCATCACAGGCTTCCTCTTAAAGGCCAGTCACCTGAGTCTGTACCCGATGACGGTGGTGGATGCTGCTGTCCCACTAGTGAGACTTGGAACTAAAGAGGTTGCCTTTTCATCGGCCTGCAGCATAAGAAGCCATTAATTAAATATTGGCATCTGCTGAGTCGTCCTTTCTTCTCTTCAAGGAGATTGTCAAGGCACTATTTTATAAAAAAAAAAAAAAAATTTTTTTACAATTTTATTTGTTTATTTATTCATGAGACACACAGAGGGAGAGACACAGGCAGAGGGAGAAGCAGGCTTCCTGCGAGGAGCCCCATGCAGGACTCAGTCCCAGGGCCCCGGGGTCATGACCTGAGCCAAAGGCGGATGCTCAACCACTGAGCCACCCAGGTGTCCCCAAAAGCTTTTTTTTTTTCTTGAAGAAATTTCAGGTCAAGTCCATTTATTTACTTATTTATTCATTCATTCATGAGAGACCCACAGAGACAGAGAGAGAGAGAGAGGCAGAGAGACAGGCCCAGGGAGAAGCAGGCTCCATGCAGGGAGCCCAACGTGGGACTCGATTCTGGGTCTCCAGGATCACACCCTGGGCTGAAGGCAGTGCTGAACGGCTGAGCCACCCGGGCTGCCTCAGGTCAAGTCCTTTAAACTTAAATTACTTCGTTTTAAATTTCCATTTGAAATGTGTGGCAGCAAGAACAAGCACGGCCATGAGGGGGAGACAGAGGACTTTGATATTTAATCATTTTCTCTGGAAAATATAATTGAAAATTTCAGACAGGAGACAAAGCAAACAGAACAAACTTCACCCAGTTAGAAGCTGTAAGATTTACTGTTGCCATGATATTTTTTTTTTTTTTATGTATTACTGCCAAGAGGCTGAAAACTTTGTGGAGTAAACTTGATTCTTAATAGTTGGTAGAGCTATGTATTTCTGCAAATATGCCCAATTGTCAGCAGGAATTGCTTCTTTTCCTTTAGCTAACAGAAAGTATTTTATTTTATTTTTTTTTAATTTTTATTTATTTATAATAGTCACACACACACAGAGAGAGAGAGAGAGAGAGAGAGGCAGAGACACAGGCAGAGGGAGAAGCAGGCTCCATGCACCGGGACCCGACGTGGGATTCGATCCCGGGTCTCCAGGATCGTGCCCCGGGCCAAAGGCAGGCGCCAAACTGCTGCGCCACCCAGGGATCCCTAGAAATTATTTTAAATTGTAAAACAGAGGTACAAATGAGATGGTGTAACTATGTTAGGGATTCCACAGTTTAGCTGCTGTCTTGCTCTGAGATCCAGGCCCAACAGCCAATTCTTGGAGGTCGTAAAAGGCCGTATGTTTCTATCACACATTTCAAGTAATAATTCCCATCAGTCTCAAACTGCGATTAAAATGAAATGACTTTTTGAGACCTTGTGTAAAACCGTTTCCCTGAACTTCTTATAATGATTTGGGCATGGAACAAGAAGGCTGAAAAGTTTCCTTAATTTTAACGATTGAGTTTCTCATGTGGATCCTTCCCCTAAGCCCCACTTTGATTGTGCTATTTCATTGTTGCTGTTAAGCTCTTCCCATTTATCCTGGGATGAATTACCAGAAAGTGAATGTATTCCTTTGCTCTTACCTGTTTTTTTCTAAGACTATCTGGTCCTTTTCCTCCTCTATCCAGAAACATATTCTGGCCCTAACTAGACCCATGTTGTGAACCAGTCCTTGCGATGCTGAGGTGCTCACACAGAGGGGAGTCTCATATGTGGACCCTTCTTTAATACAGAGAGAATAGGTCATGTTTTGAACTGGGCTGCAGAAGGGGGAGTGGAGGGGGCGGGGTGAGGGGTCAGAGGGAAAAGAGTACAGGGTCAAATAAAGTCCTCTCATCCCAGGGCCTAGAGCCTGAAACATACAGGAAGAAGGAATTAATATTCTTATTTTAAGATACAGGCATAGAAAAAGTAATTCAGAAATAATAAGTATATTTGAGGGGAAACCCATTAATGTGACACGCAGGCATTCACAACATAATTAGATGATTACCTTAGCTAATATAAAATATGCAGAGATGTCATACTATCTAGTATATCTGTAAGTGTCGGGCAAACACAGATCACTCCACAATTTGGGAAGGGGGCATGGTATTATAACTCTCGTAGGTAGTTTTATAATTTGTAATTGGTAACAAATATAGTAATTTTATCTCAGTCTTGCCAACTGACTGTCCTTTTTTTTCAAATTTTAGAGAAAAATTTTTTTTTTAATTTCTTTAGGAATTTATATAGGAAAAAAAAAGGAATTTATATAGAGGTTCCTTATCTAGCAATAGAGCATGACCCAATAATACATTGTAATTTTGAGTGATTATAGTATATAAATGCCACAACTTACAATGCTCCGTGTTTATGAATCAGACATAGAATCCATATTTCTTTGTTGCACCATGTTTGTGGGCTTTGCAGAGGATGTGCCCTAAAATGGCTGAAAATAAGTACAAACTAACTTGTCCATGGGCTCAACATTTGGATTTTTTGAAATTTAATTCTTATAATGTGTACTCAAAATAAATTTAAAATCCTAAAAGGAGTGTACACACACATGTATCAAGTGTTTTATGAGTGTCAGGTTAGTACTCTATAAACAGAAAGTGTTATCAATTCAGTAAAATTAAATTTAAAAACTATGAATGATTCAAAAGGAAGTTGGCACATTTTACCCAAATTTATGCTTTCAAATAATAAATAGCCTAAGAATATTTGGTAGTAAAAATGTAATTATTGCATTGACTCTGGTCAACGGTGTTTTTTTTTTTTTTTTTCTCCACATTT